>NT_033777.3:4174278-4799278 GCF_000001215.4 Drosophila melanogaster | reverse complement strand
GTATTCTTGCTTTATCAGTGGCGAATACGCGCATACTTACATATGTACATTGACGAAGCATTCATTTTGCGAAGTGCCATCGCCTTGTCGCTATTTCCCAATGCCCACTGTAGTGTTTTTGTGATTTTGATAAAAGGCGAGCTGTTCGGAATGCCAACGCACTCAAATATGCCAGCGGCAAACGATCGACTCGCAGTCAAAAATCGTGTATTGCGCCGTCTGGAACAGGAATAAATTCGTATATACCGTATATACTGTATGTGCGTGTAGGGAAATGCGCTGATTAAAAGTTGAATGTAGTTAAGTACCCTACTACTTGCTTCTTTCACTGCATTGCATGTCTGTAACTTACAACTATAACTTAAGGTCCAAAGAAGCTTTGATTTAGGGAAAGTGTTCAGAACTTCGGCTGTGCTGTCGCCTGTGGCCACCTTGCCGCCAACACCATTACCATTGCCATTCCCATTTAGCCCTGCCTTTTACCCATCCAAGAGTGTCATTCATTTAAAGTGCTTCATTTGATTTACGTTTATACATATAGATATATAAACGCAAAGAAACGCCCACATTATTATTTTAACGCATATGTGAATCATTTTGTATTTGTGCTACGAAAGACCCGATTTATTATTATCTAGGAACAAACGGTGTTTTCTTTCTACTCCCTATTATTTAACGTGGGCCAGAGACAGTACTGCTATCGAACTTTTTTTTCGGAATTGAATAATCCCTTTTACATGCCCAAAAACATAAATATTTATTTTGCACGTTGTTGTTGTTGCAATTGTATTTTCCATTAATTTAATTAAGCCTAAAATTGATCGCTTTAATCCAAAGCAAAGTGATTAAATAAAAAACTTCTTATCATATGATTTTTGAGTAAAAGCATACCTATGTAAATTTCTGATGCTTATGTTGTTGATGATGATGATGATGTTGTTGTTTTTGTGCTAAAACAATAAACCGACGTATGAAGGTGCAAAAGGATTGTGGTGTCAGCAAAGGCGCAGAAAAGAGAGACAGAGAGATGAGAGAGTAAGACATCGGCAGCAAAAGAGGCGGCAACAGCAACAACAAAAACAAAGTGCAGCATAAACATTAATCAAAGGGGAGATCCAACAGAACACGAGAAATCAAGAATTCGGAGAACACGGACGGACGGGTGCGTGTGTGTGCGTGTGCTTAGATTAGTGTGAGGGATCTGCAGCAAGTGCATCATCAGAAGCGACAGCAGCAACATCATCATTGTCAGCGACAGAAGGTCGTTCAGTCTCCTCTCCTGATTTCCCCTTGCCATTACCCTTTGAAAGCCAAAAACACACACTGCGCTCCAAATAATATATTTTGCATTACATTAAACAATGAAAAAGAACCAGTTAACTAACTCAAGTAGTGTAGCTGCAAGAAAATAACAAGTTCCCCCAAAAAAGATTGCAAAATTTTCAAAAAATAAAGCTGTTAACTGTTGTCTCCCAATACTCTCTCTCTCTCTCTCTCTCTCTCTCTCTCTCTTCCCCTCCCTCTACTCCCGTAAACCCATTCTCTCTACACACACATCCCACTCACACTTGACTCCTGAAGGAGAACGACAACAACCTCAACGTGCCACCAACAACGCAAAAAAAACCAAGAACAACACACCGGCGGTAGCAGCAGCCAGCACTATCAAGGCGACAACAACAGCAACAACGTCGTCCGGTTATCAACAACGTGCCGCCCCCCATGGACAGGGGGCGGCGCCAGGCGCTGGAGGCGGCGGTCCGCGTGCCACGCGCAGCAGCAACAGCAACTCCAGCAACAACGTTGTTGACTACAGCATTATGCCGCACCTCACAACGGTCGCAACAACCACACCACATGCCTTGACACCGCAACAGCACCAACAACAACGACAACCGCCACAACCTCCGTCGCATCAGCAACAACAAGTACACCAACAACAGCAGCCACCTCAATTGTTGCCCACACATCAGTTTGCACACTTGTCGTCCTTTGTGACACCGACAGCAGCGGCAGCAGCAGCAGCAGCGGCGGCCCACTATCCCCCAGCTTCTGCTGCTGCCGCTTACTTTGCACAGCAGCAACACCATCAGCATCAACATCAGCATCAGCAACAACACGTGCAGCAGGCACAGGCACCGCAGCCGCACTATTACCATAGTTCAGTGGCTGTGTTGCATCAACCTCCACCGCACCATTTTACCTCCACAGGAGCAGGACCACCGCCAGCACTCTTTCAGCAGCAGGCACCGCCGCAGCTAACCCGCTACACGCCAGCAACAGCTACAACAGCGGCTACGTTTGTGCCTCCGCAGCAGCAACAGGTTGTCTACAACCCACAACAGCAGCAGCACTCATCACTGCGACGCAGTTCACGTGGCAAGACGGGTTCTTGTGTGAGTTCGGCAGCGGCAGCACAGCAGCAGCAGCACCATCAGCAGCAGCAACATAGCTCCGCTGCTGCTGCTGTACAGCAGCAATTGCTGCCACCGCCTGGTACCTATCAATACCAACAGGTGGGCGGCAATACCGTTGTAGTTGCCGTGCGTCATCAGCAACAGTTGCAACAGCAGCAGCAGCAACAGCAGCAACTGGCTTTACATCATCAGCATCAGCAGCAGCAGCATCAGCAACAGCAGCAGCAGCATCAGCAGCAGCAGCATCAGCAACAGCAGCGTGCCACTCTCGTGCAGCCAGGATTCTTGTTCAGCTATCGCAGCAATCAACCCCAGCAGCAACAGCAACCAGCGCAGCAAATACATCAGGGCCCCAAAGTGACGCATAGCAGTGGTAAGAAGATGAAGGAAGAGGAAGAGCAAAATAAGGATGAAAGGACAAGAGACCGCAAGCAAATCAAAATCCAGGGTCTCCTCAATCATTTTCCATAATAAGGCTAAAATCAGAGGAGAACTTGTAGATTTTCGCGAGGTTCTTGTTTAAATAGGAGATAGTTTGGCGCTTCTGGCCTTAAAGGAATTGACAGCACACACACGCTCTATAGGAATAGGGTTAATTGTGGTCCGCTTAAGACGTTGGTCTTTTGTGATTGTCCCCGTCTAGGGCAGGAACAAATTCTAATGTGATTTGCAAAACAGTAACCCGAAATCTTTTTATGTGGAACTCAAAACGACCCTGATCGTGAGTTCACTGTACAAATTCTTGGCAATTGGATCCACTCTTTATTATTGGTGCTGGCCGTAGTCTAGGTGATAATATAACCCATACTGCACTGAAAAAAAAACCACACTGTCCAAAATACTCCAACCTCCCTTACATCTTTCTTCGTCCCTCGCTCGCTCATTCCTGCGTTGCTTTGCTCGCGGTGTCTGCCGAATAATTTCCATAACTGAACCGAACTGAAACAAAATAATAGTAAACTTAACATTGTTTTGCTCTGTTTTCTCTACCTCCCGATCTCTGCCTTCGTCTTCGTCTCCGTCTCTTTGTCTGATTAGCAGCTTCGGATGCTTTAACATATAGTTTGATGGCACAACAACCGCCAAGTGGACCGCCGCATGCAGGTGGACAGCAAATAACGCCAGGTAAACGTAAAACCCAATCGATCAGTATATGTACATACTCGCACCAATTCCAGCCTGTCCACATACATATTACGCTTTTGATTTGCATTGATTTTATTTCACCCCGCGCCAAACACTCCTGCGTTCACCATCCAAAGGCATCTCAGGTGGCAGCACTCAATTTTTGATCTTTTGCCCAAAACTTGTCCTTATTCAAACCTAGACCTTTTATTTTACTTCTTAGATTTGCTGTTTTAGTTTTGATTTATTTCTTTATTACATGTGTACTTTAAAATTATTTATTATTTATTTTTAGTTTTGACTTTAACATTTAAAAATTTATCGTCAATAACCCTTAACAATAGTATCAGAAGCTAGCAAACGCAGTAATGAAGACATATAAAGTTTTTATATTAATGTTTATATATATATTGATCATTATCACCATCCGAGTCGATATAACAAAGTCCGTATGTCCGTTTCTACTTTAGTATTACCATACAATTTTTGTTAACTTTCCGAATATTTTTTAATTTGTCTAAGCTTTTAGTGTCAAATCTGCTTTTCTTTTTGACTATTTGTTTCTATGTTTTTCCTTAATCATTCAATCGCTGAACCAATTGTTTTCATAAGCTATGCCAGATTATTATATTGATGACGAGTTTTGTGACTTTCTTCGTGATGCTGCTCTAGGTGCAAACTCTGCAAATCTAAGCATTGTAGCGGCCGCTTTGAGCGCCGCTCGTGACGTCGGGGGAGGATCCGACGGAGGAGGATCAGCGGGAGGCGCAACGCCAGCTACTGGAGCATCGGCTTCATCCGTAGGAAACACCAGCGCCGTGGGCGCGTCGAGCAGCAGCAACAGCAGTGCCGGCCAAGCAGCCAGCAGCAACAGCAACAATGTGACTGCAACAGGATCGGGGTCGGCTCCTGGCGGAGGACCCACGAGTACCGGGACGACCAGTGGCACTCAGCATGGTAGTGGATCGGGGGCAGCTGCAGCCGTTGATTCGGAAAGCGATGACAGTGAGGTCGGTCGACTACAGGCTTTGCTCGAAGCCCGAGGACTGCCGCCCCATTTATTCGGTGCCCTTGGCCCAAGGGTGACACATATTCTCCACCGAACCATTGGTAACAGCAGCAGTTCCAAGGCCAATCAACTTCTGCAAGGATTACAATCCCACGACGAATCCCAGCAGCTGCAGGCTGCCATTGAAATGTGCCAGATGCTCGTGATGGGCAATGAGGACACCCTAGCCGGTTTTCCAATCAAGCAAGTGGTACCTGCTCTAATACAACTCCTTCGTATGGAGCACAACTTTGATATAATGAACAATGCATGTAGGGCATTGGCATACATGCTAGAAGCTTTGCCCCGCTCGTCAGGCACCGTGGTGGAGGCGGTTCCAGTCTTTCTAGAGAAACTTCAGGTCATCCAATGCATGGATGTGGCTGAGCAAAGTTTATCGGCCTTGGAGATTCTGTCACGGCGTCACAACAAGGCCATCCTGCAGGCAAACGGAATTTCGGCCTGCCTCACCTATTTGGACTTCTTTTCGATTGTGGCTCAGCGGGCAGCATTGGCGATTGCGGCTAATTGCTGCCTAAACATGCATCCGGAGGAATTCCACTTTGTGGCGGAAAGCTTGCCTCTACTAGCTCGCTTGCTCTCCCAGCAAGATAAAAAATGCATTGAAAGCGTTTGTTCTGCATTCTGTCGTCTAGTAGAGAGTTTCCAGCACGACGGTCAGCGCTTGCAGCAAATCGCTAGTCCGGACCTGTTGAAGAACTGCCAGCAATTACTGCTGGTAACACCAGCCATCCTGAATACAGGAACCTTCACAGCCGTCGTTCGGATGCTAAGTCTAATGTGTTGCAGCTGTCCAGACTTGGCAATTTCTTTACTAAGGAACGATATAGCGGCCACCCTGCTTTATTTGCTCACCGGAAATGCAGAGCCGGCTGCTGCCAGTGCTACCCACGTGGAGCTGATCTCACGCTCGCCTTCAGAGCTGTACGAACTTACCTGCCTCATTGGGGAGTTAATGCCGCGCCTACCTTTGGATGGAATCTTTGCTGTGGACTCACTGCTGGACAGACCAACGCTTAATACCCAGGACCAGGTGCATTGGCAGTGGCGCGATGATCGCGGCTCCTGGCACAACTATTCTACAATTGATTCGCGCCTGATCGAGGCCGCCAACCAGAGCAGCGAGGACGAGATAAGCCTAAGCACCTTTGGACGCACCTACACTGTCGATTTTCATGCCATGCAGCAGATAAATGAGGACACGGGCACTACACGACCCGTTCAACGTCGTCTTAACCATAACTATGTGGCTCCCATGTCTGCGGGCCAGGACTTGACTACAACATCGGCTGGATCGGCGGCCGCGGGAGGAGCTTCCACGTCCGCTGCAGCAGCGGCAGCGTCCTCCAACAACAATAACAATAATAATAATAATCCACCAGGCAATAGTGTCAACCTCAATCAAGTAAAGCGCCGTCCATCTCTGGATGCTAGAATCGCATGCCTTAAGGTAAGAAATAAAATGTTTTGTTTATTCACACGTTACACTCTTAAATTAAATAATTTGCCTAATTATAACGTTTTTTTTATGAAATATTTTCGACGACATTCGTAAACAACTAAAAATTGAGTTCATTCTAACGTTTAGATCTTATGCATTTCCAGGAGGAGCGGGGTCTGGCTGCGGACTTTATAAAACACATCTTTAACGTACTGTACGAAGTATACAGCTCTTCTGCCGGACCAAATGTGCGTTACAAATGCCTGCGCGCCCTTCTGCGGATGGTGTACTATGCCACGCCGGAGTTGTTGCGTCAGGTGCTGAAGTATCAGCTCGTCTCTAGCCACATTGCTGGCATGCTAGGAAGCAATGATTTGCGCATCGTTGTGGGAGCTCTTCAAATGGCTGAGATCTTAATGCGCCAACTTCCCGATGTCTTTGGCACGCACTTTCGTCGTGAGGGAGTGATCTACCAGTTTACTCAGCTCACTGATCCAAATAATCCGATATGCGCGAATCCCTCGCCGAAACCGCTTAGCGCAACAGCAACGCCCACCGCAAATGCAGGCGGATCACAATCGGCTCCTGCCTCCGCCAACAGCCTGCAAGTAAATCCATTTTTCATGGATAGTGCTCCGGGTTTGTCGAGTGCTTCCACGACTCCCAGCAGTAGCAAGCATCAATCGTACAGTGTGAAGAGCTTCTCACATGCCATGAACGCCCTAACAGCCAGCGCCAAAGGAACTCCTTCTGGAGCGTTGGACGCCACAAGCTCATCTACCACAGCTGGTGGTTATAATTACAGCAGCTCGGCACCGTCTTCTTCCTCCGGAGCACCCGCTGCCTACTTTGTGACCCAACAGGGAGATCCACGCCAGTACGTCCACTTTCAGCAGCCGGCCGTTCCAGCACCACCACCGCAGCAGGAACTGTTACCATCAGGAGTTCAGCAACAAGGGCAGCAGGTGCCTCAGGTGATCTACCAGCCACATCATCAACAGCCTGCACACTTAGTGCTGGCCTCCACCAGCAGTGGCGCTGCCTCGTCGTCTTCGTCTTCGTCCTCTTCGTCCTCGGCCTCTGCACTGCAGCACAAGATGACAGACATGCTAAAGCGAAAAGCGCCTCCGAAGCGTAAATCGCAAAGCGGTGGCAGGGCAAAATCTAGACAAGAAGATGCAGCAGTCGCACCAGCGGGATCTGGACCAGGGGGAGCGCCTCCTTCTTCATCCGGCTCAGCTATGCATGAACTTCTTAGCCGTGCTACAAGTAAGTATATTTTCCAATGATCGTCTAACTTTGTAGGATATATGGGTCGTATGTAAATAGCTTTTTGTCTAACCCATTCTTTTGCTATTTCAGGTCTTGGTAGCGGGAACGGTGGCAGGAGTACGCCAAATTCGGGAGGTGGCTCTGGAAGCTCCAAGTCCCGGTTTAACGCCGGAAACTCGTCCAATGCCGGATCGAGCAAATCTTCGTTCTTGGCATCGCTTAATCCAGCTCGCTGGGGCCGTCAAACTCATCAAAATCATCACCATCACCACCAGCAGTCCCAGCAGCAGCATCATGGTCTTTCTAAAGATTCCGGCAACTCGAACTCAACAGGTTCCGGCTCCGGAGCTGGTTTAGCATACACGGTGAGCCAACATGGCGCTGGTAGTGGAGCCGGAGGACTGAACGCTGCAGCCGTTGCGGCGAGTATAAGTAAGAGCATTTCCCACGCCAATCTCCTAGCGGCGGCCAACAGAGAGAGGGCGCGTCAGTGGGTCCGCGAACAGGCTGTGGATTTTGTAAAGCGTTACACTGAGCAGGAGGCCAAAAGGAGCAAGGCGGCATCCGAGAGTGGTGCCACTCAGAGCGGGAGTAGTGGAGTGGGATTATCGTCGACGGGCAATACTCCATTGTCCACAGCGGGCAGTACCAATGTCCTAGAGCGTTTGTCCAGCATTCTGTTTAAGCTTAACGGGAGCTACCACGACTGTTTAGATGCTCTCCTCGAGCTAAAGACCATTCTTTTGGAGAGTGACATCTCTCCCTTTGAGGTAAATCATTCGGGCCTGATCAAAGCCATGCTCAACTATATGACTAGCGAGACTGGACTGGTTGAGCGCGATGCACGTCTGCGCAGCTTTATGCACGTATTCGCTGGCCTTCCATTAGAGCCTCTGCTGCAAAACGTCGGCCAGATGCCAACTATCGAGCCGATAGCCTTCGGAGCCTTTGTGGCCAAGCTAAATGGTTGTGTCACGCAACTAGAACAGTTTCCTGTTAAGGTACACGACTTTCCTGCCGGTCCTGGTGGAAGGTCCAATCAGAGTGCTCTGCGTTTCTTCAACACCCATCAGCTTAAGGTAAGTAGAAGGAAATTGAAAGTAATTACATTTTTCTTTGCAAGGAAATTTGAAAACAAAATGATGCAATTTTCCACTTGTTGAATTCAACTGAATTTTTTCCTTAGTGCAACCTGCAACGCCATCCGCAGTGCAATAACCTACGTCAGTGGAAGGGCGGAACTGTAAAGATCGACCCCTTGGCCATGGTCCAGGCCATCGAGCGTTACCTGGTGGTGCGCGGCTATGGTGGCATTCGTGCAGACTCCGACGACGACAGTGAAGAGGATATGGATGACAATGTGGCGGCAGTGGTGTTGTCCCAGGCGAGCTTTAGACACAAGTTGCAGTTTACGATTGGGGATCACGTGCTGCCCTATAACATGACGGTTTATCAGGCGGTCAAGCAGTTCTCGCCACTGGTCAGTGAACAACCTGAGACGGACAACGAGTCGGAGACTCTTTTAGGAAACGCTAGTATATGGGTGCAGCAGCATACTATTCACTATCGTCCTGTAGAGGAGGAAGTGACTTCGGGAGCGGCTGCGGGAGCAGCATCCAGCAGCAGTTCGTGTAGCAGTGGCGTGCAAAAACAGCAGAGCTCTTCAAGCTCCGCATCCAGCTGTGTAAACGCTACCTCTTCGTGCTCCTCATCTTCTGGAGTGGCAAGCGGTGGCGGGTCGTTAACAAAGAAGGCTCACAAATCTAGCAGCAAGTTCATGCGCAAGAAGACTGAGCTATGGCACGAAGGAATAGCTCCTGTAGTGATTTCAGCTCTAAAGCCTTTCCTTAGCAGCTCTCTTCCAGCTGATGTTGTGACCGTACAAGACGCCTCATTGGATGCACTGTGTATGCTGCGAGTTATTCATGCTCTAAATCGTCACTGGGACCATCTCTACGGTTGTGTGGTGCGCCAAAACATTATTCCCCAGTCAGACTTTATACATCCTAAGATTATGGCCAAGGCGAATCGTCAGCTGCAGGATCCGCTTGTCATCATGACAGGCAATCTACCACAGTGGCTTCCCCAGATAGGCATGGCCTGTCCCTTCCTCTTCCCATTCGAGACTCGTCACCTGCTTTTCTACGCAACCAGCTTTGATCGGGATCGCGCTTTGCAGCGTCTGTTGGACACTACCCCCGATCTTAATGCAGCGGAGTCTTCAGAGCGCGTGGCTCCTCGCCTTGATCGCCGCAAGCGAGCGATTTCCCGGACAGAGATACTCAAACAGGCAGAGCACATCCTACAGGACTTTGGGCACTCGAAGGCACTGCTGGAAATTCAGTACGAGAATGAGGTCGGAACGGGTCTGGGACCTACATTGGAATTCTACGCTTTGGTTTCTGCTGAGCTGCAGCGTACCGACCTTGGCCTATGGAATGGCAGTGATAGCTACAAACAGAACTCTGTGACCATTGTAGACGTAGTCAAGGCCAACAGCGCTGTGCTGCACATCGAGGATGCTCTTGAGGCAACCACCACGGACCAGAACACTCCAGCAGTAGCAGGAGCGTCGCTTGTGAGCAGCAGCACCACCACTACAACAACAACCGCACAACAACACCAGCATCCGCCCACACGCTCTAGCAGTCGTTCGCACGTCTTGCGTAGCGGAGCTGGCCAACAGCCGGTGGAGCACAGCTCCTCTAGCGCCGGCGCCAATGAGAATGCTTTAAATATGGTTATAGCACAGCAATTTAGTGATACAAACTCTGCTAACCCAGCAGCGATTGATAATCCCAGCAGCACCACTACCGCAACAACGGTTGTACAGCATAATACCACTACGAATAACTCAAGCATTATCACGACTACAACCACGACGAGTTATGTGCATGCGGTGCATGGCCTGTTCCCTTTGCCTCTGGGTAAATCTTCGAAGCTTCCGCAGATGACTAAGGCCAAGGCCAAATTCAAATTCTTGGGAAAGTTCATGGCAAAGGCGGTGATGGACAGTCGCATGGTAAGATAATTTTGCAAAAATATTTTTGAATTCCTTTGTATTGACTTTTCTGTTTTGTTTTAGTTGGATTTGCCATTTTCTTTGCCATTCTATCGCTGGTTAGTCAGCGAAGAGCATTCAATCGGCCTGGCCGATCTGATGCGTGTGGCCCCGGAGGTCCAAAACACTCTAGTGCGACTCCAAGACTTGGTTCGCCAGCGGGAGTACATTCTATCCGATCCAAACATCGATGCCATGGAAAAGACTGAAAAGGTAAGTTACGCTTTTACCAAGTAACAAATTAAGTATTTTAAAATCATTTTTGTCCTTTTTTGATTAGTATTTTATACATTTCATAAATGTACTTATTTTTTTCAGATTGAACAGCTAGACTTGGATGGCTGTCCCATTGCTGACCTAGGCTTGGACTTTGTATTGCCCGGACATGCCAATATAGAGTTGTGTCGGGGCGGTCGCGATACACCTGTCACTGTGCACAACCTTCACCAGTACATCTCCCTGGTCACATACTGGTTCCTTATCGAGGGTGTCCAGAAACAGTTTGAGGCTTTGCGTGAAGGTAAGTCAAGGTTCAACACACTAAAGAGCTCTTTCACTAATTTCCTGGAACTTTACTGAAAAAATGTTTGCCTTTACCACGCGTAGGTTTTGATTCCGTTTTTCCAATCCAACGGTTGCGAATGTTCTATCCAGAGGAGTTGGAGTGCGTTTTCTGTGGATCGGGCAGCGAGCAGCAGCATTCGCGATGGGAAATCAAGATGCTGCAGGAGAGCTGCCGCACTGATCATGGATTCCACCAGGACTCGCAAGCTATCCAATATCTGTATGAGATCCTGGCCTCTTACAACCGCGACGAACAGCGCGCCTTCTTACAGTTTGTGACTGGATCACCACGCCTTCCGACTGGAGGATTCAAGGCCCTTACGCCACCACTGACTATTGTACGCAAGACGTTGGATGAGAACCAAAACCCTAACGATTACTTACCATCTGTGATGACCTGTGTCAACTATCTAAAGTTGCCCGACTACTCTAGTCGCGAGGTGATGAGGCAGAAGCTGAAAGTGGCTGCTAACGAAGGCAGCATGTCTTTCCACCTCTCATAAGCAAGCAACAAACCAAAACCCAACCGAACCCCGCTTTCCACAAACAACCAGATTTACAGCAACACAAATCGGAAACTACAAAAATACTACATGGAATATATTAAGGAGGGTATATTCCGGATGGATTAATTGGATGGGGGTCCTATTTGCATTTTTTCTTTCGATCGTTAGTTTCGCCGCGCGCGTTTTCCCAAGCTCCTTAAATTTTTCATTTTGGCAAGCGCGTGTCATACTAAATTTCAATATAAATATATAAGTATAATATATTTTTTATTACCAAGTTTTGCAAAAAAGTTAAACGGAAACACGGATAACATCGAGAAAGAAAATAATGATGGACCTCTCACACAAAATGTTACCTTTAAAAAATTTGAATAGTAAACATCGATTATTCAATAAAAGACCATTTGTCCACCCATAAACGCACAAAGCGGTATATTTGTCGATTAGGGCTTTGCATTCGTTCTAGTTAAATTTGTTTAGTTTGCTTTTCCCATTCTTATTATCCTCAAGCAAATTCTAACTCATATTATTCATAATCAAACCATTATTTTATTAAGTTTTTATTTGTTATGTTGAACTATTTCTCTGGCGTTTAACTATGAGTTTAATTATTTGTAAGCATACAATGTGCATAAACGCTTATTAGAAAGAAACGTGAATGAAAATACAATGAAGGGGAAACACTGAAGCATTGGAGGTGAGGAGTAACACTTATATGGAAAAGAAAGAATTCATAATGTTTTACATATAACTCCCAAAATAAATGATCTGAATAAATTAAAGCGCCCACCCTGAAAAGTTACATATAAAGATTTAATAATATATAAAACGTAATTATCTATCTTGCAAGTCTAAGAGAAAATTTAATGCAAATTTTGCAAGCTGTGTTACATAAAGAAACAAATAAAAACAAATGCCATCATTGGGTGTATGTTTAATTAAAGGATGAGAAATGGATTAAGGGAAAGCGGACAAAACGAAGTTTGTGTTTAGTACACATCCCCTTTACATAATCTATGCTTATATATGCTTTTATATATATATATATATATATATATATATATATATATATATATATATATATATATTTAAACTGTAACATTGTATAACTTCTATTGTACTTGATGCATACGCATACGAAAGAGAACAGAATGCTGGTAATAAAAATTGATTAACATTTAAACCGAGAAGCGAAATCGATCTTACATTAAAACTAGATACAAATCTTTGCAGTACTGAAAAACTGATTACAGACATGTGGTATATATACATATAACTTTAAAATCATATATATATATATATAAATAATATAATTATACTTAACTGAAAGCATTGGCATCTCGCGAGATGCTGGCCAAGCTAAAATGTAAAACGCTAGAATTAAATTATCAAATAAAAGTAATAACTATGTAGTTACATTAACAAACACATTTGCTCTACGATAACGACAAAAAAATAAGACAACTAAGAAGCAAACAAATAAAAAAGATTATATGAAAAGGAAATATATGCTTTCTTTAGTTTGTCCTGGCGTGTTATTAATATTATAGTCATGGCGGCTCTAATGAAGTTTGTGATGCTTTTTTTGCTATTATGGGTAGAGTGCAATGACAATTAACACGTTAAAAAGTAAGTATTAACTGGAACGAATCGTTTTCGAACACTTTTCGTTTATCATTGATTAGGATCATTCGACGGTTATATTTAGACATGTCCGTCTGTCCGTATCAACTTCTGGATCTCAGGTTCCGATCCTTCTTGATTAAGATATTGATTGTCATGTCCGTCCGTCTGTTTGCCCATATGCAGCTCGAATAAGTTCATTAAAAGTTTTGAAATAAGTAAAAGGGTGCGTGCGTATTCTACCATATAAAACAATATATGAGTTCGATCTGTCCATTTTTGACTGCATGGTCATCCTACAAGGCGCTTAATCCTTTATGCCCGCGCTTTTAAAATCCCTTATTTCATTTTCTATACTTTTAAACCTCAAAATATTGTCACTTTGACATGCAAGTTTGTATCTATGTGAAATGATATGATTCATAATTTATTTTATACAGATGTCAGAGGTAGAGTTGGGGGGACGGTTGTTTAACAATGACTACCGGCTTTGAGAAATCTTTTTTAGTTTGAGTTGTTTTAAATAAGGGAATATGAATTTATGAGCTTTATTTAGAAGTAAACTTCATCTGCTTGGATGTAGTATAAAATATTAATAACTAGAAAAAAATGTTTTTTTTTCTTTTTCTACTTAATAATTAAGAAACCACTTGGTCTCATATACATTTATACAGACAATGGGTTAAGTTCAGATGATTTATAAAAAGATATAATGTAAAATGTCAGATTTTGTAAATTTTTTGAACAGCACAGTATAGGGGAAAGTTATTGAGAGATTGTTACCATGATTCAAAATTAATATAAATAAAATTGATTATGATCCCATTAAGATTTTTAAAGTGGACAAGAATTGGTGGGCAAATTTTTCAAGTCTTTGGAAAGTCAAGAAAAATTAATGACAGATGCTTCTTGTGGCAAATTGATCTGAAGGCTAAAGTGGAAATTGTATATAGCTTCTTTCGAAGTGATATTTGCTCTTGCATCGTTGTTTAATTAATTCAATTGTTCAATTTAATAAATTAAACTTTTGTTAGTGCGCAATCTCAGAAGGAGTCTCCTTTATACTTGCATATCTGTATCTCCCTCGCAATACTAGATACTAGATCTTAGTAATCTAAAAGTCGAGGAGCTCTATTACACGTATGGCATCACAACTTGTGAATTCTGAAGAAAGTTCTTTTCTCAAGTTTCAACGGGTTTCCCATGTAGCTGCATATGTTTCGTATTGCATTAAAATCCAGCTTGTTGAATTTTATTTTGCAAAGCAAAGCAATATTTTCATAAACAAGCGTATTTATTTAGTTACCATGACTTTCGTTCTATAGCAGCATTCAGATATTGATATTTTTAGAATGGTTACTCCGTTCAAACGACGTTGTCATGGGTAGCTCGTTCTTTTTTGTGACGGAAAGGGAGACTTAGGGTGCCCTGAATTGTTTTTACACTTTAACATTAGTGGCAAGTGTGAAGTTTTCCTATTTAGTTCGGCCTAGCTGAGAGGCTAATCTCTAACACGATGAATCGCACCGACGACATGAAGAATGCCTCGCTGAACGACTACAAGCTGGAAGCGATGGCCTCCGTCGGCTGGGCGGTGGACTCGGACATTCCAATGGCGAGTGCCGAGAACTTGGCCATCCTAAAGGAACTGACTGCTCTGCGGGCGTTGAAGCTGGAGCTGCAGCAGCACATGAACTCGCTGGATGAGCGCGAGATGGCGGTGGAACGACATACCCGCAACATTGAGGGCACTATTCAGCAGAACCTGGTATGCTATATATATGGCTATATGCTCGATCTGTTGGTCATTTCTTAGTACCACCTAGACACTGTACAGCTCCCTGAAGGATGATGTTATCAAGGAGGCGCACAACGTCCAGCTTGTGATCTTGGAGCGCAACAAGATCAAGGAGGATCTGCGGAAGAATAACAAGGAGCTGGAGGAGTACACTGAATATGTCAAAGTCACTGAGCGTAAGTCAAATGTACCCCAAGAACCAAAATGTGCAACTAACCAATTTGCTGGTTATTAAGCACACTAACCATCTATTATATATCATTTGATGATACATGTGCAATTTCCCTTTTGTTTGTCCTATGACCAGGAAAGATTTGCCAGAGCAAGCGCGAGATAGATGAGCTGACTTCCCGCATCAAGTCGGCTAAGACTACCTTGGTGGAGTGGACAGAGGCCATGGAAGACGGAAACAAGGGCTACCAGCTAATCGAAAAGTACTACCTCGATGACCAGCAAAAGGCACGGGAGCTGAACATTAAGCGTCAGCTCTTGCAGGCGGACATCGACAAGCGGCGCAAGCAGGTGGTGCTCCTCTATGACGAGCAAATGACGCTGGAGAAGAATCTGGAGCGAACCGCTTGTCTGTACAGGTCTGCCCACGCGGAACGCCGCCAGATGGTGGAGACGTGGAAGAGCGCCGTGAACCAGATGACCCAGCGAGAGCACGACATTCAGCGCAGCGAGATAGAGTGTGCGGAGCTGGCCCAGAAAGCCCAGCAGACGGCTCAGACCTACAAGGAGTACGACAACCAGCTAACCGAGGTCATCGAGAACAACCGCCAGGTGGAGCTCGCGATCGAGTCCCTCAACGAGGAAAGCTCCGACATGAAAAACCAAATCCAGATCCTGATTGATGCCACATTACTGAAGGAGCGCGAGATCGACGGACTGCGTCGGGAACTGGAGAACCTTTCGAACCGGGTTCACCTGCAGCGCATGGATAACCGTAGTCAGATGAAAAAGCGCGATGAGAAGGCCAAGGAGCTGGAGAACTTCGCTTCGGTGATGGAGAAGGTTAACGCTCGGCTGAAGTCTGTACAGAACAAGGCCCTCAATGCGGAGCAGCGGCTGCAAATTCTGGAGGAGATGATGCAGGCGGAGGAGACGGCTCTGCGAAACCTGGACAAGGAGCAGGAGAAGGTCAACGAGATGTTGTACCGCACCCAGAGGCAGGTCATCGAGCTGCAGGACGAGGAGAAGGTCTTGAAGGTGCAGAACGACTCGCTCAACTCCAACCTGGCAGCGATCAATCGCAATCAGCAGCAGGTCAATAACGAACTCAAGCGGCAGACGGAGATCCATTACAGCCTGTCCTTTAAGTGCTTGGAGGCGGAGCGGCGTCTCGCCGAGATCAAGGGTCTGGCAGATGACCCCGAGGTAGAGGCCACAAACATGGCCCGGCTTAACACTCTGGAGCAGGAGTATGAAAAGTTGCAACGCCTCATCGCCACCACGGAGGCGCAGAATAAGAAGCTAAACTATAACATGAACAACCTGGTCGTCCAGTACAACGCCGACGAGAAGGAGCTCGAAATGGTCAGGTTCAAGATTAAAGAGGCCCAGGTGTACTGCGAGGGCACCGTCAAGAGACTGCGCCAGATTCGATACGAGAATTCCGAGCTCATAGTCGACCTCAACATGGTCAAGATGCGCTGCAGCGACCTAGAGGTTGGCATCGGAGGCTGCGAGCAGGGCACCTACGACCTAGAGCAGCACCGCCTTGCCTTCCGGCGCGCCATCAAAGATCGCACCGTTGAGCTTCGCAGCCAAGAGGATGTGCTCCTCCTCAAGAAGAAGCATCTTAACGAGGAACTAAGCACCCTGCGAGCCGACCTCGGGGAGCGGAAGAAGCAGATTGAGGCGATGAAGGCGCGCTTTGAACTTACCGCCCAATTGCTAGGCAAAAACGAGGACGGCTCCATCATGACCAGCACACAGCTGAAGGTGGTGAGCGCCCAGGAACGGCAGATGCTGGCCGACGAGGGCGATGCCCTCAACAAAAAGGTTCTCAAGGCTGAGAAGGAAGTGGTCGCCCTGGAAAACACACTGCGCCAGTTCGACAAATCGAACGATAACTACCGAAAAACATTCCGATCTGTGGACGAAAACTCAAAGGGTGAGTTATAAATGACCATTCAGAGTGGAAAGGGTTACTAGTATTAGCAACATTGCTCTAATTTTGAATTTTAATAACACTCACAGATACAGATATTGAATAGGAACAAATTAGGTTTTCTGGCTCTATAAAGAATAGATATTCTTGATCAAGATCCATACCTGAGTCGATCTGGCCATTTCCGTCCGTCCGTTCCGACTTTCAGTAACTATAATAGCACATTAAGCGGTCATATTCTAGCCATGTCTACAAGCCGGGTGGCTTAGAATTGTGTAATTCAATGTTAAATTGGTAGATTTTTTCCATACTTCTAATTTCTAGATCGCGAGCGGGCCGAACTGGAGCTGAAGGAACTTGAGGCGGCCTACTGCCGCGAGCTGGAAAAACTGAAGGTTCTCAGGTGCAAGGCACAGCACTACCAGCAGAAGCACGCAGCCCAGCGAGCTGAGGAGGAAGACCTGATTTCCAAAATAGAGAAGGCGAAGGCTAGTCGGGCGGAGCACTCTGCAGTTCTGGAGAAGATCGAGCGCGAACTAGATGACCAGCGAATGAAGCTGGACAGGGCCAATCGAGAGATCCGGACACAGTTGCGGGAGATCAAGGCGCGGCCCTTTAGCGAGGAGTACCTGGCGCAGTTCGAGCGGGATCTGTCTCTACAGGAGCTGGAGGCGCGTAACACCAAGGCGCTGAACATGATCACCGATCTGGCGAACAGCGACGAGAGCGGCACGGATATAATTGGAATCCTCTTGCGAAAAGGAATCAAGTTGCCGATGCACCTGAAGCGCACGTGCAGCCGCGTGTCCTGGAACAGCAGCTCCTCGGGCAAGTCCTCGCAGGGTCAGGACACCGCCTCCTACCTCAATGTTAAGGGCAAGAAGTTCTCCTGCGACGGGGCTAGTGCCCGGTCCTCCGTCTCCGACATGAGCTCCCTTAAGGATGACACATCCTCCACAACCTCCCACTCCGGACTGAGCATCATATCGCTTGAGTTGCCCTTGCCGAAGAAAAAATAATAGTCTAAAATATATTTATTTATTATTCCGTTCGATATCCGATGATCTCAACCCGTATGCTCGTATCTTCACGTGTTGGCATCGCAGTGTTTACAAATTGACCATCTAAACGAAACAGCGAATAAAATGCGTTGCCCAAGCGGGTCAAAACAAGAGAGCATCGCGGCCATAAAAATAGCACACAGCGATTCAGTGGGGGTATAGCTCGGTGCACATACACATAGGCGGACAAATGTGTGTGTCTAGGCGATTGCTTGTTTAAATCGCTGAATAGTAAATACTCTACAAAAGTATTACACAAAATATGTATATTAGCTACCACCTTTGGTGTGGGTTTTGTATTGGTTTTGATCAGATCTCAAGTAAGCTCATTACAGCATTAAGATTTAGACGGATATGCTAATTCAATCTGAAATACTCAATCTTCGTATTTTCCTAATAAAGAAATATATATAATAATAATATTTTCTCAGTTCTTATTTACGAAAATGAAACGAATGATTTTCACTGGTCCGAAACTAAAATCGAAAGAAGAAATCTCCAATAAGAGTACATATTAATGTGTTTACTTTTTATGGAGTGCTTAAAAAATGGAGCGACAATTGCAGTAACCAACCATATTCCAATTGGATATTGGCGGAAAAGCCAATTATTAAACCAATCTGGCGATAATGATAGATCTCTAGATAAGTCCCGCAAATCGCATGTGGTCATCTCAGCGAATTGCTCCTGCGCATCGTGCGTTACAAAGACTAGAACGAAGGCTATATGGCCGCCAGTGCAACATATATCGGCCAGAAATAATTCTACATACATATAGTATATAGCCGTGCTCAGAGCTATATTTCGAAATGAGCTACCCAGAGACACGGAGAAAAGAGACTGCCTTGTTCGAGAGATGGGATTTCGGTGCTGCGAGTGTTTCCGAAAGTCTTCTTGACGATTCGACGATCCGCGCCGGGCATTTCATTATTTTTCATTATTTCGTTAGCTGGCATCGGTGCCGAGAAGTCAGATTGCTGGGCCCAAAGTTTTCAAAAATCTTCACTTGCTGATATTTTTAGAAAATTTTGAAAGCAGAAAGACTAGGCAGTCTGGGAATGGACTCCTGAATAGATGATCACAGACCGAACAGGAGGATAATCCCAATAGGAGGTGAAGCATTTGCATAAGATTCGATTGAGTGCACTGGCGAAATGTGTTCCACCTCGGTGCTGTGTCCGCTCTGCGCGGTGCCCAGTTTCGGCAGTATTGACGCACTGCAGCAGAGGCTGATCAAGGCGGCCAACGGCCCACTGGCCTGTCCCTTTGCCAACTGCAAGGAGCTCTTCCTGGGGCTGGACAAGCTCACCATCCACCTGTTCTCGCACACAAGTCTGATGGCTCAGGAGGGAAACGAGAGTCCAGCGAATGGCCAACCCGCCTCGTCCCGGGGCTTCCTTGCCGCAGCTCCTCCCAAACGGAGGGCCAAGCGAACCAGGTCCAAGCCCGTCGTCCCAACCCCACCGCCTGTGCGGACCACCCCGCCCGCCCACTGCGACATTTGCGAGTTCAGTTTCCGGAATACCGAGCTGAGGGACATGCACGTCCGCTTAGTCCACGAAAATGCGGAGGGAGAACCCAAGCAAAAGGAACCCCAACAGAAGGAACCGGTAACTATTGGCTATGTACATATATTAAGTGCTATTATCTAAAGAGTTTCGTAATGCACTTTCGCATATTCTTATATCGATTTTGATTTTTTTTTTCTATGCTCACTGGCAGCAAAAAAAAATCATACTTAAAAAGCTAGACCATTTACATTGAATCTGAAACAAAAGTTTGACGTAATTAAAATCAACAACAACAAGAAAGAAATCTATATACCCTTATATTTTAAAAACAACTGATGTATGTACGTATATCGTTCCCATTATTTTCAATTAATTTTTCAACTGTTCATATGACTATGTATATATATGATAGATATTAATTTGTTTTTGATCAATTTAAAACCATGGCAACTTTGTGATATAGTGAATGAAAGTGAATGATTTTTGTGCATAAATTTGAAACTGAGAGACAGACGGTAATGTAATGGAATATTTGGCCATGAGGGCATATTGATGAATTGATAAATATAAGTGAAATTCCGATTATTGCTTTATACAGGACCAGGAGCCCTACAAGTGCCATCTCTGCTCCAAGACGTTCCGAATGAAGGGCTCCCTTCGAATCCACCTGAAAGTAGTGCACATGATGGGCGTGCCCTGCTCCAATCCCAATCCAAATCCTAATCCCAGTCCTACACCCGCTTCTACCACCAGTGCAGTTACTGCCACGCCCAAGCTGAGCATTTGCGATCGCATTCGACACACAGAGCCTGGAGCCCTTGGCAACGGAAATAACTCCACGTGCACCGCATCCCAGCCATACGCGCTGAGTGGGGCGCTGAGCATGCTCCAGCAGTCCCCCAGTTCGCCGGAGTCGGGCACGGCCACCCCGAAGCTGTGGGAGTGCGATGTGTGCAGCAAGTCCTTCACCACCAAGTACTTTCTGAAGAAGCACAAGCGGCTCCACACCGGCGAGATGCCGTACACATGCGAGATCTGCGCCAGGACCTTCACCTTCCAGCAGTCGTACCACAAGCATTTGCTCTACCACAGCGAGGTAAAGCCCCATGTCTGCGGGGTTTGTGGACGCGCCTTCAAGGAACTGTCTACGCTGCATAACCACCAGAGGATTCACAGCGGCGAAAAGCCCTTCAAGTGCGAAGTCTGCGGTGAGTATCGATCAAACCCCTTAATTAGCCGCCCCTTATTTTGTTAGCCAGCTTATAAATGAGCATACTCCATTGCGATTTGCCCTATTTACTTTAAATGAAGGAGAGGTATACCTTCTTTTCCGGGTCACTCCATGTCTAACCTTTTCGTATTTCGGACTCGTCCACAGGCAAGTGTTTCCGGCAGCGAGTCTCTTTCCTTGTCCACACGCGCATCCACACGGGAGTGATGCCCTACAAGTGCGAGCTCTGCCAAAAGACGTTCAGGTACAAGGTCAGTCAAAGGACCCATCGATGTCCCACCGAGGAGGCCCAGACACCGGAGCAGCTGATAAAGGCGTTCCTGGAGGGCAACGACTCGCATACTCAGCCTTCACCAGCGAGCGCCGAAATAGCTGCCATCAACAGCAGCTCCATTGTGGATCCTGAGCAGGAGGCACTGCTTTCGCAGTCAATCGACGACATTGTCGTTGAGCAGTGCCAAAAGCTGGGCATCTGTGGTGTGGAGCCGCGGGAGGAGGGACAGCTCATATCCCTACAGCCGGTTGCGGTGGTACACTTCAGCGGGAATGGCTCTCCGCTGCAGCAACTCCAGAACTTGAGAATCTACTCACCGCAACAAACAGAGCTACCTAGTTCCGATGGCGAAGTCTTCCAGCGCTTTTTGATGGACGCCACGTAGTTGGAACGAAGATGCATATATCCACTTAATTTATACCCTTTTATATCATTTTACATTGTTTGCACTTCCCCAAAGGCGATCTAATCAATTCCTAAGCACCCCCTAAGAAAAACGTCTTAATTACATCTTCTTATGAGGATATTATTTGAATCTTAGTTGTTTTATCTCAGCCAAGTGTAAATCGACTAGGACCCGACTTGTTTGCAATACAACAACAACATCTAATATAAATTATGTTAAACTGCCGATTTTATTTAAAACTATTCTGGGCAACGAACCCGAGCGCTGAGTTGAGGCGAAAATGATATTAAATCGAGTTAGTTCAGTTTTCAAATGTACTTGGTTGATTATAAACTTATTTATTATGAACGCCGTTTTTTGTAATTAATCATTCATCTGAGGCGCTTCCAGAGCTGGATCCTGAACCAGAAGGCGAGCCACTGCGAGACCGGCTGGGCGATCGCGACCCAGAGCCAGATCTGGAGCCCGAACGTGATCGGGAACCGGACTTGGATCTCGACCTAGAACGCGACCGAGAGCCGGACTTGGAACGGGATCGGGAACGTGATACCGATCTCGATCTGGATCCGGATTTCTGGGATCCTGCCGGCGAATTTGTGCGTGATCTGGAGCCGCTACCAGACCGAGAACCAGACTTTGAGCGGCTGCTGGCCCGAGAGCCGGAGCCAGATCCAGATCCTGAACTGGACCCGCTGCGAGTTCGACTCCGAGAACGAGACTGTCGATCGCGGGCTACCTGGGCGGGTGAGTCCGCTCCAGATGCTGCCTGTGCGCCAACAGCTGCGTCCTCGCTCGTCTTCTCCGTCTCGCCAATGATTTGCATTTGCTCCTCTTCCCTCACTTCTTCCACGATCTCCTCCTCCTCGCCAGGAACTTCTAGCTGGCGCTCGCGATAGCGCTGCATACGATGCTCCATGCTGTCCAATGGACGATGCTTGACAACCTGGTAGAAATAATACAAAGTAAAGCTCGCTATAGATGTATGCGCATAAATATACTTACCAGCTTGGTGTTGTTGGGTTGCTGGCCAACCTTAACGCGACGCTTGTTAAGGCGCACACGGGTTTCTAGCTCGTTGTAGTAGATGCCGTCCTGACGCATCACGAAGAAGTAGTTTTCTTCGTAGCCCTTGGAAGCTTTGGTCTTCACGTTCCAGTTGTACTCTCGAGCGATCTTGTACTCGTACTCCTCCTCCTCCTTGTACAGCTCGCCATTGATGAAGTCTGTACGGCGTTTCTCCAGCGTCTGCTCTGTGGGCAGGAAGTAGGCGACAAACTGTTCGCCGCTCTCGTCCATCACACCACGAATCATGGCCTGCGACATCTCCTCCAGCTGGGCGGGCACGTTCTTGCCCGCAGGAGCGGGATCACTGTCAAATATGACCTGGGCGCACGGGAACTTCCAGTTGGTGAAGTCGGGGAAGATAGGCAGTACCTCCACTGGCACCACATTGGGCTTGGAATAGTGCTTGGTAATTTCGCTCTTGGTGTCGCTGAAGGTCTTCTCGATGGCTTTGATCTGGGCTTCGCGGTCCAGGTAGAGAGTCTCCTCCCGAAGCGACTTCTTGACGTTGTAACCGACCTTGGCCTCGATGTTCTCCAGGTTCTGGGGCTGGAAGCGCGTCTGCTCGGTGGAGATGTACTCGGATTTGCGCAACCATGACACCGTCCTCGAATGCTGGCGCGAACGCACAGAGTCTGTGGGCGTCAGAGTCTCCTCCTCCAGCAGTTTTTCATCGGCGGGGTCCAGCAGCGTCATGGAGTCGGCCTGATAGAGCTCCCGGTTAATCAGGTCCACCGTGACACCCAAATCGTGTTCCGTCAGCACGTCATACTTGAAGTTACGCTCTAGCGACGTTGGGTTGTACTGCACGAAGCGGTGGCTGTCGAAGGGGTACTGCAGAAACTTCAGATCAAATGGTATATCCGGCAGGTTGTTTCCATACTTCACGCGGCAAATGATCTCGGATCTGCAAGGTACACATCAGTCTGAGTATCTGGCGTCTGTTTAGGGATCTGTTCACTTACTTGCGCTCCGTTTGCCGCTGGGGTCGCTTTTCGGCGGCACTGTTTACCGCCGAATTGTTGATCGTGGGTGGCATTGTGTCTTCCAACAGGTAATTCAACTCAAGCCCCAGTTTTGGTAGCGCTTCTAGTCCATCAAGAGGCCAAATCTAGAAATCCTCAAATCTGCGCTTGGCAGTGTGACCGTACTTGACCGGTACGATAATACCTTCGGTAAAAAAAATACTATATTTCCGGGGACTCAAATGCAACATCCTCATCGTATATAACACAACATCTATTTGAATTTCATTTCCACAACTAATATTATGGATAATGCTTTATTATCATTTTCCAAGTTAGCGATAAATCACCCCACAAGCTGAAAAATCAACGTTTAAAAACGATTGATATTTTTTTTAATACTTTTTGGTTTTACTATTTGAATTTTTGTATACTTTTAGATTTTACTATTTTAATTTTTCGTTTCTTCTAGCTGACTAACGGGTAAAAAAGGATCCGATCCTGATTACGAACGGCTACCAGAAATGATTAGTATATAAATGATATATGTATATAAAGTACTGGATAATAGAAAAGCTCCCACAATGCTCCCAAAAATGCTCTCAGTGTTTGTTCGAATTTATCGCCCCATCATCCATAAGCCATCTAATTTCCAATAAGTCACAGATCATTATCGCTGTTTATTTTCATTTTCTTTCAATAATATCCAATCTATATCTGTCTGTAACGAAACATGTCTAGTTTCCTTTTGGTTATTTTCATTTTATTGGCGCTTAGAACGTCAGAGTCTTCTGAAACTGGAAACCCACTTGCAAACGAGCCCGATCCATTATATATGAAACTGGTGGATCCCATGGTAGCAGGAGAATCACCTAAAAGGATGATTAAGGATCAGAAAGATGTAGGCCTTAAATCAACTAGCAGTAGCGAAGAGCTCCGAAAATTGCCAAAAACGCGAGGTCGACAGAAGAGATTCATTCGGAATCCAAACTATGTGAAAGCTAACGAATTCTATGATAAGATGTTAAGCAGTGAATACGTAAGTAAGCGGTATAAGGATCTTCCGCCGCCTCATCCGGGATTTGGAGCGGATCAACCGCCAGCATGAACAGTGAATAACCAGTGGAATCTGTGAAATTTTCCTGTTGGCCATTCACATTATACGGCGACCATAATGACTGGGAAATTGCCAAAGTAAACAATATCAGCTCCACGGATTCCCAATGCAAATAAACACAAAGCCCAATAAATTGAATTAGCAGCAGATATTATCTCTCTTTTCTTTTGTTGATAAAATATGATTGTCACCTGTTTTGTTGTGGCGTTTGTTTAAAAGGTATCACTTAGTTGGAAGCTGCGAAAATCCGGGCGGGAGGGAGTTCAATAACAAGGTTAAGCGCAAAGGAATAGATCTTTGCGATTTTCATAGGTTTATTTACATCGGATATTAACGCGGAGACGACTTTGCAAAATAATCGTCACAAGAAATTAGCACACATTCGTTGATTGATCGCATAGCATAGATAGAAAATTAAGAAATCAGGAGAAATTTGTCATCGCTGAGCATAGATATTGTGGTGTTGAGAATGTTTTGGATGAGTTGAAGAAGAATTTCTAGATTATTTGACGCACGTTAAAAAGTTACCATTTAATTAATAACTTACCTAACTGACTCGATTTTAAGAATACCATTTGATAGCGTGCACAATGTTTCCTTTTTGATGTATAAAAACATTTAACTTAAATGTCTTATCTATGGAATATCCATTTTATCACATAAATTTGGTTAAATTTAAAGAAAGTCTTTACAACATTTCAAACTAAAACCACGGTTATAATTTTATTTCATCACTAACTATCTATCGATAAGAACTAAAGCCTTTATACTCTCAATGCGATTCCTTTTATATTCAAATTAGGGAGTAAAAGGATATAAAGAGATGAAAACTTGTATTGCACTTTAAAGGTGTCACATGTCATAGGTATCTTTTTAAAATGCTTGGGAACTACTTTTCCCTACGTCTTTAAACAATCGGTCTTCCGAGGAGTTTGCCGAAAAAACGTGTCGCGCTTTTTGCCACAATTATTAATTACTGTCAATTAGTAATTATTGTTTAATTAATGCATCACATGATGGCGAAGAAAGTCAACTGGCGAACCAGTTAAGCCCAAAGTTAGGACGTGAAATCAGCCGGCCACTCAATTTGGCCAAAATAAGCAACGGAGTTGCAAATCGATTGACCATGCGCAGCGTGCCGAGATAAAAGTTTCCGTGCTCGTTACTACGATATCCGAACTTCGTGATATGACGAGCATCCAAGAATCGGGCGGGATCCGAGTGGCGTCAGTCTCAATAGAGCGGATAGAGCGGTATCTCAATCCGGATCGAGTGGCGCGCGCGACTTCAGTTTGAAAAACGGCTTTCATTTTGCAACAAGCGCTAAATTGGTTGGGCAAACAGCTCGGTCTTTATTCGCAGGTTCACCCAGTTCGCAGATAGCAGATCGCAGATCGCAGCTCGCCGTTCTTTTGATACACTGTTTATTAACACACATATTTACTTAATATATATGTTCATTTAATTCGAGTATAGCTGCCTGCCAGTTGGTGACATGTGTGTGAGTCGAAACTACTAGAGTTTTTGGCACTTTAAGTGAAGTGTGAAGAGAGCGATGGATCTGCCATGAGTTCAGTATCCGTTCAATACTCACAGCGAGTGGGAGCCACAGCGACCAGGAGATCCCCAGATTTGTGTTATCCAGTGATATCCTTAAATATCCTTCGAGAATAATGATTACCAGAATAGAAAAGCCCCTTTGACTGGACGTTTATCTCAAATACTCTTAGGTGAGTTCGGATCTGCTTCAAGATCAATATCAATATTTTAGCACGATTGTAAAATAATTAGCTGCGTGCCCATCTTGTGAATGCTGTAAATTAAGTCTTTATGCGTAGTAAATATTTTACTGTCCTGCTAAAAAAAATAACATCGTGTGTTAGCCAAAGGAAATTTTTACTTAATATCCCCACATCGTGTTCAAGGAAAAATTAATGTGAATAAAATATGGTTTTACGAGTATAAGCCATAAACCAGAATTATTTTGATGAAACTAATGTATTACAAGCAGACAGTCTGCCATTTAGATACATAGTCTGTATTCTTATGGGCGACAACTAACACGGGATATCATTTTATCAATAAACTCTAGTCAAACTGTTTCCAAAATTATTGAGTGATCGATCGGTAAACGTCATAAACGATTCGTGGGCGCCTCGGAAATCGTTTTTATTTCGATACTCCAAATTTTCGACCCCATAAATTTGTGATTTAACGCTGCTTAGATATACACATATACATAGATGGCACGTGTAATTAAAATAGTGAAATTGCTGTGGGAAATTACGGAGTTCAGGTGAAGCATTCGATCATGCGATCGGCGACATCGCCCGACCTGGAAGTTTGATTTAGTATGCATAATGCAGCTGGAAGTGAGATTGTCTCGATTAGTTGCAGCTCAAACGTGTTTCAATGCATGGGGTCAGTGGACTGCTGTTGGGAAAATCAGCTTAATGCAATCGGTTGTCAGAACAATGCGATCGCTTTTACCAGAAAAATAGCTAATTGTGTGAAATGTATTACCTCTTGAGGGATAATTCATCAAATGGCCCAATATTAGTATTTATAGATTGTATTTGAAAGTAGCCAAAATAGCAAATATTAATACCTTGCATTTAATTGCACATTATTGAGACCACTTATGGGATCACAGATGAGAATAACCCGCAACGTCACTGGAATCATGAGTCAGCCAGTCCCATTGAAGTGCAACAGATTTGAACTGCATTTGAAATGCAATTTAATAAATGCCAAGTTGTTCTATACAGAGCAACTTACAACTCATTTCATTGTGCTGTGTAGGAAAAACTATAGATGGATGGAGTGCCTAACGGACCATGTGGCATATATAATGTTTCTTTTCTATGCAAATAAGATAATTTCAATTATGTAGTTGCAAAGGCTTTCGTGGGAAATTCGTGCGGACAGGGCAGCAAGAAAATTGTTTGTTTTCAGTGCAAGAAAAGTGCCACACTTACGCTTATACTTCTGTACAATGCTATACCATAAGGTATAGCAGTCAGCAGTCACGTGAGTAAGTGAACTGCACTTTGCTTGTGTAATTTGTATCCATATCAGATCAGCTTACACCGTGATAGCCCCCGTGCCGCGACTTCTGTTTCGGTTGCTAAAAACAAAAATAAGTAAGACAGCGATTAAGCAAATAATATGACAGAGATATTGAAAGGAAATGAAATGAAATGAAAAAAGAAACACTTAAGCAAATAGAGCAGCCAGCGAAGGCGAAAGTAGAGGCGAAATGAATTGCTGCGTGACGCTCGTAGAACGAGCGCTTTTTGGCCGCCTAGCTTTTTGGCAAGTGTACAATGGTACGAAGATTTCGTTGGTAGCACGATGTGGATGTCGATGCCGATGTGGATGTGGATGTAGTGCATGAATGAGTGTAGTGAACTCATTCTGGCCGCACTCTCGGCGCCCCGCTAAACTTGAACTTGACTTTGCTGAGAGCCAGGAAACGTATCTCACAGGTTGGGGACACCCAGTGCAGTTGCCAGAGAAGCGGCACGAGTACTGCCACTTGGACATCACACCGACTATTAATAGATACCCTCGCGCGCTGCTCTTCTTCCTGTTTGAGCGGAATCCGAGTCAACCCAGCAGATTTTTCGCTGCGAATTCTTTCGTAGTTCCAACTTGGCCCTTGCCACCTACACACTACACTGCAAACTGCGAGTGCTCTGCTCGATCTGATCTCATCTGATCTTATCGAATCGGATCGGAGTCGCCCCGTCGGGTTGCGACCCGCTGGGATAAGAGTCCATAAATAATCAGCACTTGGGATTTTCCGATTCCCAATTGTTTGCCCGCGAAAAAAATCGAGTGCTGGGTCGATTTGATTTATTGACAGACATTGTTCGGCGGTGCCGTGATTATATAAAATGAAATTGCACAACTAAATCAACGAAGCAGCATGAGATCGCAGCTGAATAGTTCCTTCTGAATTACCAGATGTGGAGAAAATGCTAACATGAGCTTTATCCATCCCGACGCTAGTTTAATGGGATCCAACGGGAACACACCCAGTTCCATGGATGATTCTGTATCGAAATCGGACAATGGCCCTCGCAGGAGTCCTCTAATTGATCGCCTTGAGATTAAAATCGTGATGCTTAACGTTAAGGTGATTTATGAGCAGTTCCACAATCTAATCTCATCATAGTTTTTTCAAGTACCCGTAAAATATACATTAAATGTACGCAGCATTTGACAGGATAGTCAAAATAGTTCAACGAATTCAGTTGAATTTGGTTCAACAAATTTTTATTAACTAGTTGTGCAATAGCAGTCAACACCCTTTTTAAAAAGCTTAAATGGATATTAATTTGTTTAAATTATTGTTAATTTTCATCTATTGCCCTTTAATTATCTCTGAAAACTCCCATTGATAGTATAGGAATATAAATATAGACTAATGAACAAACCTAATTTAGTTTAATAGTATAATTTTCAAGCCTATGCCGCTGGCAAGGTAATAGTCAAAAAAAAATGGAGCTTGCCAAACTTACAAACTCACTTAATTTTTCCGTATATTTTCAATGAAATGTTCACATGCGCGAAGCAAAAACTTTTCGAATTGCCGCTGTTCTTCGTGCCACACGGCGTATGCGTAATGAACGCAACAGCGCCCGCTACGAAACGAACTTTCTGGCTAATTTGTTTGATGCTCGTGCCCATCGCAGAGCTTTCTTAAATTGAAGGTGCACGCGTGCTGAGTGCATGCCCTGTCTCAGAAAACGGCACTCTGCCCCCACAATCCATTGTTTATGCAAAATCAATTAGCGCAAGGCAGGTGGGAAGGGGGTGGCTTCTGTCGAGTTAAATTTGTAAGCAAACAAGCGCTTCAAAAGCTCACAAGTGCATGACACCAACTATTAACTTGGCCAATGAGATAGAACAAAAGCCGTACAATGGTGCTACTGCTACCAATAGTTACTCTTCCATGTCCTATTGTACTGGCTGTAAACGATTTCGCAGCTGGGTACTTGGGTAGCAAAAGCTTGCTAATGGAGAATATCAATAGAACTGGGAAATTTAGCAACTTTGCTAGGCTCCACTATGAAGTATATTTGAATATACCTCTCCTAGTAATACACTGCCCGTTCCTTCTGCTCATCAGCTTAAAGTGGATATACATGGTTATATGGCTGATATAACAGCTTCATCATTAATCCGATCAGATATCCCCCAATATGGCGGCCTATTTCGCTTATCCTAATTTAACAAGTTTCATATTTAATGCGTTTATTACCATTTTTATGGGGCAACTGTGGGGATAGTGACAGACACGCGGTGTCACGTGCGTCAGCAGCTGTGCTTATTTCCGTTTTGACAGGACCCCGAAATCACCAATTAATCGAGTCAATTGGTGGAATATTTATATTTAATTCTTCGAGCGTTAATTGCCTCCCTATTGCGCTAACTGAAATTAAACTGTATGTGCATATATAGTATAATAGGCGCATTAGGCTTTGCCTTGAGAAGGGTCCTGTCCACGAGTCCTTCCGCGGCAGCTTTCAGCCTGGATATGGGATTAATCCGCCAGGGGAGTGGAGCAACAGCTGCTCGGCTAAATTGGCCTGTGGCACCCTGTAGCCAAAGCTCTAGCTTCAGTTTCGCCCGGATTCATTGGGCCCGTGGCCTGTGGCCAAAGGACAATGAAAGTGAAAATGCCCCACACGTGACCGACTCCACTAGAGTCCTGCTCGCGAACGAGCTTCGCTTGAAGTTCGGAGCGCCGACATCGGAGAAAGCTTCCGCTTTCGTTTTCACTTTCACTTCGTGGCTCGCAAAAACCAACTCCAGCCCGATGAGCTTTCCACCGCTTTTCACCGCTTTCCACCGCTTTTCAGCAAATCAGTTGCGCGTTGGGCGAACGCCAGCACCAATCGACTCCGTTTGTGTCGCGGACGCAGTTTTTAGTATTCGATAAAAAAATTATTCGCCTATTTTCATTTCTCGAGCGGGCCGAGATTTGCATCTATTTTCTTTAAATTTATGTATTTTCTGATCATATTGGAGTTTTACTTTTAATTTTATTAATTATTTAATAATTATTTAAAATTGATACTAAACCGATTGTTATTTTTTCTTAATTTTGACGAAAGTAAATCCGATTTAAACAATTTTGCTCATCCTGACAATATTGTGTATATACTCTTGCTTACAATTCAATCTTAACCAACTTGTAATTACTTGCTTGTTCTATAAGCTGATTGTCACTGAAAGCGGAGCTTATTCGAAATCGAAGTGAAATAACAAAATAATACAAACTTAATAAAAATGTAATGTAAATGTTAATAAATGTGTAAAGAAGTGAACAAATCGGCTGGAATGATCTAAGACTGGCCAAAACTCAGCGAGCAACTCCTCGCACATTTCACCGGTTTCGGACCCATTATGCTCACAGACATTGGAGGCAGTGCAATCGGTAACGGAAATGGCCCCAGTGGCCACAACAGTGGCAATGGTCATGTCCTAGTCAGCGGACTTCACTCGAGCGACTCCTCCAGCGGAATTGGCAGTGCGAGCAGTGAGAAGTTGGCAACGCGCAGCGACGAGACCCATGCCCAAAGGCGGAGCAGTGGCGAAGGGGATGCTGACGAGGATGCGGATGATGACGATGACGATGAGGATGAAGATGAGGATGATGGGGATGAAACTACGGTAGATATAGATACCCCCAAGCAGTCGAGTGGGCTTCGCTGGGCGTTTTGGCAGCATATGCATGCGTAATTTTATGCTTATAATTAACCCTCTGCCGCAATCAGAAATCCAAGAGCAAATTATGCGTGTGGCAGCGATAAGCTGGGCGCAATTTGCAGGGGCTTTAGTTGGGGTAGGTTACTTTGAAGGGACTGAAAACAAAAGTGGTTTAGACCCGTAAAAAATTGTCGGTCACGATTTGCTCAAAGCATGCAAATGACACATCCCAGTCTGCGTATTAAATAATTAAACATACTATGTATGACTGTAGACTTGAGCTTTTTTCGAAAGTTGGAGAAACGACATCCTCTCTCATTCTTCTGTCTCGATTCAAAAAATTGCCGAAATCCATTCAAATAGCCATACAGGGTATACAGCGTATCAGGGATGCGAAACCACCAACCAAGTGGGGCAAATGGCCATTTCGGCTGACCTTGCTTTGGTTAATAAATTTCCTTTGTTTTTGCTAAATAAGATATCTTTGGGCCGCCATCAGCAGATATTTCACATTTATGGGAGTCGCTCCCCTGGCGATTTCGTTGGCAGGAATTTAATTAAAATCAGCCACCGGTGACATAAGACAGTCTGTCTGGTGGAATTCTAGTTTTCAGTCCTAGCACCTAATTCTACTCCGTTGCCACCAGGTTCATCATGGGACTGCCGGTGGCTTTCGCCCGGGTGCTCCACTCATTAGTGACTCTGCCACACGTGCGTATTGAGTTCGGGAAACAAGTGTGATAAGCTGGAAACGGCGCTGTTTAGCATGCGAATGCGATAAACGTGGAAGTCAGAGCCGTGTATTCCACATTCTGCCAGATTATGCAAATTTGCTCTGCCTTATTTTATTTCCCACAGCCGTATGCAAATTAGTCCTTACAGGACAGGCGACTCGTGTGAGATGACGTTACTAAATTTATTTATTTCGCCCTAGCAGGCTTCATTTTGTCTGATCAAAGACATGAAATCAAATTGATTTTTTCTTTAGAGAAAGAGATCTATATCCTATGTCAGAAAGGGTAGGGATCATCTGTTCATTAGTAAGCTGGGACATCCTTATTCACCCAAGTGGCTGATTCTGTATGCTTGGATAATATTTCTGCGACTTGTGTTCCAAACCTTTCCAATTAGCCATACTCCAGGTAATTTCCTCCAGACAGACACGCAAGTTTAGCTGAATTTTCAATTCCTTTTTTTAATGTCGAATACAAAGGCGCATGTCTCGATTGGACACATTTTCCCAACCCAGATGCGTCTGATTCAACTTGCTCAATCGCTTATACAATTCAACAATCGCTCGAAGTCCAAAGAATGTAAACAAACCAATTTCCAGATGCTTAATTTGCATTTTAGAGGCTGGCCTCCTAGCTAATGAACTTTCTACATATAAATTATCACACAAAACATTCCCAGAAACGTATTAACTCGCCACTGTCCTGGTTGCAAAATAAAAGTCCTGATGTAGAGGACACTCTGCATGCCAGGATGCTTGTAAAATTAACGAACTGATATGGATACAAATGAAGATTTATTCTTGGCTTTAATATAGGCTTTTGTGAAGAGCATTGAGTGTATCCAAATGATTCAATAATATTGGAATCATTTGCTAGTTGCGGTCTGTTGTGTTGTTTCCCAATTGACTGTCCATTTTTAAATAAATTGGACGAAAACCCTTATGCTGGGTTGGTTATAAAAAACTCCAATCCTGTTTATGGTACGTGCAATTTTTGGGACCGTTTTTTTCCACACTTAGGATGCCGAGAGTTTCGCCATCACCAAGGTCAAAGGATATGCACAAAACTTTTGGCTGCCGGCCTTCTTAAATCTGCAAACAAGTTCATTATTTATTGAAACGATAAGCAGATACAGCTTTTCTTCAAGCGTTCCACGGTCAGCTGATTATAATTGGGTTTTGGCCTGCGACTTTCGAGTGGAAAGTCGAGGACCTATTAATTCTGCCCAATTTCCACGGGCAAGGTGCCTCGAACTTCGTGTCCAAATACGGCGAACCCAAAGATTGCGGCTGGGTGGGTTTGGGAAGGTAATTTCCCTGGGCAAGGGCATTGAACGCCTCTAAACCAGGGGCAGTTGGCTGAAAAGTGTCATAAAACTTCCCAGCAAGGTAAACAAGAGCTGGTCATAAACTTTTCGGGCGCCTAGGATGCGATAATTCCTTTTCAATTTAATCTTGAGAACTTTTACTCTTAGTCGCACTTGGTGTACTGCCCTTCGTTTATTTGCCCATTCGAAATTCGCAAAAATCTGCTTCAGGGACCCAGCTGGATTTATAAGCGATTGAAATGAAAGCAATTACAAAATGATTCAGAACCGAGTTCGTTTAAGGCTCGGAATCCTTTACTTTTCTGCACGATTTCCTGTGTGTTATTTGTGGACGGAACAGAACAAATAATTGCAGAAAAGTATACAACGCAATTACGACCAATACGGGAAAACACAGCAACGGAAACCAGATGAGCACCCGAAACGAGACAAAACAAAAGATAAGACAGTTGGGTAAATACACCCAGGAAGTAGCCGCCCAGTGGGTTTGATTTGGGGCTACCCAGATGAGTGGGACGTTCCCCAAGACAATTAAGCTTTCAGGGTCCCGAAACGGAAGGAAGAAGGTGGCTCACTGCGGCAATGACCGAGTGTGCAAAGAACTCTAATTCTCAGTTGAATGGAAAAAGAAAGTGATATGTGTATGTATAAATTATGTAGCATACATTCCTGCTGTGCTGGGGAACTACCTACTATAGGTACTATTGTATGTATAGTATTAGATAGAAAGCAGTGGAATTCTACAAAAATACCTCAAAGCTTTCAAATTAGGCTTATTGTCCCGTCATTAAGGTATCGTTTAACTTTAATTGTGAATGCAGAGCTCTCATCCGTGACGTATTCGCTTATTAGAATCTTCTTAATTTAATAATCAAATTACCCAGCAAACGCCATCTTGTTTCGCAGGATCAGAACGCATATATCCTCCCATAATTTGGTTGATTCTGATTCCCGTTTTCGAGTTTCGGGATGCCTTGGCTGGCAGCCCAGTCATTGGCTAAGGCCAACTAAACTTGTTGGTCCAGGCCTATTTACGTTTATGACAGTTTTCCCTTCCAGCATAAGCAGCTTAGTGGCGGTCCTTAAGTGAAAGCTATATGTTCATTTACCTGCTTGGTCGGAAAAACGAGTGTGAGGTATTATATACAATGCTCCACAAACTCGCAAAATTCATTTATTATAATTTGGTATTTGGTAAGATATATTTAACATTAAATTAAGAACTATAATAGAAATAAATGGAGTAAGCCTCATACCCATAATAAATAAATGTATGAATTCTGTATCCAATCAAAAAATGTTCCGACGAAACACCTTACCCTTGCGAACAATTTAATACCCCGATTTATTTATTCCTAAAAAGTCCATTCAAAAGAGCACTTTAAAAGCTGCATCCTGTTTATTCGTCTGTCAAAATCTGATTATGCCTGTCACCAAGTCATACGCACAAATCTGAACTGAGATGCGGTGGCAAACAATGGAAAGCTTTCAAATCAATTGAAACATTGCTGTATTGGAGGAGGAACTAGGAAAAGGAATCAGCCCCTCACCAAATGTATGCGTGTCCTTCATCTAAGCTCCCCAAGAATGTGAGCAATTCGGGTGAATCATGGGCAAAGCCCATAATTTCAGGGTTCTTATGTATGGGATTCAACTTTCATCCCAGTGCCGAAGAAGCCAGACTTTTCAAGGAAGGCGACCTGAACCACACGCGTTCGCAGTGGGAGAGTTGTCAGATTCAATTGCCGGTGGCAATAATTCAGAGACAAAAGTGAAAAGGAAGCAAATCATAAATCGTGGCCAGAAATTGGCGGTCTCATAGGAAGCAGCATCCAGGTTTTCATATTCTTTAAAGTAAAGTGCTGAGCAGGAAGAATGCCCTTGATGTTATGTTTTACATCCCCGAATGAAGTATAGTCTCAGGTGCCATAAGATACAATCGCTTAATCGCGAATTTGGTTTGTCGCCTTGAAGTTTTCGCCTCTTATTTACTCACTCAGAACTTTTGAGACTCACTATTCTTCGGCAATGAATGAAGTTGCAAAGCACTTGACTAAACAGAAGGCGACACCAACTTAAAGAACATTAAAACAGTTTATGGACTAGCAATAAACGAGGCACTTAAGCCGATAATCAAAGGGTGTTGAAATAAACGTACATTCCCATTTATAGCCCAGATACAACTTTGTTGGATACACACTCTCACAGCGGCCAGTGCCCTTGGTTGCTCCTCGAATCCTTCAATATGCCATTATGAGCATTGCACACGCCTGTGATGTGGGCATAAAAACAATATACAATACATAGCGCATACGCCACGTTGCGCCAAATTGTTTCGACAGCTCGCCATGGAAGACTTTAGCATACACGTGCCTTTCACGGGACAGAAGTGGATGCCGTAATCCATCAATATATTCTACGCAGACCCCCAACTCGGCAATGTGGCCTGGGTTCTGGGTTCTGTAGGTTATGGCCCATTCTGGACACTCGGCGGTTGAAAAGGCAGGCGGGGGCGAAAACTGCGGGGCCAGCGAAACTAATCAAATATTTATGCTAGCTTTCGTCTGACTCAACGTCTGGTCACGATATCGTGATGACGCTAACTCGAATATAGGCTTTAATGGCCCCGATGGCAGCAACAAGTTCGGGAACCCTAAAACTCCGTTGCATGTCTCCAGCCAGAAGGTACTTGGATTAGCAACTTCCATTAAGTGAGCATCTATTTTCGGGACATTGAGTTACATGTTTTCCACGGCGCGGAGCTGCGATTTTCAAGACGCTAGTTATGTAACGAATATTAGCTGTCAAACTTGCAGCTAAGACTGATTATATTCTTTGCTTTTAGCAGCCTTGCGAATAATTCGTAAGACGTCCTGATTAGACTTTAATCCTTACCCGGACACAGCGGGAACTTAACGATGCGTATACAATATTTGGACAACAAGTAGTGCCAAAAACACAATCGCCCAGCATCTCAGCAGATGGATGTCAACGGATTTCTCTGTTAACAGGAATCGCAGGCATTAATACATCTCCCAAGCCACCCAGGCACCCAGGCACTCCTTCATTCAGTCATTGTGCTACCTGTTTGCCAGTGCCAGAAGGCACAAAACAGCAATCTCAGCGAGAACACTGTTGCTCTGGCTGTGCTCCAATTAACTGTGGCGCCCATTCTTGTCAACCAACCAGCCAGCGAGAAAAAAGGGGCACAGTTGCAACACAATGGGTATGTGTGTGGGTCATTGTTGCGAGGGGCAGCGAGAGTGTTTTCGTTTCCTGAAGACTCTTAGGCCTAGCAATTAGGAAATCATTAGTCAAGGCCAGTGGTTATACGATACACCAACAAAGGATAAAGAGATGGCATTCTAACATAACAAACTTGACCATCTCTTCAAGTTCAAATGATCTACCCGTTTGCTAACACAATAAATGACACACTTTATTAATTTTGTTTTATTATTATTATTTTTTTTTTTTTTGGTTTTTATTAAGTAGTCCTCTTCCTATATTACCGACAGATGGAAATTCAGACTCGAAGCCAAACAAGCTCTTCGCCGTTTATGTTTCAATTACAAAATGTCCTTTATGGCAAACAAAAGATCATATGTATATCCCTGTACCATTTCCATATATCATGCAAGTATATTCATACCCCCATATTCAATCCCCATTGCGCAGGAGTGCGTAGACAATTGAATGGGGAAGAGCAATAAATAAGTAATGAAACATACAGAAACATACATCTGGGCTGAAATAGAAACAATTTGCCGACTAGTTGGGCATATAAGTGCTCCTCATCTAGTAGATAATTGGCATATCGTGTGGGCAACAAAGTGTTTGCAGCCCGAAGCAGATTTATGGTGGCTGCGGGAAATTTCCTTAATTATGTCTGAGGGAGTGGGCAATCTGGGTGCGTTTTGGGTGTTCCATTAGTCATCTTACAAGGACCACAAACCGCGGTGTGTGCTGAATTTTGTTGCTTGTACTTTATTAAAAACTCGGGTTCGGGGCAACGCTCTTTGATACTCTACAACATGAATGATGTTTTCAATGAGTGAACTTTTAATGTGTTAAAGAAAAATGCATTTAAATGCCGGCAGTTAGCGACCAATTCCATCCAATGATGCGCTGAAAATGTAAACAATTTTGGCAATTACATAAGTGAACCACCTTGGCAGCCTTGGCAGGCAGTCTAATGAACCATTCGTCACGTGACGCATTAAACTGAACTAGCCTCGAACCTTTTCTAGCCCAATACTGATAAAACAGACAATCGGCAATAACCTTGACGGTATGTGCACAGCTGCTGGCAGTCAAAAAACAGAAAAATAAATAAAAAAAAAAGGAAAAAAATAAGAAAAGATACAAAACGACTTCATTAAATTGAAGCATAAAACTAGACTCAGACGTTGGAATCCTGAAACTAATAAATGATTGCATACTTGTGGGTGTGGCGTTCAGCGAATTCTTTAGAATTTTAGGAACGCCTTACTAAGGCTGTTGTTTTGCGAACTTAAATGAATATGCAGTGTGCATAATCCGAATTTACGACCATTCACCATTTCGAATCCTTTCCTTACCTGCCTGGATTTCAGCATCTGAAGGTCACTGTATCTTATGATTGCTTGACGACCCTTCTGACTTTCGATGTGCCCTCTTTCTTTACTACAGTCGACTATGGGGCATTTGGCCTGTTTTTTTTACAATAATGTGTTTTTCACAAATATGCAAATTTGAAGTATTTTAGTATTAATACATTGGAAATACGTTAAACTGTTATGATATAGCCCGCATAAGTTAATTTAACAATGCACTGTTATAATAACAGCTGTTAAAGTCGGCTGTTGCGAGCATATACCACGTGGCTGCTTTGCGCGCAAAATTTAGCTTAACTTTCAAAGTGTTAAAAATTAAAAAGAAGAAGAAGGAGAGTATAATTTGAAATGGATAATCAATCTTTAGGTTTTTATTATGTGTTGTAATTAATATATTGTTTATTGTGTGCGCCTATTTCTAAGAATTTGTACATTTAGCAAGTGGTGTCAACATGTAGTTGTTTGAAAAAATTTTCAACTTTGAATAGAGCTACAACAATTTGTTCAAATTTGTTCAGTATGTGTTTATATCCATGTTGTAGTGTGTTCAATTCCTAACTCATATCAGGTAGTCTCTATGTGCGTTTTTTGCGGTTTTTTGAGAAATTTCATTTTTTAGGGAGCAATATCTCGATTTCCAATGCTGCCCTGCTGGAAGTGTGGCGCAAGCAAAAGGGTGTTCGTCAAAAGGAAAATTCTATTTGCACTTTTATCAGTGGGCATTTTTCTGATAGCAAGCTAGACTTTAATAAACGATTAACTAATAATAATAATAACGAATGATTTCAGTCAATCTTTTGCGAAATTGGAGAAAATGCAATCGAAAAATAAATGAATTTTTAAAATTTTTTTCAAATTGGTTAGAAGAACACCTAGTCCTGAAGGTAAAGGAGAAAAATAAATAGGAAAGGAAATTAGTTGGACTCCCGAAAACGTCATATTATTAAAAAAATTTGAGTGGCCGAAGACAGCAAGCAGATGAAGTCGTAAGGGCGCAGAATCACAACGAACGTCTTTTGGTTCAAGCTGCACGGAAGTGCTGCCTGCGGGATCTTGCAGCCATACTTAAAATTCTTTTGTTGAACCCAGCCACGGCAAAAACTATTAGTAGCTTCGCAGATGTCTTTTACAGAGCAATGGATACTTCGGATCCCATAATATCATCAATAAATTTAAAGAGGCGAAAACATAAGCGACTATCTCTTCCACCAGAAGTCATTGAAATGTTAGCTTGCGAATTTGAATCTGATAAAAATTCTTCAGACTCTACTGATTGTAAAGAGGAAGACGGTTATGAATTATACAATATTGAAATTAAAAATAAACCTTAAAAATATATTATTAAAAAAAAAAAAAAAAAAAAAAAATGGGGCGGAGTTGGGGCACGCCCACTTTTCCAAAATATTCCTGGGTGCATGTGTAACGCATAAAAAAAAATTCATCCAAATATCTCCAATAGTTTAGGAGGTATTAATTTTTGTAAAAAAAACAGGCCAAATGCCCCATAGTCTTTACTACAGTCCATGAATACAAAAGGTCCTTTCAAGGATGACAAAACGCGAAAACAAAACTAAATGACTACAAAAACGGACGGCTGGTACAAAAAAAAAAGGGGAAGACAAGCCGAAAACCCAACGGATTGTTGGCAATTGTTCAGGAAGAACATCTGAATAACATGTCCAGATGGGTGGTTTGGGTTGTTTAGCTGGGATTCGTGGGCGCCATTTTTTGGTCTGGGGGACATTTGTCATCCTAAAAAGTCAACGAAAAATGGGAAGTAGTAAATGGTTACCGAGCATTTACTTTGGTGTGCTTTATTTTTTCTTTTCTGGTAAAATACGATACATTCAGACTTTTAATTAGAGATAAGACTAATTTAAAAGAATAATGCTTTTAAATAAATTTGCACTAAAACATGTTGTTGGATAATTTGAAGGCTCAGTTCACGTTCCATTAAAAAACGTTTGGTTGTTTCTTAGGCATTTTAAAGGAGTGAAGATGCTAGTTACGTGATTAAGGACACTTACTTTAAGCAGTCTTTTGTGGATTGATTTGTAAACTCTTTAACTGAAAATGAAAAAGAGAAAAAGCGTTTGCATCGCTGAGATATCAATGCCTGACAGCTGAGACCAAATAAATATAAATAAAAAGCATGAAATTGAATTAGAATCATTAATGGAAAAGGAGGAGTACTCCTATATATGTACATATATACATATATTCCAACAAGAGGCCACAGTGCTTTCCTTGGCATATAAAATTACTGTGTAGAGAATATCCACTTGGCGCTGCATTTATGTTCATTATATTCCCAACTGCAGTCGAGTGAGGAAGTGGGTGTTGGAATTCTGTGGGACCCAGAATTGCTGCACTCCAGTTCCCCAAGGATACTCTCTGAATTATCCGGGATGCCGCTGTATTGACTTATTAGCCACGGATACCACCGCTCTCGATATCATTGGTCTGGATTTCAATGGATGAGGGTCCAAGCTGTGTCAGGGCCATTAAAGGCATTTCGAAGCAAATGTAAATGCTAGTTTTTTATTGAGCTCAATAATTGTATAAAGTGCCTTATTTTCGAAAAATAAATCTTGAACTGATAGCAACTGCGGCACAAATAGATACAATTTAAAATGAACTTAACCAACATATACTTTGAAACCATGGTAATTTGTAAAGCTTTCTACCTAATGGCGAAATCAATCAAGATGTTACAAAACAATGAAAAACTGTTTCAACGCAACTTAGTCAGAGTTAACAGACCTTAAGCCAAAAAGCTAACAACAGCTACCGCCTATACGCGCCTAACTTACTAATTCATATTTAAACTTCTTAAATTCTAATTGATATTTATTTTCCCCTCTTTCTCACGCAGGCGGAGTCCCCTTTGCTGCCCCTGAAGGAAGACGAGCCATCGCCCCCTCAAGTCCACAGTTCCTCGCACATATCAGCCAGTAGGTCACCCCACTTCGGCACCTCAGCTGGTGACCTCGAGCCAAAGCACCTCCCATTAGCACCGAACTCCCCGTCCAACGAGCAGGCCAAGTGCGAGGGTCCGGAAGGAGAGGCCAACAACAACAACAGCACCAGCAGCAACCACAATCACAATCCCAACCACATTCGCACCCATAGGCGCCAGCACGAGTATCAGCTCTATCCCAACGACACCTTCGCTCAACTGGAGGGAAAGGCCCCCAAGCCGAACACCAAGATGCAGACCAAAGTGGATGCGGTGGGCCAGATCACGGGTCCGTGGGGAAAGTGGCAGCTGCGAACGGTGCTACTGATCTTCCTGTGCAAGATTCCATCGTCCTGGTTTATGGCCTGCATCATTTTCACGGCCCCAGCACCCAGGCACGGCGAGTTCTTCTGCAAGCCCCCCCACACAATCGGAGCCCAGAACCAAACGCAATGGATCAAGGTCTCGCATCCGCAGAAGGAGGAGAGCGACGATCAGGAGTTTAGCATTGACTTCTGCAATGTCTACCAGGATGCACAGGAGCACGCCCATCACTATTACAACTACGAGAACAGTGACCAGGAGCCGCGCGTGTGGGAGAAACCTCTGCACCGCAACTCCAACGTAATTCCTTGCACCGAGTTCCAGCACGAGTCCGACTACCACTCGGTGGTCACGCAGTACGACTTGGTCTGCTCCCGGGACATTCTCGTATCCGTCACTCAGTTCTTCCACCTCTTTGGCGTGCTCACCGGAGGCATATTGGCTAATCAGCTGCTGAAATAGTAAGTTTTTTTTTTTTTTTTTTTTTTTTTACTTTGCTTTTATTTATTGAATCTTTTTGTATAAGAACTAACAATAAGTTTAAAAATCTTAACTATAACAAGTATTTTTTGAACAGTTGTATTATTTTTCCAACTGTTCTATGTTTAAACGGCCCTAATAATTTATTCGCTGGGTTGGTAGGTCCTTTCGCCGGAGACGGGAACGGCTGCTGAGCTGGATTAGACCTCGCGCTAGGTGGTTGGGGTGCGTGTGAAGCTTGCTATGGTATTTTTCCTTAAGTTCCGTGATTGCGTTGGTAACTGATGGGATATTTAAGTCTCTTTGGATGTTTTCACTCCGAACGTACCACGGTGCCCCAGTGATGGTTCTCAGAATCTTTGATTGTGCTCGCTGAATGATGTCAATATTGCTGTTGCTGGCATTGCCCCATAACTGTGAGCCATAGGTCCAGATTGGTTTCAATATAGAATTGTAGAGCAAGACCTTGTGATCTAGGCTGAGCGGAGAACCAGAGTTGATGAGCCAGTGTAAGTTGTTGGCTTTGAGTTTAAGTTGGGTTTTTTTGGCTTCAATGTGCCTGCGCCATGTGAGTCTTCTGTCTAGGTGTACTCCTAGGTACGTTACCTCGTCTGCTTTCGGGAGTGGTATGCTGTTCAACAAGAGCGGAGGACAGTCTTGTCTGTTTAGCGTAAACGTCACGTGCTTGCATTTTTGCTCGTTTACTTTTATTCGCCAGTCAGAGAGCCACTTCTCAATGTCGATGAGGTACAGTGCCAACTGTGCTGTAGCTTGGATAGGGGACCTTGAACGGCTAAGGATAGCTGTATCGTCGGCAAATGTGGATACCGTTAAGCGACTATTTGTAGGGATGTCGGCTGTATAGATGAGGTATAAGGTTGGCCCAAGAACGCTGCCTTGGGGGACTCCAGCCTCAATTGTATGAACAGTGGAAGTGGCAGTGTTGCACCGCACTGCAAACTTTCTGTCATAGAGGTAAGACTTTAGAAGTTTGTGTGTGCTTTCGGGTAGGGATGTTTTAATTTTAAACATTAGGCCGTCGAGCCAGACTTTGTCGAATGCTTGGGATACGTCTAAAAATACTGCTGTACAGTATTCGCGATATTCAAATGCAGTTCTTATTTCCGTTGTAATACGATTCACCTGTTCAATGGTTCCGTGGCTTTCGCGAAATCCAAATTGGTGGGCTGGGATTATATTGTGGTATATCAGATGTTGATTAAGTCGGATCAGCAGGCATTTTTCGAATAGTTTCGAAATGCATGAGAGTAGACTTATTGGTCTGTAAGATGAAGCGACTGTGTGGTTCTTACCAGGCTTTGGAATCATTATGATCTTCATCATCTTCCATCGTTGTGGAAAGTAACCAAGTTTGGTGATGGCATTAAAGAGCTTGGTTATGTAGCGGACTGCAGAATGTGGCAGCTGGATGATCATTTCCGGTGTTATAAGGTCGTAGCCGGGGGATTTTTTCGGGCTGAGATTGTCTTTGATTATTTTAGTTATTTCTTTAGGACGAAACACAATTGGGGTGTGTTGCTGATGGCGGTTTACGGGATAGGACGGTAGCGCGAATGTGCTAGTAGCCTGGTTTGGCGTGAACACATTTTGTAGGTGAGCGGCAAATGTGTTGGCTCTGTCTTCATCACTACGGGCCCAGCCACCTGATGAATTCCTTATCGGCAAAACGGTTTCAGTCGGTGGGCGAAGAGTTGTGTGGGCTCGCCACAGTGACTTTTGTTTTGTGCCTGTTGGTGTGAGTTGCTCTATGTATCGGCGCTGATCGTCGTCCTCTTCTTGTTTCAGAGCGTTGGCCAGTTTCCGTGTGGCTACTTTTAGCTTTTGTTTTGCAGTTGGGGATCTGGAAGATTGCCATTCTCTGCGTAAGCGACGTTTTACGTGGACGAGTTGCTCGATTTGTACGTTGGTCTTTTTTGAATTAATTGTATTATTTGTTATTTTGGGTGTTGCAGTAAGAGCTGCTGCAGTAAGGATGGATTGCAATGCACACGTGCAGCTCTCTATATCAGATTCAGTATTGAGTTTTGGGCTTAGCTCAATATGTGAACTTATATATTTTTTATACCTGAGCCAGTTTGTTTTGCTAGAGGTCAGTCTGGTTGGTGGTTTCACGTTTTCTGCGTATCGGCGGAGGTGAATTAGTACAGGCGAGTGATCAGATGAGAGATCCGGCAGACATTCAGCTTTAACCAAACTGCGGGAAATATTTTTCGTAACTGCGAAGTCGATCAGGTCTGGCAGCTTATTGAGGTCTGATGGCCAGTATGTAGGACTCCCGGGGGAAACATGGTCAAGTTTATTAGTGGCTTTTATTATCGTCTTATAAAGCTGTTTTCCTTTTGGGTTCACAAGTCGCGATCCCCAGTGAGTATGTTTAGCGTTGTAGTCGCCTGCTGCAATGAAGTGTGGCCCTAGTGCTTGGAAGAAATCCAGGAATTGAGCTTCTAATACTGTGAAACGGGGGGGGGGGCAGTATACGGCCGCTAGTGTAAGGAGAGTGTTGTCATCCAGCTGAATGTTGATAGATGTGGCCTGAAGATGATTTTCCGCAAATTCTTTGTAAAAGTGGTGCTTCATACGGTTCCTTATGAGTATGGCGGTGCCACCGTGTGCTTTTCCGTCGGGATGATTTGTACCGTAGAAATGGTAGTCTCTTATTTGAAAATTGTATTTGCTTGTGAGATGAGTTTCCGAAAGAAGCATTACGTCGATATGCTTCTCATGTAGGAATTGAGCTAGCTCAAGTTTGCGCTGTGAGACGCCATTGGCGTTCCACGTAGCTATGCGTAAGGTAGCCATTATTTATTTGATTGTTGGGCTACAAGCATTTGTATCAAAAGGTTTTGATTACGCATCATGTCTTGAATGGTGGTCTTCATAAATGTCATAAATTCCATCATGCTCTGTTGTAAGGCTTGCATCATAGCTTCAGTTTTTGTTTCCTGCTGCGCAGCTGGGTGATAGTTTTGTTGTGTGTCTAATTTTGTGTGCACTTCATGTGGAGTTCGGGAGTTTTGGGTTGGAGGCGTCATACCTGATTTTAAAACGTTAGCAAATGTTGTCTTGTTAGTGTTGAATGTAGGCCAGGGAGCGAATTTGAACACGTTTTTGGCGTAAAATCCCTTTTCCTTTAGCGCCTCAGTTATCTCTTCGGGCGTAACATCAGACTCAATGCCCTTCAGGACTACTTGCAGGCCCTTGCTGCTTTTAAGCTGGTAGGTGTAGAAGCCTATTTTTTGTGCGGTAAAATAGTTTGTGACTTTTCTGTAGTCGTCCTCCGTTTTCGTCTGAAGTTTGATTTCGTTGATAGAACCTCTTACGAGGGGAGTTATATGAAAGCTATCTTTCCCAATAAGGCCAATCAAAGTATTTACAAGACGGCTTGTGCTCTTCTCGCGGATGTATATTGGCGGAGGCTTTGTTTTCTTCGGTTCGATATCAACGGATCCCAGCGGCACGTCCTCAGCGGTATCTACCAGCAAGGCAAATCTGTTGGTATTTGCAGGGGCTACATTTTTGATCAAGGTAGAGTTATCGCGTGTATTTTTCGGCTTGTTTCCCAAATCTGAATTTTCCGGGCTGAGCTTTCGCTTTATTGTAATGTAGCGGTCCATTCCAGTCTGCCAGGTCGACCCAGCTTTTTTGTTTACGTTTTCGTTTTGTTTTGCTGGCAGTGCAGCAGTACCGTTTATTGCTAGCGGTTTTGCTTTCGCTGACTTAGTCAGACCGTGAGCGGGTGCAGCCGATGACGAGGCAGAGCGGGCTGCCGGTCCCTCTCCAGCTGTTGTTGTTGGAGGTAGCGGGGCTTCTGTCGGAGCCAATAGAGCGGGAGAGCAGGAGCGCGCTCTTTCTTGATTTGTTGGTAGAAGAAGGTTTCCTGGGCTATGGGTTATTGACCGCTCGATGTCTGCGTTTGGGATTGTCGGTGAGACGTAGGAGAAGTACGCGTTGTTGCGCTGAATTGAGAGTCGGCGTTCGTCATGCTCGCGCTGACGCTGGGCGCGAGTGTCATTCTGACTCATAGTTTTATTATTTAAGATAACAATTCACTATGTATTTAAGCGATCTTGCATCGCATAGAGCGTCTCTTTCGCTTTCAGATTTTTTATTTAGTTTATTTTATTTGGCGTTCACTTCACTCAAAACAACCGATTTTGTGCGGAGCACGATAAAAACGTCTTCACACGTCGGCGATCGAATTAATGAAATAGTAAGTTAGCGTACATTTGGTTTATATCTAAACTTCAATAATCTGGGGAAAAGAATAAAGATAATTTGTGTTCGTATATTTCCCTTTCCCGCTTTTAGTTTCAGTCCCCGAAATGTGATGCTCTTCGGCATGATCACGCAGATATTTTGTGGTAACCTCACGGGGCACGTGGCCTCCTACGAGCTCCACGTGTTCTTCCGGTGCCTCTCCGCCGTTTGCTGTGCCCAGATGTACACGGCCGGAGGCCAAATCAGTAAGTGGCAAGACTTAGTTTAAATGTAAATGGATATGTCTAATGAATTTTTAATTATTTGCTCCTTACTACAGTGGCCGACATAACGGGGGGAAAGTACCGAACTTGCGTCTCCACACTCTTTGAGCAGTTCTGGTCTATTGGGGTAATGATGTTGCCCGGAGTTGCCAGCTTCTGGTCCAGCTGGTCCCACCTCTACATGGCCATCTCGTGGCCAACTGTGATACTAATCTATCTGTGGCAGTGAGTAATCAAAAACAGATATTGATAGCAAACTCATAGAGTTAGAGGGTTATCTAGATTCGCATAAGTAACGTATTATAAGTAACCCTCATAAAATACATTTATTATCAGGATTACTAGCCCAAAAAGGAACTGCTGTGCAGCATTCATGTGTACCAACATTTTGTGGCCCATACTGACACTTGCGTCTCGCATCCCTTTTACAGGTGGATTCCCGACTCGCCGAGATGGCTTATCGCCCGCGGACGCACACAGGACGCCAAGAAGATCTTGCTGGAGTGCGTGGAGGTGAATGGGACGGGCTACAACCTACCGCACGACATCGACCAGCAGCTGGAGCTGCAGGCGCAGACCGCCATGGACGCTCCTCCGCCGAGTGGCTGGTGGTCGATGTGGAAGGGGGAGCGAGCGGTGCGACACATTGTGTGTGTGCACCTGGCCTGGTCGCTGTACATTGTGGTCTATTACGGCATGCTGCTCAACATCCGCTCCTTCAGTCGCGACCACCTGTACATTAACACCTTTTTCGCGGGCTTCAGCGAGATGATGGGCACTTTCTTCGGGCTCTTCCTGATTCTGAAAACCACCCGCAAGTGGCTGTGGACGGGACTCTTTAACATCGTGGCAGGATGCATTGCCTACTGCGGCTGGCTGGTCCCGAAGCCCAGCGTAATTGGGCTGGATCCGAATGTAGCCCTGCTGATGTGCTCTGCCATGGTCTCGAAGATGGCCATTTCCACTACGCTCAGTATACTGACTACCTGCACGGTGGAGCTGGTTTCCGATGACAAGAAGAAGATCACTTCCTTCTCCACGATTTGCTGGGCCCGTTTCTGGCTGCTGGGAGCGCCCTTTATTGGATCCACAGTGGTCTTCGGCCAACTCATTCCCCAGACGGCCTTCGCATCTCTGGCCATTCTCGGTGGCCTGTGCACCTCCCTGATCAGCAGTCCCAGGACCCATCCCATCTCAAGACCCTCCTCGCCTGCTGCACAGGGAACCCAAAACATCACCTCGCAGTTCACCATCATTGACGGCATGGACAACAAGGGGTACAGCCCCACCTCGAAGACCATCCACTCGAACAGCACTATTTTAAAACTAAACACGCCGCAATCGAATCTACCTCCACAACTGATGCCCGGCATTTGGACGACCAAGATAACCGAGGATGGCCCACCCATGTGAACTGCCTTCAGAAAGCGTGCGTTGACAAATTAGCGGTGTGTTTGGACTTAAGATATAGAAATTTTTCTATAGCCCAGGAGTGGAGCCTCTATGATAATAAATCATATGCTGAGGGAAAGAAGCAGATGTTCAAAAAGTTAAGATATTGCTAGATTCACAGCTATGGCCGCGATCTGGTTCACTTTGGTGGTGCTGTGACTTGTAAACTATAGTCTATACAATTTGTTAGCGGTATATACTATGCGCCCGCTTTATAAGTTTATGGGCGCACTTATTGTAAGACACATTAGCTATCCTTTTTAAGAGGAAGAGTCAATATATTACTAGAATTTTCGCACACTTTTGTAGTACGTACATCAACTTCAACCTAAATCGGAGTGCTCAAGTGAGAAAGTCTCGCGCACTTGAAAACAAAATTACCTTAGGCAACACTTAAGCTAAAGCTGTGGAATAGAATCCTCGAGCAAATTATTTTAAATGGATAAATAAGCTCGCCGACAAAACCCAAACCCATACATATATTTTCCATTACCTTTAATTTTAGGGATTAGTTTATTTAGGCTATCCTCAGAAGACCTTAAATCATTCAAGTCTGGGATAAGCTTCAGCGCAGCCATAATTAGTAGTCTCATAAGAAAGTAAGTCAGATGTGGAGCACACCTTGAGAAAAAGGAGAAAGCCCAGTATTAAGCAGTCACTATTGAACCAAATCAAAAACGTACCGAATCGAACCTCACTGCACAGACAAACCATCTTTAAATGGTGATCCTTCTAAAGGCCTGTGGTTCCACATTAAGTGATTGTGTTGTAAACACCTGGAGAGAATTTCATGAAAAGACATACGAGTAGTTACACAATAATTATATATTATGGACAACTTTTATTAATTACCTTAATCTAATAATACTAATTGATTAGAACAACAATAATATTAACCTACACATTGAATAATTTACATTCGTTACGTATTGTAATTATCAATTACCAAGCTAATTTAAAATAAAACAATTAGTAGTTTTCAGGCTCTACATAAATACACAAGGCATAAATTACAATACATAATATTTTTAAAGTTGCATCACCTAGTGAATACGCTTAGCAACTTGTTGAATGTTATCATATATTGGTTACTACATAAAAGGAAGTGTTATACATGGCAAAAGAGCAATATTTTTCTAATAAAGCATCATCATAAAAACGAATTGATTTATTTTTTATCGTTGTTTGTTTTTTGTTTAATTAACGAGGGATATCTGTTATATCGATAGAAATTGAAAAAAAATATATATTAAAACAAAAAGAAGTTTTAAATTTGTAGAAGTGTGGGCGGTTTGTGGGCGTCAGAAGGGGCGTTGCTTTTGTTGGTAAATCGGTACAAATTTACAAAACCAATAAGAAAATCAAAAACATTTCCTAAAAGTGTGGGCATAGCAATCTTTGGCAGTTTGTGGGCGTGGCAAGAAGTGTTCTGGCAAATCGATAGGACCGAAGTTTGGAACCTTCATGGCCAATCTCAACTTTCTAGCTCTTATACATGCGTACTAATGTACATACATAGTTCCTGAGATCTCGAAGTTCATACGGACATGGACGGACCGATCCTGGTTAAGAATAAATAAATACTTGTTCACTATTAGTTAAATTTCCAAATATATAACTTTTCGGAATCCCGAACGGTTGAGTCGTTGAGTTACGCGGTTGCATTACAATTCTCAGAAGGCAACAAAATAGGGTGACGGTGTTGCCAGCCCTAATAAAGAGAAACATAATCGTCGAGTAGAAGTGCTCTCGTTTATGGATTTAAGAGAATGAAGTGCCTAGTTTTATACTTTAATATTAAATATTTGGACTTTCTGCGCTAATAATACGGCAGACTCCGAAAATATGTACAATACGATGCATATAAATCGTTGTTATATAAGGTCACTTTCCGAAATATATTCCTATAAGTTATTCTTTATAAAAATAATATCAAACAACAACACATCTTAACTTTATTGTGATAAAAGATGATTTTACATTTCACTACATAAAAAAATTGAGCAGTCGTCACTACTTCAATACAACATATCCAATATCAATATTTTACTGCAGCGTGTCAAATGTTTGTTTAAAAAAGCGTATTAACTGTGTCAAATGTAAAATTTTTTTTGGCACAATAATGTACTTGAAAACTTTTATATGCGATCTACCTGTGTTATACTTTAAACTTTTGACTTGTACTCTTCAAGTATCGTGTGCTAGAAATATAAAATGCAGTATTATAATACTGTGTATATCTACATAAGTAGGTAGCAAACATTATATTCTCGGTGACAAAAGTGATTATGGTAATAATACCAAAGCTACTGTTCCCTTTTTAATTCCAATTCTTTATTTTGACCGACTTTCATTTACTTGAAAATTCGTTGAAAAAAAAAATAAAGAAAAACTTGGATTTTATTTAACCATTCATAGATCGAAATATTGTGTAAGTGCAATTAAATAATGTTATTAATAACATGCTAGGTAACATTTGCCCTCTGGTATTTTTTCCCTGCTGGCAATTTGGCCACACTGTCACTTATGCTTCTTCAAATTGTAGCGGCATTTTCGCCAAAGCAACGTTGGAAATTCGCGTCACCAATTTCATATTGCGATAAATAAGAGTTTTATCCGAAAACGTATAGCTTAACTGTGTCATCGGCCTGTAGAAGAGCGCTGCCTGCCGGGATACACATATGCCATGGAATTCGACGACGCAGAAAATGGCCTAGGAATGGGATTTGGTGGTCGCGGCGTTCTGCGGGAGATCAACAAAAACGATGGCGGCATTAAGGTAAGTTAATAGCTGGACTTGGAGGCGTGCTCCGTCCGCGATGTACCAATGCAGCCACTTTCGGCAGAGGCATAATTCAACTCACACGTCTACAGGTACATATGTGTGTGTTCGGTTATGTACTTTGTACATATGTGTGGGTATGCTGCGTCGCAGGCTGTTCTGCTATTTTCTTTATTCGCAATTGTTCATCGTAAATACATATGTACATATAAATTTCCATTATTCGCTGTTCCTATTAGCTCTGAGGCAGCTGTCGCGAACGAGAGTTCTCTAGTTGATCGGTGTCCGCCGGACATTGTCCATCCCAGGTGACCAGTTTCCCCGATCTGCCATAGCCATAGGAGAATGGGCAATAAGCCGGGCAAGACACGGAAACCGAGGGCCTTGTCCGGGAAAATTACCATAAAGGCGGACGACGGACGAGGGAATCGGGTATGCCAAGGGAAAATCAAAAGTTACTTATTCTTCCTTCTATATATTTGTCTCTTGAAATTTCCACTCTCCAGATGGTGCACTTTCCATTTAAAAATGCTAGTGTGTATCGCTATTATGCCAATAAATCAGTTGGCGGCTAACGGCTGCAAAATGTCAGTGCCTAATGCGGTTTACAGTCCAAAAAACGCCCATCTGAGGATTTAAGTTTGACTAAATGTCATTTAACTCCATCTTCCCTTTTGCCAACAAAAATGCTCATTATAAAGGATCTACAGATGGTTTCCACCCCTTTCCACATTTGCCTATTTTTAGATCAGTTTATAGTTGGCTCTTCCTCAATATTTGTTTTCTTTTATTTTCCTGAGTTCTATTGGATATTCGAATTGCAGCTTAAGGTTCAAATTCCACTTGTATTCTATTCTATTGTATTTATTGTGTTTTCTGAAATCAGTATACTCATTTGTGGCCACTATTTGGATTCCACTCAAGGCTTATATGCTTCAACAAACTACATTGGTTTTAAATTCACCCTGAGCCGGGAACCGTGTGATATCTTGTCACCTGTCGCGCGCTGCTTGGATAACGCTAGAGCCAACATCTAACTATTCCCCCCTCGTCAAGGCCCATCGTGTGGGATTCCGTTTCATTGCTTACATTTTCTCGCCAAACATGCAAAGTCAGCCGTTGGGCAATGTGGAGCTTGCAGATAGTGCGCCATGATGCGCAACAATGGCTGTGGGATTGCATGTCATCTGGGACCCACCAGGCCTCTACACTTGAAACAATGTGATGAGCCAAATCAACATATTTATTATTTTAGAGCACTCTACTTGCCTCTACTGGTATATCTTTAAGAGAAAGCATTTTGCAAATAAGACTGTTCTCCAAAAATCCTATGGAAAATGTGCAAAATAATTCTGTCATCAAAGCGTTGAATTTGCACCAAGTTCCTCCAGTTGATTTGCGAAGACAATATAAGCAGTCGGCGGTCGCCGTATTCTCGTATCCCATTTATTTATCCCCTTCTTTAAGTGTTTCGACTTATTTGCGGTGTCTTGCACTTTCACTGCTGCCTTTCAGTCTGAATTTCGTCTGAGGCCTGTATAGTTTTTCAGTTTTTCACTGCAGTTCAGTCAAAAAGGTTGTCAACTTGAGCCCGCTCTTTTGACATTATTATTTTATAAATGTTGCCCACGACCTCGACCGTTTCCAAAATGTATTTCATATATCTAAGAGAAGTGTGTTTAAATGGATCAAGTGTGTGTTGCCCTCTAGCTTCATAAAACCCAATATATTTTCTCGAAATAGAAAAGGGTAACTATTCCAACCATAGAAAGGATAAGATTTCATCTTCAGAATCACCAGCCAAGTCTATCTGGCCACTAAGACTTATATTATTTATATGCTAATAAAATCTTTGAAGGGTATATTTCTCGTAGCTCCAAAAGCTGAGTAATGGGTAGTCGAGAAAAACGACTGAGTTCTCTGTTGTTTTGATTTAATTTTCATTAGGAATATTTGTGCTTAAAAGTTCAGAGTATAACTTATCGGAACTATTTCAAGACTAAGGATGTGCTAAATAAATGTTTTAAGTTGGTATGAAATCCATAATGTGTAATATACAAAGGTGTCTCTAGCCGCCGTCTCACATGTGAAAACATATGGCAGTATTATAAATGGAAGAGAGGACCGTGCTGATAAGGGGAGAACGCCATGTGGGCTAAAACGATCCAAACATGAAGACATACGAAAACATCCGGATCGTTATGTGGATGCCATTCAAACTATTCGTTCTCTCACTCGGTCTGTCGATCCCCCGCACTCTCGCCGTGCTCTAAGTATTTGTGCATGTGTGACGCTGAGCAGAGCAAAGCAAATTGAAAACGAAAATATTTTTAAATTGATTTTAAAGGCAGACATGATCGGGAGGCAGTGAGAACCGCACGCGACAACGGGCCGTGAGAAACCCGGAGGTATTACCCAATATAATGGAAGCGGAAAATCACAGTAAAGATTTTACCGAGTAGGCGAGCCCAAATCTGTGTCACAACAAAAACCACAAAAAAAAAAAAAAAAAAAAAACACTAAAGACCAAACTAAGGAACTCTATAGATCCATTATTTTTTGGAGCCAAGTGAACCGTATCGCGTCTCAGGAGTTAATCGTGCGTAGAGCGGCATGGATTTCCTCGCGAATATCATCAAAAGACCCAAAAGCATCGCCACCACTGGCATCAGCACCAATCAGCCAACGACAATGGAAGCCCTAGAAGCTGCTAGTCCCGCTGATGAATGTTCTACACCAAGGGATAAGGGAGGAGTTACACTTGTATCCGCGCACCTGGACTCGTTACTAGAGTCCGCCTCTGAGGAGCTGCAACGACTGGAGGGAAAGCACTGTGAACTATTTATGGAATCCATCTCGAACCCACTCCCAGCCCCCGAGGACAGCACTGATAGTAGAGAAGAAATACAGAAATTTCTAAGCGAAATAAACTTCAATCTGAACCAAGTGAGTGCTAACGAAATGGAGCACTTGCAAGCCATGAGTGGCGAGGTATGTCTGAAAGAATTAGGACTATCTTTTTATGTGCATCCCTGGGGGGGGGGGGGGGGGTGTTCTAGTATTAGGCAAACTGCATAAATCTACACATTGGAATTTTTTTGTAATGTCCCAATGTGTTTTGCCGATTGCATATATAGTATTTATGCGGTTCCACTTGGTTTTGTCACCTTATTGCGTTGCAGAAAATATTATTTTAAATAGGGTTGTATCTAGCCATTAGCTTGGGCTAATATTCCGCAGGAATCTGCTTCCCATTACCACTCAAATTTGAGCCCATTGTCAAAAAATTAAAATTAAAATACTTATCAATAAAATCGAAACGGAGAAATTGGTCTAATGCCAGAATTTTCCTAATTTTTAGTGTCTCGCTCATAAGCCGGTCACCACTCGCCTTATTCTTCTGACTTTAACCTTGCAGCACCCATTATACTGCAATGCGCTCTAATTAAATTCCGCGTGTAGAACGATGCTCCCAAACCTAAATAGACATTAAACATGGCGGCCGGCCGCATTGAATCCGCGGCATGTTTATTTCGCACTGCACAAAAGCTGACGTCGACCCAGTTCCACGTCCATCTCCCCACCTTTTGCTCCTCAATCCGTTTCGTTGCCACCCTCCCAAACATATGCCATATACCCGATTTTTACGTCTTGGCTGGCTTTTTAATTAATGACATTTGCTTTTGTTGACTGACCGACTGCGACAAACATTTGAAATGTATGTCTTTTTTAAGCGTGAATTGAAGGCATCTGTATCATATGGGCTACATTAGATGAGATTGAAGTTTTTCAAATGAAGATCATAATTTCATAATAATGTATTCTTTTGTATATGATAATAACTAAAAATGGGGGTCCTATGCCTTTGTATAATTTCTTGGCAATGGGAAAATACGGGAAAAGTCATCCCAAATGCGATTTATTTATGCCAACTGTGGTGGGGCTCTTGCCTTTTTGTGTGTCAAAAATTCTTAATTAAATGACCAACCAGCTGCTACTCGTGATCATCTTTAAAACCCCATTCCCAACATCGGTTGTTCACGGTTTAAAACTATTCGGATCATGACCGCGATGTACATCTTGATAACTATATTCTTAAATTTTGCATCTCTTGTTTGGCAGCTGAGTCCGTTGGCGGTGAAGCCCAGTCCCAAGCCAACGAGCATGGATCAACAGAAGGCAATGGCGGCAGCTCTGGGGCATCAGACGGCGGTACCCGGTGGACTTAAGCCAGAAGACGACCTCGTTCCAAAGTTTGGAGGTCTTCCCGAGTTCGATGAGACGCAAATACCGGAACTAGCTCCTTTAAGTACCGATATGGATAGTGAGTAAATCTTGTTTGTGTAACCCAGAAATCTCTTAAGGTAGAAAAATTATATTGATGTACAAAAGAATTCCATACGAAATCCGCCAGAAGAGCGAAGTAATTTCTTCTATTTCAATACCGTCATTTATACAAAGGAAAGGGCCAGCTGGGGAAAATAAATCATTTCCAAGTTTATGTATAAATTTCTCGTTGTATTAATTATATAAATAAATTTCTTATATGTATTTAATTATTATTAAAACGAATTGATTAATATATCGCATTCATTCCTCCCTTAGCTCAACTGAAATCCAACCATTCGGATTCGGATGTTTTTGTCGAGTGTTTATCGCTTCATAGCGAGCGCTACACCGGAGATCGATCGGAGTTAGAGGCATATTCAAGTGCCCTTAATGATGTTTTGGAGCAGCAGCTGTCCATGACCTCAGTTTCTACACTGGGAGCTGAATTCAACGATCCTTTGGCAGTTAGCCAGCACAACAACGTCAGCTATGAAGCCATGGATGTGGATGACCTAAACGAAACCATGGAAATGTTAAAGGACGTCTTGAATGCGGAAGACCGTCATCTTATGCAAACGCATATTCTCAGCGTAACCCAGTCAAAACCAGAGAATAATTTTGTGCACTATCATCCAAATCAGGAGCAAAATAGGGTTGAACTAGACCAGTTAGCCAAACACTCTAAACCCAATAGTGATGCAAAGGAATCAGAATCATTGGTAGAATCAGTACTGTCTGAGGAGTCTGGTACACAATCCTTTGAGCCGAAGCTCACCTTATCTGCCTTGGACTCTACGAAAGACTTAGCTAAGCATCAAGAGGAAATGCAAACAAATACAAAAGATATATTTCAGAAAGAGAAGCACCACCCGGTCAGTAGTGCTCAGGTGAAGGACGCACAAAATCCTAAGGAGCCTGAAAAGGCCTTAAATCTCAAAGAGGCTTCTTCAGAACTGTCCACAAAATCAGCAAAATCTCTAGAATACCCTAATCAAGAGAAGCAATTTTCGGTGGCAGTAGAATCAATGGAGAGACCATGCACTGCCATCAGCCTTGAGCAAAATGCATCCCCAGCTATGGAGGCAACTGAAGACAGGACTGTGGAGGAGCTTGATCAAATGGATGTGGATGAATCCATGAAAGTGGATGATGCCACAGTGCTTAACTCATGTCGGCAGGAGCAAATTAATGCTCATTCTCCCGTTTCAAGCAAATTTTTCTTAAAACTCTGCGTTCAAAATGATACGGATTGTCAAGATAATAAAATGGATCAAAAAACTGCAGGAAAAGAAAGTGCATTAAAGATGACTGAAATAGAGCTGCCTGTAGAATCTGTCCCATCAGCTTCGCTCTCACCGCCGACACCCGCACTTCAAGCAAAAATTATCGAACTTTCCCTTTCCCCGCCCATACCTACACATCGCCCAAAAACAGCGGAGGAACTAGAGTTCCTGGCTTTGAGGGAGCTGCCTTTGCCTGATGGTGTCTCGACGGCGGGGAAGGTGGAATGTAAGCAGCTATCACACGGCCTGGTACCCATTGTGGCAGTCTTACCAACGCCACTTTACTTGGATCTGAAAGGGAATACAACCACTGCAAGCCTTCCAGAACCGACTTCGCCCAGTTTCCCCATCAAAGAACCTGCTGAAAAACAGTCCCACTTTCCACGCTCACCGCGTGCTCAGCTCGAGCAAAAGGACATGCCCTATTTGGAAGAGGCTGTGGTAGAACGTTCATCACATCGCAAGCAAAGCGATTTCGGAGTCATAGCGAAATCACCAATAGTCTTTGAGTTAACACAACCGAGTCCTGAGAAGCAGCACCTCAACGAAACCTTGCCAATGAGCGAGATTTCTCCCACTTCGTCAAATATGACCTTTGACAGCGGAAGCATTACGGAGGACAAATCACAGAAGGGTACAGAGAATATTGAGCCTTCTTCCACCCTTGCCGTAAGTCTGGGATCGGTTGATGATAAGCAGCGGCGCACTTTCTCGGTGGTTCAGCCCACGAAGGAAGAGGAGGAGGCCAAATCGCGTCGGACTTTCTGTATGGAAAATGAGAACCCTCGACGCACCTTCTGCATGCAGCAGAATGCTTCTCCAGCGGTGGAGGCTACCGAAGACACCGGGGCTGATGAAGTTATGGATGTGGATATCTCCATGAGGGCAGATGAAGTAGCCGTGATGAAGTCGCATCAGCAAACTTGGAAGGAACGCCAAGCACCAATTTCAAATTCACCACCAATTCCTACTCACCAACGTTTAAATAGACCTCCTGAGGCGATTTCTCCAGTGTCCCCATTGGGAAATGGCACCGTTGTGTTGGAGGAGCAAACTCTCTCTGCTAAAGAGCAAGCCACGCTAAGTGCCAGCGATGAGAAGGACGATGTTTTCTTGGAGCACTTTGGTGCAATTTCCCCAGTTTCGGATGACATGTTTAAAACCAGCAGCGCTTCCAACAATCAAGCAAAGTTTAGGGTCAATGCTGATGAAGAAACCGGAGGCAAAGGCGCTTCTGCGATGATCAGGAAGAGAAGTGGTACAGCTGGCGAGCAGGAAGAGATCTTTGATGCCGAATTCCATGATGGCGTCAACAACCAAAACCGTAAGTCAATGACCGCTTATATCGTTTGTAAGGAATGTTCATTTACATTTTATTACATTCAAAAGTTGTTATTTAATCTTTTAAAGCCGTGCAGTTTTTATTCATATATATTTGGTTGTCAATGTCAAAAGAAGTGCCCTTTTACAGTACAGTATTTTGTAGTTGATTCTTCCGGCAGTTAATAAATGTACAAGTTTATACCCTTGTAGAGCATCCATTTTGCAGTTATAAGTTCTGTTTGAAGGAATTAGTCTAATAATTTTAAATAACTTAGTTGTATTGCTATTCGAAAAAAAAACATTGCCAAAAGTCTACTTTCTTTTGCACAGTAGCGTTGTTTTTTTTTTCATAATGTTTTGTTATTTGGAATAACCGATTTTTTGTCTACCCAATTTATCGATTTGCCAAAAGAATATCGAAATTTCTCCCCTTAGACCTGAAAATCAGTCCCACAATTTTGAAAATGCTTTGATTTTATTTGTTTACTGATATTTGTCGAACGAATATTAAACTGTATCCCTTGCTGATTAGAGGGTATCAGATAGTCTATACTGTTCTCGAGTTTTTAACGGCTTATGGGCGTGCCAACCTTTCGCTACGTCGGCGTCCCTGGAATATGCTTAACTTTCTTTAACTTTTCTTTAACTTAACTTTCTAGCTTTTATAGTTCCTGCATAGACGTAATCGCTTCTTTCTACTTCGAGTCTAGTATACCCTTTTTTCGGCGAATAGGGGCTATAAAAATAAACCAATGAGGCACACATGTAAGGCAATGAACCTGAACTTCGATTTGTGAAAGAAAAAAACCTTGGGGTTTCGGTGTTAATGTAAGAGCGAAAGGAACAAACAAAAGGGGTTAACTATGCAATGCAGTTGGTATAATTTTTTTTTTTGTTTTTAATGGCTGTTGGTGGATTTTAGAAACTGATTTGTTGTTTTTTTTTTGTCTGGAAGTTTTGTTCCCATTTCCTGTTTTTCTTTTGTTTTTGCTGCACATGCATTTTATGCTGCTCTTTCTTAAAAAAAAAAAAACGGAGTGCGCTCTCTCTTTCAATTTCGCCGCTCACCGCCATTGGTATTTTCTTTTTTCTCTTGACATCTCTCTTATTTCTGCAGCTATCTATGCCTCCCCTGACGCACATATCTGCAAGAGCGGAATGTAAGAACTTCTTTAAATGTGACGTCACTTTCTCTAATTGAAGAACTAGTGCCAGTTTATTATCGTCTTTAATCAGCTCAAAAATCCAGACATACATATGTATCTGTGTCTGTGTGCGTTAATATTTTTGGTCAATCACCAGAGCTAGCGTATATTTCCATCATTTTTCTTAGTAAAATGTTTTCGGATAAGTTTACAATTTCAAATGGTTAAAACAACGGCGCCTAAAATATTTATCGGTATCGCTGACAAGGAAAACTATCTTCCAAGCTAAAACAACCCCGCACATGAGCAACAGCTTAGGTGAGAGACTTTCTGTCTCGCTCTCCTCATTCATAGAAACTGCAGCACAGCGCTGTGTTAACTCGCTAAATAAACTTTGTGTTTGAAAGACAATTATGAATTCAAATACAAAATTAAAAAAAAAAATTCCAAGGATTTTGCTTCCATGACCGCTAGATCTACATATTTTTTGGGATTTTATATTAATAGTAAGTGTTTAGAGAATGTTAGTGAATCTTCGAATGTTTCGTAAGCAAAATGTCTGATGATTCCATGAACTATTTTTAATTGCTCTTATTCTTCGATTGGTGTATCGCATACTCTCCTGATGTGCTTCGTCAGTACGTGCGCTTAAAACTTTCACGCCTACATTTAAAAAAATTTTTATTTCATGTTGTCATATGTCTGCAATTTCTATCGACAAGTAAATAAAGACGTTCTCTATGTTTTAATGTGAAAACTTTAAGCAGTTGGATCAGAATTTAAAACATTATATTTTCAAAGAAACAATTGGTTTTTAGTATCGACGTCTTACTGTTATCTGCTATCTCGAACCGCTCACTGAAGAACTCTCCGGGCCCCACAGCCCTCCGTCCCAAAACGTTGCAGTAGAGAGAAAAAGACATTCAGTGGGTGGCAGTTCGATGCATGGTGAAGGGTAGAGGGTATGAGCACAACTCCAAACCGACAACGTGTACACAGCACTCTCTCCCTCGCACCTATTCTCTCTGCGCACTTGCTGACTGCTGAATACTGACCCACACTCCAGTCAGAATTCAGACTCGTTCGTTCGCTCGCGTGCGTGCGCTGGTTTTCGTATTGGACTCGCGGAGAGAAATGTAAGCAATAAGAAATTCCATTTCAGTTAGTTTCCAACATCTGACGTCGCTTTATCCATCGGTACCGTACTGCTGTTAAATCTTGTCATTGCCAGGCTGTTAAATCGAAAATGAATCATTAAAAAGCGTAGAACCACAATTTTGTTTGTTTACAAAGGCTTGCAAGGTTCTATTTTGATAATTGTCCACAAGAATGACTAGAAATCGGAAATGTAATCAGCAGCTGGGCTGCAGAAAAACAACAAATAGGCATAAATAAAGCCAAAAGACAGGTCTCCAAATCGCTAAGAAAAAAATAGTATGTGAGAGTGAGAGCATGAAACTTCATTGTGCGATTTTCTAAGCGTATTCGTGTACGATTGTACATAAATGTACGTGTGGGTGTTTTTCTTGTACTGTGTAGTCACCGTTAACATAATTATGTGAAAACTGTGTAGAATCTTAAAAGTGCACACCTTGTCAGAGACAGGCAATTAAAATGCAGCGCAGTGAAGAACCGCTCTTTCTCTCTTCGCTCTTTCGCTCTCTGCGTTTCCGCTTCTGCTCTCCTTCACTCAACCCACTTTCGGAAACCATTGTCGATTGCATAAAATGACTCACAAGTCATCGGTTGCCTTTGTTTTGTTTTGGTCCGGTGTTTTCAAAACTGAGAAATATACAAAACCCGAGCCCCAATTCGGCCTATATGGTGACCTGAACATTATATCTGGGGCTGCCCGGGGTTCTTACTATATTTAAAGCCAAGTGCCAAAGTGTTCACCAATCCCATTTCCAAATGCACTGAGAAAAAGGGTCCCTTTTATGTTCTTGACTGTTTTAATTGAGATTTAATGTGACTTAAGTGAAATCAGTTAATTTCCAAGTTAAGTTAATTTGTTGGCTCTAAGAAAGCTTAAGGCTTAACTTCAGGAAGTTAAAGAAAAGTAAATCTTTAGATAAAGGACTTTTCAAATCTGTTAGTAAATTAAAATTTTTTCGAGGCTACTGTTAAAGTAAATATGCCGCTTCCATGCAAAACCGACAAACCTAAATTTCGTGCCCCTCAGAGTCTGGGTTTAGTGTTTTTGGGGGGTTGAATGGGGGCGGATACTTGAGTCATTTTGAGTCTTATTTTGGCTTTGCCATCGTTCTCCCTTTTGTTTTTTCAAAGTGTTAGAAAGAAATTATTTTCGAAAGACAATTTTATTAAAGGATGTAGAGGTCGAAGTGTACAATTTTTTTGTGCAAGTGTATGGATAAGCAGTGAAAAGCCTCATGAATGGTTCATGCATTGATTTTATAAAAAAATTCAACATTAACCTATCGCCTGAATCATGATTATACTTGATTCATTATTATAAAAAAGCTCCGAGTAGTATATATCATTGATCAAAACTGATACTGAATTAAGGCAAATAATCTCTATTAATGACTGTAGAACAATTCTATTGAAGAAATAGAAACGATATCAGTTTAATTGTGTTTAATTGTGAATTGGATGATGACTTCACGGCCGAGAATTCTCAAAGCAAGTTATACCCAATCCCTTGTATCATTTAGCTTAGTTTCTACGTTTTAGGGGGCATTTCTCCACCTGCTTTTCTTGTATTTTTTTTGGCATAATCAAATTAAATAAAATTTAAATCAATCAATCAAAAAAAAAACAAAAAAAAAGCCGACAAATAAGTGACTAACTACTAAATGTTTTATATTTTTTCTTCTTTTCTCATCAAACCCATACACCAAATGCACGCGCATGTACTCATCTAAACATTACCATAAACACCAACAAAAACCGAACACCTACCACAGTAATACTAAATTCATCAGATTTTGATTATTTGTACACGAAAGGCAGCAATAGTGTGCCTATTGACCGCAGTTCGCTGCTGTTGAAGTTTGATCCCCTCCTTGGAGCCCCTGTTCCCGTTAATCATCCGAATCAGCAGGAGCAGGCGCTGCAGAATATTCTGGGATCGAACCAGCACCAGAACCGGCTCCTTAGCCCAACATTGGAGGAGCACGAAACAAGTGACGGGAACCAGTCTTTTGGAGTAATATCGAGTGCCAAAGATACAGCCAAGAAATGGGATTTTAAGCCACCTGTGGATAGAACAAAAGTAAGCTATCAGTGAATTCTTCAGGCACAAAATCAATGCGGCGTTTTATATTAATGCAATTATTACGACTAATAATTACGATGTATTTTTATAGAAGCATGTTAAAATGAGTGTGGACGTCATTGATAACGATTGCAATAAAACCTTCGATAATTCCAAGTTAGTAAAAGGTGAATCAGCATTCTCTGTGCCATGTTACTAATGCGATCTTTACATTTAGCACTAATACGGAGGATAAGACGCACAACTACAACGATATGGATGAGCTGGAGAAGAAAATCAAAAATGAAGTGTAAATAGGCCTCAATGACAATTAATGCCAACTAATAGTGTGTTTCATTCTAGAACGAGGTCCGAAGACATTGAAAAGAAGCTCAAGGAGGGAGAGCTGCGCGAGGAGGCTCTGATCAAGCGTATTACAGAAAAGGACAAAACAAATGCAAAACTAAAGTAAGCCCTCCCTGATTTTAGTTTTTACTACTAGAGTAGTATTTAGTTTCTGTAACCTGGATCAGTACCACTAGTTGATCGCTGATGTGACCGGTTTTATTAGCAAGGAAACTCTGTATTATAAATCTTTATGGTATAGCTTGTAAGCTATAACAAGTAGAAAGAAGGAGAGCTTTAATTTTTTACTTAATATAATTTAATTTTAAACTTAAGTTTATTTTATTTGCTAATATAGGAAAGACCTGGTTACTATTTAAACAGGTGTAATAACAACAGATGCTATAATTTGGTGATTTTTTAAATGTTAACATAGCAAACGAACATTCCATAGTTAAGGCACACTATACATGGCGGTCCTTCCTTGTGTAATTATATCTGTATCTGTAATATTACAGATTTTATAGTAAACAAGAGAGAATGCTGTAGTCGAGTTCCCCGACTATCAGATACCCGGTATTCGGCTAGTATAAATGCGAACTCGAAATTTCATAATTTTTCTGGGATATCGATAGATATTGGGGAATAAAATTATAGAAAAAAGTAAAGTTTGTTCAAAAGTGAGGGCGGCTTTAGGGCGTTAGAGGGGACGTGGCAAACCATTTTTTTCATTGCAAACCGATAGAAATTTACAAGACTAATAAAATTATAAAAAATTTGAAAAATGGTTCAAAAGCATGTGCGTGGCAGTTTTGTGCGGTTTGTGAGCGTAAGAGTGTACGTGGAAAAATTTGGATGAGTCTTTGTCTCTAGAATCTGTATGATGAATCTCAACCTTCTAGCTTTAATAGTTCCTGAGATCTCGACGTTCATACAGACAGACGGACATGGCTAGATCGACTCGGCTATTGATCCTGATCAAGAATAGAAATTCATTATATAGTTCTTCTAGTATACCCTTTTACTCTACGAGTAACGGGTATAATAATCCGGCATTTTCGGTGCTGTTAAATATTTTGTTCACTTAAGGAAAGCATTAAGGGCATTTCTTTAAAAGATTACACGATCAATTACGATAGGTGTAATTTCGCGATGGTGTAATAAACATTTTTGTGTAATTTGATTTTTTACCGTCAGAGAATTTAATACTGGGTTTTGATGTTAATTTTGTATTTTTTTCTATCTTAATTTTTGCATACAAATAACAGGTCTTCAGGAACTTCGCATAATTAGCATCATACAGAGCTTTATTAATATTGTAAAACCCATTTCTCCTTTCCAGCGGTGTCATTGAGGCATATGAGAAGGCAATTGCAGAGCTCATTAGTGAGAAGGAGCAGCAAGCACAGCTTCACGAACGGCAGTTGCAGGAAGTCCAGGCAGACCGGGACGCAAATTACCATCACTTAACATCGTTGGAGACGACATTTTCCGATCTGCATGTGTAAGATATATCTTCAGATATACTGAACATACTAACTAAAACTGGTTTGGATATCCAACTTACTGTGATGGTGTTGTGTTGTAGGAAATACGAGAAAAGCAAAGAGATGACCTCGCAGCTTAAAAGTAACGAGGAATCGCTTCTGGCAGAGCGAAAGCAGATGATGGACAATCTGCGGTTGCAGGAACAGCGCTACGACAAGATGAAGAACCATGCCATGCAGCAGCTGGAAATGTGAGCGATTGATTTCTAATTAAGGTGTCTGTCTAACTGACAACTATTTTCCCTGTCCTAGTGCCAACAAAAAGCTGGACACCTACTCGAGGGAGCATGCCGACGAGACGAAAAAACTTAAAGCTTTACTTAAGAAGGAGGAGATCTCGCGGGTCTCGATGACGGAGCAGCTGCAACAGAAGTCCCGCGAAAACGCTGATCTGCTCAAGATCTGCGAAGAGCTCATCTATGGCAAGGGACAAGGTGGTAGTAGTTAAACTCATCTCGCGGATTGTCCGGAATGTAATTTATATGTTGCTGTAAAATCGCACTCACCCTCATCACAACACTCATTTGGCATATGGAGCCTTTCCAGAAAGCAGCATGTCCGTAGATCTGTAACTGCGCTACCATCGTCGTCATCTCCATTTCTGTAATGGTTTAATAACCGCTCGGCTGCGTGCTCTTTACTGATTAAGAAAATGCTTATGCACAACTGTATCATTTACCAAATTCACTTGTGTGTTGAATTTCAAGATTTACACCTAACGTTCCGACACATATACTTTTTCTAGATTTTTAGTTGACCCGAAAACACTCACTTACACAAATCACAGGCAGATCAATTGAGTTTGAGTTCCTCTCGCCTTACGGGTCTGGTTGCCCGTCATATGTTACTAATTCTCTATCGTATCAAACCTGATTTATGTTCTATGATATTACTTGGCGGCGATCTGCGCCGGAAAACTGTGGTTTAGCAATCGGCGAGAGAAGCAAAATAATAGTGTGCAGCGGATGCTAAAGCAGCGGACAATTGCAAATTGTAAGAAACAGCGTTCGCTTGAGGCGCGCTTTTATAAAATGTTTAAGTTTACACTTAGTTTATTTAATTGAAAATTTGTAATAGTTGTACTAAAAATATCTCTGTATCACATACTAGTACTAAAACATAGAAGCGTAAAAAACAGAAAAAGAGATCATTTTAAATACACGAAAAAATTAATTTATGCATAATACAACATATTCGTTTGCTTTGTTCAACTTGTAATTATTAGTTTGCGCATTATAGTGAAAGGTTGCCTTAAGTAGCAAAAACAAAAAGTTTACAAACAAATAAATAAGACCAAAGCGCTATGACCCCACATGGTTTATGAGTTGTGTTTTAGATTATTCGACAAAATCATTACTTTTAAAGTTTACATTCTAAGAAAGTCTGTAAACTACACTACTTTTAAAAAATTGGCAAAATTTCTGTTTAAATATGGGCTTTTTTCATATAGTAAGAACACAACCCCAGTGAACTCGTACAGAAGTCTTAATAAATTGTACTTCCAAGTAAGAAAATAATTGTAATGTAAGAAAAACATAAACTTGCTTATCACGAAGTGGAAATCGAAGAAAACAAATTAGAATTGTATACAAATTTGTACCCAGTCCATGTAATTTGAGAAACGCTACTTCATAATATATAACATCATACATATATTTTTCTAAAGTAGAAACACCCAGAAACACTTGCGCTCTTAGGGAAAGTTTTCGACGAGAGAACGGAATAACTGTTGTAGTTTGACATTTGAAAAAGAATGGATTATATATCAAAGCGCTGTAAAAACACAAATAGTATTACAACATCCCAGCACATATGAACTACGATGTGCTGAGCATGTGACGTGACGTATGTGTACGACGTAAAGGTGATTGATTGAGATGCATTCAGTAAATAAACTATTTCATTGCAATAAAACCGAAGTAAAGTAAAGTCTGCTGCTTTATTTAGGGCCGTTTAAGTTTTGCCAGCTTCTAAGCAAATTTCCAGTGCTTTTGGGAATGAAAATTGATGGTCTTTGGAAAGAAAACTGAGAGTGTTTGGTGAAAATTTTAAATGTATGTTGTTCAATTGTGGACTTTGTTGCGAAGCCTGCAAAGCCTTTATCATCGATTTGCACGTGGCAAAGTTCAACTTTCAAATGCAAAATTTATATAGTTTCTCTTTATTTAGGGCTTATAAATGTTTGCTGTTATATACATACATATACATACGTATATATTTATATATATTGTCTTTTTGCGCGATTTCTTGAGTGTGTCGAAGAAAATATCTTCTCATTGGGTTGGATCGGGTGCATTTAGAAAAAGTTAGTACAACCAAAGAGCTACAGCAAGTTAAGGAAAGGATTATGATTTTTCAGTTTTTTTTAATACTACGCATCTGAAATTTTATACAAATGTTTTACCTAAAAATGTACAAATTGTATGATTTATTATATCTATAATTTCAATTTAAAATGTATAAAAATAATAATTTTATTACTAAAATCTCGTCCGTATGAACATGAAATTGATGTTCGGTGTGAAGACTATACAACTCCGATTTAGTTCCCCCTTTATATAAAAATATAATTTATTCTAATAAACGAAGTGCGAAACGTCGATTTGGGACTTAGGCAACTCCTATTTTGCACCCCTAGTGGTACAAACACCCACAAAATATACATACATATGTATCTATGTAAGTGGTTAAATAAAGTGGAAACTCTAGTTAGAGGCTTTCCAGAACCCCGGTACGGGGTGATCTCCGCTGACTAGTGGTTTACATCATCTTATAATTTTGCGTGCGCTCTTATCCATGCTGACCAGCCTTTTGGTCGCTTTATTTCCAAACTCAGCCTCTTGAGAATTTTCGGTTAGAATAGCGGCGACAACAACAAAGGTATTTGGCTGCGGAAAAGTTCACGAACAACTATGATCAGGAAACGAAGAGTGAGAGTATAAAACGACCGCCCCTACACTGCGCGTCATCATATTAGCGCCCCTGCATGGCTCCGTTTGTTTTATGTTATGTATTTCGCGCCATTGCACGAAAATCTATCACTGATTTCCCTCTCTCTTTGAGGATATAAAAGAGGTCCTAAAAGGAACCGCTATCTTTTGTTTTACTTTCGTCGAAAAATATATGATTCACTTCCCAGACGAATGAGCGAAGTCTTTGAAAACAAAGGAGGATCAACTCATTCTTAATTTCCTTTACAAATATTCTGATTGAATGGAAAAAACTTAAATTATCGTAGGGGGCGCTATCCTGATGACCCAATTTTGATTTACCCATTTATGGATTGTTTATCTTTTTTACTTAAATAAAATCTATAAACAACAAACTGTATCCCATACAAACTTTTCATTTATAGAATTGTTTATAGAAGAAAATTTCCAAACATCTCACATCAAAGATTTTTATTCAAGGGTCGCTAACCTGGTGACGCGAAGTGTACTCCATCTCCGTTTAACAGAGTAACAGGCATCTGATAGTCGATGCAAAAGCGTTCTCTTTTTTTACAGTGTTACCAGAGCCATCGGTTCCTGAAATATATCCTAAATGGATTCCGTTGTTTTTGGTATCCCAAAATGGATTCAATTTAAACGCAATACACCTGTGCATTGTTTCAAACGAAAAGAATCGTGTGCGAATGCCTCGCCGCAGAGTATCCAAGTTTAAGCCAACCGGCGGAGAGCTTATCTCTTTTGTTTTTATAAGGCATTGCGATGGAGCACCGGAGCTCAGTCTGTTTTCGTTCGTTGCCGTGTTAAGTTCACGCGATTCCACCTCTGATCCGCGGAGTTTGATTCAAATTCCGGGCTGCTGGTGGCTGGAGCGCTGTGCAAATGAATATAGCTTGCTAAATAGATAGGCAAACCTAAGTCAATAAACCATAAAGTTTCGAATTGAAGACACTTGTTGTCTTGTTCAATGCTGGCTAAGTGCAATTAAATCATATTATTCGTTTGACAAACGCTCTTTGAGGGTACGGTTCGAAATAAACCAAGTAAATTATATAATCCAAGTTCCAAGCTAAGCCGAATTGGCCAACATGCAGACGGTAATCCAGTAAGTATGGGCACCTCGCCCAAAATTCGATTCCTGCTTCTCCTGAACTTCCAATCCGAATCCGTATTCGAATTCAAAGTTATGTGGCACAGGCGGTTTGACTGTCCATCCACTTGGCATTCAGCCACATACGTATCCGAGGTGGTTAGGTGTAAAAAGAAAGCTGCGCATGATTATTAAAAACACGTTTTGTGGGGCTTATCATTGGAACTGGGCCCACCGAATTCATAGCACAGAGAGAAAATGCTATACTAAATCTAATCGTACGGATTCAAATTTCCTGTGATAGGGAACAAAGATGTAAGAGATTCAGATAGCTCCAGTACCCTATTGGGTCCAAAACTATCTTTTTTTTGACTGTGGATTGGCAATGACAAAGTAAAAATACAAATAAAACTAAAGCCAGCTCCCGGCAAATCTTCATTTGGCTTCAGGTGCATCGATAAATTTTTGAAAACGGGTTTCTGTTGGCTAGGGTTCACTGTTCACCTTTCGGTGAATCGAGTTCAAACAACCACGACGTTGGGAAGTTTCACATACGAGCCTGGGATATTAGTAGTATTAATTAGGCACTACAATATTTTGAAGCCCGATGATTTTGATAAGCAATGATAAACATAAAATTGTGGCAAGGGACTATGCGTGTTCTGCAGTTGAACTAAATCGCACGGTCATTAAAACGTAATCGAATCGTTTCCTATTCTATTATGTCTGTGAATTACCTGTCATTAGAATTTTTGCGCAGGGACGTGTAACCGGAATTTGTTTAGGCACATCATATGTACTACCGGTTCCCACTGCCCACGTCTCATTGTTCTGTGAAGTAGAAAACTCTTGGCATTTACGATACAATCCTAAAAAAATTGCCATTGTATTGCTAATGGCACCGATCTTGTTCAATGGTTGTGTTTAAGAAGCAAATACAAATATGTATTTGCTATAGATAAGAAATTCCAAATTGGCAATTTCGGTGTTGACTCAACCAAGATGGCCTTGTTTACAAGTTAATTAAATCGTCTGATCTGGCCGAAGAATTTGGATAATCGAATCCGCATAAACACGCCGGTTCAACTTATCAGCTGGTAACATCTCGACCGATCACGTTTTCTACTTATGTACAATATATACACATGTTTATTTCGAGTGTAAACAAATAGGTGCAGTCGAAAGTTAGCTCACTTTGTTTATGCGAATCTTTCTAGGTCAGCATTGCGTAACCCAACTGATGCCCTTTAATGCTCCATGGCCAAATCCCCCGCATATGGATTTCTGTCGGATTATTGACGAAACGTCTAAGGAATGCGTTTCAAAAGTAATGGCCGTATAAAATAGAAATGATAAACGTAATCGCCTATCCGGTCTTACCATTATTTTACTCATACAAAATGCCTTACATTTGGTCAGGGTTTTTGGGGGAGAAAAGAGCCAAGAATTGTTGATTCTCTTGTCGGTCTGGGGCTTATGTTTTTTACTGCTTGGCAGCTATTTGCTCAAATTGCATAATTAATTGCACGCAGACCTTAGTGCAACTCCAATTTTGGTCAGCACAGTTTTCTTGGCCTTGCGGTTTCGTTTTGCTGGCTCTCCGCTGAAGGTAACTTCTGCGGTTAACAGATACTCCATCCCCCCTTGGCATTTACTGACCTTTCCCCCTTTAACCAACGAATAAAGCCGTGGGTTACGCGGGCTCAGTTCTTCTATAGATACAAGCTCGCCGAATGGGCTTTAAATAGCAGCAAGTTGATTCTAAACACGATTGGTGGGCACTTTCTCTCGGGCTTAAATTTTAAAACGACGCCCATCAAAATCTTTTGGAGAAAGCGGAATTTGGCAGGCTCATTCTAATTTTGGAGAGTGGATATCGGTAGACATATGTATTAAGGTTTATTTTTAGTCGCTTCTGGGGAAGTTGCCCCTCTTAACAAGAGAATGTGACCCCTGGTTTCTGCTTTTTCAGGATTAGCTTTTTAATAGGAACTGCCTGTAGTTAGTGTATAGAATTTTAAATGTTTGTCGATTCTGATTAAGAAAATTGATCTAGAATGAAAAGCCCTTATTGTAATGCGCGTTAGCACGTTTTGGTAATCAACTCATCCAGATTCCTTCCGCAGTTGTATTCTTCGCCAGCAGTTGTTTTTTGGCCATATCGCCAATGATTTATCGCTCCAGTGGGAGGGTCTGGCTGGTACTGGGTAATTCTTTTGGCTTCCTTATGAGACGTACGTTGCTCGCTAAAAACCAGGTCAACGACAGTCTTAATTCAGGTAAAGGTTCTCCGTAATTCGGGAAGACAGTGGAGTGTGTAGCTCACGTAATGGTCAGGTATTTTATTCGTCTCTCATCGCTTTGGCGTTCTCGTTCTTCTGGCTTTGATTGTTGTTGATGTTGTAAGCGGCTTATTAGTCATTTGGCACATAATAAAATCAGAATAATTTGCGTACTTGTGACGCCGATGATTGATCGTCGCAACTCGTGGACTCTAAAGTACTTCGACTTCGGTTCTTCACGTAATTGGACGTAATTGTCCGCTTTGATTTGGGGGGAACGTGCAGCAAGACAGTTAGTACGAGGCATCGCTTGATAATTATGCAGTTAATGAGCGCAATTGAAATTTTTTTCTTCACTTATCTGCGTATTTGCATTAAAAAGTGTTTAATTTTGTTATTGATAAGTCAATACCTGAGGTCAAATCGCGAGTTGAAAATTTCGCCGATGGTCGTAACGGTTGACGCATATAAAGTAAGTGAACTTGGGCCAATTCAATGCTGACTTGGGAAAATTTCCATTTTGTTTGGCATGCAAGGCGCCGTTCGCAGTAAATGCCTTGCGATAGCAGAAAACCACTGCATTCGGCCTTGCCAGTGTATGCACGCGGCCAATTGAAGCACCCGTCCGCCCACCAGTGTGACCCCAGCGCTCCTCGCATTCCTCTCAATATGCGTCCTGCGATTTGTTTGCCTTGGCTTTGGCTGTGGCGCCTGGCGTTTCCCGCTTTCCCGCTTTTCCGGTCTTCTTTTCCGCCTTCCTTCCTGCCCGCAAGCCCATTAAAGGTAGAAAATTAAGTGGCATGGCACTGGGCAAATTGCATTGTCGCTGGCTTTTTCTTCCTGCTGCAAATTGCCCTCTTCCTGCTAATAAGTGGGTTTCAAAGGTTTGTCGTCGCAGGCTGCAGCTGTTGCTCCGTTCCGGCACTCACCGTCGCCTTGGCCAAGATCCATCTCCGTGCCGCAACAAATCCACTTAGGCCAGCCAAGTTCAAGCCCACGAGATAATGCGATTATTGAAATTTATTGGAGCGCTGCCACTGCACTGCGGTTTGTGAAGACTGAGTTTCTAAGTCAAGATCTTTGGCAAGGGATCAGAAGTGACAATATTTTGATTTTATTTGATCCTTAGTCTTAGTTATACTTAACGTCCTAACGTCCTTATAGATATTAGTATTGAGCTGAGCGTGTTTTTATTCCTTTTGGAATTAAAAATTCTTGACTGCTTTAGATCGATCCACTTACTAAATATATCTCAGCGACCTCTTAAAAAGCACACAGACGCAAAAGCGGACAGTGGGGCTCAGATAAGTAAAATCGCTTATGTGGATGTTTGAAATTTTCTTTGGGCAATTAAAAGCGCTCATCTACAATTCGGGCAAGTAAGTGACGCCTGAATCTTAGTCGCTACCGCCATCGCAATCGCATCGCTCGCTCAAATTAAAATGTATTAGGTAATTGTGTCTGTGGCACAAATTAACACATGAAAGGCAATTTGTCGTAGCACTTTGTTTGAGCATTACGAAAAGTCCAACAGCCGCAAAAATAGTGACTACGAACCAGGCAGTTTCACTGTGTAGGGAGTAGTCTCCTAATTGATAGAATAGAGTTTTCGCAGATTTACCTTAAACTGAGTCACATTGAACAGCAGTTTTCCAGAATGATTGGTCCAAATTGGCCACTCGATGGTTAGTTTCACACTTTTCTGCACACTTAAGGCCATAACACACTTAAGGCCATTATGGTTTCTGGGGAAATAAAATGGGTTCCTCTACGAACTGTATTTTCATCTCAAATGTATTTTATCCGACTAGCTATATTCCGCAGCCTTAATTCCTTAACCCAAGCCAAATTCCTCAACCAGTTTGACAGAGGAATGTACATATGCCCCCAATCATCGACAATTAGCCCTGACAAGGTGAATGCTCGTCGATTGGCGGATGGGCTCAAGGGAGCCCACATATATCATTTTTTGGGCCAAGAAGGCGGTTGATGATACTTTAAATGGGTGGCTGTCAATCAGGGCTTGGCAATTTAATGAAGACAACGCCAAGGGACACCCAAAACTATCGAAAACATATTAAACGCTGAACAAAGGAACCCGAAGCCTAAAAAATTCCAAACGTCACTCACACCATTCGGCGCACTTCACGTGTGCATATTTCGACGCTTTACTTGTATACCCTTGCAAAGAGTATATTGATTTCGTCATTCGCGATCGTATAAAGTATACATATATATTTTCCATGTCCAGATGTCCGACAGTCCGTTTCTTCACAAACTTCTTCCCATTGTATGAATGAACCAGATCGGACAACTACATATATAATATATCATACAGTTTCCAAAGGGATAATCGACAAGTAAATGGAAAAAAAATGTATTGTATATAGAGTGTTATGACTCGTTTTTTAGGCAATATATAATGTAGTCAAAATATAATATATAGTCGAAAATAACAGGAACAATATAAAAGCCTCTTTGTTTTGTGGTTTTATAGTTTTTAGTTTTTCGTTTTAGTTACTTATTAACTAACAGGGTAACTAAATTTTGGTCTGCCGGAGCCGGGTTCCGCTCATGTTATTCATTCACTTTTCCGAGAAGGGGGTGAAGTATAGGTGGCCACGTCAATGGCGGAGGCACGCCGCCTGCACTTGACACATTTATTGGGGAACGCAGACAAAGGCGGGCTTCAAACTGGCCGCCCTATTGACACGGGCCCTAGTACCGCCCGCTACCTCCTCTGCTCACCGCCCTGCGCCCTGCCCTACGCCACCGCCAACGTGGCCATTACATAACGTTGGTAGCACTTGTGCACTCACGGCCGAGAAAGCGGGTGCCCCGCAATAGCCAAGAAGGCAATAGACGCAATAGCCCAATAGCCATCGGGCTCCGATTTGGAACCGGAACAGGGTAACCGGGAAATGTGACTGTGTTTCGACCTTGCGTCAGTCGACGAGCAGAGATATCCGGGATTCCGTTGATTCGGCGATCGTGATCTCCGGCTAAGATAAAACAGGCAAAGGAAGGGCACGATCTGCCTCCACGCTCACTTAATTGACCAGGATTGTGCTGAGCAACAATCAGTAGTCATATCTCATATTTGGCAGCTCAGAGATTGCGAGAGGGTTATACAACGGACTGAAAAGTTACAAGCTTACTAATTAGTAAGCTGCATTCAATCAAGTTGAATTCGTGTTTATTCCCAATTGAAGAAGAAGAAGCAGAAGTAGTTTCTCCCCCATATAGTTTTTCTACCATTTTATTTAAAAAGTTTGGCAGAATATAAAGTTTAGCCTAGCATTAATATGTTCTCAGATAATTAAACTATTAACACAAAGTACATATAATTATACTACAGCAGTATTAGCTTATGATATTTGTAAAAAGTTACTAAGGACGCTGATTTAATTAGGATGTTATATACATTTTGCAATTATGTGTCTTTCTTTTAAACTCAATTTCCAGGTTCCATCACTCCATAGATTTCAATTTAGTTTCTAGAAACAGTCGATACTGACCCTGTATGCCTGCATTCTTACAATAACTTATGGTTGTTGTCATTTCAGTTTTCACATAAATTGCTATTCTGGGATATTGTTGTAAAGGTTGTAATATTTAATTATGTTTCTAGGAACCGTTCATGTTACATAAGTGCAGAATCATTTTTTCTACGAGTTTATTGCACTGTTCGCATCTCTGGTAGAAAATCCAGAGCATTGCACTTCACTTCGCTTTGAGGTCGGTCTGTAGTGTCGTTCAACTCCGTAAATGCCGTATTGTTACGAGCAATTCATCGCTGGCCAAAATGGCTAAGCATTCAGGGAACTGGTTTGCGATTGACTTTGCTTTAACTCGCGAAATTTCGAAATTTAGCCGGCGTGAATTTATTAGATGGCCACCGATCAAAAAACAACATTGGATATACTACTTGTCGAGGTACCATGACGCCTTTTCAACAAGTGCTCATAGATACGACGTAGGAAGATGGCAAAGTGCATGTGCAAAGTAAATGTGAATTCTCGGAAGAATACCTAGAACACTCATATTAATCACGAGTCCAATCATTAACTTTTTTTTGGTGCTTGGTGCTTGCGATTCTTTGTCATTAGCGTTAGGCAAAACGTTCAGCTACATTAAACCGGATGATTGATTTAAAGCCGGTGACTTGAGCGTATTTCGGGTTTTCCGGTGAATACTCAGCTATGACGGATTCCGCAGGGCGGGGTCGCGGAATTCCGCCCGCCGTATGTACATATATCCATAAACCTACATTGGGCGAGATCGGGTTTATTCACGGCCCGTGCCCTAATCGCCTGTTTAACGCATATTCGCCCTGACCCGAAGTACTCGCCTTTGGTTTTACGTACTAGGTTACACAATTTCACAATAATTGAAGCGTGCAAAAACTCATCGCACTTGGTGTATCTTTTTTCGCTTCGCTACTGATTTCACCGAGCTACCTCTTTTACCACGGAAATGGGTGGGCTTTAAAAATCATTCTGCCCGAGGTTTCGTGTGTGCGAAACACTCTCGAATCACATCAAACACAAACGCTGAAATGTCGTAACAAGTTCGACGGCCAAAATGACTTTTCAAACTTGTGTGTACAAAATGTAACCAGTTAAGCGGCGGAATAACAACAATATTCATAGCTACAAATTGCCAAATCAACTACTTTGGCAGTGGCCAGGGGGCAGCGGGCAGCGGGTCTGGTGGATCTGGGGGAATCGGAAGTTGGTCAACAATTGCCTTTTAGCAGGCAAGTGAACTCACTATCACTATCCCTTATTTCTCAAGACTACATTTAACTGCTGTCATAACTGCTTTTGCACCAAAACCCTGCTACACAGTGTAGATAGTACCTGTGCAGTGAGTCGGAAAGCTGATGAGAAACTGAACAGAATGGCAGCATATTGTATTTAATTTAACGTTCGTGCTTAGCCCTGATTAACCGAATCATTTTTTTGAACTGCACAGAAACCCCAACTGGTGGCGTCGCCGTAACAAATTGGAAAAAAGTCTGCTGGTCTCGCTGGGCATCATGTTCGTGGTGCTTGCTACCGGGTTCGGTCTCTGGATTGGCAAAGTGCTGAGGACGAGTCCCCCGTCGAATCCCCAGGCCACTGCTCTCCACGGCGACAGCACCACCATCAACCAGGTTCCAACGGGCACCGCCTCGAAGGGCAAGTCGGGCGATTCGGGCGACGTGTGCCTCACCCAGGAGTGCATCCACACGGCTTCCACCGTTTTGCGGAAGATGAAGCCCGAGGTAGAGCCGTGCGACAACTTTTACGAGTTCGCCTGCGGCACATACCTTGAGGAGGAGAACATCCCCGACGACAAGGTCTCCATCAGCACCTTCTCCGTGATCTCCGACAAGCTGCAGGAGCAGTTGAAGGACATCATCACCGCGGAGCGACCGGAAACGGAGCCGAAGCACTTCCGACTGCCCAACCTGCTTTACAAGGCCTGCATGAACAAAAGTGAGCCACTGAATTGGGATTACTTTACTATCTTCTATTTCGATACTATATTTGCTCTTTACGCAGCTCTGATCGAGACCCTGGGCCCTGAGCCCATAACTCGCGTGGCCGAGAGGCTGGGCGGCTGGCCGCTGATCAAGGGAGACTCTTGGAACGCGGACGACAGCTGGACTTGGCAGGAGCAGGTCAAGAAGTTCCGCACCGCCGGTTTTAGCATGGACTACATCATCGACTTTTCAATCGGAGTGGATTTGCAGAACAGCACTAAGCGGCTTATAGATGTGAGTGCTTTATTTAGAAGTAACAATGGCTTTCAACTCCAAAAGTTTTTGATATCAACTGATATTAACTGAAAAATGCGGTTTCGATTTTATAAAGTAAAGCAATTTTAATTGGATATCTCCCTACATTTTAGCTGGACCAGTCCTCCCTGGCCTTGAGTCGCGAGTACCTCGTGAAAGGATTCAATGAGACGCTGGTGACGGCATACTACAAGTATATGGTTGACATCGCGGTTCTTTTCGGAGCAAATAGGGACTTGGCCAAGACGGAGCTGCTGTTATCTTTGGAGTTCGAGATGGCGCTGGCCAATGTAAGTGTCTGACATAGATTAAGTTTAGGAGTATCAGCAGCCTTCTTCCGTAGATCTCCTGGCCCAACGAGAAGCGACGCAACTCCTCTGAGCTGTACAATCTAAGAACTCCAGCGCAGCTCCAGGCCGCCTACCCCTACGTGCAGTGGGTGGACTACATGAACGCCCTGCTGCCGGAGGGACTGAACGTGGCCGAGGACGAGATGATCAACCTGTCGGTGCCCAGCTTCTTCGAGGACCTTGGCAAGCTGCTGGCCAAGACGCCGAAGCGTGTCATCGCCAACTATATGTTCTGGCGTATCCACGGCTTCTCCGTGGGATTTCTGAGTGAGGAGTTCCGCAAGCGACAGCTGCAGTACGCCACAGCCCTTTCGGGGCGCCAGGAACAGGAGGCTAGATGGAAGGAGTGCGTCGACATCGCCACCAGCAGGTTAGTGGGGTATTCTTATCACCCATCCCAGGGCCAAGGTCGTCGGGGGTGCTTCTATTTCGTATTTCGTGTTTCGAATCTCGAATCTCTGCCCTTTTTCTGTATCTTCTTTTGATTTCTTTGTGATTTGCAGCATGGATGAAGTATGCGAAGATGATTTCGATAGGTACTTATTTAGAGAACTGCATTACTCGTTTTCTTAAAAACAGACCAATTAACACACATTTCATACACACTCTAAACACTCTAAACCGAAATCGCATGCTACTCTTCGCTCCTTTTTTTTAGATCGGTATATCGGAATCGGTCTTTAGAACTCATAGTTTTAAGCTAATGTTCGAACAAGCTCGGGCGAATATAAGCTGCAATAGGGACAGTCTTGAAAAGAATGCTTCTTTGAACCAGTAAAGGAAAAAATATTCTTCGTAAGGATTGCTAGCCGAGTAACTTGTCCGTTTTACTGCCCGTCCGTATCTCAAAAACAATAATAACCAGGAAAATTAGGGAAGATTTAGGATTTTGTACCTCCTACGCTGTGCATGTTTGCTTTAGATCTTTGCTACAGGACTAATGATTTAGTGAAAATGATTTTATTTCTCAACTTTATTATTTGCCTCTCGAATTCTTATCGATATACATAAAACATTTTGGCCACGCCCACAAACCACCTAAAACTTTCACGCCCACACATTTAAAGGCTGTTCGAGTTCTTTCGTTTTATTATATGTCTTGCCATTTTCTGTCGATACGCCTAAAACATTTTCGCCACGCCCACTCTAATCACAAAAAGCCTTTCTGCCAGGATTGGGGAGAATGATTTGATTTTAATTTATTATTTATCTTGCCAAACAAAATCGCCCTCTTGCTAAGTAACAGGTATCTGATAGTCTATAGCGTTCTATATTTTATATTATTTTATTGCAAGTTTTTGGGCAGACTACTCAATATGCCCATTGTATATGTCGGGAAATCCACTTTCCTGTTTTGGTTTCGCTTTTGGTAGCGGTATCTAGCTAATAACCAGAATTTGTTGACGTCCATGGGTAATGTACAATAAAAGCGTCAGATAGAGAAGTGGTGACATTTTAAGACGAAAGAAACCATAGATTCATATGTAGAGCTTCGTAGGCAATAATGTGCACTTTTTGTTTCGCATTGGGTTTAATTGCCCTCAAGGTCCCTAACTTTATTCAAAAGTGCACTGTGCATTGCGACCAAATGCAATCAGACCCAATCAGATCTTTTTTCCTAATATTAATTATTATTTGTGTTGTGTACATTCACCATTTTAATAACTGCACACCTCCAATCAACAATCTCCAACATCCGACATCACATTGAATCGAAACGCCACCATGCGCCATCTAATCAATCGGTTATCAGTCTTGGCATTTCCGTGGGATCGCTCTACGTGGGCAAGCACTTCCACAAGGATTCGAAGGCCAACGCCCTGGAGATGGTCAACGAAATCCGCAACGTGTTCAACGACATCCTGGACGAGGTCAACTGGATGGACGCCAAGACGAAGAAGGAGGCCAAGCTAAAGCTGCACAGCATGGCCACCCACATCGGCTATCCGGACGAGATGCTCGACAACGAGAAGCTGGCCGCCTACTACGCCAAGCTCGACATCGATCCCGACAAGTACTTCGAGTCGTTCCTGGGCATGAACATATTTGGCACGGATTACTCGTTCAACAAGCTTCGTTTGCCGGTCAACAAGACGGACTGGGTTCGCCACGCTCGTCCGGCGATCGTGAACGCGTTCTACTCGTCCTTAGAGAACAGTATTCGTAAGTCCTACTCAAAAATAAATTCGGTGAAGGAATTCTGATAAAATTAGCCTTACTACCTTCTTATTCGCCACAGCAAGCTGTTTTTGAATAAAAATAAAATAGCTTTAAAGCTGAAACACTTTAAAGTCTCATAAAACTTAAATATTTGATTTGTGTACCTCCAGTTTCGATGAGGCAAAGCTTTTTCAAATAAGTTTCTGTAGTTTTGAAAACTAATAACGCGACCAGCAAATTCCCCACTACTAATTTTTTCCTTTTATAGAATTCCCGGCCGGCATCCTGCAGGGGCACTTCTTCAACGCCCAACGTCCGAAGTACATGAACTTTGGCGCCATTGGCTACGTGATTGGTCACGAGATCACCCATGGTTTCGACGACCAGGGTCGCCAGTTCGACGTGAAGGGCAACCTGCGGGACTGGTGGCACCCGGACACCCAGAAGGCCTATCTGGCCAAGGCGAAGTGCATCATTGAGCAGTACGGCAACTACACCGAAAGGGCCACGGGATTGAACGTAAGTGACTGCTCCGTACAGCGAACAAGGTCTCAGTGTTTTTTTTTCCCGCAGTTGAATGGCATCAACACCCAGGGGGAGAATATCGCCGACAATGGTGGCGTCAAGGAGTCATACATCGCCTACCGCAGATGGGCTGAGAAGCACGGACCGGAAGCAAAGCTTCCGGGATTGGACTACACCCCGGAGCAGATGTTCTGGGTGGCAGCCGGACAGACTTGGTGTGCTAAGTACCGAAAAGGTAAGAACATGCAAAGCAATCGTATTACCTACTCAGGGAATTTAACGCAGGAAACCAACTATCTTGCGGGATTATTTTGATCGGCTCCATGATAATCTAATCTGAATTTATTCTTTCAGAATCTCTCAAGATGCGTATTACTACCGGCGTGCATTCTCCATCCGAGTTCCGAGTCCTCGGGTCGCTCAGCAACATGAAGGACTTCGCCAAGGACTTCCATTGTCCAGAGGGATCACCCATGAATCCGGTCCAAAAGTGCGAGGTTTGGTAGGAACTGCTCCGGCAGTGACTACAGGGTATTGTGTCCGCCGTGACACGATTTGTTAATCTCAAGTGGGAATACGCATACAATATATGTATATAAGTGCCCATTATGCAAAAATCGTATTTAATAAAAATGTGTCTATATGTAAGGATTTCGACAATATTTACCGCTTTTTGTAATATTTGTCATCAATTGGATTTGTCTAGAGTATTTCACAATTAAAATAGTTAGGTGTCATTAACATTCCATTGGTCATAAAGGTATCAGCAATTGTGGAAAGTATTTCGCTAGCGTTGCGACAATATCGACATAAAGTTTTACATTTTACATTTTATTTTTAAGGCCATCTTTCGAATTCCAAGCATTTGTGTAGAATTGGTGGTAAGTTTTTGCTTGATAAATAATAATTGAATATATATTTCAAAATATTTTGTATTTCCAATTTGAAAATAAATATTAAACAGTGTTTTAGCCACTTTTTCATTCCAGCGGAATGCACACAATGATAATGTTTGATAATATTGTTTTATTAAGTTTTCTGCAGCGGAACACACCTTTGGGCTGTAAATTATGTAATCACTCGGAGGTCCCACGCAGTCGCCGGACTTTCGATTTATGAGCTTGTGCTCTTTATTGAATCAGTGGTCAAAGCTAAACTGAAAAACTTATCTGACTGTACTAAAGCTAACAGCATATCTTACCATATAACGGTGTTTATGCTGAATCTGCTTGTAAAGATTCTATGGTGATCTAATTATCACCCAAGACCGACTTAAGTTTACTCATTAATTGTCTTAACTACTCCCCCCTTAGAAGTATGACCGTCCTCGGTCATCTGGAACTTGTCAACCGACTTGTCGTATCTCTCGTGCATCTCGTCTCCTCCTCCCACGCAGCCCCGTTAACCAGATGTCGGTAGTTCCAGCCGCTTTCACTTTGTAACGTGTTACGAAATAAATTGATGAAAGGCAACCTGTATTTGCGGGTACACGCTTTAGAATTCGACTCTAGCTCATGGCGTTGGGTGTGGTGGTCGTTATTGTACAAATACCTTTTAGCTACAGACATTTATGAATAAGATCAAGAATTGAGTGTGCTTACAACAACAAAATGGAGGAACTAGTATACAAAATCAGAGGACGCAAATTAATATATTCGAAAGGAGACAGTTCTAGAAGAAGAGGAAAAGCTTGAGAATTGGTTGCTAGCGAAACACCGCTGTAGTCGTGTTCACGGATTGCCCTACCCTACCTATGACCGCTTACCTTAAGAGCATGGCTCTAGTGGCCCCTTTGTGCCCTATGTCCTGAGAAACATCAGCCCAGTTTAGTATTTATATTTTTAGAAATTCATTTTTTTTTTCATTCATGGTGGTGACTAATAATTAATAAGTAATGACTCATAATTATTTATAACTAATAATAAGTACATAATAAATTAAATAGGTACAGAATAAATACAAGCTAAATAAATAGCTTATATAAATGTAAAAATAAAAAAATATTAAATACTAAATTAAATTTAATTTGAATAAAATTTAAAAAAGTAAAACAGCCTCCTCCTCCGGTACACATTAATATAACTTATTGTAAGACCTTATAATATATAAATTAAAAATATAACCTTATTTCTCGTAGTGCAGAATGGCAATTCGGTCATTTTTAATTTTTCCGATGTAGGGTTAGGTCAAACAGAGTTCATCAAGCATTTTATATATATTTTCGATTTTTATATGTTGACTTCATCATCGCTATTTTTTCCTGCGCGCTTAACCTTACTCGATTTTTTTTGGCAAAAACTTAGACCGCGCACCGTTTTGTGGCGAGGAAAACTCACTCTAATAGTATATTTCCGCAATACAAAAAAAAAGTACACGCCCTTAGGTTATAATTTTACAACAAAACGAACTTTTCATGACTTGACTCCACGACTATTGTATTAGAAAAGAAATAAACGGAAACTTAAGCCGGGGTCTAAGCCATCGGCGGTAATCTGGATCAGCTTAAAGTCACTCTAACCAAGTTATCCCAAAACTTTCCGGGTTGCATATCGTCTAGTACATTCCCTATGCATTTAATATGACCCTTAATTAGAATATCACATCTGAGCGCAAGCTTCCAAAAGCTCGCCTTTGGGGAGCTTTCATAGTGATCTACCATAAGGGCTTGTCGCCACCACTGATCACTGATTAAAAATCATTTCTTATCCGCGGAGTATGCAGCATTTCGCCCGCATATGAGGGGATTATTGTCACACCCAATTCCTGTTCTTGGGGTGCCTGTTGTACTTAGCTTTAGTGCGTGTCTTGCAGTTTAAAACTTCTTCGTTGGCGAGTTTGACGAAGTTTTTGCAATGTCAAAATTTGGTTGCTGGGAATTCCGTCACTAAGGCATGCTGGATGCTTGCTACTGTGGGGATTTACAACTTATTTAATCAGTCCGAAAAGAGAGTCTTTATTTTGAAATTGGATAATGGGTCGGTTTTTGGTGTCAAAAGCTGGCTTGAGTCTTCCAGGATTATTTGATTTCTGTAATAGTTCAATGATTTATCGGTAGTTTCGAACGTGTAGGTCGACGACAGTTTACTGTGCACAGTGCCCGGGTCAGAATGGGGTTTGTTTTCCAAGAAATTAATTTTCTGTCGGGCCAAAGCGTCGGCTACATTTTTTTTTCCAGGCTTATAGAACACTTTGGGGCTGTGTTCTTCCTTTCCATCGTTTCTTATTTTTGCATTTCTGTTCCTCTCGGGTACATCGAAGGTGAGAGGCTGATGGTCCGTAAAAATCCGGATCTCTATGGTGCCGTATAGGTAATAGCCCAGACGATTGCTACTCCCTTTCGTCTGTTGCGTTATTAACCACGCAGTCTTTTAATGCGCGAGATATGATAGAGATTGGTCGTCCCTTTTGGCCTTGGGACAGTACCGCAGCGATACCGCTTGCTGAAGCATCTGGATATGTTGGTATCGCATCTTCCGCTCTTCTTTAAAAAAACTTCTGTAATAATTGGCCAGTCCAAAAAAGGACCTGAACAAAATTATGGTTCAGTGTACTCTTGAAAGGTTTTTACATTTTCCGGGTCTGTTTTGGTTCAGTTTGATGGAACAATAAAACACAAAAATTCAACACTTCCTTTGAAGAATTTGGTTTGTTCGGGTGCCACTCTCATGTTGGCTTGGCACAGACATTTAAGTGCTGTCAAAGTGTAAGACGTGGTCAGCAGCAAAGAAAATTATTACATCGTCTATCCGTTTATGGAAAAGGCAGCTTATTCGGAATCTTTTCTGGCCAGATAAATCTGGTGGTACCCCGATTTTAAATCTAGGGTAGTAAAAAATATTGTCTTTCCTAAGTTCGCTAAAATTATAGGAATACCGATCGGTGATGGTTCGTTCATTCAGTTTTCTGAAATCACCAGTCGTTATTTTCTGTTTCCGTCGGCATCAGTTCCTTGCTCCTCTGCTTCCATGGTGTAAGGATATAGCTTGGAATGTACGGGTTCGTTAGTCTTCGTACGAATTGTGACAATGATCGAGGTGTTAAATGGAAGCGCCTCGTTAGAGTGCGAAAACACTTGTTTCCTCTCAAGGATCATTTTATTGAATTCAGCTTACACCGAACTTGGGACTTCTACGTCATTAATATTTGTGAAGTTCACATCGTTGTTGTGTAAATCTAATGCTGCTCCGACCTGCGATAGCAAGTACAAACCTATTATGGCATCAAACGTACTGATGGTATCAAGTAAAAAGAATGGGGCCGTTGGGCCAAATATGTGCATTAAGCACCCGTGAATGGAACTCACAGTGAATGGGCAGTCGAAAAGAGTTATGTTTTTTAGCTCCCTTAGGGGCTTTACATATTACATATTAGAATTTTTAAAACTCTCCCAACCAGCCTTCGTTCAGTGAAGGGCAAGCGGGACCTTCCTCTTAAAATTGATACAGTTTGTCAAGAAACTGTTTACACACTGTGAAATAAGTTGAATTTTTGACTTTAAAGCTAAAAATTAAAGGTTTTTTGCTTAATTAAACGCATTTTTTTTATAAAATATAATTAAACAATATTTATTTTACTTATAAATCAAAAAACAAATTAAAAATATTAAATATACAAGAAAAAAAACAACAAATTCCAAGTTTAAACACTTTTGAGACTGTCAAGAAACTCTTTACACAAAACACTAAATCGATGTTTAATCCTAAATTTTTAAATTATTTTATTAAAATTTTAAAAGTTTTGGTATGTAGTATGTTCCCCATTGGCTTTAGCTACAAGTTGAAGCCCTTTTTTCATGGAATGGACAAGTTTTTGCAGGTCATATTCAAACGGGATCTTTTCACACTCTTCGACTATTACAGTCATAAGCTGTTGTCGTGTTTTAGGTCCCTTTTTGCCACCTTCTTCTTTAAGTAGGTCCACAAATTTTAAATGGGGTTCAGATCAGGACTCTGAGGGGGCGTATCGATCACTTTACCACAGTTATAAGGGCGCCAGGTGCGTACATTGCACTCTTTATGTTTCTGATCATGTCCTCTTAAAATATAAAATTTGGCTTGTTGTTGCTAACTAGACCAAATTTTTCTGCACCGGCCTTCAAATTTGTTTTTTAAGATTCCTAGATATTGCACGGCATTTATTGTGCTCTAAATTAAGGCTAGTTTTCCCACTCCATGGCTGGTGATACAGCCACAAACCATCAGTGACATTTTTCCAAATTTTATCGTTGGAATGATATTTTGTTTTTCTAGCGCACTCAGCGGTTTGCGCCATACTCTGCTTGGCCCGTCGTTATAAAAGAGCATAATTTTTGTTTCGTCACCAAATATGACGTCATCCCAGTACTCTTCTGGATGATCCACCTTGTTCACAGCGAATTAATGACGCTTTTCCATATTGGCATCTGATAGCAAAGGATTTTTCCTCGCAACTCTTGAAGAGTATCTATGGCGTAGGATGACTTGGCGCACAGTTTCGTGTGACACAGTTAGGTGACACTCTTGCCTGATATCCAGAGCAAGTGATCTGACCGGGGGTTCGCAATCTCTATTCGCATAATAAAGCGGTCTACACGCTTTTTAATTTTAATTTTCCGCCCACCACCACTCTTAGGTTCAAGCCTGTCCTCTTTTTCCGAGCCTTTTAAAAAATAGTAGACGGTCTTACGGGATACAGAAAACATTTATACTTATTCTGGAAAAGATTTTCCCAACTGGTGGTTATAGTTTATTAATTGGGTAACTTCAAAGTTTATCTCTTTCCAGGCATTTTATTAAATTTAATAATTCGCTTTAAGCACGTTTGATCAGCAAAATTTCACAAGCAAGATTGAGTAGTAGAATGTAACCGACATTTTGTTATTGATCCGTTATGTTAAGAATGAGCAGCGAGCAATGAAATTCACGGAAAGCGTTCCGTTATTGAGTGGGCATCATTTGTGTGGCTGTTGTTGTTGTTGTATAGTTTCTGGAAACGAAGTAAGGATGAAATAATTGAGTGAAGGTGAGGAATAGAAGAAAAGCATCGCGAAGGCGACGCTTGAGTAAATTAGTCTGCTTAGAACGACAGAAGAAACAACACGCAGGCGACTTGATGTGCTGGACAATATGGACGCTGAAGTAAATGAAAAGTCGCGCTTGGCATCTCCGACATATTCAAATTTGAATAGTATTTGATTAACTAACGCTAGCCACCGGTTTTACATCGATAAAACGATAGGCCACGCACGACCGCACCGATAGCTCCAAAAGCCATCAACCCCCACCCGCACTATCGATAGGCCCTTTTCTTGCATCCCTAAAACATACGCGCAGCGTGGCTGAATAGAAATTATTGCGGAAATTTTCCTTGCAAATCTTGGCCACCGAAAATTACCATGTCGGCTCTCAATCTGACCGTGCGCGTGCACCCGGTGGTGCTTTTCCAGGTGGTGGACGCCTTCGAGCGGCGGAACGCGGACTCGCACCGCGTCATCGGCACCCTGCTCGGCTCTGTGGACAAAGGTGTGGTGGAGGTTACCAACTGTTTCTGTGTGCCGCACAAGGAGCACGATGACCAGGTGGAGGCAGAGCTGAGCTACGCCCTGGACATGTACGACCTCAACCGCAAGGTGAACTCCAACGAGAGCGTGGTAGGCTGGTGGGCCACCGGCAACGACGTTACCAACCACAGCTCGGTGATCCACGAGTATTACGCCCGCGAATGCAACAACCCGGTTCACCTCACCGTGGACACTTCGCTGCAGGGCGGACGTATGGGTCTGCGTGCTTATGTCTGCATTCAACTAGGAGTTCCCGGCGGCAAGAGCGGCTGCATGTTCACGCCCATTCCTGTCGAGCTGACCAGCTACGAGCCGGAGACATTTGGGCTCAAGCTGCTTCAGAAGACCGTAGGCGTTTCGCCCGCTCACCGTCCCAAGACCGTTCCGCCAATGCTGGACCTGGCCCAAATCTCGGAGGCCTCCACGAAGCTGCAGTCCCTGCTGGATCTTATTCTCAAGTACGTTGACGACGTGATCGCTCACAAGGTAACCCCCGACAACGCCGTCGGACGCCAGCTGCTAGACCTTATCCACTCCGTGCCGCACATGACCCACGAGCAGTTCACTCAGATGTTCAACGCCAACGTACGCAACCTTCTGCTGGTCATCACGCTCTCCCAGCTCATCAAAACCCAGCTGCAGCTTAACGAAAAGCTCACCTTCCTGCCCACCGCCTAGAACGACGGCGTTTGTTGAAGTGGTAATATCTACTAAGGGTGGCATTGTAAACTGATTGTGTTTTTTATCAATGGGGGTCTACGTAATAAAGTGCTCTGATCGCCAAAAAAAAAAACCAAAACTTGTATCGATTACTCTGGTCAGAATGACATTCCATACTAAAGAAAATATATATGGGATTATCTTTTTTATAACTCAATTGAAGAATCAGCATGAATCCTGTGACACCTACACTAAACGACCATGTGGCGTTTGTAGGAGCATTCGAATCTACTGAAGACTCTTAAACACAACAGTATTCATCACCAGGAACAAAATAAATGCATGTGCAACTGAAAATTTAGCACCCAACTGCTAAAACAAAATGTTGTGTTTCAGTCTTTGGTGAGCTTCACTATTCTATAGGGTTTCAGGGAGTCGCATCGGTGCTGGGTTTATTGTAAGAATAGTAATATTTATATTCTTTAATATCAAACTTTGATGATCGTACCTTCGGCACACAAAAGTTATAATATCAAATTTTGTGACGAAATATGACAACACATTCTATTAAAAACTAGTTTCTTACATTTTATAACCAGCACCTCGTTGCATCATATGCGTTACTTAACTTTCAATTGTTTGGTAGCACCAGGATAAACTTGAGCTACGCCTACACTTTTCTGTGCAATCTGCATCCTTAATCTTCTAGCATTTATAGTTCATGAGATCTTGACGTTCATGCGGACAAACATGGCCAGATCGACTGCGCTGATTCTTGATCCTGGTGAAGAATAAAAGGTACTCTAAAGAGCATAAAAAAACACACTTTTCATATGAAAGAAGGACACAAAGGGGCTCCAAGATTTCCCCGTATGCCTTAATATATAAATTAATTAAAAAAAAAACTTTTCATATGAAAGTTTGTGTGGCCAATTTAAATATATTCGTAATGCATACTTTTGGGCGAAATTTAAATCTCAGAATGCGGAAGTTTTTTTTTTAAATCAATAACATTAGTTACAGTGTTACATTAGCAGATACTGGTTCCTCCCAAAAATTTATGAACTCAGTTGTAAGTTTTTATTAAGCATGTCGAATTGACATCCACTTTGTTAGCATATTTGTCGGAAATGCGACAGGACAGGTAAGTTATACATTTTAGAACAATTTAATTAACAATGATAAGTTCAGAAACGTAAAATGATTGTTTCATCATTGAAGGACTGTATCTCCTAGTCATTGAAGTATTACCACCAACATACCATACACCTTTTAACTTTAAGCGTTCTGCAGATCAAAATATGAAATAGTTCTTCATTGAAATAGTTTATTAAAAAACTAAACTATATCTTCTTTGATGTATTTATACAGAAAAATTATTCATATACCGATCATGTTTAAAAATTAATCATACAATCCAAGATGTGTATATAATATACAAATTTTCAACTTTATGCGAAATTACAATAAATAAAAATAAGGGATATAAGAAATGAAATCTTTCGCGATATATGCTCACCTCATGCAAGTTTAAGGGTATGTATATAATAATTATGTTAGTGAGTTGCGTGTGGATGGGTGTTTGTATATAGTTTTTTTTAGGTACATTGGATGCGTCGTTAGGTATTTTAAGTGGGCTGTAGCGGGTACAAAAAGTTAGAAACTAACTAATTTAAAAGCGAATTTTCGGATAGAAATAGTAGATTGTGTAGATGTGTAGAGTAGAGGTGTAAATATAAATTCAAAACAATTTCAAAATTTTAACACTTCGTTTAAAGTTAATCCTTTTTTTGGTTTTTTTTTTAAGTTTCAACACACATTACTTTGTTACAATGTTAGAGAGCTTGGCATTTAAACATGTAAAATGTATAGAGTTTGATTTATAACATGTAGAATGCGTTGTATAAAACTTTTAAATCCGAGTTAAAACATTACATAATTTCGTAGGGAAGCATATTAAAGCGATTAACACTAATCTGAAACGTTTTGGATTTGACTTTGTTCTCAACATATGTAGATATATGTATTGTATATATGTGAACGTACGAATTATCATCTCTATTTAATATCTATGTATTACTAGTACAACAACAACAATCAATGTTGCAAAAGCAACAGAGCAACAACCCCAGTTCTATTCAATAATCCACTTCCGTTTCCATGGCGAGGGCTCAGTTAGACGCAGCTGAACTTAATGCCGTCATCGCTGGAGTAGCAGTTTTGGCAATGCAGCTTGTGGTTTCGCACCCGGACATCGGTTCCATTGAGGCCATCTCCCAGCTGGACGTGGCAGACGCAACACTTGAAGCAGTTGATGTGGTAGAACAGCAGAAGCGATTCGATGATCATGGCAGCGCCGCGACCTGTGGAATTAGGTAAGGAATCTTTCAGCTTAGTTGCCGGATTAAAGGAGTCACTGAAGCGGAAGTTAACGAAAGTTAAAATTATAAGCAACAAAAATTGCAACAGAAGTGACGTAGATTATAAATAACCCCACCACTTAGATATTATATTCCGCTTCCAAGATTTTACTAATATACCTAAAATATTCGAAACTGTTGGGCAGTCTTTTTAAATTTACACCCAAACAATATATTTTAGCGCTTTGTGCACCTGCCGACAATTGCCGTGAGTGCAGCCCAGATCTGTCACAGACATGTAAGTGAGAATGGAAACTTATTGATAAAGAGTTTATAACCAATGGGAAGGAGAAAGCATTAAATGATCGACCAAACCCAACCATGAGACTAGTGAATCCAAGTGTGTTCTATTCATGATCTCTCTCTGTGACAACAAGCCTAAAAGATGTTCCCAAAAATGGACGATGTAAGAGTAAGAGGGGTATGGGGGTATTCAAAAGTAGTAGAACAACCACAACACTCACAACCAACGTAGTAGCAAAGTTTACCTAATTCGTCGCCGCAATGGGAGCACTTCTTCTTGCCACTAACGCTGAGCACCTTCTCCTGCCCCTGGCTGCTGTTGCCATTGATGCTGCTGCCATTCGTCACATTCTTCTGCTGCTGTTGCTGCTGGTAGATGTTGTTGCCATTTACCTGGCTATAGTTCCCGTTGCTATCGAAGCTGTTGGTGAATTAAAATTGCATTAAATATAAGGTATGAAAAAAGATCATCTATGTAAGATGTAGTAAAGTAGAGTTTCCCTTGTCACCTATATATTACTACTTACCGCTTTCGATCGCCGATTCCTTTGCTCTGGACCCGCTCCGTAAGAGTTTGTATGATGGAATCGGGCAGCGGTTTGCCCATCGACTTGCTGGCTGGTATAGATCGCCGATTAAGTTGCTCGATGCGTCGCTGCTCCGCCTCCTGCAGTAGCCAGTGGTTGTTATTGTAGAGTGCTCCGCCGTAGTCAGGCATGGATTTGCGCTTTTGCTGCTGAGCGGCCAGCCAAGCCGCATCGCTGGTCTGTTGGCTGTCATAACTCTTCCGCTGCTGCACCTGCACCCATCCGTCCGCGTATTTTGGTTTGGGGGTGGCACTCAAAGCGAGCAATGTGTTTCTGGACATATTGCTTAAGTTTTGGGCCGACTGGTGATGGTATGCTGGCGCTGTCGGCGCTTGAATGGGATATCCTTGACCGGGGAGCCGTGGCGGCATTGGTGCTCCAGCAATCTTTACCAGAGAGCCACCGTACGGAGCCGGTGGTTGGCGCTGCCTCGTGCTAACAGCGTAATCTGGCTCCAGGCCATGGCCATTGGCGTTCAATTGCATAGCCCTCAATGGCTTTGTGGGCGGCGTTGGCGGCAGTATCAGGCAGTTGGAGAACTCGTTTAGATCCGACATGGACTTGCGGTAGTCCGTGTCCATCTGGTGATATGCATGCAGAACCATCTGTTGCTGCTGCTGCGGCACATTGGCGTAAATCTGTTGCGGATGCGGTGGTGGCATTTGAACCTGGTGGTGTTGCGGTGGCTGGAAGGCACTGAGCATTCCGTTTCCGATTCCTAGACCGTGGTGCAGATCCTGCAGTGAGCGCCGGTTGTTCGACATCAGCATCTTGGCTCCGTGTTGCAACTCTCGTCGAGCAATATTTTCTCGAAGCACAAGATTTTCACGTTGCCGTTTCAGTTCCTCTTGCTGTGAAGGAAAAGTTTAAATTATTGACCTTTTTCTTTGCTAATCATAGTTTTCTGTGACCACATTTTTTAATGAGTTTTATGGTCCTAAAACTTGAACCTCTTCCTTACCGAGAAGTGCAGTAGCTCGCGTTCCACCCGCAACATCTCTCCCTGCTCCCGGATCTTATCCTCGATGGACTGCATCTTGGCATTGGCCGTTGCTGTGGCTTCGCTCAATGATTGCGTGGCCGCCGCTGCGGCCGTTGCTGATTCGGTCCAGGACTCGGCGGAGTTTCCTTTTACCGTCTGGAGAAGCGGCGTCTGGGCAGCCAGGAGGCTCTCATTTTGGTATATGACTTCACCCACTTGGGCGGTCGATGGTGGTGGAGGCAATGGCGGCGGTGTGGCCTCTGACTGTGTATCGTTCTCCTCAGAGGAGTTCGTGTAGTGCTCACTGCTCTGGCGAGAGTGGTTTTCAGAAACTCCAGAATCGCGGCTTTCACCTTCGATAGAATTAGACAAATTGTGTGGTTAATATTGACAGCAAAAGTCAACTATGTATATTTAGGAGCAATGGAAAAGGCTAATCCATAAAACAAAAAAAATTAACGTAAAGTTTAGTACCCGCATTTGTGTCCAGACATTATAGGTTTTTTTTTCTAAACTTTTCATACTTCGCTCAATAACTATTTATGTACTTCCATCTATGAGTATATAAAACGTACTCATTTTGCCATATAATCTCATAAAATACTTTTGTTACGTTTTTATCGGTATGATTCGTTTGCGTTAGTTCTTTAAACACAAAATTGGGAGAAAATTGCAGTCAAAGCTTTGACAGCTCCATGGGTCACGCACACTAAACGGATTATTTATACTTAACCTCGCGGGGTAGATGGGGGCCACCCTATACCCTCTGGCCCAGTCGACACCCTAACCCCCTTCTTTCCATGCTGGTGATTTGCTCATTACTCTCGTCTTTCGGTTTTATGCCGTGTTGGCTTTTGGTATCGGTTTTCTTCCACACCCATCGTTGCTCTTACAGGCTATGCAAAAACTTATATCGACTAACCTGTGTCGGAACTGTCGCAGAGTCCCGCCTTGATGTACAGCTGCTTCTCCAGTCGCCGCTCCTCCTGCAAGAGCTGCGCCATATCCGGAGGCGGGGCCACTGTTAGCTCGAGATAGGTCTCCATGTCGTCAAGATCGCCGTCGTTTTCGATGCCCAGGAAGCTGGAGCGCTTGTTGCGCAACTCCTTCTTGATCCGTTTGGTCGAGTTCATCCTCTTGATGGGCGGCGAGGGTTGGGCGGGTTCCGGTTGTCCCTGAAGGTGCCGGCGAGTGCCGTTCGATATGGTCTCGTAGGTGTTGTCCGATGACCAGGTGTCTGTGTTGTGGCCCAGACTGTTGCCCAGTCCATCCAGCTCGTCGTCATGGCCCTCGTCCAGCGGAATCGGACTCTCGGTGGGCGGTGGTGGTGGCTTTTCCTTGGGTGGCTCCATCAGCCCTACTGGCGCTCCCACAGATCCCTGACTAATCTCCAGGCCCGAGTAAAAGATCTCGACATTTTCGTATACCGGCACCGGCCTTAAATGCTTGGGGGCATCGTAGTAGGGCTCCGTGGCCTTCGGCACTTGGTAGTAGGGCTCTGCTTGTTCCCCCGGTGTTGTTGGTGGCACGGGGTTCGCTGCCGATGTTGCTGCTGTGCTGCTCTCTTTTTGATTCCTGCTGTTGCTGGTTTGATTAGTGCTTTGATTATTCTCGTTACTGTTGCTGGTTTGCTGGCTTGGAATGCTTCTCCTGTGACTTATTCGCGTCGCTTGGGTCTGTGTGGTTATCGTCATAGTTGCTATCTGTTCATTATCTACTTCATGCATAGATATAGTCGAGCTGACATTCTCATAGATGGGCTCTCGTCCCCCCTGCATTTGCTTATCGGTTTTATTTGGCATTTCCCCACCCTCGTTGTGTGTTTCCCCCTGCTCGTTGGACTCTTCGTCGTGCTGCTCCTCGCAAATTGGCTCCTTCTCCTCCGGCTTACCTCCCAGCTCCTCCTTCTGTTCCCGCTTCTGTGGATGTTGTGCCTTGTCCATTGGCTTGGTTGTCGCCTCGCGATCAATAGCTTGCAGCGCCAATTCAAGAGCTTCGTTGATCTGTAGGGTGGGATGAGGTGGGCGTGACATGGCCAGCGAGCGAGCGAGCAAGAAAGCATCAAAAGCGTGCATGACAGAGAGAGAAAGAGAAAAATGCGCATGGATCGCATGAATTTAAGTTAGTTAAAACATTGGCTGCTGGCTAATTAAAATAAAAGCAAATATATATAAAAAATTTAATAAAATTATACACCGGAAATTAATTAAACTAAAGTCGAAGGGAAGACAGAACAATGCATTATTAACGCAATTCCGATGGAATTCCAGGAATTAGCACGACAATACACCAAATATATATTGCCTGTTCACCAACTCGATTGTCTGGAACCTGCAGCAAAGTCATATAAAAGTACGGCTTATCCCTCACTATGCACTATCGGGTTATGAATAGTCGAAATGGAATAACTACTGTTATTTATTGAAAATTGTACAAAGCAGTCGCAATTTCAGAAGGAGGCTTGTTTCTTTTTTCGCAACTAGAATACAGACAGATTTTGGATATTCTTTTTTTCGTCTTCTATGTATGTGTGAATTATGCTTGACATTTGATCACCTCTTTCCGATCCCAATAAGCCCAAATGAGATTCCAAGAACCGATTATATGTACAGGAAAGCACTTGAGCAAATATGGGTGCGGTTGTACGGAAACCAGCCGCTTACCCCTGGTGTATGATCGACACGATTCAACGAACTGCAGCGCTGCAATCGGTTTAGTTGGTATTTGTGGGACGTAGTTTAGATACTGTCCAATGCGAATAATTCGCGATTTTATTATTACGGTGTGCCGTAAAGATAACGCGCCACAGACACATGTGTGGGACCAAGAATATACGGAACTGTCCCGCCAGAACCAATATCGTCGAGGGCTTTAAGTACACTAAACCTAGGCGCTGCAGAGTCAAATCGACCCAACTATTTGTTTAGATACCAAGGGAGGCGGTATATGGGTCTGCAAAACTGCGGTGGTTGGATACATCTGCGACCCCCCCCCCCCCCAAAGTATGCAGCGCCAAACTAAAGCTGAACTGAAACCCAACTAGGCGGATGGGTGACTTTTGGCATTTTATACAAGTGCTAAGTGGGTAAAACGCAACATGCAATGCAACTTGGAGCGTTAAAACGAACACAGGCGAGACAACCAAACAATCAGATAGAAAAAAAGGGTAGAAAATTAAAAAGAAGAGTACAAACAGCAAAACACAAAAGGCACAAAACAGGGGAATATGAGCTTGAGAGACCGCTTACCTCGGAAATTGTATACTTGCAACAACTTTTGCTGGCAGTAAGCATGTAAACTATGTAACTGCATTAAAAGATAGGTCATATTTTACATTATTTAGCCAACAAATGAGAGCAAGGCATGTAAGAGAAATATATGTACACACAAATTATGTCAGAAGGTAAATCAGATAGCATTTTGAATTAAGCCTTAAATAAAAACCCTCAACCTATGGAATAGGGATAGGATCGGGAAACGGCATTCGTAGACATGGGAAAAGTAAGATTCCATTGGTTCGTCCACATCCATTATTGACTGTCGACGATTTTCATATATAAATTAATTTTTCACAAGATGATCATTTCACTTCTACGCGTATTTGATACACCGTTTGCATCTACATAATGATATCTACATTCTACACCGCGAGTAAGAAACCTGACAAGCAGTGAAAGCAGTTGAATTTCTAGCGGCGACACGTAAGTTTATCAGCGGCATGTAGAAAAAAGAATTTTCAGTTATCAATACTACAATTTTATCAGATTGATTTCGATTTTAGTTGAGGTTTATTAACAAAATTGAACAACAGTTATATCTCGATTGTATTATTAATTTTTATAGTACTTTAATTTATTTGGTATGCTTTTGCGGTTTTTTATTAATCCTTTCTGTGTACTTCTGTGTTAGAGCGACAAATTTACGGTTTACCTTTTATTTTCGTGTGTATGTTTGTGTATAAAATATATAACCATAAAACATATGTTTAACAATTGTTTATATAAAATCAAATTTTCTATTCGTACATAATTTTTGGGTTTAGTAAAGTATTTAATTAAATAAAGAAAAACTGTAGCTTACGTAGCTTGAGCCCATAACAAAATGTAAACAAAAACTGAGTAATGTCAAAAAAGATTGGAAACCATAGTAAAAATAAATTCGATTGATATTATTATTCGTTGATTATCATTTTCATTGTAAAATGTTCAAGTACCACTTCGATATACATTAATTTGAGAGAGCCATTTAAGGTCGATGAACAGCTTGGTTATTTTCTGAGCTATTCTAGTGTCGCAAAAGCGCTGGAGAGATCACATACCACTCCGAAATCTGGGGAATTTTAAACACCCAATCGTGTAGATTATGGGATGTCAATTCTCCAGTTTCATGATCTCGTCGTCTAGCAAATCGCTTATTTCCTGGGTTAACGCCTGTTCTGTTGTATTTTCCTCTAATATCTCATTTGTAGTGATCTTTTTTCGAATCTCAATGTTGACAGGAGCAGGTGTCTTGGGCAGAGGAGGTGGCACTGGTACGTCCTCCAGCTCACTTGCCAAATAGAACTTTGAATTGTCTACCCGAACAAACTCATCGGCATTGACCACATCTACTCCACTCTTGGTGCTGGTGAGCACCACCTTTTTCTCAAGGGTCTCATTCAGAGTGGAATGATGCTGCGGCTCTTCCTGATGCCCAAAGTTTCTGCGCAGGAAATCAAATATGTTCTTGGCTTTCTTCTCCTTAGTTGGTGATGCATGGAGCTGAGTTTGTTCCGGTGTCTTAGGTATACTGGGTGGGGAGATCTCCTTGACCTTGATCTCTGTTTCCACCACATGGGTGCGTGCTATTAACGGCTGCTGGGCACTTCCTGAGAGGTGTGACGGTGCAGTTGGTACATAGCCCGCTCTACTTATTGAATCAGTTCCAGATGCCGAAATACAGCAAGGCTTGGGTATGGGAATCTTGGATTTGCGACCTGGGAGGGGTGTCGACGGTTTCTCCACCGACTCCGGCAGCGAAGTCTTCATCATCTGACTGCTAGCTTTGCGCTCCTCTGCAATGATCTGCTCACAAGTGTCCATCAAAGCCTTCGAGTGAGCTGCTCTGACACTGCCAATGGGTGAGCTTGGCCTGTTTGTGATAACATAATTTTTATTATGCTTTTCACACTTTTTCACCTCCTCCTCACTGATGTCCTGAAATCCAGTTGCCGGCACTGGACCATTCCTCACATCGATGCTGTCACAAATAGGCTCCTGAGCTGGAGCCAAACAGTCTAGTAGTCCCGCACACAGGGCAATATCTTCTTGGCTGGGTGGGACGTCTAGATCCCTTACCGCTTCGGATATGTTTTTGCCATCACATTTTTTTACTAGATCCTCGGTCACAATCTGGAAACCAGTATTGGGCTGGGGTGATTTGGTCACATCGATCTTATCACAGGGCATCTCCTCCACAGCAAACTGATCCATTCTCTTGCGGTCTTCTTCGGCCAGTTGGATATCCTTTGGTGCTTCTCTATTCAAAAATTTCTGACACGAAGCCACATCCACTGAAGGCGAGGTGGGTCGTGACGAAGCCAGCTTGAACAAACTGGATTCATTCGGGGAGCAGGCTTTCAAGGAAGGTATCTCGCTGGGCGAAGATGTGTGCAGGCACAGTGAGTCGTTGGGTGCTAGGGGATCAAGAGTTTGGTTTGCCCGGGCATTTATTTTGCTAGGGGGCGTGTGTACAATTGCCTTGGTTTGACCAACAACTGGGGCATAGTCCCCAGAGCTACGATCCACCTCGTCAAGCTGAACTCGTTTCGGGGGCTTTGGAGAAGCAGGTGGTGTGATCTGGGGAATGCGACCACTGGGCAAAGGTTTCGGCGACATTATGGGTGATGTTAGCGACTTGGAATCGCTCTGGCTGAAGCAATTTGAAAGGGCCTTTACAGTATTTGGTTTGGGCAGCTCGTCGGGATCAACGATGGTCATAGGAGGAGCGCACATCACCACTTCTGGTGAAGGAACCGCTTCCTTAAGAGGATGCTCACTCCTTACAGTTTTCTTGGGAGGAGCTGGTGGCGTGGGCGGCTTGTCCAGTTGCCGTGAATTAAAAATCTCCACACGCCCATTGATACTGAATTGGGGGGGTGAAAACCCGGAGTTCGTGGGCGAACTTAAAGGATTTATATGTCCCTTAGGACTGGACGCTAACCTCACAGCCTTGGGCGACATGGGCGGCTTGCCCAGTGGTCGCGGTATCTGGGTAGGAATCGGAGTAGAGGTAGGTAGTAGAGTAGGTATTGGTATGGGGGGATTACTTGGCCGCTTGGAAAAGTCAATGATCTGGGTAAACTGACCAGGCGAAGTGACTATCTCGCAGACCTCTTTCAGATCGTCGTCGTTTTGAAAGGTTTCCTTGAACATTTTAAGCAAATTGCGATGATGGACCATTTCATTGGAGGGCTTTCTACGCAAGTTACAATTGGGAGAGGAGGATACCATATTTGGAGTGGATGTGGGATTGGGAGTGGGGCCAGATTTGGACACCGACACCGCTGAAGCAGCTACTACATTAACATCACAAGGACTTATCTTAGCGGGTTCGATAAAATTGTTAGTACAACTTACACTAAATTCCATGTCCCGCAATGGAGGAGCAGCCGCCTGATTGACCGCTTGTGCTGGAACCTGAGCGACTGTCGGTTGTTGGAGGCTTTGTTGAACCGCCGGAAGAGCTGGAGATGGTGGCAATGGCGAGGGATGCAGATCAGTCAGCTCATCGAACTCCGCTTCAATTTGGTTGACCGCATTGGCTGCTTCCTCCAACTGGCGCTCCTCGAGCGCCAAGGCGGCGATGGCTGCGTTGAGTTGCTGCTGCTGCTGCAGTTCATCAGCGGTGTCCTCCTGAATGCCGCTGTCGTCGTTGGTGTCTGCCACCGGCGGTTCCTCAATAATAAGGGCAGGAGGAGCTGGCTTAGGTGCACACAATGTAGTTTGGCTTGGTGAATGCTTCTCTTTTTGTTGCTGCTGGCGCATACGTTCCTCTTCTCCCCTCATGATCTCCAGTTGTCTGGCATCGATGAGCGCCACCAACGGTGGCTTCTTCTGCTCCTCTTTGGCAACGGACTGCTGCAGACTATTCAGACGCTGTTTAAGGGGCGGCACCGGCACATCCACACTCTTGCTGGAACTGAAAGCCTTCCGCTGCTGTTCCAAACTCTGCATGCGATCTCGAATGCTGGAGATGTCACCAGAAAGACGCCTCACCTCCGATTTGGGAGCAGTGGTAGCTGAATTTCCATTGGTAAGACCATCACGAAATACGAGTTTTGGGGCAGCTGGAGCACCACCGTTTGAGACTTCCGCCTTGGCCTGCTCGAAGATCTCCTTGCGTTTGGATATGTCAACCTTGGGCACGTCCACCTTTTGCTTCTCTACACCCTCCTGCGTGTCGCTTGGCGATGTCACCTCAAAACCACTCAATCGATCCTCAATTTTAGAGCCTCGCCTCGTGGGATAAGCAATATGTTCTCCAATCAACTTGCCGTTGGCATTTCCATTGCCATTGCTGCTGGCCCGTTGAACTCTTTGCTTGTAGTCCTGGATGGCTCCTTCGTAGGTGTATTCACAGAGATCCGGAGAACTGGCTTGCGCGTTACTGGAGGACGTATCGTATCCTGGCGAGGAGATGTATTGCCGCCCTGCTGACTTGGAGGAATTTGATGGTCCTGTCTGGCCAACAGCCGCTCCGTTCCCGTGGTTCCCATTACTACCGTTGCGGTTTATGTGATTCAGCTGCTCATCCACGTTTTGGGCGGTTACTCCAGCAGCTACAGAGCTAGCTGCTCCAATCGCCTTATCCAGCTCCGCCGCATGGTCGCTCTGTGGAGGTAATAGAATTTGTCATTTTTATTAAAAATTTTGGATAAATACTTAAATGGTAATGGAAATATGAGGATCCACTAACACACTAGTTGTAGTAGTGTATCTTTTTAAAGCGTATTCCTTATAAATATAAAAGAGATAGAAGAAAGCGTTTCTGTACCTATATTAATAAAACTTGATAAGAATAATTGAATAAATATTATCCTATATTTGTAGGTTCTGTAAATGTTTTGTGCACTCCATCGATTGTAATTCTTTCCCTTTCACAGCTGTTCTATTTATCAAACTCAAATTGTATTTCCTTAGCGTTTGCTAAAATGCTCTTATTCAATATTTTCCACTTAAATCTACAGGATCCCCGTTTCCAAGCATTTTTTTTTTCAGTTCAAAACTGATTATTTTGAGGTGTGGCGACCAGCGCACCTAATCCTTATCAATCCTAAGCTACATCTTTCGATCAGTTTCAATCTTAAGGGAAATATTTGTATCGTCTGCACATTTTCGATTGTTTGTGGTGCATTGATTATTACTTATGATTGGTATTTTGATAACCACAATAAGGTGGTGCATGTGCGGGCATTTGATTAATAATCTATTTGTGTCGCATCGCATTGCTTGCAACACTTTCCAATAAGTCTGAGCTTGAGTGGCAGCAAAATACAAATTAGATTTAATTATTAATTTACTGTAATAGCTTATAAGCGCAGTGACACCATAAATGAGTCTTAATAACGACAAAAAAATTAAGACGGAGAAACTGGTACTAGAAATGGGTGCTAAATAGGTCCATGCTACTATGGCAATGTGCTTCGTTGGTTGGAACTCACCATAACACTGTTATTGTCATAGTCCCCGGACAGGCTGCTCTTTCCGCTGGCACTGCTGGTTCCGATCCCCAAATCACTCAGGTCGTTCGTCTCATCCTCGTTGTATACGGCCAGGGAAGCCAGCTTGGCACGCCCCCGAGGTCCGCCCCTTTCAGCCCTGTGGGGAAATTTATGTGTTTTAATAAAGTTAAAGTTACATTCAGGAGGTGCACCACAGGTGCTGAAAATGAAATCGGGTGGTTTAGGATGACAAACAATGTAAAAGATTACTATGTAGTCTGATATCTTATAGCGATTTTCGCAAAGAAACACCGCAATATTCATTTCACTTGGATAATAGCACTTGGATTTGGATTCACTTGTATCAAGCATTTCAAAAGAACGTGTCGTCCGTGGCAGGACTCGATTTTGTGCAATCAACACTTTCAGCACGTTAGACACTAGTTGCGAACTGGGAGTTGTACTTGCCTCTCCTCCATCATTTCGGTGAATGTTTTCGACTTTCGGCGCAACCGATCATGCTCCTCCAGCTCGAGTTTCTTGGTCTCCACCGCTCGATCGATGATGTGTTCGACACGTTTTCGTCTCGATGATTTCCAATTGTCAAGGTTCTGTTTGTGTATTTTCCATTTGTTATTAGTTGATTGTCACCGGGTTGTTTTGTTGGCCATGTTTTGTTTTGGGCAGAAAGGTAGCGAAAGTTTGTATAGAAAACGAAAAGAGGAAATGTGTAAGAGTAAATTGTCATTGTGTTATTCGCACTGGGGAAGTGGACGAGCCGGAGTAAGTTTCTTTTGAGGGCAATTAAAAAGTTTTGACGCGGCTGCGGAACTACGTGACAAAGGTGGAATGTTTCCGAACCATGCGTAAACTTCGCTCAGTTTCATGGCAGTCATTACCGCAGTAAAGAATTTAAGATCCATTTTTTAATGAATCGGAGTGATGTGCAACTGTTTAGATTACACAGAGAGATCTTACTCTACGTCTAAAAAACCAGATGTTTTTGTTTAATTTATCTGGCAAAAAATATTTTTGATACTATATTAAAGGTTTTTAATCTCTCTCTTGTTTCCTGGTTTGACTTACAGGTAAAAAGCTTTCGGTCGACCGCGATGGTTTCAATAGATCTGCAACTCGGATTGCTAAATTTAAATTTAAAAGGTTTTTGCACTAGACGATTAAGCGAAAAGAGAGCAATTTATACACGAATGAGACTAAGCGGCATTTGATCTTCCTTTCCGAACAAAGTTGGTTGCCCAGTTTCAAAACGCCATGCGCATTTTAATGGATTTCTTCCCTTTTTCTTTTGGCGCACATCCGTAACTCAAAGTTTCGTCTGGGAACCTCTGAAATTTCGAAAAACCGTATGCCCATGGAACATTGATTAAACGCCAAAAGGCACTTTAAATGCAGCGCCTGCATCAAAATGGTTGATTCGGTAATTAGTTAGGTACAGTCACGTCAAAGGCAACTCTTTTCCAGGGTTATGGCAGCAGCAAATTTGCATGTAACACACAATATTGTGCAAGGAAAATAGAAGTGGGCAAAAAGCAGGCGACGAGGAAAAAACTATCAACAAAATGTAATAGTGATTATGCAATGCAATATCTTTTTGTCCGCTAACGGGCGACGTGCATTGGAAACTGGAGCGACCATAACGAGCCATGTGCTATGTACCATGCCCAAGTGATTTCGCTTTAGTTTATCCGGGGCGATAGGTTTCCAACGGCTAGCCAACGAAAACCAACAATAAAAAAAGAGAAAGACCAGTTTCGGAAGCCGATTCTTGAATTCGTTTTTACTAAGAGAGCCCGGGTAAATTTGTAGATTAGGTTAGATAAATAATTCTAGTAGACCTGACGAGCTTAATGAGGCACTTCCTTAAACACTAACGCATGAATAAACTGTTTTCACAATATTCAGACTATCGCATGATTGTAAGAGGTCTAAACAGTTTAGCTTTAGTCTAGCCCTTTTTAAAGGCCTAAAAAATCATCAGTGCTACGATTCACAGCCCATTTATCGAGCGGCTGTATACCGCTAATTTGTATACATATGTGATATGGACTTACGTTCTGCCACTCCTCTGGCTCCTCCTTCTTCACCTCCTTCAGCTTCTTGACCTCCTCGGCCTTCTTCAGCTGCTCCTGCGCGGTCTGGTAGAGGTTGCAGGGCTTGATCTGGACGAATTGCATCGGATTCTTTGAAGGAGCGGGAGGCGTTGGACGCGTCACTCGCTGCTTGGTCACGTACGGTGTGGGATCCGGAGAGGTTACGGACTACAATTAACAATAAGTGCAGTAAATGCAATAAAATTTCTAATTAGCATGAATTGCTTCAATTGAGCGGAGTAGTGTGGGGCGGGAAATCAAAAGGGAGAGTTAAATGCATATGTCAGCGGACAGATGTCCAGGGTGTGGAGTTATTGATACTGCTTCCATATAAACGTGTGGGCAGTAGCCTATATGGCTGCATTTTCTGATCTTAAATTCCATTGAATTGCTTATTAAGCTGCCAAGCTGCCGTCCTTGACCATTTTGAGCATTTTAGTATTTAGTTGCAAAAAGCATTCAGCAGCTTATGTAATACTGGGTAATACTCGAGTCCCTTTTTCATACATTTAGTTCTGCTTGAACGAACGCATGAAGTATTGAAATTGAAATATTTTCAAATTATGTACGTCTGAATATTCAGTTATAAGATAGTAAAAATACTTAAAAGGGAAAAGGGATGGATCCAAAACTACCGATATAGTGAGCAGCTTTAAGCGCAATGGAAAACTCACCAATTTTTTGCCGCAACCATTAGTGTCCCCGCCATTTGTGGACGATGTCGCCGATGTGGACATGAGGTCTTCCCTGCCCTCCAGCATGACCTCCTGATCAGTGGCCTCCATATGGAGCTCCTCGATGGTGCAACCTGTCTGTGGATATGTGTCGTCTGCTCTATGCTGTAATTTCGCCTTCCGTTGAATGTTGTGTTTGTTGACTGATCTCTGCTCACATGACACCGAACTCCTACGCGGGTTTCTTGGCCTCTGGTCAGTGACTCACCATGTCTCTGAATTCGATTCAAAGGCGATGCGCCAGCACCCACGCACATCGGGCGAGGTCTTCGGATGTGTCCAATTTCATTAGCTGAAAGACAAATAAAACCATATTGAGTATAAAAGCATGATAATCTGGTGTCGGAAATTGATGGCCTCATCTATGAACCATTAACCCCTGGTAGGAGCTGTTCAAGTGGGCAGGTGTCATCATGAGCAGAGCTAATTCCTGGCACGGCATCCGTGATGGATCTGCACAAAAACTTGAAAGCATTTCCTCAATCGACGGACGACGATAGCTTAACAATACTCAAAAAGTGCATTGCGAAGTTTAATTAAGAGTCATCAAAGAGCAATTGATTCCCCACCCGTCTCTCTGAGTGGATGCCGCTCTGGCCTGGGACCAACACGCTGGTATGCGGGTCAATCTTAAAAACTTCTGCCACAGCAATCATCGTGCCGCAGCTAACATCTTACATACACTAGCCCACCACGTAGTCATCCGCATAGTTCTACCCACCATTACCTCCATGTGACCCGGTATTTGAAAATCATTTTGCTACGATTTTCATTCCCTCCTACTAATTAATAACTATTAGGTCTTCTACTTTTCCCGTCGTGTAAACGACCTTGTTTATGAATGAAGCCCAGCATTCCTTGAGTTTTTCTTAGAAAGATGGTTCAAAAGGTTGCGAAAAGAGCGGACTTTTGCCATCGGGAAGAACAGTTACTGGGTCAGTATTTGTCTTACTTGTAAGCCAGGGGTATTCGCGTTTCGTGAAGATCAAACATATAAAAACTGCATGTCCCATTTGTCAAATGTGTTAAAAATATTTTTCAATTATCTGGAATTATCTGGTGGATTACTAATTTTCTTTATGTCGCGAACTATCATTTGCACACTTGCATCTCTAAATTGTTCAGCGCGTACAATATGACGACTTCTTCAGCACCCCAGTCTTGCAGACAGACAAAGATAGAGCACTCAACTCAGAAGACTCCTCGTAAGACACGACTACAAGAATTCTCCGCACAGAATACTCGAGAAGAAAAGACCAGCGAGGCCATTAACACATCATAATCAGCGGCTGGTTGGTTTTAACCAAATGCAACTGCAGCTTTAAACACAAAACAGAACTTACAGTATATAAGATAAAAAGATGCAAGGTCTATTAAGGTCTATTAGGCCAGTGTCGAAGAATTAACAATAATAATAAGGCGAACAAAATGCAATTAGATAAATATGGTTAAAAAAAAGATCAGCATCAAATCCCATCTTAGTGGCGCCAATCTTGATTCCAAGCGAATGCGGCCCCTTTAAGTCGCCTCTTGATTAGAAATGCAGAATTAATTAGTAATGGCGATGTATTGAAATGAAAGAGTGTGGTTATATAGAGGGAATATTTTCTGTCCTGAAGAGCGGAGGGTAAATTCCTTGTCCTTCCAATTGTCCTTTTTGTTGCCTTTGGGCCTCAATTTAAGCTAATTAACAGCAGCAGTTAGTGTCGCTACAAAGGGGCTAATGGCTACATCAAAGAATACTTCAAAACACCGATCGTTACGAACTTCCGTATGGAGCAAACGAGGAGACGGCTTTTAGAAATTATGAAGCAGAAATGTTAACATAAGATTAGAACCAAGGCTGTAGGTTCCGGTTTGAGAACCGGTTCCTTAGAATACTGAAACGAGGTTCTTGTGCGAGAAACTGCTTTAAGGATACAGATATAATTTTTAAAAATAAAGAATAATTACATTTTTCTTTAAATTTTTGGACAAATGCACAGAAGTATTAAGTCAATTAAAGTCAAGTCAATTAAACCAATTTAATATCTGTGTACGCATAGCATAAAAACCCATAGGTATTTTTTATGCCAACACGAAAAAGGTAGTTATTATATCCGTTACTCGTAGATTAAAAGGGTGTACGATGTTCGTATTTTTTTCATAAATCGAGAACGATTTAAAAAAAACTCCGGTTTAAAACTGCTCAACTCCGGGTTGGGTTACAGCTCTGGTTAGAACAGGAACAAGCATAAATGATACTATTTAATATAATAAAGTGAGAATTAAAGCATAATGTTTCTTTCAGTTTAATATCGATAGTTCACCTATTCACATTATTTTTTATCCCCATAATTCCAGGCACTCAGTCATAGCTTTAAGCTTTTTGCTTATTGTTTACCAACCAGTAATGCAATAACAAGCATAGCTGCGCGGTTTATAAGACGATCGTTGTCTACTTTTCACTTAAAATACAACAAACAAACACAGCCCGGTTCATTGTAACAGCAAAATATCTAATTAAATATTTATCAGGGATTTCAATCTAGAGAGGGGCAAACGTATTACCTTATCATGCGGTGAAATCAAGATTACGCAGCTCTTTGCCTTAGAACAATGGATAGGCTTGTGCTTTTCTCTGGGGAAAACAAATAGTAATAATAGTAATTATCATACCAGAAGATACCAATGAAATCTGTGGTATGACGAAGGGAAAATCACACTTAAATGGAGGCGGCGACACTTTTGATTAGTGTAGAAAGTCGATTTAAAGCAACTTTAAATTAAAACTTTGGGCAACTTTAAAAATTGTGAAGATACGAAATTACATGGTGTGTGGGATGAGTCGCCGTATGAAAATCGCTTTTCACTGACGCTAATGACATTCAGATTGTTGCGTCAATAGAAGCTAGAAGAGACTGCAAAAGAAAGATAGTCGAGGAACTTAGATACTTTGATACCAAAAAATCAGCTAGGGCGACATTTCGAAATTCTTTTGAATTCAAAACCTTTTTTGTGGGCGTTAGAGTAGGCAAAATGCTGTTTGATAGAAATTGACAAGACAATTGCCGAAAAAATCTTAAAATGTATCCCTGGGACATTTATTGTATATTTACATAAGATGATTGAAGTATCTGCGGTAAAAATGCATTTTTCTAAATTCAATAAATACAACCGAGCGCATTCTATAATCAAGAAAACTTGTCCAGCGAATAGATTGGTCAAAAAAATTAACTTAAAAACACCAATGTAGACAATATTCCAAGTAGTGACGAAGCGCACCAGGCACTTGAAAATCATAATCTGATGTGGCTTTCCGATCATACAGATACACAAACTTGCATACCAAGACTGGTGAAAGTGTCAAAATGAAAATGTAAGAATTTGGTGTTAATAGAAGTGGTGGACAAAAACAACGAAACGTATTAAAAAATTCCTTGTTAAAAATACGCATTAATTGATACCTCATTTGTCCAAATCATAATCTAATCCCCAAAGAAGATTTTGGGAAACTTATCAAATTGAAAATGTCTGTTGGTTTGTTTGTCCGTTTGCAAGAAAACGTTAGTTAGGTGTCCTGAAATAATGGCGTGGTTACTATATAACCTTTATTATCTACGGGTAATGGGTGTAAAATATATGTAACGAAAATCTTATTTTCGTTGTATTTGATCGAATTGCCGCAGTTAGCTTTTTTTCTCGTTTTCTCGTTTAACCTATTTTTAAACTTATAATGAAATAAATAAAGTATTCCAAAATCTGAAAATTCACAAATGTTTTAATGCATTCTAAATTTGTACAAACTTTAAAATTTTATAAAATAAAGTTGCATCATTCAATAAACTAGACAAATATGTATATTCCACTGTGCATCTTCCTTCTCCCTGACCGCGCACGAATCTGAGTCCGAATCCAAGTTTGTGGGGCACGATTAAAAGTGTCGCTGGTTGTTTTGTGGGCGGTGATGGGCAGCCATCGCTCAGCGTGTCCAATCCACCGGATCCCCGAGCACCAGCCTCCCATCAGCTTGTGACGTGGGTTTGTTCATAAATCGAGGCGATGGGCACGGCATGCGCCTCAATGAACGCTTTTTCTTCGTGTTACATGTATCCGCAAGATATCCAACACACTATGTGACATGACATGCCAAAGCACTTCGTGTACACGTCTTCCAACTGTCGATTTCACTTGCCCGGAGTTGTGCAACGATGTGAGCTTAATACAATAGAAGCCAATCAAGGGTATGTGAACTATTAGTAACTAGATTATTTGATCGCTCGCGCGAAGTGGCTATCATAAGGTCCGATCTTATTATCTTCTATAGTAAAATGTAAAGAATAAAGTTGTTCGGTTCATTTATCCTTTTGGCAAAAACATAACTTCTTTAATACACCATTTAAAAAGAATATAATTCTGAATAAGGTCAAGACGCAATGTACAATTAAATGTACAAACTCGTTTAAATGCATAGCGAGCAAATCGTTATGTATTTATGGCGCAAGATCTGAAGCCAAACTGAAAATATTTGTATAGATTCCAAGAAACATTGATTGAAATGGTTAAAAGTGAAAATCTTTTTTCTTTTATTTATTTTTATAGCCACGAAACCAATTACTAACTTTGCCCACTTCATACTAGATTCGTTAAAGAGTATATGTATGTACATAAAAAAGGTACAAAAAAGCGTTTCGAACCGAATAATTTAAATACTTTAAGCTGGGACAATGAAAAATTAAAATTCATAAATTGAAAAGTAGATTTCTTCATTCTGCATTTAAAATTTTAATAAATATAAAATGTGTAACAATATTTACCTTATTCTTTTTTTTTCAATTTTAAAAATCCAAAAATGCTTTTTTTTAATTTTTAATTTTCCTCATTGGTATGAGAGATTAGAATAAAAGTATGTAAGGGGAAGAAAAAGCATTTCTGATCTTATTATTATATATATTTTCCGGCATTTTATCGGAGTAACGGGTATCTGATAGCCGAAGAACTCGACTTCAGCGTTCTCTCATTTTTGTCGATTGCATTAATTGAAATATTTTTCGAGCGTGGTCAGAAAACAATAAGATGGAATGTGAAGTGTGAACTGAAGTCTCGAATGGGTTTTCGTTGTTGCCTTTCCAATCATAGTAAAAACAATATCGGAATGCAAGTACATCGAACATAACCGGGCAATTATCACGCTGCCGTGATTAGAGCGTAGATCTTGAAAGCACGCCCAGCGCGAACTGTTTGACAATTCGACACGCAAACTTATAAGTTCATTAAAATTTTAGTATCGATAAGTCAGACATGCACTTTCGCTCCACAGATATGAAATGAGCGGTGAATTGAAATCGTAAAATTATAGCTATATCTGCATCTAACAATCGCCATCAGTATCTGCAAGATAGCGGGTGTTGCCGCTGGCTTGTATTAATAAGAAATACCTCTGACTTCGAAATTCAATTTGTATCTCCTCGACTATGACAACTTCTATTGGCACCCATTGCTGTCCTTCTCTGGAAACTAGGGGAAATAGGCAAATGAATAAAAATCCAAACAATAAATATGTACATCGGTAAGATACGTTCCCTTTTGTGATTCATTTACGAAATTTCTTTGGCACAAATTTCGAGACACAGTAATCAATCATGAAAGCTCTTTAACGGCTCCATACCTTCGTTGATATGCAGTTTCAATTAATCCGTCGACCAGAAACACGGTCACTTTTCTGTCTGATCCATTTCGCGTTTCGCCTCAAGAGTAGGTTTAAAATTATTTTTTGCATTAAAAATTACTTACATGTTAAAAATTTACATTCGTACACACCCACAAAGTTGGAGCCATAGGACACGCCCCAGAAAAACGGGGTTGCCAAGAACGTTTTCTGGCTAAAATTAAAATTTCATACATGGATAGCAGCTTTAAGAATTGAGTTTGTACCAGGGCGTGACAGAATGCTTAATCACTGCGGACAGCAGTCCACGTAGTGACGAAGGGTACTACGGTTAATGAAGTCAGAGAGTCGTGTGCAATTTCGATAACAGTCGCTAACCTGATTAAATATCGTTATCTATTATTTCAACCCTTATTTTATTTATTTTAAATTTGCTCTAATTTGGATTAGTACAATTTTGTTCATCACTTATCAGCAAAATATCTCTGGAATACAATTGGTATGCAAAATGAAAACTTCTTTGTAGCAAACCAAATTAAAGTGCTCCAATTATTCCTGGCCTATGATCCAAACTGTATGAGGTCATTTCCAAAAGATTTAGAGCCCGATTACATTTGGAACTAATAGGTCTTACTTAAATCAGCTTATAATTATTAAATGACTATAATTTGCATTTTAATCTATGTGTAATGGTTATAATTATTCACGTATTAAAACAAGAGAGAACACTATAAACGAGATTCTCGACTATTGGATACCCCTTACTCAGCTAGTGAAAGTGCAAGGTAGATATATTAAAATTCGTTTAAAAATAATAGATAAGAAAAAATCTGACAATTTCGGGAAAAGGACGACAAGTTTTTGTGATATCTATAGAAAATATGATGAGCAAAAACAAAGAAATTTAAATGTCGAAAAAAATATTTTAAAGTGTGGGTGTTACAGTTTTGAATGGTTTGTAGTCGTAAGGTGGGCAGCAATCTTCTGAAATAAGCTTGTGCTGAATCTACGGCTCTGCAATCTGCATATTTATTTAGTTTTCGAGATCCTAACGTTCATACGGACAGATTGGTCAAGAATATATAACTTATAGAATCGGAAACGCCTTCTTCTGCCTGTTGCATACTTTTCATTGGACTTAGTATACCTCTTAACTCTACAATTAACGGGTATACAAATTGAGTTATTGGAAAAATTATGATTGGGATGTGTCTAGTAGTCGACAAGATGGGGACCGTTTCAAACGTTTTATATTTAGTTCTATTCTTTCGTATTGCCCTCGAACTTGGGTCTATTGTAGGTTCATAAAAATAATATTTTGTTTACCAAATTACTTGTTTCGTTTAGAATGCTTCCAGATTTAAGTTTACCAACTTTGTGTGTGATTCAGTGAATGAAACTTGGCTCGCCGTGCATCAGTGTCGTTTAAAGGCAATTCGAAGGGGCACAACAACCCTGAGTTTTAATGGAACTGTGCTTAAAACAATCTCAAAGTTTCGAGTCCATGGCCAAATTTTCAAGCGGGCCAATGGCTTTAAGCCGTGGCTCTACAACATAACGTTTGATGGTTGTCGATTTTTGCGAAAACCCTATGAAGCGCCAGTGATCATTGTTTTTAATCTATTAAAATCATTTTCTAATTTAAATTTCACATGCCCCTACATGGTATGCACCCTCTAAAACAATGCATATCAGGATATTTAATAACGAATTTGTTTTACAGGGTCCAGTGCATATAATGGGATTGCATATAATTGGAGAACAGATTCCGGTGCCACTTCCCACTGGGGAATACTTAATACAGATAAAATGGTATATAAGTAAGACACTTTTCCTATCGACGGGCATAAAATTTGCCTTTGAAGAGAACTTCTCATCTTATTAAATTTCTCCCAATAAAATTTAATCTTTTTATCGATGTAAATTAACTGTGGTAATAAAAAGAGTAAACTGCTGTTTATGCAATAAAAAAAGAGTAGTTTTCGTTATACAACAATATAATGAAGAAACGGAAACGCTTCCTTTTACTTGATTACAAACTTCATTTGTGCGAGTTATCATCCTTCGTTCATGTTCCACAAATGTTGCATAAGGGATGTGGTTCGATACATGAAGAAAACTGTAAGGACGTAAGAAGAGCTAATGGCTACAAGCCCCGGTTTTTGAATTGCAAATGGAATTAAGACAACATCGTCCATACAAATAGGTGTTAAACAATGTATAAACTCATGATCAAGGATTGAAAACACTTCCATCTACTAATTATTCTCCCCCCTTTGCAAGTAGTTAGTAATAGGAAAAAGTCGACTTTGACATAAAATAATCTGTGGTATTTTCAATACAATAAGTTTATACGACTATTGATTTTAAGTTAGTCGATTATAACAGTCGCATTGAGCGATTTAAAGATTTGTTCAAGAACGTAACTTAGCGATTGGTTATAGTTATGTTATTGTCACTTTTAAAAATAAGGTCTGAAAGAAAGAACAATACTACAATTAGTTTAATGATTAATAATACATGAAAATTCTATTGTCAGTCTATACTTCCAGCAGAAAGATAAACAAAAGCAACTGCGTGCCAACTCATAGGCAAGCTACATACATACGGATTCGATATAGGTAAAAAAAAAGCCCAAACCGATGGCAAAAGAATCCGACGAGCGGCCGCTCACAGAATTAGATTTAGATACAGCTACATTTGAGCGATCTCTTTGGCCTCTGGCGTAAGCGGGAGTTCTCGAGGTCAGCCACTTTAACTATGTGTCAGCCAGCCCCATGCACTAGCCCCATGTTTTCCCTGTATTCTCCATTATCTGACTCTCTGGAGTCTAGACCAACATTCACTCTCATCTTAGACCCGGCTCTGTCCGGTTTTTCTTTTTGCCCGCATTGCATTCGGACCGCTGCTGGTGTGGCTGCTTCTGGTGTGTGGCTTCACTTAATTTACTTTACTGTTATGTTTTTGCTTTCCGCTAGTTAGGCAAGGCAGGCGGCAATCCAAGACGGCGGTTCTTATGAGCGCGACCAACGTGTCGTCATACACTTGAACTTTTGGGTGGTGCACTGGCCAACACCGTTTCATAACCAATTCGCCCATACGTATCCAATAAAAGCTGCGAAATGCCAAAGTTTAATCCCAAACTGATTTGTAAATAAACATCTTGTTGTAGTTCTGTCGAATGCCGAGATATTACTCCACTACACGTTTGGTTGTGGTCAAATGTTGCAAGGTGTTGTGGGTTCCACGGTTACGCAAGCTGTTTTTACCGCCATTTGGTATTATCAACTGAAAATCAAATAAAATTATCGCAGGCTCAAATCAAAAACGATTTTTGTTCACGTTTATTATGATTTTTATTGAAGAGTTACGGGAGAGCTATCGACTCGGACATAAACAAAGACGTCTCTTTGTGTTCCATTGACACAGTTTGCAGTTTATGAAGTTTTATTGCTCACAGTCCCGTATATGCCATATGATTGGGCACAATGTCTGAACTCTTGATATAGACCTCGAGGATTGAAGGCGACCTAAATATGCGTAAGTCTATGAAATGGACAATAATCCTGCAATGATGCTAATGAAATCAAAGAATATCACGCCTTAAAGCATAATTACCACTAACTAATCGAAAATAGAAGCATAGAATGGGAAGTTTTAGTTGTTGATGTTGTAAAATAAACCAAAAGGTTATGTTTGCTCTCCGCAAAAGTGGTACCACACTTTGAGAAGCATAGAAGGGAGGCTGACCAAGGGCTTTTGAAAACATTAATGTGCTGGAATAACCAGAGACGGATCTCAAAAGGAATAAGGTGCTAAAAAGGGACTGAAGCCATCTTGGCGGAGCCTGAGACAAAAAGCGTGAAGCCTTAACCGATGATAGGTGTATATAACGTCCATGAATATCCGGCTGCAGGCATGCACGAAGAACAACCACAGCACAAAGTAGTAGACAAACAAAGCCTGCCAAAGGATCCGCTCATATAATGGGGGACCGGGCCTCCGAGGCGGGGTAAAAGGGCAAGGAACCATAATGACAACATGACATGCTAAGTTTTGTCAAAGCCCAGACAGACAAACATTGTTCGGGTTGCTGGAGGTTGTCGAGGATGCGGATGATGGCAAGGTTGAGGATGAGTTTCCCTCGCAGACATAAGTGGCCAGTGTGGCTGGATGCGGGCTTAATCAACTCACGGAGCGGGGTCGGACTTTGTCATCATTTTACATTTCTGACATTTTTGCTCAGCATGCTATATTAATAACTAATTGAGGGCCGTGCATCGCAACACGTACGAAAGCTATTCGAGGTAGGAATGTGTTTCCATGCACTCTGAGAAACACATGGCTTATGTGGGTATACACATATTATAGCCATATTTACTGACGGTTTAGATACGATTCTCTAACTAATTACCGATCTACTAGCGATGTTACTATACTATACCATTTCCAGTTAGGGTTATAAAATGATTCTAAATTTCTTCACTCTGCACCAGTGCCGTTCTCGCAGTGCAACAAATTCATTAGATACCTTATAGCCTGATGAGGGCGGGCTTTCGTGGCAGAGCCGAGAACCATGACTGGGCATAACAAATAGCTACCAACAAGCAACTACACTTCGAAATCGCGGATCCATGAAGAAGTGGAGTAGGACAGCAGCTGCAGAGGCATGGGGCCAGTTCAGCGTGCGATCTTCGGCTCTTGGCTCTGTGGGCTAAACTGGTAGCACATTTCCTTCTTTCACTTTGTTTTGTTTGGTTTTTTGCCAGTCCCGGGCTGAGTCATCGCCAAGTCGGCAGCCAACTGCCTGTGTTTTGCATTAGGCCAAGTTCGATGACTAAGCAGAGTTGATTTTTAGGTTCTCCCTTCTCGGCCGGCCGGCATACCTTCAATGTGACCGCATCTTGAGCTTGATTGCTGATCTGCCAGCAGATGTTGTCGTGTCCACGTTGTCATGGCTGCCAAACCTCCGAGTGTGGGGCGCACTTGAACTTGGTCGTAGGTTCGGTTAGCGTTTGGGTCAATGAATTCGTAGCTCAAGTTAGAGTGAGTATTTTCCAATATGTACATCTTTAATATACATACATTAACTTGAATGATTAAAACAAAAAAGTTGTACAACTGGCCAATCCTGATTTTTCAGTTTAAACTAAATACAAATTTAAGCCTCAAAGTATATGGAGATTATGTGCACTTTATAAGGTCGGCCACACAAAGCCATTGGTTGAAAAATTTGGCGATGACATTAAATTGAAATTTTTTCCCAATGCACTCTTACAGTAAATGAATATTCATGTGGCTAATCAATATCTACACAGAACTCTTAAATCACAAACTGCTGAGAATTGTGGAAAACTCATTACACTTTTTCCATGACAATCCCCCAGTAAAAAATGAAAACAAAGCGAAATCCTGTGCAAAACGGCAATGAAGTATAAACAGATAAACAAATAGGTTTTTCTTATTTAAGTATTCCACATGCATACAGATAAATTCTTTGGCTTGCAGGATAACCAAGAAAAGGTGTGATAAACTAAGGGCAATAAAAACACATAGCAGTTTGAGAATCACTGCCTATTGAAGAATTTATTTTTGTAACTACAAGTGATTTCCCAAGTGTATCGTCAATGCTTTAAGATATATCAATTTCGATAAATTTCAAAATGTGCACGCGTACTTCCCCCCAGTTCCAGTTTACAATTAATACTTAGTTTCCATTTCGTTCGAATTCATAGTTCAGCGTTCCCCCTTTATCACAATTACAAGTACAATTCAATGAGTACAATCAGCACAATGATCGTGCAAAATTTTACTCTAAACTACTTTTGTGCAGTTATTGATCTATAGTTCTTGTTATACCCTTGCTCAGGGTTTATGGATTTCCGACAGAAGCTTGTAGCTTATAGCAGTAAATGAGACGTTTGATACCATATAAAGTAGATAAAGTACCGCACAGTTCATATAGCGAGCGGTCCCAAGGACCTTCTTTCTATTATAATGTCGTAACACAAGCCGTTTTAGTTTGATATGCACCAGGTTTTTGGAAATATATAATTTCTGATTAGAATCAGAAAACTTTACTCACATAGCTGCCATAAGAACAGTCGGAAAATTAATTAAAAATATAAGAAAAGAAATCATAGCTTTATTGTTTTTGACCATATACTGCTATACTGATTTTATTCGGTATACATACTGGTACATACATTGTTTTAAATGTTCCTCTGCAGAGTATATAAACTTCGGTGTTTTCTGTTTTTATTTTTCTTTCTGTGTTTTCCAACTGAAGTGGAACAATTTTGTTTCGCTTTTGCGTGTGGTGGTGCGACCGATATTTGCCGGTTTATATGAAATCGTTGTTTAAATAAAAGGCTAAATCAAATAACAAACATTAGGTGTTTATCCCACACGGGCTCTGCTGTTGTTTCTATCTATTTATTTGCTATATTTGGCTATAAATAAATATTTTGTGAATATAATACTTTAATACTAGGACGTTTAAGTAATTGAGATTATTAAAAGATTTGTAGATGGGCCTAAAATATACATAATTTTAGTAGATTGCGATTTCCAGAGTAGTGGTTAACGTGTAACCCGAGAAATACACTGCTTTAACTTCCCACTGCATTCTTCCTAAACGAATGCCATTATTACATGAGATAACTGCAACCTAAAGGTATCTTCTCACTCCCCACGTCCGCTGCCCGCCCCCACAGTTGGCATGCAAAATACTTTTGCTCTCATACCTTGAGAGAGCCAACGAAGCATTCAATTCTAGCTTGGCCGCGATCCCCTTTATTCACACGCACTACGCCCCTAAAGGGGGAAGCTAGGCAAAAATTGTCGGGGAGCGCCATCTGTTGGAAGCCAGAGTGAGGCGCAGCGCATGTGAACAATATACAGTTTGTCAAGAAACTGTTTACACACCGTGAAATAAGTAGAATTTTTGACTTTAAAGGTCAAAATTAAGGGTTTTTTGCTTAATTAAACGCAATTTTTTTATGAAATATAATTAAACAATATTTATTTTACTTATAAATTAAAAACAAATTCAATATATCAAATATACAAGAAAATAAACAACAAATTTCAAGTTTACACACTTTTGAGAGTGTCAAGAAACTCTACACATTTTGTTTTCCCACTTTGTTTTGCTCTTTTTCTTAGAACGAACTCGATTTTTCCGTTATTTTTGTCTTTTGCATTCCTTTTTACAACGCTTCTATTGCAATTTTTTCACTTTGCTTGTGAAATTTTGTTGATCTAACGTGCTTAAAGCGAATTATTAAATTTAATGAAATGCCTGGAAAGAGATTGGCTTTTGAAGTTACCCAATTAATAAACTATAACCACCAGTTTGGAAAATCTTTTCCAGAATTAGTATAAATGTTTCCTGTATCCCGTAAGACCGTCTATAATATTTTAAATCGTGCGGGAAAAGAGGGCAGGCTTGAACCTAAGAGTGGTGGTGGGCGGAAAACCAAAATTAACAAGCGAGTAGACCGCCTTATTATGCGAAAAGTGATTGCGAACCCCTGAATCTCGGTCAGATCACTTGCTCAGGATATCAGGGAAGAATGTCACCTAACTGTGTCACACGAAACTGTGCGCCAAGTCATCCTACGCCATAGATACTCTTCAAGAGTTGCAAGAAAAAAGCCTTTGCTATCAGAGATCAATATTGAAAAGCGTCATTCATTCCCTGTGAGCATGATGGATCATGCGGAAGAGTACTGGGATGACGTCATATTTTGTGACGAAACAAAAATGATGCTCTTTTATAACGATGGGCCAAGCAGAGTATGGCGCAAACCGTTGACTGCGCTAGAAAAACAAAATATAATTCCAACAATCAAATTTGGAAAATTGTCAGTGATGATTTGGGGCTGTATTTCCAGCCATGGAGTGGGCAAACTAGCCTTTATTGAAAGCACTATGAATGCCGTGCAATATCTAGATATTTTAAAAACAAATTTGAAGGCCAGTGCAGAAAAATTTGTTTTGTTTAGCAACAACAAGCCAAATTTTAAGTTTTATCAGGACAATGATCCCAAACATAAAGAGTACAATGTACGCAACTGGCTACTCTATAACTGTGGCAAGGTGATCGATACGCCCCCTCAGAGTCCTGATCTAAACCCCATTGAAAATTTGTGGGCCTACTTAAAGAAGAAGAACAACTCATGGCTGCGATAGTCGAAGAGTGGGAAAAGATCCCGCTTGAATATGACCTAAAAAAACTCATACATTCCATGAAAAAAAGGCTTCAACTTGTAGCCAAAGCCAATGGGGGTCATACTAAATACTAAAACTTTTCAAATATTAACAAAATAATTAAAAAATTTAGGATTAAACTTAGGTTTAGTGTTTTGTGTAAAGAGTTTCTTGACACTCTCAAAAGTGTGTAAACTTGAAATTTGTTGTTTATTTTCTTGTATATTTGATATATTGAATTTGTTTTTTAATTTATAAGTAAAATAAATATTGTTTAATTATATTTCATAAAAAAATTGCGTTTAATTAAGCAAAAAACCCTTAATTTTGACCTTTAAAGTCAAAAATTCTACTTATTTCACGGTGTGTAAACAGTTTCTTGACAAACTGTATGTTGGGTTGTATATTTATCTTCGCATCTTTAACTAATACAACTCATACATAAAGTAAGCGTTTAATTCTGCAGAGAAGAAATAGTGTGACAGTGACTCCATTGATTATATTAGAGCTACAGTAGATTTTAACCCAAAGAAAGCAAACATCGTAAGTGCAATAAATATTTCAGTAAAATTTGTTAGCCTTACTTACATAATATTACGAAAACGTATATTGAAATTACCATGCAATCTTTAATATCGTTGGTTTTCCAACACCTTCGTCAATACATACGAGTACATACATAAATACATTTTCTGTGTAGCGTATTTCTCTTGCTTTTTAAATTGCGGTCCGTTGCGGTCGCGTAATCAGGGTGTAACAATTACGCGTTTTGAATTGCGCCGATACTGGGACGGGGGGGGGGGGGGGGGGGACCGAGATATATCTTAGCACACAAAGCTGCAGATACATCGCACAAATTTGCGAATGCCCAGTTGACTCAGGGGCTCTGCCGCGCCCTCTCACGTCTCACGTGTTGGTCGAGCTTTTCTGTTCTCAGCGGCGAGTGGGCCAAATAATTCTTAAAAACCTAAATCTTATACAGCCGACAGGTAACGGGCTCTGGCTTAAGACTTTTGTATTAGATTCTAAGCTGAATTCACCTTTGTGGTTACGCCTTGCCTTCAATTGTGAGCTTCATGGTTAATTAAACGTGCATAATGATTGGGCTGCGAGGATTGCAATTTGTGCGCCCCAGCAAATTATCCACATAAACTAAACAAATCACAAAGCTCCAAAGAGCGAATGGCAAATTCCAATTGCAAAATAATGAGTTCTGTTGAATTTGGGTGGGGCGAGGGCCCCCCGAAAAATTGGCCAGCCCCAAACAATTCCAACGGAATGTTTGCTTGATGCGACAAATTAATGAACAATTGAATTAAATTATTGTAAAAGACAGTCTGTAAACAGCCAAAATATTATGGGGCATTTATTGTTTGATTAGGAAATGAATACATAAAACTTAAATTGAACACTCATTTCAATTTCACCCTCTAATTCGCGGTTTGTTATTACAAATAATCTTAGTTTTGACTAACAATCTTCGCTCTGCATGGAGGCATATCGATCACAATCCACACAATTAAATCGTGCGAAGCCCCCAACAAGCCAACCAAACACAACAAACCATATTTTATTGGCGAGCTAACCTTGCAGGCACCCGAATCCGTTCTATCAGATAATCCCACACCGAATGTCGAGATGTCAAAGCGATCGAGGACCAGAGATGACATCGAATAAGGCAATTATTCATTTAGCTGCCTGCCGAACTCATTGCTGAACACTCAACTCGATCGTAACGAATCGATACCACTAACTTACTTGCATACAAGACGCCAAGACAAAGACTTGGGGCAATGCAACGCCGAGCGAGAAATTACAAAAAACTAACGGAAGAAAAAGCTAGCAACAAAGTGTTGCAAATAAAAGAAATCCAAATGCAAAAACTGAGAAACGCCCACGCCATCATCTCAGCCGGCACTAAAGATGCAACTGAAAATTCCGATTTATACTGACTACACAAAACAAAAGATTTTCCCTTTTCGTATATTATTTTAACCTCCTTCACATTTGTAAAGAACTGATTTCATGTACACATACAAATCAGAGAAGTCTTTTAAGAATACCTAAATAGTATGAATAAATTGGTAATTAACCTAGAAGTTCACAATTTACTGTTCTATTATAATGATATTTTTCTGTGTATAGGAACAGGAGTTCGCTTGGGAAAATGGGGAGCCGGCAGGTAGGCATAGATCATTTACAGAGTTATTTTTAAATGAAACCCACACACGGTACCAAAGCCCTGGGCTATCGTATCTTGCGAATGCGTTTAGTATCCACTATCTATACTGTTGTCCCTTTATAAGTTTCTCTTCAAATGAACTGTCTGGCATTTTGATCTCGCACGACATGTGCACTGCCTTTTATATAGGTGCAGTTTGTATCTTGTATCTCGTAGCTGGTATATTTTGTGCATACTTACGAATAACGATTTGTCGAAAGCAGACAAGTCTCGAGTTGAGTTCAGCCAGCGACTCAACACAGCTTGCATGTCAACTTAATTTTATTTAATTTAGATGCAATTTGACGCTGTTTTACTCGCTGCACTCACCGAGCCGACGCTCTGATCTATAAGTATCTGTATCTGACAGGTAACCCAGCGCCTGCATAGTACACAGAGTATCTCATAGCTGCAGATTCAACGTTAATGATGCAATGCGCCGTGTGAGACGGCAAACTATGCATTTTATTTTGATGTCTTTTGATTAACGACCCTTGGCTAACATTTTTGTGCGCTTGAGTGGATGCCAAACAAATATGTATGTATATGTATGTGCAGCTTACCCTTTGAAATTCCTTTACAGAGTGGGATGTTTATTGGTCGATGTTTTGCTCGTTTGTATCTAGAAAGAAAAGTGTACATTATAGAAAACATTATTGCAAAGGTATAATGCCGATATCCAATTAATAACTCTGCCGAAAAAGATTTAGAGGTTATACTGTAACCAGTATTCTATGCGTTAATGGGCGTGATCAGAAGATTGATAAAAAAAAGGTTTTGATATTTGTGTTTTTATTATTGTATTTATACTGCCAACTTACATCGACATGCCAAAAGAATTTTGAAATTTCGCTCCACCACTCCCACTAGCTGAGTAACGGGTATCTGATAGTCGGGAAACTGGACTATACCATTCTCTCTTGTGTTATTGTATTAATTTTTTGATTGCCACAAGACAGTTTTTTTTTTAATAATCTTTTATTTTATTTAAATTTTTATTTAAGGTCTTTTGTTTATGAGACTCAAACTTGCAGATCTATTGGAAAACAGAACATCTCCAAATGTTCCCAATGATATTCTCTTCTTCTGTATTGTCATTAGCCGGGCTAATGACAAGTGTTCCTTTTAGAACAGTCCAACACACATCATGATGACAATTTGGCGTTGGTTTGCTAAAACAAAAAGAAAACGTGTTTGCTCTTTGCTGAGAAATTACCGGTAAAAATAATCACACTTAGCTGTGAATTTAAAAGTATTATTAATAACGTGAACACCCAGCCTTAAACTGACGTTCACAATTTAAGAGGCACACGTTTTTTTGCACGTTTTAAAAACCTTTTTGAAAACAACATTGAAATTATCGCCATTTATCACTATTTGCCATGCAAACTTACATATATATGTACATATATACTGAAACATCAACAAATTATGAAATCCGAATCAATGTATTATGATTATTGATTATGTCTGAACCCAAAATTGACTAAACCCCTGAACCGTTGTCAGCGCGAGTGGGTCATTAAGACCTTAAGACAATTTAGGTTTTTTTTTGTGTTTTAGAAAATAATGCTAATTTGAGGTCTTTAATTATTACGTCTCTGCAACTGTAAATTTTTGTTGTATATTGTATATTAAGTCCATTGTATGTATATATTTGAACTCTCTATAAATCTGACAATTCCTCGATTTGACCTTGAAATTAAGCGATATTTTTGTGGAACATTTAGGCAGCATTGGGACTCTTGTTGTCATTTGTCCATTAAGTATGCATATAAATGTAAGGTATATATGTACATATATACCAAGCGCATCAGGAGAGTTCGCAAAGGCTACTTTTTATGTGTACATATACATATACATACATATATACAAAAAATATGAAAACGCTGTTGTGGCTGTTCGATCAAACAAACTGATATACATCAATTGAATGACATTGCAAAAACTATAAGGATTGTATAAAATGCTTATAAGGTATAAAAGTAAGACAAATTATTTTACACGCCCCCCAAAGGTTGCTCACTCGGCACACGAATCGAATAAGTAAATTTAAGATTCTGTGCTTAATTAGTTAAGTATTAAATCATTTTCATTCCGTCACAAAAGCTGATATCAAAACTATTGCATTTTAAATAGTGCCGCATTTAAGGGTGCTTTCTTTGAATGCTTTCTATTTTTGGCAGATGTGTGTCGCATTATCGGTTTATATTTGCTTTTATTACTCATACGCTCCCTTGGCCGTGAACTAAACGCCACGCCAAAAGAGAGGCAAGGAAAAATGTATTTCATTCATTGGCCAAAATGTAAATATAATTCCGCTCGTATTTTTGCAGCTGGTCTCGGCGTTGCTTTTTTCGTCTCCGTTCTCTGGTCTGAGTAAACAATTTCGCACTTTTCGTTTTCTTTTTAAGTTTAATTAATATATTTTGTTTATGTTTTTCCCTTCGCGTGAATTGTTTACATTCCGAAATGCTGAGGCGCAATTCTTAATACGTCGATCCATACATCCCACAGTAAAGCACATTGCACACTTCATCCAGCTAAATTTAAGTTATTAAAAAAATAAAAGTAAACTTTTTCGGGGAACATCTGAATCTACGTAAAAGTCAGCATTACTGCACACCCGTTGACGCTCAGACTCATTTTGCCAAATTCAAAGGCTTACAACTTGCCATCCATCCACTTGGCCATTAAATTTACGTGTTTCGATAATTTATGCACATGCATAATAAGCCAGGGCAAGGTCTATTCAGGATAGTGATTCTATAGTCTCCTCTATAGACTCACCCGATTACTAAACTGACACAATTAGCATTTTATATGTATATATAATTTCGCAGGGGGCTCGGATTTGTCCGACTGGAAAGAACGGGTTATGCTGAGGCACCGGCTCGGGCACATTAACTTTATTGCATTATAAAAGGCCAAATGTTGTCGACAATTTCGCTACCCAAAATTTCCAAAAGCCCATGTAAGGTATACGCCGCAAAAGCCATTAGCAATTCGGCAATGTTCTCGTTCTCAATGAATCAGATTGATCTTTTCATTGGCTCAGTTGAGAAATCAATGAATGCGGATTGTTTTGGTTGACAGTAAACAGCTGTAGTGTATTATGAGCAAAAGTATTTGCGGTGTTTTGTCATCTTCTAAACATTTCAATGGTTTGTTTAATTTTAGCCACAAGGCACCATTTGTAGTCAGGAACAATAAACCGGCGATGACATAAGCGAGCTATTTAAATGGTGATTTCGACTAAAAAGAAATCAAGATGTGGCAACATTTTTCTGCTTGTATTGTTTTATTTTATTTTATTTTATTTTATTTTACTAGTTCTCTACCTCTACCGATGTCTTGTTGCTGCGGCCCTGGCACAAATAGAAGAAGACAACGCTATTCTTGTTTCGTTATTGATGTATTTTCTGCATTATATTGCAAAATGCAAAACAATAGAAAACCGTGAAATCCGCGCACACACGGCACAAATGATAATTGGAGGCAAACAACAATTGTTGGTTGCAATTGCAACACTCGAATCGCACGCACAGGTTATGCGCATGTTTGGCTTTGTTCGGTTCGCTGCTAATTTTCTCTTAATTACACTTTTTTATTTTTTGCTAGTTTCCTGCAGTCAATATGCCAGCTATTCATTGAAATTCGCAATCTCTGGTTTTGGAGAAGTTTGATTTGATTGTGTATTCGCCGAAATCAAGTAATCAAATGTGGTTTGGTTGTAAATCATTTCATTTTTGTTTATCATCACTTTGGCCCTTTGGTCATGAAGAAATTATAAAGGGTATTAATGTATAAATAAGCTGGAAGTTGCCATTTTAGCACATTCAGTGGAAGAGATCAGCCAAGCCATAGAGTTCTGTTTTGATAGACACGAGTGTGGCCCTATCGGCTAATAGACAAATACGGCCAGTGTCACCATAACAAACCTTGTTTACGGATCTCCGCTCTTCGATGACTTTGCAGCAAGCTGCAACAGTCCCGATAAGTCCAGTGCTGCAACATTGTGGTTGTTGTTATTGTTATTGTCGTTTCTGTAGTCGCAGTCATTATGGTTGGTTGTTTATTTTCTGCCATCATTGCTTTTCGGTTGTTTTGAATGCTATACTATGACCATCATCATCATCACCATCATCCCATCAGTTCGGTGGCTGCACGAACCTCCGCAGAGATACCCAGTATATTATGCTGACGGGTGCATTGAACCCTTTCCTAAAAGTGATTGTTTAAAGCCGAGATGATCACTGAGAGCGGAGAGAGGAGTGGGAATGGGAGGAGCAGATGGGAAACGTAAGCGAAGTCGGAGCTTAATGGTTTCCATTGTTAGCTTGCGTTCATCCTGATCGCATTTGGTTTTGGCTACGAGTCTTGGTCTCACTTGCGTCAATTTACAAAACGATGATGTTGAAGCATTTGATTAAAAACTTGTAAATTGGATCTCACATTCAAAAAGTAGTGAGGAAAGCATATTTAACCCGTTCCTTAATATAATTACTCAAATTAAAATATACATACTATCTCTAGCTATTATAGTGCTCAAAGTTTATAGGGTCAGAAACGATTCTTTTTACCTTTTACAAACTCTTCAACGTATATAGTTTGCCAGTAGCTAATCCTAACCTTCATTTTAAAAGTTAATTTTTATAGAATCCGTATTCAACTAACTCCCCTTTATTAAATGTCCAGTTTTTATCTCGTCAAAAAATTCTAAAGTTAAAAAACAAAAAATGAGCGCCCCAAACAAACGAGCCGAGCAGAACCCAAAACCGGAAGTTTACAAAAGTTGACGGTTCGTTTGGGTAGCCATGGCATACACAAAAGCAACAATTTTCGTTTTTATTGCTTGGCTCAGGCTGATCAGTCAGCCATATAGAACATTGACATATCGGGTGAGATCGCAGCGTGCCACAGCGAAAAAAGCTATATGAGTATACATATGGTTGGAAATGGAGGCGGGGCCCGAAAGGAAAGGCATATCGATATGCAAAAGCCACACATTCAAAATTCCCCTTTCTCCCCTTTTACCCTTTCTCCACACAGAAGCGGAACTCGGTTGGACGGTAACCTTAGACAACGTAAAGCGAAAGCAGAAAAAATCAGCAAAATACCCAAGACGTGTAGTAGACAAAAGCGCATAAGTTTCCGTTGACCGTTAATTAAAGCCACAAAAGACAGAAGCATGGCCTGAAATAGTCACATACACTCGGAAACTCATTTTCGGTAGAACGTAAAAAGATCTGTAGCTTCGCAGGTCACCGGGCAACCACGAATGAATACAGAACTCGAAAATAATTTTTGGCTAGCTCAAAATGAGTTCTAAATTAGATTAAGATGTTCGAAAATTTAATCCTGAGCTATGCAGATATTTTCATTCATTACACCAACGCTCTGTAAAAGAATCTAGCCATTCTCCAAATGTGTGGGACATTTTAGAAATCTCTGCTCGTTTTAACCCCACCCTCAAGCACATATGGCCATAAAACACAACACAGCTGCATTAGAAAGTGCAACCTGAACTCCTAGCAAGATCAAAGCCAATTGCAAAAATGGAGCAGCACGCGCTCCAATTCGTCCAAAACCCAAAAGAAGCGGAGCAGAAGTTGGGGATAAGAAGTCGCTGGGGGCGTAATGGGTATGAAAAGGTTCGGCATCGCCCATTAAGCCTGCGTCAATCCAGCGTCGCCGCTAATTGTTTGATTAGGGATCAGTCGCCAAACACTTCTGTCTTAAAGTTGAAAGCTAATACCCTATAGTAACAAAGATTTATCCATCCCGTCCCGTTATAACTTACAAAAATATCAGGGAAACATACTCTATTACTTACTAACTATTTGTAAGATATATAAGCTATGTTGGCCTCCACTGACACTTAATTGGTAGTCATTCTGGGATCATTCTCGCCCGATTAGGTATTAAATTAAGTATGTATTTATTTGGAAAGGGTATGCAAAGCGATTTGCGGCAGCTGTGCACAATTTATGTTGCAAGAGCAGCGCCGGCCAAAGCAGTTAAAAAAAGAGTTAAACATGGATGCTGGATGGTGAATGCTGTTTTGGCCGCAAGATGTGTCAGCTGCTGAAGCTGCAGCGGTTACTTTACTTTTCTGGGATACTGTTGGTAGCAACGACCAGGCCGCGGTGTTTGCAACATAACACGCATATGGAGGAGAAATTGTGCCAATTTGTTTGTTACTTTTGTTGCGGCGGGCAAAGGCAACCACAAAGCGACGACCGACAAGCGACAAGAAGTGTCTATATGGCGGCATTATTGATGATGACAGAAATGTGTCGTTGCTGGAAAAGCATTTTCTATGCGCAGCTGTGCCAGAAAGACATTTGAAGCCGTTCGCTCTCTTGCCATGAACCTCCGATCGGGTCCAGAGTCAAAGTCACACCTCAAGTTCCCCGGTTGCCCAGGAACCATCTTTCCAGGAACCACACAGAAAGCACAAATAGTTGAATTCCTAAGTATTATAAAAGATTTGTTTTTCACCACAACGAACATTTTCCTTATGTATCCTCATAAGTGTTGCAAGCTCTTGCAACGCAAGGAAGAAGAATTTATCTATATTTGTGGTTAATTGATTTCAGTTAGAAAAAAATCATAGTTTTTTGTTACATTATAAAATATATTTTTCAATAAATTTAAATAAAAAAATATGTATAATAATCGCCAACCAATATGCAATTAGAAACTTATAAACACATACAATTAATAGATACAACTTACTAACATACATATTTTAAATTTTTTTACATTAAATACATAGTACTAGTTTCCAATACCTACAATATAAAACCAATATCTTTTTTTCCGTGCAACTGAAGCAACCAGTTGTTGATTAGCCAAATGGGCCTTGAGGATCGCGCGAACTTCTCCTCTTTCTCTTTTTTCGATGGGCAATATTTATGCCATTCATTAATTATCATGTCTAAAAGAGTTTAAGGCGTACAGCCGCAATGACCTTGTGTGTAAATTTTAATCAGCACATCCTAAAGGAAAGAAAAGGAGACTGGTTTTTTTCAGGCATGTGGATGATGATCCGAGATTCGTGACTCATCCGACAAGCCAGACAGCTCGAATTATGGCCGCTAAGATCTTTGCATGCGGAACTTGCGCACAGGGGAGACGACCCAGCATCACTTTGATGGACAGACACAATTGGGCTACAGGAAAGCGAGCTCGCAATGAAAACTATACGATATCATATATCATCTCGAGAAATTCGTTGGAAGTCCGGAAAGCGGAGTACGAAGTCAAGGTAGAAGTTAAAAAACCCACAGTCGCCGTCAAGCGCACAAGAACGGCACAATCATTGTCACCTTCGCGTCATCATCAGATACGGATACAGATTTGGCAGTGCGATACCAAAAATTAGCAAATGTTTATTTTTCAAAATTTTATTAAAACGTAAACGAGCCAGAAAAGTGACAGAAAGAAAATGGCAAGAGACGTACATAAAACAAAAGCTCACGAATCAGAACCAAAAAGAAGGTAAATGCCAACAAACAAAAAACAATGAAACATCTGAAACTGAAAATTAACATGATTATCTTGAATTCCAGTGTTCTCAAATTTGTGTAAGTTTTTTCGTCTGTATCTCAAACGTTCGTACGGGCTTAATCCGAATTTATAGAATGGTGCACGTTTGGTTCCGACTTTCGTATGCGCCTCCATGCAGATTATTCAGTTCATTCCATTCATTTAAAGCAAATCATTCATGCGAAATCGGCACGTCCATTTCCATATTCTTTGATTGCTCTGTTCATTAATTATGTTCATTAATTTATGAATATACTGAATACTAGATTCGTTGAAAGGTATCGAGGCGTCGAGTCGATTTAGCCATGTCCATCCGTCCTTCGGAAGCTTTTGTGTGTGAACAGAAGCTATGCTAATATATGTATGTTTTCTGGAAAACCAGCGTCTTGTCACCTTTCCAACCAAAGTCGTAAAGCCAGAGTGGAGTAAACAAGGAATGGCGGTTTAAAATGACCCAATTCGGCGGGGCCTAATTTAAATGAAAGAAACCCGAAGCCAAAGCGGAAGTTAATGCTGCCAAAAGCTGAGACGGTGGTTATGAGGGGAAACTTTCGTTGCTATCGGCTGAATCACAACGCCAAAACGCTTGTCAAGACTGTGCCACCCACCTGCAGAGATACTTATCGGGCAGCATTTTGCCAAACTTCAAATTATCAATTTCATCTACAAGAAAACGAATTTGATTTTCCGACATGGCCTTATATAATCCACTAACCCCACCAAACTCGCGGCAAATGAGTGGCACAACCACAAAAAAACTATTATTTTTATTTCAACCACGCCGAGAAATATGCGTGGGAATTGAGTTGAGAAAATTTCTTGTTTACAGTAAACAAGCAAGCAGAAGCAGTGGCAATAATAATAATAATAACGAAAAAGGTAAAAATTAGACACAAAGCCATCTCTGGAGGAAGCAAATGAAGTCTAACCATTTTGCTACTGTTTGGCCCGAAGAGAGTGTGAAGAACCACCTGAAGTGGCCCTGCCAGAAACCCAAGATCCGAAGAGGCCAGGCCACTGGAGAGTAGCGGAGTCATCAGCGCGTTTGTGGTCGTCATCATCATCATCATCGCCGAGGTACAAACATCCAGATAACCCCACACAAATACTCCTGCAGCTGATCACTCCCGTTGCCACATGGCTCATTTCGATTACTTTGCCCTGGAGACCTGACCAAGAAATATTGTATTCCACGGGCATGCATCTTGTATATGTTAACTAGGAGACTCCTGGATTTCTATACTATTTCTACGGTTTGCAAAAGCCTTCATTACATCACAAATTTTTACAAATTCCCGACCATCTCCGAATGGGTTTCAAAGTACACTGTTTTTGGGCAAAACCTCTTCCGCCCAACTTAAAATATGAAAGGCTTTGACAACTTGAAACGACAAGTTCTGAGAAAAAGTGTATATGTTTTGTTTTCACCAAAGTTTGCTTAGGAAATTTGTTTCTGACGGCAAACAAAATAAAGTCCAAGTCTTTCAACGACTCGACGCCAGAAATACAAAAAACTAATTCTAAAGATGGATCATAAAAGAGTGCTAAGAACCAGAGATTTAACGAATAAAGAAGAATTTTGAAATGACTGTGATGAGCGTCTATTCAAACATCTAAGATATATACACAAATGGTTAACAATACGTTTGTTGCCCTCTCAAATCAGTCCCACGTCCATCAAACTTTTTTTCATACCTGACTTAAATTTGACTTTCAAAACACGTGTCACCAGAATCTAAAAATTATTATAATGCATATCATATTATCATATCGAAGTAACATAAAAGTGGACCTGTTAACTTGTTGTTTATTTTATGAATAATTTTAAAAACAAATAAATGCTCAACTCGTACATTAATAGAAAGTCCCTTTTGAGTTTGTTTGCTCGAAGGGACTGAATCGGGGAAAAAATATTTAATTGTTGAGCATTTTACTTTTGAGAAAGAAAGAAGTCTTGGGGATCAACATAAAAGTCTCATCGACCAAAATAAAGTCCAAAGACAGACTTAGAGTTTTATACATCTGAATATCTGTTGAATACCATAATATGCCAGGTATACTGGCCATATTTTTACGATTTCTCAAATTCTGAAATTGTAAATTGGATGTTTTGTTTTTTTTGGCAAATTCTGATCGTTTTATTGTCCCATAAATTCTGTTTTCCCAAAATGTCCCAGCAGCAAAAGGGAAATCCAAAAACAGAACACAAATACGCAGTTCTCGATTTTTAGCTGCCTTCTCTTGGCGTTTTCACACCGAAAAAAAGAAGAAACGGGAAAAATTCCTGTCTGGCTAAGACAGGGAGCTCTCTACAAATATCTCGGATATGCCTGTGCTTATATATAGCTGCATATACGCATATATAGTTATATGGAACGTATTTTCATCTAATTTCTTTAATTTCCATCCACATGCCTTGCTCTATTTTTGTGAGGCGCATTTTTAGCGCTGTTTTCGTCGCCGTATTCTTCTTTCTATAACTCAATTTTCATTGCATATTCATTTTCTCTTACATATATCTATTTGGCTTCTTTTCGGGTTTCGAGTTTATATGGCTTTTTATTTGGCCTGCTCTATTTCTGTGTACATTGTTTTAGTTTGCGCTTGTCTGGCAAACATTAAAAATCGAAATAAAAGCTTTTTCCATTTTATTGTTTGGGGCAGCCTTAACTTGAACTTCTACTTTTCTTCCATTTTACTATTTTAAATTGTACGCTTTAGAAAGTTCTCTGATTTTTCACCGCTTTATCAAAAATGTACAGACCTAAATCGTTGCATCTCTTATTTAAATGATAATCACATGAAAGACGGATATTTGAACTATTTTTCCTTTAAAGAAGTTGAACATTTTTATGGCCGAGCTCGTTAGGTTTCGATTGCCAACTTATTTAGAAATGTTAGAGTTTATTTATGTTTCTTTTTATATTTTCACAAATAGTAGAAATTCAACAGATATAAGTGATGTCAAATTAGTAATCAAGACGAGAATGACTTACCTTACAAAACAGTTCGGTTTCCTTTTTCAAATTTTCTGGAATCTACATTAAAAACTGCAAGAAAATAAGACAATCGAGAGATGCATTGAATAAATTATACGGGAATAAAATACAGATGGATCAAATTGTAATCCAGATTAAGAGAAAGTAATTAATCAACGCAATACTATTATATTTAATAAGTGCTAGCTTATCGTACGATTTTAGCATACCGCTCAAATGAATAATATCATTTATCATACTTATTAATATTCTAAAAATTTATTACAGACTGAATAATTTGCACAACAAAAAATGCGTAACACCCTCGACAGCTAGGCAGCCGATATTTTTTTTTTGCACAGCCAAGAACTCAAAATTCCTAAAGATCAGCCAGGCAGGGCGAAAAGGCACAGAAATAGTTGCTATTTTTGTTGATTTTTTTGTTCATTTGACAGCTCGACATCAACTAAGGAATTACAGAAAATTATGCAGGCGAGAGACACCGAAGAATCGGCGAGATTGGCATCTACCGGCGAATCAATAATGAATGTGTTGTTTGGTTTCTTCTCAAACAATTAAATTTGACGACGATCATTCCACAAGATCGAGAATGCCGCAGGCTAAGCACAGTCATAGCGATATTCTTGACAAATCTTCCAACTTGTACAGCAAATAAATTGTTCATCGCGGTTTCGGTTTCCGTTGGATTATTGGGGCCAACTCTCCCAGGCCTTTTCAATTAAGATGAACAAAAATAAGATGAAATCGTCATTTCGGGGTGCAAAAATAAACATTTTTATTGCCCTCATGGCGCCAAAGCAAAGATGTATCTTGTATCTGGAAGAGCAGCGCCGATGTGTAAATTAAGAAAAAACCAAGTAGCGGGCAAATATTCGTGTGCTTTGTGCCAGTTGCTAATAAACATGCAATTAAGACGCACAGAAGAAACATCTCGACGCACGCAGAGTAATTGAGAAAATTTTAGCCAAACGGCGATGATTTTGCAGATTCATCTGATGAAGATCAAACGCCGTGAGTGAAGCCAGCCCAAAAGGTTGACATCATTTACTAAATTGATCATAAAATAGAAACGAGACGTGCGGATATAAATTCAATTGCGGGCCTACGAATAAATTTGTGAGAATTTAGGGAAAACAATAACCCAATTGCCAAAGATATTCTCTTCAAATATTCGTAAATAAGAAATAAGTAAATTAAATTCCAATCCGATATTGGTATTACACACTTCTGTTAAATTTAAAAAGGTAAAACAGGGGGGTATTTGCTTATTAGAACACTTTACGCTTCGTTAATTGACAGAATGAAGAACGAACTTTCTTTAGCCAAAAAACCCAGTTAAGCCCCAATTCAATAGCACGTACCTGGAGGCAGGGGAACCTGGCCAATATGGTCAGGCGTCAAAAGACTTTCTTCGTTCATCAAAAATCCATAAAGCCAGCCAGACATTTTCACCTAAAGAATGGCCGCAGAACAAACCTATACGTGCTATACACCTTTCCACTAAATGTCTTTATAAAAAGCTAATCAATGAACCGAGTGCCAAGGTAGACATACAAATACATTCAAGTAGGCTTTATAAAAATGCAAGCAATTACAACAAGCAGGGAAAAACATCGTGACAAAAATGATAATTGTTTTTAAATTAGACGACAGAGGCGACCAATGTTAAAAAGAAAGTTGTTTATGTGGCATTTTTTTTTTTCTTAATAGACCTACAAGAAAAAGAAAACATTAAGTCAAAACAAATTTAAGACACTTCAGGCTCATCTAGACAAAAGCTGCAAGAACAGCGAACCGTTCAATGTAAAGTGCATGTGGCTCTTCCATTGCTTTGGCTTTAACTGGATGGAAAATGTTTTCGTTGGTCTGATGTGGCTTTCCATGATATAATTTACAGCTGTACAATTGCATTTCACCATTAATGCTTGCTTTGAAAGTTGCCCTGCCGATAAGATCGTTCCTGGCCTTTCAGTATTTACGAGCCACAAGGCCAACGAACGAACAAATGGTGTTACACCTGCTATATATGTATACTTGATTTCTGCCTTTTATGATACATATTCTGACATATTCTGAGTCAGAAACCTCTAAATCTAGTTTGTTGGCTTGTTTCACAAGAATGAAATATTTCGGTTTTAATAATTATTCTTAATGTTTATGAGTACATGTTTGGTCTATATTGAATTCACATTTCCGTCTTTTTTACAAGTTACGGGTATAATTCCATTTTTAAAAGAGCTTACAATTTAATCTCACCGCCCCTAGTACTTATTTGTGCTATAAAATTGGTACTAATCAGTTTTTTAGGAAACCAACAATCACTATATTTGTTTTTAAGATAATTTCCCTAGGATTGCAAACCCATGAAAAGGCAGTTCACGGCGAATTCGTCACTTGAATAGCGTCTAGCACTCGCACTCTTACAGTGCACTCGCGACCAGTTAAGACAACCAGATAGTAATACTAAGTATTCACTCGGAAATGACTAATTGGTAGGAAACTATGGCAAGTTCCACAAAGACTACCAACTGATAAGCTAAACGGCCTCCCCTTTCGCCAAATGGTCTAAAAATAAACCATGAGTGTTGAGTTTATGGATGGGCACTAACGGAAATTGACCATTTGGTTAACGTGGCTCAAAGACCTTTGACAGTGTTGACCAATGCAAGCTGGGGAGTGGTGTTGTCTCCTCTCCTCTCCTCCTCCTCCTCCTCCTCCCCCTCCCTTTCATTTGCTCCTGAATGCCGATGTTGATCAATGGCTGGTCATTCAATTCTGTAAGCAAAGCGTAAACTGATTGTGATCGAAGGCTGCAAGCTCCGTGAAAACCTCAGCGGACAGCCAGCTGCAGTCACTGAACTTGCAACAACGGCAGCAGGATGGGGCAGAATTGGAGAGGGAAGCAGGCAAGGGAGACGTCAAAAGGCCAACAAACGCACGCATACCGAGACCCGCACACATGGCCAAGATTGTCTGGGGGCCAACTAATAACAAACAACCGGCTTTCGCAGCGAGGCGCGAACAGAGAAAAATGTACAGTGAAAACTCACACGAATTCCACGTATCGAAATGTGTAAGTGCAGAAAGAGAAATAATCGAGTCTTAAATTGTTGAATTCATTGAGCAACCGCTCAATCTTAGGAGCATGAATTTGATAAATTTACAATATTTGTTAGAATTAAAAAACAATTGTACGCAATTGTGAGATGCTATAGGAATGCAATATCCGTGTTCCTGTACTACTAGAGATTCCCGGACTGACAGCTGGAGTCTACAAGCATATATACTTCTCTCTCCGAGTAACGGATACAATAAAATAATTAATACACCACAGAATTTAGAATATATAATCATAATTCCATTTATCGCCCTAATAATCTGTCTTTGTCTACTACATATACACTATATAAGTGTGGAAAACGCAAATTACTGATCCGAACTGAACGTGCATTATATTGATATACTTATTGGGTCTTGACTGTACCGCGGGAGAAAGGAGAAGCAAGGAGGAGCAGTGGGAGTTAAAGAAAAGTTTGTTTACATTGGAGCCAGCGATTTTCGACCGCCACAAACTCGTTGCTGAACATTCGCGTAAGTCACTCCCAGTTGACGGCTAATGCTGTGATGTTGCTGCTGCTGCTGCGTCTGCTGGTGTTGCCGCTGTAAATTGCGCGAGTTCCTCGGCAGCCACGATGGAGCACATGCACATCTGTCGTCACATTGGAGCAGTTGTCGCTTCGCAACACTGTCTTCCAGCGAGGCCGCAAAAAACTCGATCCGAGCCCCACTCTTTGGGACTTATCGAAGCCAAGTCCCCATAATTGTATGCATCACAGTGAGGAATTTTCAGCAAAGAGCCGACCGAGAGCGCAGCTCCTGGCCATAACGAATTTGCAATAATGCCCATTTCCACCACGTCACCACCCCTCCGACCAACCAGCTAACCGCAAAACCACTCCCCAGCCCCCCCCCCCCCCCACCCCATTCGCCCTTGGCTCCACTCAGCTCCGAGTGCATTTTCCGCTTAAACTACACTTCATTTAAATTTTCCCCACGCAAAATTTCATTGCCCTTTGGGGGCCTCACCTTCGCGTGGAAGAAGGAAGTGCATTTGCGTAGCTCGAAGTACTAATTCTTTGGCAAATGGCTTTAGGTCATCAGCTGGGCGAAAAAGTGGGCATTTCTCTGATTTCCGAAATGTACATCAAATCCTTTAAATCTGCTGCAAAAATGAGTAGCACGTACAAGTTCGTTTTTTTTTTTAATTGACACGTTACTTACTACACATTAAGTATTCGAAATTGAGCCAAACCAAACTACGTGTCAAAACAGGTTCTTACAGCTTGTCGCTTGCTACAGCCGGCATACCTTCCGTGTGGCACAAATATGAATGAGTATCTGATAGTCGCGACTCTAGTTCTGCCTTGTAATCTTATGAATTACAAAGTCGGCAATTTATGCTATAAAAATTAAACCAATTAAGAACCACCTACAAAAACCATTTAATTTGATGTTTAATGCATAAAACAATCCAAAATGACTTTCCATCGGATATTTTTGCTGTTGAAACTGCAACATACACATCCACATTGGTGGCAGACAATTCAACTGGCTTTTATTTTTTCTTATTTATTAGAGTTGCTCGACTCTTCGTGCCACAGCCGAGACAAAAACAACTGCAACAGTTAACAGTAAATTGGCTCTATAGAAATAAAAGTGAAACTTTTCCCAGCGAGAGAAATTTTTGCATTCAAGCGAAATGAAGCTTTGCTAAGTACAATATTAGGAAAGTGTTCATTTGCCATCGTAAGAACATAGTTAAAAAATCAGGCAGGCACTTAATAACAATGCCAGGTGGGTAATCCGAACCCTCCAGATCGGTCACTGTTCGTCGTAACAGTGAAGTAATTCGAGACCACTTATCAAAAATTAAAAACCGAAGTAAAACCAAAAAGCAGGCGACAGAACTAAAAGTTATGCGATTATCATCATGGCAGCTGGAGTCTATACGAGTATGACGCTCTGAAAAGCCGAACGCGAAGGTCTCTGGCAAGATCTGGTTTTACGGTTCCCCCGAACCGACTTCGACATGTGACCCCCAACCCCACGCCCCAGTTTGACCTTCACAACAGCCGAAGAAAAGACCAGCAGGCATAGTGTGGCTGGCTGTTGGCCGTTTAAGCCACAATTTAACGCTTTAATTGCGCGGCAAGGGGGATGGAGTTCACATTGATCGATTACTCGAATTGGGCAGTTTTTTCATTGCACTCCTGGACATTTCACGAAGTTCCCCTTTCCTGAAATTTTCACTTAATCTACGCAGCACATCAATTAACTACATTTTTGTTGTTTGTGACTGGGCGATATACTCGTAAATAGTTAAGCGAATTGCGTTAGCTTATCGTTGGTGCTGGCGAGCGAAAACTGAATTTCAGTGCCAGCAATTTAAGGGTAAAAGGTATATAACCTTTTTAAATAAACCTCTTCCTACATAATAATACATAATTTATGACTAAATTATTTCCCATCGTCACTTTTATCTCAATAAATTATAGACTTTTGAAAATACTTTAAAATTTCGTCTCGTTGAGCTCTGTTCTCCACATCATATTGACTTAATACACAAGTCAAAAAATAAATAGGAGCTTAATTGGTTTAAGAATGTAAACAGAGTTGCCTTTATTGTACCTGAGAGGTGGGCTGGTGGGGCGATGTGCCGCTAAGTAAATAGGCAACTTGACGTTCTTCTGATAATTGCTGATAAACGCTGACGCTGCATTATATATGGACTGAGTCCCCTCTGTTTACTCTAATCAAGCGCCCTCTCGCTTAGCTTATACAAATATAATCCGATTGCTGCGCAGTTCTAGATGCAATCAGGGTCTGTATTTGCATAAATGGGTCGCTGGACAACGCGGAGAACGGCCGGGTGATAAGATTCGCCTGAAGGTTGCGAGGTGTGAATTGTGCCATTTTTAAATTGGATCGCAGAACCAAAGGCAGGATGAGATAGGGATACGTTCTCCCACACAGGGCATGGCAAGGGAAATCCATGTGCTTACTTAATATCAAGGCGCAAGTTCCTATGTTTTTTCACGTACCACACAACCACACGTACTTATTTGCACTGTTTTTGCTTCAACCTGGTTTGGTGCCTGCCCTAAAGTATTAAATATTCACTCGTTTTTCGTCATTTATCCCGAACAGAACCGACACTCATTCCTGAGGTTAACTTGACGCGTTAAGTCCTCAAACGGATTTGAGCCACATTCCGGCGCAGAAGGCATTCGGGCCAACTGATAAGAGCACCAGCCGACAGACTTCCTAGCTGAAGTTCGGAGCACAGGAACGGGAAAGGGAACATTGAAGGCAATTTCCATGCAAACTTAGGTCATTTGATGGGTCCCAAAGACACATATATGCTAGGCTCTACCTAACTGTAATTCCGACGAATCCGATTCTATATAGGTCACAAGCTGTCGACTCTATTGCAGTGGCAGTCCGTGCGGGTATTATGGTGTGAGGGTGTGAGGGGTGCGGGCCGAAGAGAGCACATAACTCCATTGCACTCGTTTTTTGGTTCGGGAGCGACGTCCCCAAACCAGCGAACAGCTGCTTTTTCCCACCCCCATAGCACAGTTAACAGGAGCTGTTGGGGACTAACAGGGGTGGGGTTGGGATAGGTTGAATGAAAATAAGGGTGGCTTTCAGCATCCGAAAACATAATATTCCAACTCTGAAGATACATCGTGTATTTTATTTTCGAACATAACATTTCTCAAACAAAATATTTGAGTTAACAGAACCAGTTTGCAGTTCGCTTTTGCATTCGGACCCAAACTTTCAACTTCTGTGCGTTGTACACACAACAAATGCCTGTGGCAATGAATTCAGCCAGTGCTCATGGAGCTAGGTCAACAGTTAGTATTCCATGTAAGCTGGTACATAAATGGTTATATACAATTCTCGCACAAATTTATATAGGCTATATACATATACATATATGGAAAAGTATCCTTTGAGTGGGTGGCTACTGGAACTAAAGCGTCCATGTTTCACTTTCATTCCTGGGGAATTGGGGCGCCTATATGAGGAATGGTTATGCAATTATAGTTTTCAATTACTGCACTCCGTTGTGGGCATTTAAAATCAATTAAATTATCCGGATGGCATCAAAATCAGACTTTGATTCCATTTCCAAGTTCCAAGACTTACAGCTCCACTCAACTCCATAAGAGCAAAACAAATCTTCTCCTTAAAACGAATTAAAAATACGAACTTGAAAACTAATCGCTCTTTAATGATAAGCGGACAACGTAGACCCAACTTAACAATCCGGTTGTGTTTTAATTATACGGCTAGCTCACGGATACGAACTAATAAATACTCATCGGGCGCCATTAATTTACTGGGATTTGATAGGAAAGACTTCGCCCAAAAATTAAGTAGGTTTTCAGGTGCCTAGTTTAAAACCCCCGGCTAAATAACACTGAAAAAAATCATATTGCTTATAATATAAAAAATGAAAGTTAGGGACAATAAATTATTCGAAAACCACCAATTAAATTGACTTTGTGATCCAAAATTTTTAAGAGTGTATTTCAGATAATATTCAGACATAGAACAATTTTTTTCAGTGCGCCTAAAATCACCCAATGCAGACACAGGCAAGTGCAGTTTCCATTTTCCAGGCCTGCGTGCGTGAGAAAATGGAAATGGTTGAAATAACAGGTAAGTTAATAAGCTGGCTGTGCCACCAATGCGTTCAGAGCGTCTTCTCTACCTCCATTGTTTCAGATTTCCGTCGACGACGAAAGACATGAGGCGTTCGGCGTGGAACAAAACCATTCGCTTTTCTGAACAACCTGTCCGAGAGTCCAGGGGTTCTACCACTCTACTCACATACACTCGCTTGAAAGAGTGGACACTATGAGTTTGTACAATAATTGCACAAGTATCACTCACACTGCCCGGTGAAACAGGTAGGCGACGAGCCCAAACTGGGCCCATATGGGTGGCCACGGCGAAGTTGCCGGCAGCAGATGGCAGTGACAAGTGCTTTTGGTTATTGTTATGAAAGAGCCGGACTCGGGCCGAATTGGTTACGAAATCGGATACCAGATAGCACCTCCCAAAAGGGAAGAGTTGAGCATGTGTATGTCAAGCACAAGATGGCTTAAAACAAGTCAGTCTGATTTGGATAAGGTACTCTAGTATCATGTAATTACATGACAATCGCTTTATTTCTAAGATTCTCATTATATTTCTAGCTTTTGAAACTAATGTATGAAAATTTTAACTTACGAAATGCGAGTATGTTTAGAACAAAATGGAACAAATTTGTAATTTCGCCACTGATCTGGATTTCATTTACCCGATTACAGAGCGGTCCGAAAGAGAGACCAACTTAGTTAGCAAATGAAAATGAAATGTTTCCCTCTATGTAATTCTGATTACAAAACAAAATGAGCCACGAAAAAAAAAAAGCAAAACCGGGCTTCGAATGTGCCCCAACCGGCAGACAAAACAACCGAAGACAAATGGCCATAAAATGAAAATTGCAACTTTGGAAATTATTCGGCAAACAAGTTATGAGCAGCCGCGGCATTTGGGCAGTTGCGGCGGCGCCAATTTCCACGGCACCCTTTTCCTCCGGTTTCCTAGCTGGAGCCGCAGCTACTCCTATTTGTACCATTAAGACCGCTTCCGTCTTTGAGGCAAACTGAACTCACATAAATTGACGCACGAGGCGCGCAAAAACAATGAGATGGGAAAAGCATAAACAAAACAGCAGCGGCGGAAAAGCTCTTCGAAAAACAGATGATGAGGAAAATACCCACCGTGCAAAGAAGTGAAAAGTACACTTGAAACAAAAATATAATCCGATATTTGTTTGGACTAATAAAAATTAAACTACCAAATTTATAAAACCGATGTGTAAACAATATGATTTCTTGATCATACTATTTTCTGTCGCATTCAATCGCACTATAGAGAAAAATATAAAAAAAGCATGAGAGCCGCCACCCACCTGCACCATTATGAATTGATTTTCATGTGAGGGCACAGAAAAAATAATATTCGCTTGGGAAAGTGCCCCGGAAAAGTGTGTAACGTGTAACGACCGGCACCGCTCTCTCCCACACTCGCCCTGCCAATTGCTGCAAAAAATTGCCAACCACTGTCACCCGGAGGAATTTATTGCTCCTTTTGTGGGTAGTGCACGCTATCCTTCGAAAACCAAAAAAAAAAAATTTTTAAGTTTTGAAAATATATTTGTTTGACGATTTTCCAGGCACCAGAACTTGGGAGACACAAGTACTTACATACATACATACATAGAGATGTTTTTTTTTTAGATTTTGAAACTCAAGTTCGGAAGACGATGAACTCCATATCGCCGGGGAGTGTGTAACCCACTCCAGCCCTTTCAAATACCTTTCTCCTGTCCCATCACCTTCATCATCCAATCCACCCGATCCAATCTAGTCCAACGCCCTTGCCGCCGGGTTTGCTCCGAAAGTCGACTTGGTCCGCTCGTAACGCAAATGAAGCATGAAGCCTGAAATATTAGCCAAGTGCGCGGCTGGCGAAAAATGCGTCGCCCTGTCGCACAACTAGGCAACCCTGACAGCTGCATTCCGCAAATGCAATTAAACCAACTTTCCAATGATGGATTTTTTCTTTCGATTATAATTCAGCCGTTTTTCCCCGTCTTTTTGCCATTACCTTATTAGCTAAAAACCTGTAGCCTGTAGCTCGGGCAATGACGATAATGATGATATCAAATAAATGACTAGGCGCCCGAGTGCTGCAAGTTTGAGCGGTGAGAAAATTGGCATGCAAAGTGAAAATGTTTTGGGGAAAAAACCTATCAAAGCCAACACAGAAACGCATGTCGAGGGTGTCGAAATTTTTTTGAGACACATTTGTCGAACATCAAATTCGAAAGCCAGCAGATCGGTGGATGGATCGCAAGAATGTACAACTCAAGCTCACAAGCCTCACTCCAGAACACGAGCCTCCATCTACAAGTTCCGCCTGACCAACATGATCCAGGTCCCAGAATGCTGCTTGAGGTCATATCCCTAGTCCTGGTCATCACAACGTTATTTTGCTGCTACTGTTGCGTCAGATGAATGGATCTAAGCGATCCGCTCAATGAAGAAAAATCTCCGAGAGAAATGTGTTTTACCCAATCCTACTTTTTGATATCCGTTAGGAAAGATAGGAAAGATATTAGTCTTCATTTTTCGAATGGACCTTTTTTTATGTAAACTTCAAGCCAATAGTTACAAATTGCATAAATAAGCACGTTACTAAGACAATTGGCTACCTTTTTACACTTTTCTTTTCTACACTTTTTACGGTTTCAAAATGCAGATTTTGAAATCACTTATTCACTTATTATTTACTTTATTCATTGTGCAGAAGCTGAAAACACTTACCAACAAAATTCGAAGCTCTGTTCGTTGCTGGCACAGATGCTGTTTTTTACACAGTTGTTTTTCGGCGTTCAATTACATATATAAAAACAATTCAAAAGAATGGCGAGTCAATTGGAACAGCCACTGCAGAGTCCTAAAGTTGTTGTTGTTGTTGTTTGGAGCTGCTTTTCGGGAACAGGCCAAAAATCATTAGAAATTTCTATACTCGAGCGAGCAACACGTACACACGCACACATACGCACTCGCACACAGAGGCGCACCCACACACACTAATAAACGCGGGCCAGAAAATAAAACGGGAAACGTGTTTGCTTGTGTACTGTTGTTAGAACTGTTGTTGTTGCTGCGTTCGCAGTTGGCTGTTTACGGCAGTCGTTGTTGTTTATACAGGTTGTACATATGTATTTGTGAGCGAGAAAAACAGTTTTCCGCCGCGCCGTAATTGCAACTACTCAGCTTGGTGGATTGGACTCCCGTCAAAATCGGAAATAAAAGGCACTACCCACCCACATACACACACAAACACACTTCTGCCAACTCTCCTCCCTCAACCGCACAAGCGCCGCAGTTGCACCTCGACTGAATTCACGATTTTACACTGCACAGGTGCAGTGCTGCGCAAAACAAAACGCAAGACTCTCGGATCCGAACTCCGTGGCTTTGGGCTTTTCCTGCCTTATTTCCCGTGCGCACATATGTACACATTCACATGTATTCATGTACCAAGGGGCGAAATCACGTCCGAGCGGGGAATTATGTGCTTGCGTGCCGCGCTAAACTCTTAGCCACCTCCTTTTGGCCGAGTTCAAAACGTACTGCCGAGCGTAGGAATTTGTGGATATAAAAATGGGGCGGAGTGTGGCCAGCTGAATCAGTTGAGGTGGGTCGAATCGGACTACGAGCGGTATTTTTATCTGTCCGCAGGCAAGGTCTCTCTGTACGCTCTTACGTTTTTTGTTACGTTGTTCGGCGAAAAGCCTTCAAAATAATTAACAACTTTCTCGGTTTTTGAATTAGTACGTAAAGTATTGCATACAAAAATCAACGAGACGCTGATGGATCAATCTATGAAGCTTTGGGATCAAATAATATATAATATTATATAATGATATATGGCGGAGTTTAAAACCAAACCAATTTCAAGATAATTTTTTATTGCGCGTCCCGAAAGTATGCTACACCCATTCCTTTTTTTTAAATTTATTTATTTAGAAGCGATGAATCCATACAATGCAGCAATAGCAACATAACAGCGCAATTAACATATAAATGATAAAACCAAACCTCTCACTAATCATGTGAGGATTTAAACACCCATTCCTATTTTCAGAATGGAACTCGCACGAGAGCTAACGTTTGAAAACAAATGTATTCATTTACTTTACTTTTTTTATATATCGACTGGTAATTCTTAAGAATAAATCTCCACCCTGTGATGCTAAGATACAATATAATTATGTACGGATTCTTTTTAATAAATATATATAAAAAAATGTATTCATATGATTTTGACAATAATATGAGTATACATATTCCTATATTCTCCTAATATAAATATTAATAGGATAAAAGGACTATAATAAGGTAAATGTAAATATAGTCTAGGAGAAAGTTTTACCAACAATAGGGGTTATAGTCATTCATGTTATGTTATGTTCTGATTCGGGAGCTGAACCCTAACTAAATATATGGGCTCCTTGATATATGACACTTAGGACCTATAGAATATCACATTCTATATCTCGTGTATAAAACAAAACGTGAAGTTTTACCATATTTCGCCAAAGTATATATGTGGGGTTCATCGCTCGTTATATAAATTCCTAACTTGTTTATATAAAATTTGACTCGTTCCGCAAAGTTTTTGCTTGATCAGAGTGCTTTTTAAGATAGGAAAAAAGAATAAGGAATAAGATAGCTATATAGAGTCTTAGGAAATGGTTAGGAAATAATGCAAATAACATAACCTTTTCAACAATATAAGATTCAAAAGTCTGTAACTTCAGGCGATCGGAAGCTATGACAGTACTTACGAGGATTTAAAGCCGCTAAATTAGACGGCTTTTTATTGATCGTCAATCTAAAGATACTTAGATCAACATTTGTTCACAATTTACATGGTACGTTCATACTAAATTCCTTGCTAAAATTGTTAATTCTTTTAAATTAGTGAAAGAGGACTGAGTTGTGTATCAAAAATCAGGACATTTTAATTTAAAAACAAAAGATACCCGATACTTAGCGGTTGGAGTGCTAGGAAGCTAGAATTTAGGTTATACAAATATACAAAGTGAATTAAACATTTTTCTTTTTAATACTTTCTAGCTTCGGTTTATCTACAAATACAAAAGTAAAGCATTTTTGAACACTAAAATAAGGTTTTGATGCAAAATCTTTCGAAATATCTTTTTTATGTGTTATTGAACATAATATTTATTTATATTTTTTCTTTTAATTAGAAGCTATAAATGGCATATAAATATTTCAATATAATAATAATAATAATAATAATAATAATAATAATAATAATAATAATAATAATAATAATAATAATAATAACATGTGATAAATTCCTTTGGTTTTCCCGCTATTCCTTCAAAGCTCGAAGATCCGGATAAAGAGATCCGGCATTAATATAATGAGATTCCGATTTGCGTAAGTCTCGCTTGTAGTCACTGACCACAGCTTCTCCTGTTCGTTTGACCATTTTCTTGGCAATGCCCTTCGGGGTTATGTAGTTCACGTTCTGACTGACCACGAAAACGTTGCCCACCGTGTCAAAGGTGCCACTAGCCAGATTCCCCGTCTGCTGGCCATATCTGAAATAGCAAATAAATATATGTAAATATATGAAATATTAAAAATGCCCGCACTATATGTTTTTCTTTTTCGAAGGCGAAAGAAACCCAAAATGAATATCTAGATCTTAGTAGACCTTTAGTAGCATTACATATTTGAGACGATTCACAACAAGTTATAAAACTTTTCTTTGTGTGCAAGCTTGAGTAACATTTCCCGATCCTTGATCATTTTTGCGATCCTCTGCACATTGCGCATAACTTAAATCTCAGATATATTTAAATTGAATAAACCGTTGCCAGCCTAAGTGATTACTTTCAATTCGGACGAAAATTCGTAATGACATCTGTTACAAAACTGCATAAGCATTAAGAAGCCAAAGCCAACCCACTTGTGTTCGATTATCTTGACGGAGTTTTCACTGAGGCTGGAGCCTAGGATCTTGGCGGAAGTCTCGAGGCCATCGAATACGGTGCTCACTCCTTCCACGGCTCCTGCCGCGATGGTCATGGCGCCCTCCATGGTGCTATTAGCCTCGCTGGTGTCGTAGCCAAATCCCTTCTGCAGCAGTTTAGAGCCTTGCTCCTGAATGTGGGGAGCCAGGTAGCGGCCGACTGCCATTGAAGCAGTGCCCACCTTTCCAGCTATCCATCCTGTCATTCCGGCTGCGGCGTGCGTCACTTTTTGGGCCACCTCAACTATAATGAACAAAAGGTTACAACATAAGATACATTAGATCTATCTTATATGTAATCTGCACATTTCCAAACCATTGATTAACATGATTATCAAACACAAGCACAAACTCCGATCGAGGTGGAAGTGTAGTGACGATCACATCTTCGACTTCGAATCTTATCTTCTAATTTTATCGTTACATGCTCATTCGGAAGCTACCATACTTCCGCCCTAAATACAGCTCTTCCCTATTTGGAACTAACTCACCTGAAGTTTGGACGGAGCTGGGCACCTGAGCATCCATCGAGGCTGGCGTCATCTTGGAAATGATATACGGAGTACTCCTAAGCATAAAGCCTCCTGTCTTCTCGGCGCCCCGTACCAGGTTACTAGCAATGAAATCAGCCGCACTTACAATGTGTCTGGACACCTGCTCCGACCCGGAAACGGTATCTGAAGCTAGGCCAGCACGTTGGGAGGTCGGCGATTTCAGCTGCACTACCGTGCCAGCGAGTACGGCCTCCAACAGGTCAAGAAAGAACTGCTGAAGATCCTCCAGTTCGTCCTCCGTGCGCGATGTCTGGCCCTCCTTCGTTAGCATCAAACCAAATGCATTGCCCGGCTGCTGGCACTCCATATCAGGAAAAATAAAGGCTCCGTACTCTGTTTGGTAGCAGTTTGTGATCGAGGGAACCAGGGGGTAAAGCCAAATCCCTGCAGTCCCCTCATTTGGCATGGAGCACTGAATGAAGTAGATGCCACTGAGGTACTTCCATTTGCCACCCACGGTGCACATTACCAATGACATAGTTGACGAGCCGCTTATGGTGGTTACTGATCCACTGGCTTCGATTCGGTACATTTTGACCTGTGCACGGAAGAGCTCATCGAGCAAGACTTTGGCGTCCCGAACAGCCAAGAGCTCCCGCAAGCCGGCAGCGAGCTCTCTGTAGGTTTTTGGTGCTCCGCTAGCATTGGCTATGCCATATTGCGTGGAGGGGTTTTCCGCCAGCAACGGCGGCCTTTTTGTATCCATCTCTGCTCGACTTTCCTCCGTGGCCTCCACGGCTGAATCATCAATGGATTGTTTCTGGGATCGCAGAACTTTGAGGCGGTATCTCAATTCCGTTTCGGCGCTCTTGAGCTTTTGGATCAGCGCACAGGCGTCGTTCCACTCCGCCTGCACGGTGTCGATCTTGTTGGGAAGACCTACTGGAATGCCGAAGGTGTCCTCTATCATACGCAGGGCCAGCTCATAGGCCACAATGGCCTGGCCGGGGGATTCCTGCTCCTCGTGACTTACGGCCAGGTCCACCTGAGTCATGGCCGCTTTGTAGGCTGTTCTGATGCCAGCATAGGCCTCCAGGAATTCGCTTTCCTCCTCCGCCATCGCGGCCTTTAATACCTAAGAAACAGCACAGAAACATTAGATACTATACAAAAAACCAAAGCCCTCAAAACTTTAGTATGTAGAACTAAGAATCTATTAAAGTCAATGACTATGGTTATTTATGGTTTAGTTAGTATACATGTTCTATGTGCTGTCTTTATTCTTATGAATCCCCCTTTCGCAAAGTTCTGTGTAAGTCTTATAGTGCAAATTACTACATATTTTGTTAATATTCGTGAGATTTAAGATATTGTAAACGAACTTGCTGGCAGAGATACATCCCGACGAGGCGGGCAACCGCGACCAACTAAAAGGGTGACCAAAATGCGTCACCAAAGTGGGAATGACGCGCTTTTACATCTTCTCCTGCAGCTGCTCTAAATTGAACTGTGGCCAACGAAACCGCATCCGCCCTTCCGCTGCACTCACCGTCTACCTGTTGCACTCACTCACCTTTGGGTTTTGGTTTCGTCTGATTCTGAGCGTTTAATCTGCACTTTGCCCACCAAGTCACCTAATGATTTAGAAAGCAAACAGAGAAACGCTCTCTTTCGCTATTTTCTCACTAATTTTACGAATTATTTTCTGCTCCTGTTTAGTCGCACACCTTTAAAGTGAGAATATCGTTTGCCTAATATCACTTAAATTCGTAAATAACATGTTAAAATGTGTGTTTTCCATTCGAGTTGAATGTTCCAAGTTTTTCCATCTTTGTTTTGATTTGCTTACTTTCCATTGCGAATCAGATCAGCTGTTTAGGAGGCCTCTGCATGTTCACTGCCACAGACAGAGTTGCCACAACGACTTTTGAAAAGTCTTTTGCGGGAATCGAATTTGAAATTGAATGAATGGTTAATAATAAAAAGCAATACTAAAACATAAGCTCGTGGCAATTAAAATATCGATTTACTTGTTATTTATTTCGTTTTTATCATGTTTAAAATACAATAAATGTTATTCCTTTAAATATATTTGTCGATCCTGGTTTGAATGCACAAAATTATATTTCGTTCGATTCGGACAACGTTTACATCCTGTTTTCCCCGCAGGGAGAGGCGGCCGTTAGGGCCGTATATACACACATATGTATTAAACATATGAAAATTTGAGTAACGAAAATATTCTATTGGAATTTGGGTGTGATTGGGATGGCATTTGGATCGCATCCATACAACATATCAAATTCTAACGAGGCAGACTTTTGTCTTCGGGAGAAGAGTTTTGATTAAAATCACAATATGTATAGAATTATATACCCGGATAACTCTATTGTACACATAAATGTATATCTGTATAAATGGATATCTATGTGTTAAACATATACTTCAAAATTTCGGTAAGATGAAAAATAATGATAACGAGTAGCTGAAGCATCCATCGTTCCTTTCTTGGCTTGGTCGACATGAATGGACTTGGTCTGAAGAGGATTGGGATTGCGATATCTTAGGCGGGAGCCACGTTTGCCAGCTCCCGGTAGGCATCCTGCAGCGCCTGCTGCTGTTCCGGGCTCAAGGTGCTGGCACAAGCAGCCATTACCTCCGGATTCGATTCCACTTGTTTGACGATAGTGAGCATACGAGTGCCGGTGGCGGACTGCGCCTCAACCACCTTGGTGCAGAAGGATTCAGCGATGATGGAGACAATGCGCGGCAGATTGCCGTTGTTTGCCCCAAGAATGACCGGATGGTTGCCTTCAATCAAGTCGCATAGGTAGCCATAGATGTGGGCGGCTTCTTCCGAATCCTCGGACACCGGCAGCCATGAGAACCAAACACCGATCAGCTCGTCCACGTTGCTCAGCGCCGAGTTGTTGTACTTGAGGATCTTAGCAAACGCCGAGATCGCATTCTCTGTCGGACTGATGTTCTCGATTTCGCGGGCTTTGGGATCGTTGATGACCTGCACCAGCAGTGGAATGATCTGGGCGCATGTATGCGCAAACTGCTCACCAGCGAATTGGCCGAGCACCCCGCATCCGTAGGCAGCCGCCTGGCGCACTTCTGGGGCCTTATCGCACACGTACTGGACGAGGGCTGGCGTAAAGATCTGCTGGTATGGAGCACAAGCGGGGCCACAAAATTCTGTAGGTAAATGAGAATACAAGTCTTTAGTTTTATGGTGGCACAAATGATTTGATGTTTGAAGGTATCGGCGGTACTATTGAACTGCAAAACTCAATTAAGAAAACCAACTCACCGATCAGATCATCGAACACGCATAAGCCCCACTGCCGATCAGCTACAGGTCGGCTGGGCTCCAGTAGCTTGACAAAGTGCGGAGCCACCTGTTCAAAGGCGGGTAAGAACTGAGCCTTGTTGGTCTGGAAAAGGGCGTGTGTAATGTCCACGATTTTGGAAAGGATGTAAACATCTGTGTCGTCCTGCTCGGCCAGCTCCTCCTCCACACCGTCGTCGTAGTCTTCCTCATTGCGAGCCGCCAAACGCTTGTCAGCACGCTCGAAATGCTCCAGAACATACTTGTTTATAATCTCGAGAACTTGTTTCATGGCATCCTCGTTAAGGCAATTCGGACCCAATGTCTCAATGCATTTTGCCAGCGAATTCAGCAGCTCCGACTGCACGTCTGGCTCCGGTTCCGTGACGATTACCTTGAGCAGCTCCGGACAAATGAACATCCACATGCCCTCCAGATACTGTGGACCCTTAATTTTTGCGCAGTCGAGAAGGTAAGGCAGCGACTCAGCAGCAGCTGTGCGGACACCGTCGTGGAAGTAGAACTTAAGCATGGGCAGCATTTGACGCACCACGTCCTCAGCGTATTCGGCAAATCCTTCCTTTAGTTCCCTAGCATAACAAACCAGCATCTCACAGGCCGAAGCCTTGTCGTCCATGCCAGCCGTGCGAATGGCGAAGTTCTGCTGCTCGCCAAGATTAATGAAAGACCAGTCCACATCACCGTCGATGTCCTCCACCTCGTCGTTGTCCAGCATCGCCACCTCAGGCTTCATGGTGGCCGTTCGCATCACTGGTCCCATAACGAGGGGCAGATATTGCTCAAATTGCTTGCCAAGGATTTTGCACATACGTGCCCAGGCAGTGATGAGATAGGAGGTCTGCGGATCATCATCAGCTAGTTCCCCCCCCTCGGTGTGATTGACCAGCAGCATATCCATGACTTCTCCGGCATCACCAATAAACTTCTCCCGCCCCACCGCCAATCCTATCAAGCTCACGCATTCAATGGTCTTGCCGCGAAGCATGCGGAGATCATCCGAGTTGGCGTTCTGGATGATGAACTTAAGGCATGGCATTAGGCGATCGTAGTAGGCCACAAATTCCGATTCGCAGGTGTCTGCAACCGATGCAATTGTCGTCACTACCTGCTCCAGTACCAGCTTGTTTCCCTTCTCCACCAGCTCCTTGAACTTCGAGTTCAGAATAGTCTCCAGCTTGGCCATGATCCCGTCCAGGTAGCGTGTCAATATATTTTTCGGGCAGTCCTCGCTGAAGTTCACCAGAGCGGCACCTGCGTGTGCTTGCACTCGCGGATTTTCCACGTCATCCAAAAGAGACAAGAGGCCGGGAATCACCTGGCGAAACAAGGGAAAATTGTTAAGCATTTAATTAATTTCAATTGCTTATTAGAAAGTTGATAAAGCAGTTGCAATTTAAGACTCACCTGGCTGTGGAACTTCTTCTCGAAGGTCTGTGCAAAGTCGGTGGACATTTGGCCAATGGCGTTGCAAGCGGCGTATCGAACGCGAGGATGAGGATCGCTCAGGAAGTTCAGGACTCCGGACATTACCTCATCTAGGATGGCTTCCATCTGCTTGTGACAACCCTCACCGATGGCCGAGATGGCCATGAGGGCTGCGAAGCGATGTTTCCAATCGGCATGACCCAACATAACCGGCAGAGCGTTCATTACGAGCGGAAGCACAATCTTTCCTCCCAATCCACAGGCGAGGCGATCCAGCGAGGACTCGGCGATCACGTTGTTGTCGCTGTGATCGTCATCATCGACCACGTCGGCGGTGGACCAGTTCTCGTCATCATCCAAATCCGTCATCATATGGAGAATCAGCGGGATCAGGGCCACGATATACTTGTCCGCTCGCTTGCGTATCATCGACGGGGCGTTCTCGGCGAGCGACACCATAACTTCCAACACTAGGTGACGCCAGCTGTCCTCAAAGTCCTGCGAGCTGAAAACCTTCATGCAGACCTCAAAAATGAACTCCAGCTGGGGACGCAGGAACTTCGGGCAATTCTCGGTCATCTCAATCAGGAGCTTTAGCAGACTCTGATCATCCTGGGCCTCGATGGTCTCGCCAGTGATGTGGATCATGCGGGGCAGCATATCAGCGAAGTGCTTGTGGATGGCCGTCTCGTTCTCCTTGTCGTGGTAGAGGATGAAGGCTCCGACGGCTCGCACGGCCTGTACTCGGACCTCCGGATCGGATCCAGCGTCCATGCTCTTGGCAAGCATCTGCTTGATCAGATCAATGTACTGAGCTTCCTGGTTTCCAAATATGGAAGGCACACTAGAGAAGATCCGCAGTGCCGATTCCTGCAGCTGCGGCGTAGGCGAGTTAGCGCATTGAAAGAGAAACTGCAAGATGTCGGGCCACTGGTTGTTGCAGTCCTCGTCGATCAGATTCCTGGCCACCTCGGCAACTACCTCGCAAATCTTGCGACGCAGCTGCGGCGTCACCTCCTGCTGCACGGCCAAAAGGATCTGCTGAAGCAATTGGTTCTGGGATTCAGCTGGAAGCTGCAAATGAGGTAATATTAGAAAGATGCTCAGAGGGCGATTCTCTGCGCGGCTTTATGCCTACCCCTTTGTAGAAATCAAAGAACTCGGTGGTAAACAGGCGGCGCAGCAACACGGCGGCCATCTGTCGAGCCTCCTCCGACTGCTGGCCATTTTGGATGTTGCCCAGGAGATGCGTCACCTTCAGCTCTCTTGAAAGATTGTTGTATGCTTCCTGGAATTAAAAATGGTTTTTGTACATATCCATTCGATGTAATTTTAAAATATATAAATATTATTTATATATGTAAATACAATTCCACCTTGACAACATTGGGCTCTGAAACAATTTAAAACGGATCTCGATTATTTCCATCTCTCAAGTGAAAAGCAAAGTCACAATTCTGAATAGGTATTTTTAGCAATCCAGGTGGAACTTTGGGTGGAAGCGGTACCATGCTTGCCATCTGCCCAAGGTCAACAGAGTGGGTGGGGTTTTCTGGCTGGTGTGGCGTGGGCGTGGCGGTGCCATGTGGCGCCGGAGCGAGACTTCGGAATCCGAGTGGCTTATCAACCGACAGATTGCATTTCTGGAACCGTGTGTCATGGATTTCGCACCTGCTCTTTGTTTCCGTTTGCGGCGGCAATCGGTAAACCGAATTGCCTACTACGAATTCTAATGGAAAATCATGTGGCGGCCATGCAAATTGCACAATTCGCTTCCATTTTGCTTTGTTTGCTTGCTTCGCACCGTCTGTCCGTCGGCTCTCCCTCGCACACATGCGAATGTCGGGGCAAAGCGGAGGGCGAAAACACGTTTTGTACGATGAATCAGATTCGTCTGAAATTTCGGCCGTAGGATTCGCACACCGACGTTTGTTCGTGTGTATACATACATATGTGCCGGGAGAAGATCTTATTGATGGCAGTCCGCCGTATATTTTTGCTCATGTGCAACCCATTGCGGGAATTGCGCATCGAAATTTCGAGGCGACGGCAATACGCTCTGCAAGATCCCCTGCCACGCCGTAATCGAGAATATTGGGACTCACCTCCGCCTGCTGGCGAACATCGTTGTCCGTGGACAAGAGGGAGGCCAGAAGCTGCTGGAAATGGGCCTGATCCGCTGCCATCTTATCCTGTCTGGTTCAAATGAATCGAAACACGGGAACTCGTGGAAACCACGATTTTCACTTCAGTCTTCACGCAACGGCGGCCGCCTAAAAAGAGCAGAACGGAACAACTGGCTGGGTTGCCAAGGTTCGCAAACAAGCGCACTGCACTCTTGGTCAGTTTTCGTGATTGCCGTGAATCTTGGGATGGTTGGTCTTTGGTGGGTGCTGCTGCTGCGCGGCCTATCCAACTTTCTTTTATTTAACTTTTTATGCAATTTAGTGGACACGCTGGAATCTCGCTAAAGCGCTAAGGCAATACTGCTCCGCCGTTATCGATAAAACGCGACTGCTTTTGGCGCGCAAGCGGCCGCCCGCACTAGTGATGCCCGATAGCTGGCGCGTTTGTAGAACCGTCAAAAACTCTAGCTAAAGTTTAACAGTTGATTATGATCTTTTAACGGAAATAGAACTGTGTTAGTGTGAGAACACAAAGTATTTCTAAAAATTACAATCTATTTCCAAAGACCGTAGGACTGAATGAATTGTGTGTATTTAAAAGAAAAAGTCAGGTAGCCTAGATTTAAATGGTTTGTTTCTTGTTTAAAATAACTATGTAAATTATATATATATATTGTAAGCTAGAAACAAGAAATGGCTTGAAACTCATTTAAATCTAATGGCATATTATTCCGAGTGCACCATTCACCGATTTGTGTGCAGGTTTTCTAAATACAATAACAATCATTGGTGAAAATGATGAAAGGCAAGGCTTTTCTTGAACCGAAAAGCTTAAAAAGAAGCTGCACATGGGCTGCGATCTAGACATGATAAGTAATATTTATTCAATTATTGTATTTACATATGTATTTCTTGCGATCATTTAAGACCCTAACACCTCGGAAGAAGCATTGCTGTTAATGTGCAGCTGTGAGGCCACTATAAGGTTGTTACAATTCGTTTCAAGGCAATTATTCGAAAGTAAAGGACCCCCAATGAAATTCTGAACAGACTCTAGATTATAAGATAGACTATAGATAATACACCGCTGTCGGTGTGTACTAAATGTTGATTATGTTGATTAAAACATTGAAGACATTAGTAAGGTGGTTGAGCTATGAAAATCATCGATTACTCTGAATTCATGTGCTAAGTTAACGGGCATCATAGACCTTCAAGATAGCATAAACGTGGAAGATGGTGTCCATATGGGCCTGATAAATAATATATATGAAATATATATCCAAAATTGGGTCGCATTTGAAGAGTTTAAGACATTCAGCTGAAGGATGTCCTTGCGGAAGACTCGACACAGATTGGAATCAATAAATTCAGCCGATTCTGAGTTATATAATGACATTATGACATCGAAGCCACTGTTGAAAATGTTCGGGAAGACTGACTCCGTCTTGGTTTTTATGTCAGCTATGTTTTGAAATTACCTAGTATGGCATATATTGAAAAATTTCTGCTAGACTAAGCATTAGTATAAATATGTATATAACTAGTTCAAACCACAATTTTTGGAACCATAAGAATTGTTCGCACTTACGAAATAGTGCTAATGGGTTATCCTTTAACCAGGCGCTTCAGATTGGTAAAGAGCCGCAACGTGAAGTGGTAGATCATTTCCACAAGACTCAAGATGGAGAACCCCATGAATAGACCGAAAATGCCACCGCAATTCGCCAGAAACTCGGTCATTCCGTAAAGCTCCGACCGCTTTGAAGTGATGAACTGACTCTGCTTGAAGTAAATGGACAAGCGGGACATCTGGGAGCCGGGATACTCCTTCAGGAACTCAGTGTCGCCCTCAGCCACTAGCATTTCTTCCAAATCAAAGTTGGCCTGGGAAATCTCCGTGTTGTAGACGAGGGATGTGCATGCTGGCATGCAGTTACAGGCAGATTCCACGCTCCGCGAATTTTCTCGGCCAGCGTTCAGCGCTTTTACTCTTTTGAATTCCCTGACTAACAACTCCCTTTCTGCCCGATCGTAGCAGTGGATCTTGTCCTCTCCGCATACAGGCATGTCCACGTTTCTGGGCATCGAGAACTTAACGCATCCGCACTTGGTCAGCGTGAAGTTGGCCAAGCACTCCAGTTGGCAATTTGATTCGGTGTACACCTTAAAAAAACGCAGCGACCGCTCGTGGCTGAGGAAGCACTGCCTCCGAACTGGATGGTACTCTGCTATTCCCGACGACATGGTGATCATGTTGGGCTTCACTGCGATCAGCACCTCCTTGCCCATGGGAATGCGCACAAACTGTTTGGAAACCTGCGGGACGTCATCGGGCGCATGAAGCAGTACCTGTAGATTGGCATTACTGTAGACACATATTGGAGCAAGAAAAAGCAAACAGCTACGTTTTCAAATTTTCCCACCTTAAATCCCTGCACAGGTCCTCGACAGGCGTAGTCCACCTCCTGCTTAAAGCTTTGGAGGGCCAAGAAAATGCCAGATCGCGCTCCGGCACTTAAGACACGAGCCGGAAAGGTCTCCACATCGCTGTCCAGTGCATAGCCCGTTTCCAGAGTCCAGGCCGTATGCTGCGAGCTAATATTTTCCATTTCCAGGGGCTCCCCGCTGTGTTGATACTGATAGGTGTCGTCCCGGTATATCTCAGTGGCTCTCAGCCCATTGAACGTATAGCAGATGCCCTCCTCCGTAAGAGTCTTTCGGAAGAAGGTCTCGCACTCGCCGAAACGACTAAGCCAGCGGCAGTAAAAGAAGTACCGATCAAACTGGGGCAGCATCCGCTGCAGAACATCAAAGTAGTCCAAGTCATCGCCGGCTATCAAGGGTATGTCCTCTTCAATGATCTGCGTGTTGCATACGTGCAGCAGGGTGCGGAACTCCTCCATCTCAAGGGCACTAACGTTTTCGGGCCTAAACACCCGCGAAGCTCGCATATCTTCGCTGAACTGGCTGTAAAGATCAGCATAAGTGGTCTCTTTTCCTGTCAGACAAAGGTTACATGTTAATATTCATAGTCTGTACAACTAGAGGCTTCCCGAATAACAAACCTTTCTGCTTTAGCACCCTTTTGGTCTCCGAGCAAACTGTGACCGCCGGAAACGGGATGTTCCACACGGGGGTCGATTTTTCCGCGAAGCTAACGATCACAGGCTTTAAAAAAACGCAAAATATTAGTTTTGTTGTCGGCTGAAGGCAGCAAGAGCACTTTTCATTTTACAGAAGACCCTGTAGTGTTCTTATATTTATAAAACATAACAGTTAGGGTGCATAATATATCGCATAATACATCGCAATTTTGAAGGATCTGTACTTTAAATGCTATTGTTTCAGAGAGCTTTTACTGATGCTACGTATATACATATGTATGTATGGTATGTTCTACTAGGGACTCGCACCGTTTCGGTCCACTTGGTGTAGGCACTTTGAATCAGCGTGGAGCAGCCGTAGATCGAGATCAGGAACACGAACAGCCAAAAGATGCGCTCGCGGAAGGGGCGCTCCTGCTCGCCAAGATATTGGACACCATGTATGGAAGTGTTCCTGCAGTATTCATGGTACGTGGTGATAAATCCTTCGCAGGCGACGGAACCTGCCTTCCTTCTCCTCCTGAATGTCAGGTCGATGCCCTTGCTGCTGTCGAGTTCCGAATCCGATATGGTCATGGTGTCTATTCCATTCTTGACGCGCACAAACACAGCTTCAAGTAATCCATGTGGGTTGGAGACGAAAACAACGTGAAAGACAAATGGCAAAACGAGAATTTTTTCCCGTTTCTTGGCAGACCTGCCAGATTGACAGGATCTTGGAGAGAACTTGCAAAAAAACGTTCGGATGGTGACAATTTAGCGATATATTTTACTTCCGAATTAAATTAAATTTTGTTGAAATTAACAAAAACGAAAAACAGGTACATATTTGCTGCAACTTTATTAATTGTCATTGTTAACACGTTATCCCAATTCATTATTTGCACATTCGCCTGTGTTGTTAAAAATTAAAACTCCAAAGAAAAATATTTCAAAACGCAGAAAAGTGGAAACGAGTTGAAAATCCAAATCCTCGTTACGCCTCGATATGTATCGATAACGAATGCTTCGTACACGATTTGTACTGTTTACTTAATTATTAAGATTCGTAATTATTTAAATTTATTTAAAATGGCGACAAGGTCTTGTGCGTACAAGGACTGTGAATACTATTACGTAGGCCACGAAAACGCGCTGACCAAAGGAAGAACCCTGTTTGCCTTTCCCAAACAACCGCAAAGGGCGAGAATCTGGCACGAAAACGGCCAAGTGCATCCAAAGATTCCCCATAGCCAGCTTTTTATGTGCTCCCTTCACTTTGACCGCAAGTTCATATCCTCCTCTAAGAACCGAACGCTCCTCGTCGGCGAGGCAGTGCCGTTTCCGTACGAGGAAAGCAGTAGCAAGCCGGAGGAGGAGCCCCAACAAGTGGCTTCCACTTCGCATGAGAGCTACTATATAAACCTGAGCGACGATGAGCTCAGCATCAACAATGTGGACACTACCTCAGTTACTACAAGTAAGTACTATAAATCCACCGGGCCTTCGAAATAGAGCGGGTTGGATTCATCATGTCGGTGTTGCATCTTAATGCTTTATTAACTTCTTTAACATTATTTTCAGTTGACGCAGTCCACGATAGTCCACCGCAGAAGCGCCCGAAGGAATCTTCCATTGTCATTGCTCTAAAGGAAGCTGTGAAAATGGAACCCAATCCGAATGCAGGCCGAGTTAGAGCAGAACCCGACAATATAGATACTACTGAAGTGTCTGTGTTCAACTTCAAGGGACAGGAGTACGTACAAATGTCTATGGAGTATTACTTGCAGGAAAAGCGGAAAATGGCTAAACTTTTGCAAGACTATAAAAATGCTTTAAGAAGCATTAAGAAACATATTTCCCACCTTGACCTTTAACTTTATCAATGTAATACATGTTGTTCTTCTGTCAATTTACTGAACGTTATCTTAGTTTAAAAGCACCTGACGAATTGGGAAACAAACCTAATAATTTATTTTATTATACTTGGAGAATAAATACTGATAAATATTAATTAATTTGTTACACTTTAAATTTCAGCATTTAATTTCTTTCGTTTAAACCTTAAATACCGCAAACAAATCTAAATTATACTCAGTATTATCTATTGGAAATATTTTTAAAGTATTTAGTTAAAATGTTTACTTTTACAAGCGCATTAAGATGGTGTTTGCCTAGATACTTTTAGCTTATGCGATACCTTAGCATTTGTAAATAAAATGAAATGGGTCCTCAACTAATCGCTGAGCTCCGGGGTATCTTCAATATCGCTGTCTACATCAATGTCGTCGCTCAGATCCTCGTCATGATCCTGCAGTTCTTCAGGCACGCCCAAAAGAAGACGTTTGCGCTGCAGCAGTGCTGCCCAGCTGAGACGAGTCTCACAAAGCGGACACTCTCCTCCAACTGGGATGTAATGACCTGGCTCGTCGCCCAGAAGGTAATTGGCCAGGCACACCATATGGCATGTCAGCCGACACATTTGATTTGTGCATCCCAGGCGGGATTTCTCCGGTTGCTCCATTTCCTGCATACAAAGGTGGCACTCGGAAGCCCACGCCACAGGTGGAGGAGGTACTGCATCATCAGGTCTCCTACGTTGTGAGGCACTAATGGAAACCTTGCCACTCACAATTTCCATGTGTTTAGGCAGTGCCTTGCTGAATGGCCTCTCGTAATCCGTTTCTAGCCAGCGAACGGTGAGCGGTAATCTATTCCAAGGGCCAACCCCCAGCATATTACTAAGGATCCTAAAGTTGTAGTCAAAGAACGTCTCCCTGGGCAGTTTTCGTTTTAATTCAGGGTACATTTTAAGCCTAGTTGAAAGCGACGGCTGTTGCCAAGCCCATTCAAACTGGAGTGCCACTGTATTATTCGGGAATCCGTGCACGATCATTACCATCAGCCACGGCCCTTTGCGACTGGTTTTCCTCGCGCCACCGAAATCACAACCAAGATTGTGTTGGCGTATCCGCCGTTTGGGGTTCACGGTGAAGCCCACGTAGCATTTTCCCCGGTAGCGAGGATCCAAGCTCTGACTGCATAGCAAATAGACGCCGTAGAAGTGGCCCTTCAGCGCGACGGATTCCTCCTGTTGAGAAGCTGTGTCCTGTGGGTCTGTGAATTCACCAACAGATAGATTAATGAAACTTGCTTTGTGTCTGCAACCAAAAACCAACGACAAAGGAGGCGACACCCTAACTAAAGCAATGAGATGAGGTTTTCAAGATTTTCTAAAATAAAAAAAGAAATAAAATTATTTTAGAATTTTAGTTTGGCTAAAATAGCTAAGAAAATAAGGTGTGTTAAGTGGTAGCTGTTTCTCAGCCAAAAAGGAAGATAATAAATGGAATGCAAAATAACTTGTTCCAGGTTCTTATACTATTTTATTGGTAAACTTTTAGTTGCCAGCGCTAGTTTAACTCTAGTTTTATGTTGGCCCCCGATGCCACGCCATTGATTTGCTGCTGCTGCTGGGGATTTCCAGGCTGTGCTTGGACAGGCTGTAGGGCAGAAGACGTCTGTTGACTATCCGCCGTGGAAGCTGACCCGTTCACGTTGGGGGTAGGTGCTGCTGATTCGCCTCCCGTTGCTGCCTCCATGCCGTTCGCCTGCTGTTGTTGCTGCTGAAGCTGCTGTTGTTGCTGCTGGGCGGCCGTAACGTTTTCGATCAGTTTGATGCGCTTGCGAGTGTAGTGCTGCCACTGCAGAATGGCCTGGTCGTCTATGAACTTGCAGCACTGCGAGTTGACGATCTCCCGGCGGAAGTGTTCGTACTGCAGCAGATCGAGGAAGTAGAGGCACATTGGGTACATGAGGTATTTCGCATAGTCCGGCTCCTTCCAGTACTGCAGATACTTCAGGTAGTTGATGAACGACTGGTCCTTGAAAAATCCACGCTGTGCAAGGACTGGCACAAGGCGTTGTAATTGTTTATTTAGATATACGCGCAAGATGGTGAATAAGTGAATATTAGGTAGGTCGAGGTAATATTATTCTTACAGTTTAGATAGTTGGGGTTCGACAGGCACTGCACGAACTCCAGCTCGATCTGCCAGCGTCGCTTCTGCAGCTCCTCCGACTCGATAGCAGCTACGGAAGAAATTGGAGAGCATTAGTCCCTGAGAAATTAGCACCACTTTTGGTAGATCTCTGAGGATTCGGCATGCCAAGCGGTGTCAGTAGGTGTTAGATTACAATGCGAAAATGGGTGTGGATTGGCGTGTACTTACTCTTACCCTTTCCGTACATTTTGGCCATTTTGGACTGGTCTTTGGCTTTGGAAAGGGTCTCGTTGGGTCGGTACTTGCGTCTATTCAGTTTCGGTGTCGGGTTGGGTTCTTGGTTTCTTTCAGTGTGCTATGTGGATGTTCTGAGCTGTGTGTTTTGGTGCACCATCGAATTGAAAACGAAACGTCGCGGCAAACAAAACACACAAGTAAAATTATAAATATATATGGGCTTCGCTAATGAAATAAAATGTATGGCGCGGCAGTGACTGCACAGAGCAAACGCAGGTTGTGGGCCAAAAGAAAACTCGGGAAAACAGTCGACCAGGTTTCTGGGCGCAGGCGGTGGGTTGTCGCTCCCTTTGTGTTGGTGATTTCTTGTGGGAAGGCAGTTAAATTCAGTTTTTAATATTGTCTACAAACCGTAGGAGTTCATTTGGATTGTTGATGGCCGGCGACAACCCTACTTCTGTCCCCGCCAGGGCTGCAAGCTCATCCGAATACGATTTTTTTTTCGTAAAATACTGCTTTTCCGTATATTTTACTTGGTGTGTGCTAACGGTATTCTTGAAAATGTTTCTGTGTTAAAAATTAGAATTAGGGTTGTTTTAACCAACAAAAATCTTTAATACCAGAGTAAGTTTAAACAAATCTGAGCGTATGTATCAAGAAGTACAGCGATCAATGGTATCTACAAATAATCATAATAAAACAATTAAAATTTATATTAAAATATAAAATTCCGACCAGAACATTGACAATTTTTAATTATAATATGTAATTAACAATTGTGTGTAGCCTTCAGTATTTATTTCACTACCCCTAATGTGATGCGCATTTAATTCGGTATTTTCACAAGCCTACGACGAACGCTGTGGAGAACAATGCCTGATTTTTTTGTCAGCCTGAAAAGCAGCGAGGAAAAACTTGAATTTCGTCTGTAAAACATATCTAATCGGAACCAAGCCACTGAAAAAGTCGTAGTTTAGGCTAAATAAACGAGAAATCAACGAGTGAAACTAATTTCTATCTGTGGACAGAACGCCCCCGCACCTATTTTTGTGCTGAGGAACAAGCGAAGCAGCGACGCACAATTCAGAAATGTAAGTATTAACAAAATTATGTAATTTAAGTGCATATGAAACATTATATATGTATATCCAACTATTTCCCCGATTTCGACGGGTTAATCATCATCCACAAAAAATTCATGTTGGCGAAGAATCTATTATTAGATTACAGTGTGCTCTGCTTGAATACAACTCCGAAATGTATATACATATACAGATGCATACAGATGTACACATATGTACATATGTGCATATGTATCTATACAGCACAGCACAGCTGCCGTCCAAATAGAACCAAAGATTGTTTCTTGATAGGCTTCTGAATCATTTCAATGTAATTACGAATGTAAGTCTCTTTTGTGTCCGCTTAGGCAAGCCACAGTCGCAATTTTAATTGATCGATTGGTTTGCCACACTAATTCGTACATCTAAATTCGAGATAAATAGACCATTACCTAAAACAGTATTATAGAGTGAAAAGTGTACAGTGTGTAACTGGTATAAAAAGTGATTCCGACCCTATAATGTAAATGTTTCTTCGATCCGGACCAATGGCCTGGTCGATCTGACCACGATCTACAACGCCCAAATTGGCATATAACACTGTAGTTCCATACAATTGTCATAATAGTTAAAATAGGATTATTAGAAACGTATCAAATAAATGTCTTCGCTGAGTGCTGGGTATCTCATAGTCGCGACTCTTGACTAAAGTGATCTTTACTCCTAAACATCTTCCTATATACATGTGAAATGAATCAATGTTCTTAAGTGGGAAAATTCATAGGTAATATTAAAATGTTTAGTGTTGTAACTATGACCACGGCTTTATTTACGGGGGTGCATAAGGGGTAAAGCCAACGGTTGGCTTTTCCACATAGGAACAGCTGCAGATTTATTGGTATATTTTAAAGAACTGTCTGAGCTTAGCGTTTATGGGTGTCAGCTGGCACTACCTGTCCGGGGGTCGTCCTGGCGTACCTGACTGCCTACAAAACTCATTACATTTTTGCTTTCCATTACAGTTGCAAACCGGTTTTCGGCGCAGAAACACCCACTCGATCGTCCAAGAGTCAAGCGGAGAACAGTGAAAACATACATTATAAGGATCAATTTATAAAAGCAAAGCCGCAACAATCATGAACACTGGAATCTCCTTAAACGAGCGCTTTACGCAGATGCAGTCAAAGCAGCCGCCACAGGGACGCGGTCGCAGCCGCTCCAGGAGCAGGAGTCGCCGCATTGTGAGCAGCGGAGCCGGAAATCAAGGAATGTCCGCGGTCAACTCTAGGCTGCTGAATGAATTCAAGAGGCTCCACACCGTTCAGACGGCCCTCAAACTGAAGCGCGTACGTGTTTCCTAAAAACCGAATAATGCAACCAGGCATCGGAAAGCGACCTGATCCGTAGGACAGGTTTATGTCTGACAGGCTTGGATTACCCGGAGGAGAGGGGTCGGACTATGCTGTCGAGAAAAGTGCGCCTTCTGCGTGGTACATAAAAACCCTACAGACTCTCAGACTCTCTCTCTATCCCTTGATCTTGAACTCCAACACTGCAGCAGCGTACTGACACCAAAACTTCCACACAACCTTATGCCTCCTTACAGAGAAGCTTACGGACCACCGCAGTCAGCGGTCGTGGACCACGCGTCGCCGGCGTCAAGTCGCTGCGACTGGCGCCCAACGGGAAGCCCATACGGTCCAACAACGTGACCAGGGTAGCAACGTAAGCATCTTGCCTATAATCGCGCTCAACTATCAATCCACTGCAACATCTCTGTACTTCTTCGTTAATCGCTCAGGATGCGTGCCGATCTAGTGGCAAGCGGCAATGCCGCACGCAATCGCCGCAGCGGCAGCAGCATGCGCAATGTCCCCGCCACTAACGGTGGTGGAGGCGGACTTCGGCAGCGGCTAGGACAGCGCCGCCCTTCTGTGGGCGGTGCCGCCGAGCGCGTTGAGCGTCGTCAGCGACAGCAGCAGCAAGCCCCACGAGGACGTTCCCGCTCTCAGTCCCGTTCGCGCCACCCGCAAATACAGCGTGTGGACAGAGCACGTTCCCAAAGCCGTGGACGCAGCATTGGGCGTTCCCAGAGCCGCAATCGCGATCGCTCCGCCCAGGGCCGAGTTCCAGTGAAACAGCGGCTTTCAGTCAAGCACCGCCTTGGCGTGCGAACCGGCCAGAGAAACAACCAGGCCAAGATCCCACCGCAGCGCCGGGCACCAAGCCAAATTCGAGGTGTGGCAGGCGGACGGGTCGAGAAGCGTCGTAGTGCTCAGATTTCCCAAAAGAAGGGAGTTTCCGCCTCGATTGCCGGACGTCAAGGACGACCACGTAGAAGGTATGTGTCGTGCCTTAGAAAATGCTCAAATTTAACTGATCTGTGCCTAAACCCAAAGACTTACATTTTCTTTGCGTAAAGTCTTACAATTACTTTATTTTGCATATGTATAAAATGCATACATAATTTTTAAAACAATGATCATTTGACACATACTGAATACATATTTTTATTACAGATCTGTTGCAAGAAACGCTGCTTCTAGCAGTGGGGCAGTTAACAATTCTGCTTCTGCTCGTCGCTCACGCTCGCGCAATCGTGCTGCCGCCGTCGCTGCTGCCGCTATCGCCGCTACTGTTCAGGGCCGGGCTAATCCTCGCCAGAGACGCGGACGCAGTGCAGGCGCTGCCAAGGGCAAGATCATCAGAAATGGTAAAGCTGACAAAAACGCGAAGGTCAAGGCGACAAACGGTGTCAAAAGTGGCCCGCAGCAACAGGTTCGACGGGGACGCAGTCGTAGTCGTAAGCCTACAGGTAAAAGCGAGACAAGTGGCCAGGAGACAAACCGGACTGGATCTGGAAATAGGCACTTGAAACTCAAAATTGACATATTTTTGTCTCTACTTTCTACTTACACTCTTGATTAACATGTTTTCTCTGTTTAATAGGCAAACCACAGCGTCCAGAGGTTAAGCGCGAGGATCTTGACATGGAACTGGATCAGTATATGTCCACCACTAAGTCGGAGATGGACTACTTGCTGAAGTAAACACAAGTAGATTGGACCACAAACTATTGAATTAAAAACAATTGAATGAACAGAATGTAACAACCACCGGCTATAGGCAGATGTTTCTCTCGTTGCACTAAGTTACCGCCTAGTTTTAAAATATTTCTAAGTTTTAAACCATGTTAAAAGCGTCCAAAAAGAGCGCTTAGGCATAGAGATGTTCTCGTGTATATATGGCAAGTTCTAATATAATAAGTAAATATGGTCGAGAATTGTATAGTTCATGAATGATATTGTTAATCGCAATTCCGAAATACAAACTATTCATTGCTCAACTCAAAGAATTTCGTTTTTAATGATGTTGGTTATTCCATTAAAAAAGCGAGTTACCCCTGTAAGCTGAAGTGCACGAAACACCAGGAGACTGTGTGCAGGTATGAATGTGAAAAATGCGATGGCGAATAGCGATTATTTACGCCAAAGGATAGATTGATCCTTGTCTGGCTACTTAGAAATATATACTAAAGCGAATGCTTGCAGGAAGAGAGTTAGATAATTGCAAGGCCCAGCAAGAGAATTACAAGAGAAGCCCAGCTATCGAACGCCAAACCTCCACTGAAGTTCATGTCTATTGATATATATGCACGGTGGCAAATGGCCTCCAAATAATGAAAGCGCAATGATTGCATACTTTCATGGAAGAACTGGAATTCCCTATCAAAAAAGAATCTCAGATTCAAAATCTCATTTAACAATGACAGCGGTTCTTTACTTATGGAGTAAAAATAAGCAATTGTTGACAAGCATTTATTTATATTTAAGGGCAGATTCTTTTTAGTGAATTAAGAAACTGTCACTAATAGTGTTAATTGTCATATAGATTTTGAGATCATCTGCGTAAAGCAGGTAATTACAAAACAAATATCATTGTTACAGATATTAAAAAGCAAAGGGCCCAGAGAAACAGTTTCATTAATCTCAAGAATCACGATGTTATCCAATTTAAAAAGAAAGAGTATTCACTCTTCGAATTCGAAGAAACTGGCCCCGCAAAGAAATATGATAAACTTTGTCAGTGTTGAAATAAGAAGGCTAGGTTGGTAGAAGTTGAGCTTCCATGCAAAAATCCATACGGATTGGGATCGATATAAGCACGAATTAGGAAGGATTATTTTTTTGCAAACCATCCTTTCAAAAAGCTTAGCAATTTTTTTGATTGCAATTGGCCTGCAAATCCGGGCTTAAGGGGAATCATTATTGTGCAATATCGCATCAGAAATGTTTTTCATCAGTAATATCTGACAACCTAATATTGGAGATTTCCGTAATCTTCATGGCCATATCCGTCTGTCCGTATGAACGTTGAGATTTCAGGAACTATAAAAGCTAGAAGGTACATATGCTAGAGACAAAGACGCAACGCAAGCTTGTTGACCCATATTGCCACTGCCACTCTAACGCCCACAAACCGCACAAAACCTCCGCGTTACATACTTTTCAACGAATATTTTTCTCTAAGAGTAACGGGTGTAAGTAGAGAGAATCTAATGGATCTAACTTCAAAAGCAAAACTGGATTTTAAATTTGGTTTTCTATTTTAAACATAACAGCGTGAATGTAATTTATCTAATACACTTATATATTTAATATTTATTTATTTATTTAAGTAAATTCGCAAATGAAATATCTAGTCTCAATATATTGGGAATTTAAATAGAATTGATTGCATTTAGTTTGGATTTTTCGGTATAGACGTGACCAGAATAATAATTAGTCTGCATGCTCTTGAAATCTTTGTCGTTATAAAGCTTTAATGTTTCTGGATGTGCTTCAAAATCAACCAATGACAATTTAATGCGGTGTATTTATTCCTTGAACTGCACTTTCAGCTGTGTCACAAATTTAAATCAGGTTTGCTATGCATATTTTTGATTACCAAGAAATGAAATTTTTTATCCCTATGCACTTGTCTCTTTCCTCGTTTTCCGTTGTAGGCTTTCATAAGCTTGAACGATTTGTCTGATTTCCAAAATATATCCGATTTCAGTAACTCTAATTTGGATATTGTAAAAATACATAGCGTTACGTTACGCTCATACAAAGTGCATTGCCCAAATAGAGTTTATTGGAATGAATCACTTAACATGAATTAATGAGTCGTGTTTAATTATCAACGCTATAGCCGATAGTTTCAAACTTAAGGAACAGAGAAGAATCGGTCAAACAGTTTTATCTAACAATTTACAAAATTAACTAAACAACTTATAGATTAAGAAAGAGATTAAATTGGAAACTAATAATTTTCTGGAAATTTTCATAATTGTGGTTTCTTAAGAGATCGGTCAGCCCTGGTTCCTGTGAGGAATCTACGAGTATATGTCCTCGGTGGTGAGTAATCGGTATAGATTCTTTGTTGGTCGGGAGAACCTGTATTCAAATGTCAATCTTGTGTTTCACCGGCGAATTCTGGTGATTTTGGAAAGGACTCATCTCAGAATGTTCGAAGTGTGGTCACTTTTGCCGTACTCATATATGCTCAACTAAGTATGATTTTTGGGGATATTTTGGAAGAGTTCCGGATAGCAGATATGTAGAACAAACCGGAAAATTGGCCACGGCATCACTTTTAAAATTTGTTTTCATTTTCTCTCTCTAAATTTTATCGATATGACAAAACAACTTACGGTTGAGTAACGGGTATCAGCTAGTCGAGAAACCCAACTACAGCGTTCTTCCTTTTTTTATTGATATCCATTGTATGATTCGGCTAAGCGAAGTATCTGTTCCGAGCGGAAGGGTGGTGTTTCTGTTTTCTATTGTTTTAATATTGGCGTATAGATAAAGGTTGTGTTTGGGTGTCGAGCAAAATGCTCCTAATACTGTCCGAGGGGCTGAGTTCAGTTAGGATTTAATGGGTTCTAATTGTGATTTAGTTTCGTGTATATGTACTACATACATAGTGTTATCAAAGACACTAGAATAATAGGGTCTTTGGTATTATGTAGGTAGGTACGATGTTGGCTTTTAACCATTTTAATCTTGGTACGAGTGTGGCTATTGTACTTTCCGCTTGTTGGGCATCAAATTATGTTTAGCGTACTGTACAATGATTTTAAATATATATATATTTTTTTTTTATAAATCGAGTGTCAAGCGTTAGTCCTAGGAGATTCAGTTCCTTTGCCGTGCTATTGGTGGTGGTTTGTTTGCATTCGTAGCGCACATGGTTTCTGGCCTTATTTACGTATTTACTTATTTATTGTCACATTGTTGTGTCTTGTGGAGGCCACCCAGTTTTCTTAGTTTGATCCAAATTACTTTCGGTTTAGATTGTGGGGAAATTAAGGGTAGTGGATTCGCAAAGGCTGTTTGCATTGGTTAGTTTTTACTCTCTCCTGTATGGGCCTTAAATTTTATTCGTGGTGGTTTCGTTTTTTTTTCACATCAGATTCGTGTGTTATAAAACGTTTTTTTTTCACGCAAAAATGGATCTATCCAAAAACTACAATAGGTCAACCCTTGAAAACCCAAAGGGTGAGAAGCTCAATTATTTTGCTTCACATGGTGATGACACATGCATTTATTTCGACACAGCAACCTCTTCTAATAGCTTATAAATTGTTAAATAATTTCGCCCAGCTGACAAGCGACAAGGGGCTAATGACGCGGATCCCAGGAGGAAAACAGGTCTCTATTTCTCCTACCTGGGAAGAGCTAGAGGCAGGCAAAATAAAGAACACTTTGTGTTAATTATTTGGGTGTTTTTCGATGGTGACAAGAGACGGATTGGCCACCGCATTGAGCGCATCTGTTTACCTACTAAATGACTTACGGACGTTTTGATTAGAATTTAGATATTCCGGAGAGGGGTTTCCTAAATGATAGGGCCCTTAAATTTTGGACTCAAAACATAATGTTATGTTAGTGTTGCATTTATCAAACAACATCTTCCGAATTATTAGCGTATTTTGAAGTGCACGTTAAGTAACAGCTCCGTCCCAATAAAATGTGGCTTTGAACTTGCCTCCTGTGGCACAATCTACCACAATTTTTTGTGGTCATGGTACTGAGGTACACCAAAATGAAAAATAACAAACTTAACTAATCTAACTGACAAATGGCAAATGATTGTTTGCTAAAAATCAACCTTCTAGCCTTTACAGTTTCTGAGGACAGACAGACAGTTCGAATCGGCTGGTGATCCTGATCAGGAATGTAAATACTCGGAAACGCTTCCTTCTGCCTGTAAAATATATTTCAAAGTATTTAGTATACCCTTCTTCCTTACGAGTTATTACGAGTAATACGTGTATTGATTTATTTACGAGTATTAATATTATGAATATTCCCTATTCAAGTGTCACTTTATTTTATAAAAGCCGGCGCTCTGTTCAAAGGATATTTTAGTTGAATAAAAAATAATTTGTCAACCCAATGGTGATATCGGAACTTATGTATGTGGGAGGTGCGGAAGGATTACATCCTTAAGCGGATTTTTTGTTGGTTCAAAACTTTTTTCATTAGGCTAGCCGTAAAATATATGTCTATGTAGAATTAAAAAAGAAAGCCGAATCTTACAAACTGGTTATCAATAAAAGGGAAACTAAATTATATATTATCTATGAAAACAGCGAAGCTAAGATTTCTTTCCATTAATTAGGTAGTAATTCTCAGACTATGACAGCTTTGTACTATAAAGATACATTTCTTTAAAGTTGATTTTTGATCGTTCCTATAACAGTTGCATATATGTATGTTGTAGGCATCCAATTCTGCCTGTTCCGATTTATACGAGTATGCTACCAATTTAAACTACTACGAACTAAAAGGTATAAGGCGGACTATATCGACCTGGCTGTTTTTACTGATAAAGTGTATACAAATATATTTTTTCCAGATCCAGCTGCTAGCAAAAGGCGCTTATTGGAATCATTTATTTTGCTTATTTGCAAAAGAAAAGATTACAATTTGTTTATAAATTTGCATATAACGAACGACTCTTACTCCCACTATAAACTAAAGGGTAAAAAAACTAATACTTTTACCTTCTTTTTCTTATTTTATTTTGCACTAATCGTACTTATTGTTAATGATTTTTTGTTTGACTTAGAAATAACGCAATGACCAAGTCTAGAATGTTGATGAGAAAGTGAAAAACAGTCCGCGTTGTACCGCAAACTCTCTCACTATATTTTTGAACCTTCCTTTGTTTCTAATGATATGCGATGAGACTTAAGTTAGGTATTTTCTCTATAGCATCTACAAAATTCATCAAATTGATTGTGATTGAAAAGGTTAGCATTGATCTCCCTGAAGTTATCTAGGAAAAGCCGCTAATTACAGTGGACTCCGTTTTGTTTCTGCCGATACGTCGATATAAATTTGATGCATCCCAGACGCTGGATGGTGCTCCTCGTGGTTCAGCACTCGTCGTCTGTGACTGTGCGGCAGCTGGCGCGGAACTCGCTCATCGGCGTCGCATTAGCCGTAGATGGCGTCATAAGTGGCGCCCCCTGGAAGGATATGGCCAGCGGCAGGGCCGAAGGGGCGCACAGGCTGAGAGCGCCGCGTCCTTCTGTCACAGACCGATAGCGCAGCGGGCGGCCGGAACTGCAATGGGATGGCAATAACTACGTTATTGGCTGTGCCATTTTAAGCCATTTCGAGTCGATTGGGTTTTAAGGCAGAAGTCAGTGACAGAAAAGTGCTCTCGTCTTGGTAAATGTCCTATACTTTTCAATACGTTTTTAATTCGAACACAAGGCATTTTAAATAAATTTGACATTCGACACAGTTTGTTTTTAATGCTTACGAAATTTATGTCTTACAATGTGTGGCGATTCTAGCAAGTCTTTAAAATAGATAAAAGTCGTATTACAAAGATTCCCATTCATTCTGCATATTAAATACAAACAATCGAACTTATTCTTCCTTTAATATATTTTGAGAGCGTTTGATTTCCTATCGCTGCTTATTCATTCGCTGCCACAACCACCCCGAGTTCGTCTCTTGTCTGGATTCCTCTGGTAAATCAAAACCCCAAAAATCAATCATACGTCACGTTGCACATTAATTCCCAGCAGAATGCACTCTTAGAGCAATAAATTGCATCCCTGTGTCACTGTAACCTGCAGCGACGAATTTTAGTTCGAGGTGCCTTCGTCGGTTGGGAGAGGCAATTTCTTACTGTGGCACTGGATCCGCGTCTGGGCTGCAGTGACTTCTCACTGCTCTACTACTCACCGTTTGCAGTTGCACTTGAGCAGGCGGATAAAGGCCGCCCGGAACGTGCGATTGAATATGGTGTAGATGATGGGATTGATCGTCGAGGAGACATAGCCAAGCCAAAGGCAGGTATTCACCACGTGCTCCGGCACTTGGCACTCGGGGCATGCGGCAAATATAATGTTCAAGATGAAGAAAGGCGACCAGCACAGAACGAAGGTGAAAAACACCAATCCGAGCACCTTGGTGGCCTTCTGCTCCGTAGCAACGGCATTGGCCGACAAGCTGTTTCGTTTACTGCGATTGTTTAGAAAACTGTAAGGCAAAAGTGGATAAAAGATATTAGTAGTACCAAAAAGTTAAGCCATGATGATTATTGTTTCATTATTTTCTCATCTAGTGAGAGCGCGAGAAAGTCACATCTATCAGAAACCCATAGTTATATAAACAAGAGAGAACGTTATAGTCAAGTTCCTCGACTGTCAGATACCCGTTACTCAGCTAGTGTAGGCAACATATGAGCTGCTGAGTCTATGTCCCTGCATGTTTAATCTCAACTTCTAGTTTTTATAGTTTCCGAGATATCGACTTCCATACTTTCACTTCCATACAGACGGACATGGACAGATCGAATCGGCCATTGATGCTGATCAAGAATTGTATGGTCGGATCGAATTCTCCTACCTGGTACATACTTTTCAAGAAATCTATTATATAAAAAGTCGCTGTTTTATTTATTTATTTGTTATTTAAAAACTCACGTATGAAAGTTGTTGAGCAATTGATATGTCCATTAGAGGACAACTATCCCTTTAAATGGAAGTAGTCAGATGCTGTTTAGTTCCATGAAACCAATAATGTATAATGTAATGTATAATAATAAATAATGCCAAAAGCTCGATGGAGATTGTAGTATTCATATCATATTCATTCATATCAGTGTTGGATCACCTAGTGATCCAAATCAAGAATATTCATATATACTTCAAAGGGTCGGAACATGTCGCACATCAAACAGCTATATCAATAACACCATCTAATTTGTCAGCTTCTTCACTTGATTAGTACAGTATGTAGTCCCTGCTAATCCATTTCTTGAACTCCTCATCTTGTAATCATCTTGTATTTAATTGTAAGTACATTTATGGCACTTTAATAACTCATAGTAAAAGAAGATGTTAAAAAATTGACCAATAAATAATCCGTTTGCCTGTCGTTTGCGTCAAAAATGGCCTAAAACGGGTTTTTGATTCAAATAAAAAAAGACACAATATAAAAAGTTACACTTGACCACAGTTTTGGAAAATGTAATAATGGATTTTTTGTTAATAATATAGCTCGTAATCCATTGATCCTTTATGTAGTTAAGTCGTGATCGATTCAAGAAAAATTATAAGTATACGATCTTAATAATGGATGGCCACTTAATATTCCCGTTCGAAAAATAAGATAGAAAATATTATTTATTATTGGACATTATGGTCATTGTTATTTATTGGAAACCTCATCAACCGTTAAGCGATTGACCACCAAAATAATTTATGGTTAGAGTTTTACTCTTACTTATTACTACGTTATCCTCAGTCGCCATCATTACTTACCGCAAATTGAGGGTGGGCGTGGCAACGCGGTTGAAGGCAAATTTAAAGGGCCGCACTTTGTTGCGCTGTGGTTCTTCCGGTTTTAAAGCCGTCGGCTTCACCTTTTGCACCATGTGATTGCCTCCAGCTGCCTGACTTTGGTTCAGTATCGGTCCCTGGATGGTTGCGATTTTCATCAAGCTCGTGCCTCCAAGAGATGAGTTGCTCGTTCTGCCGGCTGATGAGCCATTGCCACCAGCCCCCACCTCCGTCGCTCCAACAGTTCTACCTCCATTTCCACCTACATTGGTCGGGTAACCCAATTGTGGCTGGGAGATGGTGACACGCACAGATGCCCGTCGATTTGGATGGCTACTGGGTGGTACCAAAGAAAGTCTTAAATGTATGGCCAGTCTGAAATCAATACTCAAATTGTAATTTACTAAACTCAGAATGGCCACTTTCGAATAATTTTCCAACTTAAAAAGCAATGTCGATGGTTTGAAGATTAGAACGTTGGTAACGAGCCGACAAGGCAGTTCCTTTTTATACCCGTTACTCGTAGAGTAAAAGCAAAGACACTAGAATATTCTAGTGTCTTTGGTAAAAGGGTATACTAGATTCGTTGAAAAGTATGTAACAGGCAGAAGGAAGCTTTTCCGACCATAGATCCAAGATCTCTTGTTTTCACTATGTTTTTGGTTGATTGAACATTAGAAAGAGTACAGGTTACGGGGTACAGGTTAAATAATTTTACATAAGTTTTTAAAGGAGTTGAAAAAATTATTTTTGAAACGCTCTTCCCATTCTAACAACAGATTTGACGATGAAAGGCAAATAAACAAATCTTTTAAATTGGTTTCTATGTTTAAGAAGTAACTTCTTTTACTACTGAGCGAATGTAAGATATAAGATATAAGGCACTTGATTTCTGTGTCTATTACGAAACTACCACCAAACACAGCAGTTGACAACATTTTTAGTGTAATGATGGGTACGGTGCCCTTCAGGAGCCAAATGTAATGCTATAAAGTTGCTTCAATGGGGGACCTCTGAGCTGCCCATAATAAAATCTGATCTGAAATTCAGTGAATTCAGAGAAAAGGTCTTATTAGTATATGGAACTTTGCCAATCTAAGAGGCCGTATCACCGATCCAACGTACATAGGTGATGAAAGAGTAAAAAGTTCTAAAATAATCATGCTTAGTTAATAACTTTTATATTTTTATATACAACTATTTAAGCCGTTAGTTAGTTGAATTACTATATGATTTTTTAGCGAAGTATGTTAAAGATATTTTAAATGCCCGGTTCTACAAAACCATCAAGTAAGCGACCACATCTGACCCTTAGGAACAGGTCAGCAGCGATAAACTATTTAGAAGAAAAACTCAAATCGAAATGGCCAAAAGTTTTTCAATTTCTGAGTGGCGCCTGGAGAAATGGTAGGAAACAAAATATGAGAAATGTCCAACTTATAATTTGTAAAGAAAACACCTTTATTTTTTGTACGAGTAGCACAGGGGAAAAACTTGTCATATTTCCCATGGGTAGTTTGGCCGGGGACCCCTTCCTCATTAGAAATTCATACACTTTTATGAAGTTTTTTGCGACATACAAAAAATGCCAAAAAAGCGAAGCTCTTATTCGTTCATTACCTCTTGTCCTTGGTCCTTAGGTCGACTGATTTTATCGCTCTATTTTATTAATATTGTGAGACGTGCAGGCTTGTGAACTACTATCTCACGTGGCATATGATCTAAATCGCTCATGAATTCTGAATTCCTTTATGATTCCTTTCCTTTACGAATTCCTTTATGATTATGATTTCTAAATCAGGATTTCTCAGTAGCTTACATAATCATAATCTTACACAACAGATGATAATGAAGCATTTCAACGATAAGATTACTTGATGAAAAACATTTGTTTAGTTTAGTTGAACAGAACTTTTAAAAAATATACTTTGCCCGACATTATATATTATATTATGCTAGATTCGTATTACTTGTCTAGCGAATTTCTATCGATAAACAACTTAAGAGATTTTTTTTTTAGCTTTCTATTATTTGAGTTAAAAACCTTTCGCCCACCCTCAGTGCCATCGTGGACTCTCGCCTTGGGAATTATCTAATCATAATTTGCAGTAAGTCACCACCACGTAATTATGTCTTCAGGTGTTTTCCTATTACCTGTCCATTAGGTTTGGATAGCCGCCGTGTTTGCGCCAGAAGGAGCTCGAACGCGACGTGCTGGTGGAGTGGCAGCTCGAGGCGGGAGACGACGACGAGTGCCGAAAGATGCCGGCGCCAGAGAACCGGAAGCTGCTGTGGGCAGTGCCAGTCGTCCTGCGCCCACTTCCTGCGGCTCCGCTAGTCCCGTTCACGACATTACGGAAACTAACCGTGCCCATGCTCCTGCTGCTCGCCGTTCGCTGTTGCATCAAAGGTCGTTCGGCGGGCTCTACGCCACTCCTTCTGCTAGGAGCTCCACCCTCCTCCATCTCTCCTTCAGTGTTGAAGTTGCGATTGCCGTCGCCCATTGATAGGAATTTGTTATTGCTGCCAGAAAAGCTACTGAACATCTGCAACTGCTGCTGGCTGTGCTGCGGCCTTAGGGTGAAGCGTCCACCCAACCTGGAAACATGAACGTAAAAGCATCATGGATGCACTCAGAAAAATGTATAATGCCTTCTGAAAAATCTATTAGTTAAGCTTTTGACGATTAGGGGACTTTCTTTAGTGTACAGATTTTTAGAGCATGAGGGATAGCGGGATAGGCGATGCTTGATTGAGTAAGGGCTAATTCGTTCACTTGGTCGAGTTTCGATTGGCCAATCAATGGGACAAATTGCTGTGTTTAAAAGAAGAAGCGAGAGATGATGGAAGAGCGAGTTCTTAACCGGAAATTTAGTAGTCATCTACAGAACGATTGTGTGCAGATTTTTTTCTTGCCAGTTTACTTTTGGCTAAGTAATGGGTATATGACAGGCGAGAAACTCTCTTTTTATATTATTTCAGTATGTTTACAATTACGATTTTTCTTGGAAATTAACTGGGAGCCATATAACGAGTATGAAATTACCTGCGAAAAAGTTCACTTTCCGGGTGCTCGGCGGCAAATCGCGCTTTCTTCCGGAGGAGGGGAATCGTCAATGCGTATGTGGTAACCATCATCAGCATGGGTATATAAAAAGCTACCAGAGATCCAAACACGAAAAAGGCGCGATTGTTGATAACGCATATGTTAGGCTCGGGCATTATGTTCTTCTCATTGACCAGACCTAAATGCACAGGAAATAGACTTTTGTAGCCACGTTTCAATTCATCCGTTCTGTATCTTACCAAGAACGGTTATTGAACTGGATACCATCATGGCCATTACCCAAACAATGGCTATCTTTATACCAGTCAATCGTTTCGTAGATCGATGCCTCGAGCCCAATGGATTTCTTATTCCCATATAGCGTCCCAAACTGATGAAGCACATGTGCAATATACTGGATGAGCAGGCCAGTACGTCACACGTCACATAAATGTTGCACCAGGTAAAGCCAAGTGGCCAATACCCTGAAAAACAAATATCTATGAGTTTTATATGTGAATCTCAAAAAAAATTTCATCTTATTTGGTGAGAGTCCGAGTTATATACTGGGAACACGCAAACTTCTAACCAACCAAACGTGTGTTGTTTTAAGAATTTTTTAGGCGCAATTGCTTAACAGACAGACCCTTAACCTTGACATCAATATACAGATGATATTCAATCAAGCGGATGCTCTTAATGGAAAAAACACTAATAACTCGAAAGGACTCCTGCCGCGAGTCGATTTCAGTTAATTGGTACAAATTATGCTTAATGACAGCCGAATCGTCTAGTGACCATGACGCAAAATATAGTTACTTTATAGGCTTGGAAGCACCGTATTTTGCTTGTTACATATTTCTAACGAATCAAGTGTACCCTTTTATCAAGGACCAACATAATCAACGAATATATGGCACTTTGCTTTTCGTTTCAACAAATTTCAAAAGAAATTGGGATAAACAATAATGAAAATAAAACAAGATTTCAAAAGTGTGTGCGTGGCAGTTTTTCGCAGTATGTGGACGTTAGTGTGGGCATGGTAACATCAGCTAACAAACTTGCGCTGTGCCAACGCCTCTCAAATATCTAGCTTTTATATTTCCTGAGATCCTGACGTTTATACGGATGGACGGACACCCTGGTCGGAAAAGCTTCCTTTTACCTGTTACATACTTTTCAATAAATCTGGTATACCCTTTTACTCTACGATTAACGGGTATAAATACATATATAAGAGAGAGATTTTGACTGCACGTATTACGTTTGTATTAATTTCATCAAAAAATTCGTTTGGTAAGTGTATTATTGCTCCGTAGACCATCTCTACAGAAAATGATTTGAGATCCTCCTTGGAACGTCACAATGTAGAGTTTCATTCTCATGGCAGCGGATTCGTTGAAGTTTACTTGTAGTAGTTCCTTGCGGTTAATTTAAATTCTCGTAGTCAGTTGCATATGCTTCCTTTATTTGCGTTAGACTTACAGACGTTGGTGATTGCACATTGCCTGGAAAAGGCATGTACTGCACTACATTATCAGATAATTTGATATGTGCGACTTCGGTCGTAAACTGCGAAATGTATCCAAGATGACCAAGTTGCCTTATTGATTTCTTCAGGACGTTGTCTAAAATCATAAACGAGCGACTTATGCTCCGTGCTTAATGCAAAGAAAACCAACTGGCTGCCATAATGGGCCAACTCATCAAATGCAACACATTCAAGGGCCAGTTGTGCCTTAGGACATGGATGAGCCAATAGCAGCTGCCACACTTCGCTTCCGTGCATTGTGTCCATTCGGTGTAAAAAGAGCGGTTGTAGGAATATCACATTTAGGCAATTGTATCTGTGTAGCTGCTTTTAAAAATAGTGGATATGGGCAATTGGATGTAGTTATAGCATAGACTGAGTAGGATCACCATCCTCCATTCTTTTTACTAGTCATATGCATAAATGGACCAAAAAGTCATTTGTGCTTTTGCGGTTAAAAGTTTGTCTCGAGATAAACGTTGCGGGCGATTAGAGATTGGGCTTCCGGTTGTTTCGCTGTAGTGTTTGTACAGTAACGACCAGAAATTCTTGTAAAATCTGTATAAACATTCAATGGTGGACACAGAGTGTTCGACCAACAAGCTGGTGTCGACCTATCCTGTCGAAACATACCTATTGTGGCAACGATCAATTTTTGGCGAGTTAACCTCGACGAGGAGATAATAATGGGAAAATTGTGCTCCAATGATGGCTATCTTGATGTCAGTCACGATGAACGGCCAGAGAAGACAACGTCGGAGTCCAATGACTAGGATGTCTTTTCCGCTTGCTGTATACAATATAAGATCGAATTGCATGGGGAATAATAGAGACCACAAGTATGTGAAGGGGGTTTTCTGATAACGTTTGTGTAAGATCTTTGCCGTAGTCGGTTTTTCTTTCACAGTCCATCACTGGAGCGCGATGCATTATGGGACCTTCCCTTGGAAGCTAAATTTGCAAAACGGTAATGATAATGGCAAAACTCCAATATCATTATCCTGCCAGATAGTTAGGATCGGACAAACGTTCTAGGGCATTTCAGCAAGAAACGGCGTTACATCTCATGTATCATCATCTCATAAGGTATTGATTTAGATGAGAGTTAGATGGGTAAGTATATTTTATTAGACATGATTCTCTATCCAACGACAGGTCTTTCTAAAGAGAAAGGATAAAGATCCCAGGCTGGGTGTGCGCCTAACGAGCATTTGATAGCCACAGTATTCGGCTTATGCATTCTCACTAGCTATGGATTGGATATTTTGGCGATCAAAAATATTTATGTTTTAGTTACCGTTTCTTTGTAACGTTACGGATGAACGAAGTGTATATGTCTACATGTAATGTATATACTTTATATGGTCGAAAATTATCCCTTTTATCTTTTACTCTAGGTATGCATCTGAGAGATTATGTTCGTTCTTGGCAATAGATGGAAACCTCTTACAAGCTACAACAAATAAAAAGCAAGTGAAAGTTTGGAACTTTTTGTTTAATGCAATGAAGGCAAAGTGTGTTTTTTTCGAAAAAGTCCACTGAAATTGCCCTCCCCTTCTCTGCCGGAACACTAAGAGCGTTAAAGTTTCGGTACATTTGCATCCGTCTTCATTTCGTTTTTGCCAATTTTGCCAAACAGCAGCAGAAAGCAGAAATCAGTTGCTATTTTGCAAAAAATAGCCACTATGCTGCACTATTCATAACCACACTGGGAGAAATTACATTTTTTTTGAAGTTTCTTAAAAAAAGATAATAATGGAAACGCACAATTTTAAATTATAAATACGAACAATAAAACTAACTTAATTTCTTTTGAAGGCTTTTGGGTTGCGTTGGGTAGGAAAACATCAGCATGTCATAGGGAGATTGGGGGATCATTGCTCTATAGGGTCGCAAACGTTTCGCCCTGTTATATAATTTTTATTGTATATATACAATAAAATACAATATATACGCTCAGAAACACACCAATGAATGAATTATCGAATACAAAAATTTTACAATTAAAATTTTTTTTCACTGACATAATTTATGCTTAGGTATATTTTTCTTAGTGAAACTCCGCTGCATTTCGCTAAGAGTGTAATTGAGCTCAAGAGGAAGCAGCCAACAAGGCCAACAAGTTTATCCATTACAATGGACCAGGCCGGCTATGCATAAAAGGTGTCGCACACTTATATTGACACTTTTTTGATTTTTAAATTTAACCATTTAGTTTAAACTATCTTTCAGATCTAAGCAAATTGTTTTATGTACTATATTTTACTTGCCAATCTGTATTCAAAGGTGAGCACGCACTTACCCAAAAAAGCTGGTATCGCGCCCATGGGCATCACAAACAAACTGACCAGGAGATCGGCTATAGCCAGGGAAAACAGGAAGTAGTTAGTCACATTCTGCAGTTTCCGGTCCAAGGCAACGGCTAGGCACACAAGGATATTACCCAGGCCACCCGCGAAGATAAAGAACACCACGAACAGGAATAGGAAATCGTAGCCGTGGGGACTGTAGTCCAGAAAGCTCTTTGTTACCGCGAACTCGGTGGCCATGTCTGCAGTGGAGGCCGTGGAGGTCGTGTTCAGGGCTGTAAGGTTCGGCAAAAACATGTCTAAGCTAGTGTTGGTGACATTCATGATGCCCAGGAATCCGTGATCGGGCTCCATTAGCTCGCTTAGATTAAGGAAGGACCAGAGTCCATCGCGCTCTGCGCCCAGTTCGATTTGAAAGGCCTGCAGAAGGCTGTCGTTGGAGAAGCTCTCCTCCGCGCTTCCCACCTCCCGCAGTGGCTCCCTCTCGAGTTGTTGCAAATGACAAAGCAATAGTTCATGGGCCTGGCCCAGCTTACATTGCAACACCATGCCTCCTTCATCGCAGCTCGAACTATCACTAAGTTTATCACTAGCATAATCACTGAGTGCCCCGTTGATTGCCAGTCGAATGTGCTCATACGCCTCGTACGGCCATCGCAACAGTCGCGCCTTCAGCCTCAAAGTGCAGTTTTCAGACAATGGGCTTTCCCCATCGCAACTATAGAATGCGTTGTGCTCCGCTTCGTCGATAGCTTGCCGTGCACACTGGAATGTGTTGTTGGGTCCCTCGATGAGGTTTTTGCTGGTGGGCAGGCTGCTGGGGGTGTAGGATGTGCTGTTGGTGTGGCTGCCTTCGCAGTCAATAAACGGCTGGCGAGGCCCAGGCCAATCCGCCTCTTCCAGCCGACAATTGAAGTGTCGCAGTGTGAATGTTGCTGCTGTGTCTGATGCAGATGCAGATGCAACTGCTGCTGTTGCTGTTGCTGTTTCTGATGTGCCTGTCGATGGTCCACGACCAGAGTAGCTTTGCATCTCCATTTCATTCTAAAGCTGTGGGGCTTCCTCCTCGCAGATGTGTCTGTTGTACAGAGCAATACAAAGAAGGTTTGCTAAAAAGAAAACATACATTTGGATTTTATTTACTACCCATTTAATAAATAAAGGATATTCATTTTAAAACGAATGTCAACTGACCGCAAACGCAGCATCAACAATACTTGTTTTTGTAAAATCAATTTACATTATATAAAAAAAAAATGCATACAAATAGTACATAATTTTTGTATCTGAATCTTTTCTCATTTAAAGCAGGAAGAAGCCCCATAATTCTTAAGATATATATCCTTACCGATATCTAATATTGCCGTCAAAGAAAAAGCGTGACCTGAGCAGTAAGGACACGTTTCAAGATATAGCTTGGTCTAATTAAGGCAGTCATTCATTGATTCATTCATGATTCATTGTGTTCATACAAAATTTCATAAATAAAGCTCATACATACAAATCAGCTCTTCTCTTCAAAGTTATTCAATGCCGCACCCAGTAAAAAACACTTTCCCAATAAAAAGTTGCCACTGTTTGCTTACATTTTCTATGATAGTAATGATAATTTAAGACCTGGAGATTGCTTTAGACCAATTAAAGGAATTTATAACGGAGTCTTCGCGTTCTTTGTTCATTACAGGCCATGGCAAAAAGCTGCTACATAGCTGCCATATTTCCAATATGTGTTTTTGTGGTCCTTTTAAAGAATGACAGCTGAAGAGTTGAGCCCGGTGGGATGCATCAGATGATAATGATGTTCATGTCGATAACGTGATGACGATGACAGTGTCAACAAGAGCTGGCGACTCGATTTGAATTAAATGAGGCGGCCAACAAAGGATCCCACGCTCCGTGTGACCTTTGCCAAACATTTACCCATTCCCCCCCCCCCTTCTAAATCCTTGAATGCGGCTTTTGTGCTTGGGTCAGTGCCAAATACGGCTGTCAGCCAGTGCTGCCAGCAGTCAGTTAAAAGCAGCCAGTTAAACGGACAGAGCGGCCCAAGAAAACACATCAAAATTTACAAAATATCGGACAGGATAACGATGCCGTTGAGAAATCCAAAGTGCGATATTACCGAAAATTTTGGAGCAATTTTTTTGCGTGGCAGCATGTCGCACACCGTCGATAGTCGAAACTGATTACCATGAAAATGTACGGTATTTCTTAAAAGTGCATTTAATTTTAATTTTTCAGATTTATTGAAAAAAAGACAAAACGACAGCACTGTCATGAGCCATTGCATTTAAAATGTGGTTCATATTTTCATCTTTTTATACCCGTTACTCGTAGAGTAAAAGGGTATACACGATTGTTGAAATGTCCGTACTATATAAAGTAGTATAAATTCTTAATCAGGATCACTAGGCGAGTCGACCTGGCCATGTCCTTCTAACTGCGTGTTCGTTCGTATGAACGTCGAGATTAAGATTAAGATAAAGATTAAGCATGCAGACTCCAGAGAAACAAACGCATCTCAAGTTTGTATACTGATGCTGCCACGCCTACTTAACGCTCACAAACTTCTATCGATTTGAAAAAATGGTTTGAAATTTCTGGTTCGCAATCCCACTAGCTGAGTAACGAGTATCTGATAGTCGAGAAATTGGACTATAGCGTTCTCCTTTTTTGATTAGGATTTTTTTTTGTTATTATTAGGCACTTGCACAAATTGTCGACACTGATAACGAGTCTAGTGCAAACATATACATATGTATTTAGGTATTCATAGTTAATTAAAAATGACCTACAAGTCATTAGATTTATTCAGGTGCTTCTATGTTACAATTGCACTTAGGAGTTTTAAAGCATAGCAAAGCATTTCACTCCATGTAATTTCAAGGAATCTTCGTTGGATCTCATAGTTAAGATATTCGTTATAAATCAGTTTTCGACAATATATAATTTGGGTTTGAAATTTCCAATGACTATATCACTTAGTTGGTCTAGGAAAAGTCGTAAAATTATTAGCTAATTGATGGTGTGGCCAATTATTTTTGCCAAATCGATAGAAACTGTCAAGACAAATAATAAAATACAAAAGCAAGAAATTGTTCAGAAGGGTGGGCGCGACAGTGTGCGCGTTTTGTGGACGTAGAGTGGGTTCGAAATAAAAAACCATTCCAACGCCACTAGAATCTGCATGCGTAATAACACCAGCTTCATTCACTCAATATCTTTTTCATTTCATTCTTTACAATCTGTATTTATTTACTTAAAAGACTAACTGCTGGGAAAGTTCGAGTTATGGAATTTTTATTAAATTACAAACTATTCTATGCTTCGAGTTTTGTTGTGTGCAACCTGAAATGCAAGTGGCCTGGTCAGAGGTAACCCCCATAGTTTCCAGAAGCGGGCTAACCACACACTGGACTCGGACTATGATAAACACGGCAAGGTGATGGGTAGATGATGCATGCGGGACGGTGGTGGGTGGGGGGGGGGGGGGGTGCTCCCGGTATGCATATGAAATGCGCTTTGACAGTGCACATTGCCAACTTAATTTGAGTGGCGACGTGGCTAAAACATCCACATATTTATGTATGTATGTATGTCCTCGTAACGAGAGGCTAGATGCGCCCGCAATTTAAAGTCAAGGCCTGAAGGGGACTCACTTAAATCATTCACAACGCCTTTGTTTCTAAGTGAGTGCTGTGGGGAGGCTAGGGAGATAAATTTATTTTTAGAGAGTCTCATTTATTGGTTACGACTCTGTCATTCGCCTTAAAATCTTAATTTATTATAAATTTACAAGTAATGAACCATTGTGGTCGTTTGCATATTCACAAAATGGTCGAACTAAAATGAACTAATAAAAAATAAATTAAGGAAATTAACAAAGTTCTGATTATGTTACAATTTGTACTTTCTTAAGTAGCCATTCTACTAGCCACTAAATCGAGAGCGCTAATGATTTCCTTTAAAAGCTATAGACAAATAGACAAAAAGTAAATATATTATTTGATTGAAATTCAATACCTTGATTATCAGTCATGCGAGCAAGTACGATCAAAAGTGAGATATAACTTATTCCAGTTATATATGTGTGTATCTTATTTATTTCTCCGGGAAACCAACTGTGTTAACAATGTTTTTTATATTTCCAGTGTCAGTTTCAGTGGTCGCTGCTGTCTTCACTCGGGTGTGGCTTAATTTGCGGTTCATTGTACAATTGATTATAAGCGAGGCGATTCATTTTGCGATTCGCCATACCTCAGGCTGTTTTCATGTTTAAATTTCCTCGTGCTTATAGCCAACATTTGATGCGTATTACACCAGTTGTTCTCGACTTGGTCGGCAATATTCATGCAGCCGTGTCGTATAGGTTTCATTTCACATTTCACTTTGCGTTTATAACAGATAACCTGATACCGCTCGCAAAACAAGATCCTTGAATATTATTTACATGAGCAGCCACTGTAAAAAAAAAAAATTTTGGTGTTCGCCAGTTTGGAATTTGCATAAGCCGTCGCCGACTTCCTATTCCTTATCATCTGTAATTTGCAGTTAGTTTTAAAATCAGCAGCATACCATACCAGCATTAATGTTATTGCAGGATTATTAAATTAAAACAAGACCGAACGCGTAGGCGTTGGCATATCCATAACAATTGGCAAAACAAATATACAAATGAAAAACAGCGAAACCTTTTTTTAAGTTAGGGCGTGGCAGTTCATTAAATCGTTCAAAGCCAAAAGACTTCCGTTGTGGAAACTCGTTTATTATATTTCCTCGGACTTCGTGGTATTTTTTGTGACCACACCGCCACTCACGCATTTTTCCAATAAGGTCCGCCATTAGACATGGAATAATGGAGAACACGACCTTTCGGTCCTCACGAAAAACATAGGGAGAAGATGTATGCCTGGTCATAAAAGTGACTTTCCCGAAATGTAAACGAACTGAAGATGAACTAGCTTCGAGAAATTCGTCAGTCCCTTATTTTCAGATAGAAAACTTTCTAAGCACGTTGCACGCCGAAACAAATGAACGCGAAACCGAGACAAACAAGTTCGGGATTATATATGTTTATATATATTTATTTATGTACAAGTAAAAAGTGCACTGTGCATTGAACTGTGTGGAGTCCAATTCGCGGAGTCCATGACAAATTGTCGTTGGATTTTTCGCATGCTTGGGTGGCGATTAATGATAGCTAAGGATCTTCTAGAAATAGTCTAATACAGAAAAAATCCGGCAATATTAGTAATATTTAAACAATTTTTTACAAATATTTTCAATTCAATTTAAAAATTAAATAATTTCAATTCGTCTTTCCCATTTAGTCTCTACCAAACTGCATGTTGAAATAATGCAACTTGATTTTCTTAAAGGCATTGCGAAGCTAATTATACCCTTGCAGAAATCAGATATAATCAAGATTGAGGGAATTGAGATGCATAAATGTTATTTCGGCTGCTAGTTTCAGTGATATATGCTTGTTGATCAAACAACGAAATGATTTATTTTTTCTTATCTTCAAATAATTTTCGTTCTGTTTTATATAATTATTCTTGATAAATTAAACAAATTAAAACATCGAAGGAACATAGTTTTTTCCACTATATAGTGGTCCAATCGCCTTAAGTAATATATATTGTCTGCAATAGGGAGCAAATTGAAAAGTTTCATCGAAACTGATATAAACCGACGGACATGGCTAAATTGATGAATATATATATGTAAGTTTTGTTTTCCCTTCGGATATAAAATAAAACCTATACGAATTTTGTATTTAATGTATTTTAGCGGAGTTTTATCGGAAAGGTTCTTTTATTTAGAACACCATTATGAAACTGATTTACAAATGCATTATTCCCATAACTATTGCATTTATCGGTGAAAGCGATGCGGGTAGCAAACAATATCGATTTGTCACATATCGATTTGTCACAACTGTGGCTTGATGAATATGTTTGCAGGCTGAATAATTGTTTAATTTATATGGATTGGTGAAAGCTTTTATGCTGACGAATTGAACCCATGTTGACCATGTTTATGTCATATTGATTTGAATAACTCATATATTTGGCTCTGGACTTATGTTATTGACAAATGGAGCAATAGGTATCTCGGGATATATAGCTTGTTGGTTGTCTATCTGCGAATATATCACCTATCGTTTGCATGGATTTAATGCAGTGAGTATTAGTGCGTCTCGTAGTCGACGTGTACGACTATGCTGTACATGGGAATTGCATTGTCTTTGACAGCTCTTTAACCAGCCGGCTCAATCAATCACGAATCAGCTATTGTCAGATCTTACCAACACTTTTAACATTGACCGGTTATAACTACTGCACCACATAAACTTTGGGATGTTTCCATCTGTAGTTGTTGCTCTTCGTTTAAATTGAATTTGCATAAATAATTGGAAAACTCTCTGGTGACTTTAGGTGAGAAACTAACTCAATCTTCATAATCCAATTTCCTATGAAAACAACCATTTCTGCCATTTGGCAAGTTATCTTCATTGCTCGGTCTGTGGGAAAATGTACTAGATTTATGGTTAAATAAGCGAGACCGCACTACCGCATGAGCGAGCTGAAAATAAAACAAGAGAAAACGTTATAGCCGAGCTCCTCGACTATCAGATACCCTAACGGTTAGTTTGCTAGTTATAGTGCGAACGAGGAAGTTCAACATTCTTTTTGTGGGCGTCTATGTCTCTTAAATCTGTATGTCAAATCTCAACTATCGCTTTTATGGTTCCTGAGATCTTTTCATTCATAGAGACTACGGACATGACCAAATCGAGTCGGGTAGTGATCGTGATCAAGAAAATATTTACCTTGTATGGTCGGAAACGCTTCCTGTTACATACTTTTCAACGAATCTAGTGCACTCTTTACTCTACGTATCTATTTTGTTTAGTACGTACCATTGCATGTGTAATGTTTTTCACTAATGGAATGCTCCTGCACCTAATAGTCATCGACAGTCTAAAAAACCAGAAAGGAAGCTAGCTTCGGCAAGCCGAAGTGTGCATACCCTTGCAGTATTTATATATTTTAAGTACTTGGTTATATCGATAAAGAATAAACGAGTGGCAAAAATCTTTCTATCTCAGTTATATTTTTCCTCAATGTGTGTAAAAGCGATAAGGTTCATGTTTCCTTAACCGCGACATTTTCGGTCGGCTAGTATAAGTTCCAGTAATGCACATTGAGATAGGCATAGCGGTGAGAAGTAGTTCAAGGCAATCGTAGGTCCCAGTAAGTGTTGTGTTGGTTTTCTTCACCTTAAAAGATTTTCCAGCCCAAAACCACCCTGCATTTCACACCGACCCTTGCTACTCACTTAGCAGAGTATTTTCACCTGCGATGCGTTCATAATGGAAGGCAGGCCAGGTCAGTGTATATATGTATTTATGTAAGACTGCGAGACACATCGCGTATACGTCACGTTGTACAGAGACTTATTTATCCGCAAACAAACATCGAGGAGGATGAGCACGTGCACGATAGGAAAAACATTTGAAGCGTGTTTGTTTTTTATTTATTCATTATATTATTCATTTTTTATTCATTATACTTGCTGGCTTTCGTGTTATACAACTTGTCGTTCATTGTTTGGCGACATTTTTTCTCTGGCCATCAGCCTTTCTAGTAAAACAGCAAAACAAAGCATCGTTTTGCCAACTAATTTATTTCCATTTGTTGGGTTGGCTAATCTTAATTATTTAATACTTTAAAATCCCGCAATTACCGAATATACCTATTCTTTGCATGCATTTTTCGAATTCCTTTTTCTCGACCTTGAAGAAATTGTCCATTGGATTTGACTGCATGGATCACACTTAATGTGGTTTACAGTTAAAAAGTATGTTACAGGTACAAGGAAGCGCTCTCGACTATATAAAGTATAAATATTCTTGATCAGGATCACCAGCCGAGCCGATGTGGCCATGTCCGTATGAATGCCTTGATCTCAGGAACTATAAAAGCTAGAAAGTTGAGATGCAATACAAGTTTGTTTCCAGATGTTGCCAACGCCTGCAGAACGGCCATGCCCACAATTTAAAAAAATGATTTGATATTTTTATATTTTTTTTTTTAGTCTTGCCAATTTCTATCGGTATACCAAAGACATTCACGCAACGTCCCTTTTAACATCCACAAACCGTTCAAAACTGTCACTTTTATTTTTTTACATTTTATTACTTTATCGATCGCTCTTGATACCAGAAATGGGAATGAAAAATGCACAATAAATGGGGTGGGTAGGCGTCACACGCAGACATAAATTATTTATATTAAAATTAAAAGCCCATTAACACAATCTAGAAATCGTATCTCCCAAATTGCTTTGTATAACATAATTAGCAATTATATGATGTTGCAGCTACATGGCCGCCTTTGACCTTACCTCAAGTAAGTGACATTGATTGCTGCTGTCAATTAATTTGCATATTTACACTGATTCAACACACTTAATTCGAATATCTTAAAACAAATAAAATAAATAATATGCGATGGTCAGACGGAAGCACGGAAAATCGTATTGGGAAATGAATAGGCTAAGTGAGCACAATGAGGATGACAAATCATGTAAAGTTGCTAAGAGGTCACACTAACGGAATAATATTTATTGATTGTTGATACTGATTGCTCGTGAGCAATTTGTACAGCGGCCACTTAAATGATATGTTGATTAGAGGGAGGGAGGGAGTTTTCAAATGCCCGTTTGGCATAAGAATGTTTCAGCAATTGCTCAAAGTCAACGGGCTAAACAATTAATTACAGGCGTCAGCACATCGATCGAATAGATGGATGAGACCCAGCGAACTTATTGTTTTCGGAATCTCTGTCTTAACAAAATATTTACTTTAAACCACTTTGAAGATAACAGGGCGCCGAATTTAGAGATATTTTTGTATTCGATAGCTTGGCTTTTTTAAATTAAAACAGCAAATCTTTGTTAATTTCAGCGTGCCATATTTACGGGCAATATCTCTCCTTATTTAGTATCCTTCCAATAACTTAATTTAAAATTTAATAGGTGAACTGCTTAACAAATGGCAGGACCCTAGATCTTTAACAACGTATTCTGCAGTTAAAGTAAACGAATGCCAAGATAAATTGAAAGCTAATTGAATTCAGAAATTTTAAAATTGTTTTTGCATGAGGAGATCTATTAATCTATAAGTCTGTGGGAGCACATAAATTGAGAATAGTATTAGGTCCGCGGGGGTAAATGATATAGCTTTTTCTGTTTATTTTTATTACTTGCCGCACGCTAGACAAAGATCGAGAGGTCAAAATATTCTAATATTCAAGCCTTTTGATGCCCAAACAAGATATAGATAGTGATGACTGAGTATTTTAATGTATATAGATGCAGATCAATTGCTATATCTCATATTTAGAAAAATCCATCAAAATTAAATTGTGCACATACCTTTCTGTTTTCTCATCGAACTAGAAATTTCACTACACAAGTTATCAAAATAAACTTCATTCAAAGTATCTTTGTTCACAACAAAAACCAAAAATAAGGAAATTGAGAGAAGAAAAAGTATTGTAAATATAACAGGTAGAGTTTTCCCGATTTGTGGTTCGTCACAGGCACTGGCAACGTCCTTGAAATGGATGTCGAAACACCTTACACTTTCCGAGCAATGTTTATGGCCAAAAATTCTTGTCGAAAGTGTCACAACTTCTCCGCCTGTTGCTGACAGACAGACCCTCGAATGCGGCTTAAACCAGCAGGAGTTTAATACCTCGAGGTAATCAGCGTTTGTGTTTGTGTCCTCGGTCCACTTATCTTTAACGGTCTGTCCACTTATTTCGTGAATACGCACCGCACAGACAACGACAGAAATTACTTCATCTTAATGACAGCTGGACTGACAGCAGGATTCGGCCTAAGGCTGGCATAATGCCGATTTCACCTATGTATATGCCTCATTAAAACTTTACGGACATCAACTGCAGCGGTGGCAAAAAAGCTAAACAGTTTAATTCCTCGGCCAGAAACTCAAGCCCTAAAAAAAGGGTGGATGCCTTACTAGTAGAAAGGTAAAACAAAAGGTAACCAAGGCAAAACCAAATGGCCACATTCGGGATTGTGTTCGTTGGTAATAAATCTTATTTTTCTGCTGACATGATAGTAATGGTTAGATCCCAGATACAAAGGCGAGAAACAGGATAATATAGGTAGGTATGACTATGTGACTATTTCTTAAGTTTGTTTCCCTAAGAAAGAGGTTCGATTTACTTACTTTTTGTACTAAACTTAATTAGCTGCCTGTCTTACTTTTCCTTTCTTTGATTTGTTTCTTTATTAATACACATTTTAAAATTAGAATAGGCTTTAAATGAATTTGTAAAAACTTTATCCTAAGACCCACATTTTGCAGTCGTTTGGCAACGGCACATATATATTTTAGTTATTTGCACATTTAATTGTTTCCTTTTAAACTTTTTTCCTTATTTTTTCACACTTTTACTGCACCTGACAACTGTTCTTGCGTATTCAACATTATTTAACCAGTACTTTTTGCAGTACCTTTCACCCATTTCAGTCGTTAAAATCGGTTTAAGGTGTTCCGTAATATCTTTAACTAATAACTTTCGTATCCATTTTCTGAATTATTTTTTTTTTTAGAGTATTTATCGTGTTTAATAATTATTTCTGTAAGAGTGCAGAGAGCGCTCTGAAAGCGAACGCATCGCGGCGAAATTTCAAAACAAACTGATTGTGTGGATTTTCCAAACTGGTCCATTCAGTCAGAAAAGCAAGTGGAAAACAGCAGCAGCGACTTCGTAGTCGGCATCACACAGTTCTCTCTTCGAGTTTCTCTCTCTTGTGCGAAATAGTGGGAAATTTGCACGCTTTTGTTTTGAAAATTCGTCGTGGAAAAGCTTCTGTTTGCCCCCTCTATATTATTTTTCTTGTGTGTGCGTTTGTTGTTGGGTGAGAGGTTTTCCCACTTCATCATTCGCTACGTGACTTGTAGTTAATTCAGGAACTGAACCTTTATTGCAACAATGTAAAACCTTTATATTTTACGCTGATAACCCAATCGGCCTACCTTAATGATAATAAGTCTTTGAAAAAGGATAAGGAAGACTGTATTGTATTTGCATATATGTAAAATAAATTTAGAAAAAATTAACAAAAGAGTACGCTATAGGCGACTATCAGATACCCGTTTCTCAGCTAGTGAAAGTCCAAAGGACAAATTTCAAAACTGGTAGGTGTATCGAACGAAATTTAAAAAAAAAATATATACAAATTTTTAATCTTTCACAAGTGTCAGTGTGGCAGTTTTGGGCGTTTTGTGGGCTTTCTCTTTTTTTTTGTTGTCTCTTGTCTGGTTTCAGATAAAAGTACTGAGAAACACTATATTTTGAAATGGATCCTAATATTTTGTTTTGGGAATATATTTTGAACAGAACAACGATTTTCCGTGATACGAGTATATACAATAGGAGGTAGCATCGCATATTTCAAATGTTGACATGAGTAAATAAATTTAAACAATAAGTTTGGAATAAGTTTGAATCAAAAAAATTCAAACAATGTGACACCATTGATCATTTGCTTGTTTTTGTATCTCAATGAAACAACCTTAAACAAATCTGTTATGTATAAGGAGCACCTCCCGGTTTTTTAGTCTGAAGTGATTTACGGAGCACCCTATTTTCTGTAGCTGAGTAACGGTATCGGATAGTCGAGTCTTATCTATACCGATTATATATTTTGATTATAGAAGCCGTGAAAGAAATGCGCAACAAATCCACTGCATCGCATTTGATTGCACCGTGTGTCTGTGTTGCCAAGACATTTGGCCACCGAATGTGCAGGCTAAGCTCTAGGACTTCTAGTGACGGTGGTAGCATTTGGCCATCAAGTTATCACAGTCAGTTTACTGATTGCATTCCTGACCCGTTTTTTGCTATTAAAATTTCTTTGGTTTATTTTCAATAGCCGGACATATTTTCCTTTCAGAACCCTTTCATTACGCCAATTCCAAGTCGCAGGCACAAAGAGTGAACGGCAAAAACTTGTCTTGTTATCTAGAAAAAAAATAGAAAAGTTCAAGAGCAGTACGGTCTTCTACTTGTGATTATTAAAGGGATTTGCTTTGCTTTTATGCGAATTGAAATCGCTGCACGCCGAACTCAGCCGAGCTGATGACAATGACGGCATACAGCATGCCTCAACCTTGTTTTTGGTCCATTTACGGACCATTTACGGATTTACTGTTGACGTTTATGGATCGATTCAGGCAGTGATTTATACAAAGGATTTGCATTCAAATCGAGGCTCGCAATGATTTGTTATCAACTCAATCGAATTCGGGTGGACCATAATGCAAAATGTACGTGTCAGGACTAGGTCCGCGGCCCAGGAATTTACGGCTATTTGCTGGTTATTAATTGCGATCAATGTTGTTTTCGATTCGGGCCAACACAAGACTTCATAGTTTACTTACTTTTCATTTTTCTGCACTTTTCTCCTTGCTGTTTGCTCAGCTATCCTATTGTGAATTTTGTTTAATTGAAATATTCATTGACTTTTTCAGACCCTAGCCACCCTATAATGTTGTCAACTTTATTAATTTAATTAGTTATAATTGCATTTAACTCAACGTTACAGTGCTGCTCGCTGCCAAAGTTTCTGGGAAAATGCAGAAGAATATTTATTGATTTTAAGGTAAAGCAAGATGAAATGTCTGAGTGAAGGCCTTCATCTGTGCGGTTAAAAATGCATTTAAGTTTATAAAACAAACCGAGTTAATATGTATGTTAAATGAGGCCTTACATCGTACCCAAACAAGATGGATGTGTGATGCCCAACCATTATCCACCTAGGAACTTGTATTTGCCGGATTAATAAAACAGCAGTTAGTTAGACCAAAGACACTAGAATAACAAGATGCGTAACGGCCATACATTGGTTTGGCACTATGCAGCCACTTTTTTGGTGACGGCCAAAATTACTCTCTTTCCGCTCACTCCCGCTGAGAGCGTAAGAAACCTAAAAATATAATTTGCTTGTTTGTGTGAGTAAAAACAAGAGACGAGAACGCGTATAAGTGTGCGTGTTGTGCTAGAAGACGATTTTCGGGCCGAAATCAATTCTGATCGAAGAAACGAATTTACATGGTACATATTAGGGTAGTTTTTGCCAATTTCCTAGCAATATGATAAAATAAAAAAATTTTTAAAAATTCGCGCCCTGAATATTATAATTTTAAAGCTTTTTAAATTTGTTTGTTAAAATCGCCGCTCGAATTAGCTACCGTTTACACATTTATATTTATGTTTAATTCTAATTTGTCTCTCATCTGACAATTTTTTAAAAGCGAAATATTTTTTTTGAAACACTTTTAATGTTAATGTTACATCATATTAAGTCAAATGATTTAATAAATATACTAAATAATTAAATATGCAATTAAATTAAATTGCAAAAGTAATATCAAAGACAATAGAATTATTCTAGTGTCTTTGCTTTGTTCATACCTTGAGGCACGAAGTGCGGACACAAGCACTCAACAATTGCCTTATTAATTTTTCACACGCCGCAACATGAATACTCTAATGACAAATATTCTTATATAAAGTCATTTTTGAAATTTATTTTTGTGATAATATGTACATAGATTTGACTATTTCTAATCTATTTTCAAATAATAATAACGTTAAGGCAATGCAAAACAAGAATTTTTCGCATGGTGCCAATTGATCAAAAATAATATAGATTTAAAGCCAAAGAACTTCTAAAGTGAAGGGCATATTTTGTCAAATTTACAATGCATGTGAATACGTGTGCACACATACTGATGTCTGCTATCACTTTGTGCGTTGAAAAGAGCTGTTCGCTGTAGCGCTCTTCGCTCTCTCGCTCTCTAACAAAAATTCGAGAGAGCCTTGAGCCACCTCTAGAGCCACGGCCAAAAAATCGTGTGCCAAAAAATCGTATGGCGTTACGCATCTTGTTATTCTAGGGTCTTTGGTTAGACTTAGGTCACAGTCAGCGGTCAACAGCTATGGACTTTCATTATTTATTGATCCGCACTTAGCACTTTTAATTGGTCTTTCAGGTGCTTGATTAGGTGTGCAAACCCATGCCACAAGCCAGCCTAGGGGATATTTATGGCAGAAACGAACAGTCATATTTCGATTAATGAGAGTACTACCTAAGAAGTGGGGTCATTGCCATTCATTACTGATTGGTCGATTGGTGAACTGTTTGCCGTACACTCCTGTCAACCAAATTGGATTATATTTATATGGATTTTTACCTACATTCCCAACTATGTCACACTGGGGAAATGTATATGGCAAAACTATAATACCTCGTGTTTCCATATATACTACAAAGTTCTGCGTGATATTCTTTAAAATTCATGAGGTAATACCAATTTCTCAGCACGAATCTACTCCTCTGATCCAAAATTATTTCTTGTTTCAGTAGGTGCACTTTTCTAAGTGCAATTGCCCACATCGATGCTGGCATTTTGATGATTGGGTGTTAATTAAACGATTGCACGCACAGTTGCACATTCGTGAAAATGGAAAAGAGAGAGTTGTCGTGTGACAGGAAAAGGATGCTAAAGAGCATCAGCAGGCAAATGCGGAAAATACATTTTTCCCTCTTCGAGAGTGCAGATGTATGGGCGAGCAGCTGTCACAAAAGTCTGTCCTTGGTCCTCCCATTGCCACTTCCGTTCCTCCAGCCCATGAGCCCTTTGGTCCTCCGAGCCGGATTTCGGGCGCGTGAGAGAGTGTGATAGTGTGGACTCGCGTGGCATACACAACTAACAACTACACCCACGTAAGCACAAGTGACAGGTAATTTGTGCATAAAAGCGTGTTCACGTGGGGTGGCAGAAATTGGGGAAGTGAAAGCACAGGCACCACCCACGCATGCATTATTCAGTGCATTGCCAGCTATTATCCTGCCTGTGCACACTTCAAAATTTTCGTAATTGTACCTCAATGGAAATGAATTTTTTCCACTATTCAACGGATTTCGAAAGGACAGTTGTGACATCGTTGTGTTGGCATATGTGGCCATAGTAGGCTGAGGCGGAAAGTCCGTATCCTGGTTTATTATCCTGACAGACTGGGCCTGTCACTGTTCATGCCCGATTAATATCCCTGTTGATATCCTGTTCCGTTAAGGTAATGGCAAAACAAATAATAAAATAGGGTAAGCTTTGAAAGTTGTGTTTGCGACAGATTTGGGCGGCTGGTAGTCGTTAGTCTGGGTATGTAAAGTTCAAAACAATCTTGCGCGGCGTAGACCTCTATAATCTGCAGACATAATCTGAACTTTCTAGCGTTCATAGTACCAAAGATCTCGACCTTTAAATGGACAGTCTGACAAGGCCAGATCGTCTAGACCTGCTCATTAATTTATATGCTTCATGGAGTCGGAAAGGCTTCCTTATACCGGTTACATACATACATTATGCCGAACATTTACTATAAGATTAACGTTTAATATTGTGGACGCCGAAAAATGAATATATGTACTCAATCCTTTAAATAATTTCACAATGCCTTTATTCGACTTTTCCCTTTAAGCACACGCCACCCAATGCCGCGTCTCGCGGATTCCTCTTTTCTTATGCTCTCTGAAGTGTGTATGCGTTTGTGAGTGAGCTAGGTGTACATTCTTATCTCTTAACGCTAGCTTATAAGTAAGAGCGAGATAACAATAATATTCTTATTCCTAACGGGGATATGATCATATGCTTCTCTCTGCCACTATGGGCTTCATACCTAAGACTATGCTACCAAAGACCCTAGAATATTCTAGTGTCTTTGATGCTACTACATGGTACAGTGGGCCTTATGAGTGTTCATCCTACCACAATATGAAGGTAAATGTACTTGTATTGCAGGGAATTCAAAAAATTAATTGACTAAGGATATTAAAATACCAGTTAGTTACCAACTTAGCCTGCGAAATCACAGTTAAAGAATGTAAGTTCACTCGTTTTTCTTCGTGAAAAGGATCATAAGTAGTCGATAAGTTGGCTTTCAGGGAACTTTAAAGTCATTACAAATCATTGAAGACCAACCAACCAACTTGCTGTGCATAATGAACAGGTTTCGTGTTTTGTATATAGTTCAATTTCCAAGTAATGTTAGCACAACAATTACCCCATATTTCTTTTGAGTATCTGAGTATCCAATGCCAACAGTTGCAATTTGTAATCTGCAACCACTTTTTCGAAAGACTTTTGAATTGCATTACCGTACACAAATAGTCGTAAGCACTGCGGCTTTCTTGTGCATGTCAGTTACAAAGGAACAAGAGACAGTCATTTGTGGACAAAGTTTTTAAGTGCATGTCAATGTTTATTGCGGCAAAATGTGGGTGTGTGATTGGGCTTTTAACAGCGTAAAAGAGCAAGTAAATTCTGTTACGTTCAACTTACCGGAAAGTTTGCACTTGTTTGTCTTGTTTCTGGTCAGTCGGTTACAAGTTTTTCATAAGAACCACACGTAACGTAGTTCAGACACGCCACGAAACTAACTGAATCACAATTTCAGAGGGTGATGGATATATCTTCAGTAAAAACGAGTAAACAAAAGCCTTAGGAGCAAACTCAAAACTTTTCGATCAACCGATCACCAAAGTTGACAAAGTACCATTATTATATTTTGTTTCCAAGAAAAAGTTGCCTTATGGTGAAGCTCGGCAAATGCAGTGAAAAAAATGGATAGAAAATTGGATTTCTAGAAAGCCTACTCTTGGTTCCTAATTTTACATCGGTCAAAATTTGCATCTATTCGCAGGAACTCAGCTATGCATTAAATTCGACTTTTTTAAATTGAAATGGATAGGAAACTTTAAATTTACAGAATTGAATTTAAAAAGAAATCTTTACAGTCGTGAAAGTAGCAAAATAGTTTTTTACGCAATTTTTATTTTTGGCATTAAGACGCAAAGATAACATTAGAAAATGTTATCTAACGGCATACATATACCACAAGTCTAAATCTTCAGTGGTTCAAAAGCAGATAGTATATAATATAAGTATATAAGATAAGATCTTTGGCAATATTTAAATTGTTTCATTACCAGACAAAATATTGTTACAGGTTACAGTCGATCCCTCCGTGTCAGTCTGTCTGTCCATCCGTATGAACGTCGAGATCCCAGGAACTATAAAAGCTAGAAGATTAAGATTAAAAGAATTCAGATTCCAGAGGCGTAGAGACAAGTTTGGAAATATTATTATTTAGTATTTTTTTTATAATATTACATTTGTTTTGTTATTTCTAACATAATTTTTAAAAACACATTTCTCAGGAAGGTCCCTCTTTTAAGTGCGAAAAATTGTGGAACATTTGATTTGGTTGCAAAGGATCTCGATCGTATGTAAGGCGACCCATATATACCGACTATTGGCTAAATTACACAATAATACACAATCTAATTGTACATTAGATATAAGCCATCTAGATCAACATGTGAATGTGGATATTTTGGGGAATACTTATTTTGTCGAATGCATGTCATGTTTCTTTAATGTTTTTATTGCTTTGGGCACATATCATTTCATTTGGTAGATGCACTGCACCTTTAAAGCTAAACCATTCCGGGGCTTAAAACATTTAAAGCTTTGCCGGCTGTCCCCCGAATGCTGTGTTGCTATCTGGCGCCTTCCCACATCATTCATTGTTTTCCCTCCACGAAGGCCACACACCCAGCCCATTGATGGCCAAGGACAATTAAGTGCATTTTATGTGTGATGCCCAAGAATGCTAATGGCTGCGGCCCCAATTCCAAGCTGGGCGTTTGCTAAATCGCCTCTATTCTGAGTAAAAGCAAGAGAGGACGCTATTGTCGAGTACCTCGACTGTTACTAGATTATTAAGAAGACGACAGTGCGAGGGAGAAGATTTTTAACATATTTATGGTAAATGTTCCGAATTCGAAATAACGCCCACAATTAAAAACATATTTTTGTTTTGTTGTTTTTTTCTCTAAAACATTTTATTCCCCAATATAATTGATAAGCCACACAATTTTGAAATTTCTTTTTCCACTAGCTAAGTAACGGGTATCTGATAGTCGGGGAACTCGACTGTAGCGTTCTCTCTTGTTTTTTCTGTAAACCCAGTATCTTGAATCCCCAAAGGACATTCGTCCACAAATTCGCCAACATAGGACATTTAAGTCATAAATATATGTATAAATTTAAAGTAGGATTGACACCACTTGGTCTGTTTATAAATTAAATTCCAAATTCTTAAGGCAAAGATTTTAAGCCAATGAGTTTAAAAATATCACCAAATATCGTGATGAGTTAAAAATGCATTAGCAAAATATTTTAAACGACCGATTTGTTGATAAATTAAAATTTGTTAAATTTTAACAATGAATTCTTACTATTTCAACCCCCATTATGGTCCCTCTTGTTTTAATATCGATGTGCGATGTGATTATGCAGATCCGATACCATTTCTATATCGGAATTGAAAGTTGCAGTTACCTGCATTTCTCTATTCTCAAACGTAGACCAAAACAAACTGGTCAAAATAATTCAGAGCAGGTCAAAATTGAGCTTTACCAGCTTTAAATAAAGTATACAAAGTTTAAAATATACTACATATAAAAGTAATACGCCGCCAAAAAGAAAAGTATTGACTGCAAATGATTTAAAAGCGATTAAAAGAGATTGTTAAATTAGGACGATGAATAAAAATAGACACGTGGGTAAATAAGACCAACATTTATTTCTATTAGCTCTGATTTGGAAACTCTGAAAAGAATGTAACATCGAAAATTAAGGTCCATATAAAGTATATACTTAATCGGGAGCAGGATAGCCGTGTCGATCGGAACATGCCAGTCTGTCCGCACGTATGAACTTTGAGATATTCGGATAAAAGTTATAAAGTTGAGATTAAGCTTTCAAATTCCAGAGACATAGAAACTGAGCAAGTTTGTTTCCTGATGTTACCCACACTTTTAAAAAATGTTCGAATTTTTTTGTTTTATTATTGATTATTATTTATTATTATTATCCTTCCAAGGGAATCCGTATATGTGTACATGTATTTTTACAGCACATGTTTCAAGCGTCGGACAAACAAGGGAATCTATAGTCTATATATAGCCAAAGACACTAGAATTATTCTAGTATAGCCTCGTTTAAAGCAAATCCTCTACTCGCGTAAAGGAAATTTTAAAAGATTCACATATGCAAACAGAAATTTAATGTTTTGGCATGCAATAGTAATAATAAACTTGTAGGCACTAAATCTAGTAGCTGCTTTGCAAAAACGAATCAAAAATTTACAATTAGCTTTGTAATAAAACTGACATAGAAACAGAAGAGAACAAGATGGAACGATTTCATCGACTATCAGATACTCGTTACTGAGACACATCAGATACTCCACAAACAGTCTAGTCCAGAGTTGATACATACAATTTGGGTTCTTATTTTTGCCAATATCAATCGATATTTCAAGAGATTTTTTCTCTCTGGATTTTTAATTTCAGTTGTGATGTCGGCGCCATCTTTTCCGTTACAGAAATTTGCATAGATTGAACTTTCAGCAATACGAGTACGAGTGCGAATCCATCGTCACATGTGGCAACATTCAAAATTATGAAAATAAAGATGCAGACACAGCATTTGAGCGGGGTATTGTTGGTATGCGTTCTTAAATGTTTGACGAAATTTCGTTAATGGAATTTGATTCGCGGCTCACACAAAACGTGATTGGATTTCGGCCAGAAGGGAACAACTTTGACAAAGCCAGCCAGACAATAGCAGGATGATGCCAAGATGATGAACAAAACCGGTTGTCAGTCAAGCAAAAGGATCCTTTTCCTAATTGCGAGTTGAGGCTTCCTTATCGGCTCTTATCGTCACCCTCAAGGGCGTCTTAAAGTCAATGCAAATTTAATTAATACCCAGCTAGGAACAGTACCGCTAAGTGGCCAAGTGCGTCGGCACATTGTTTAAAGAATAAATTCCGATGAGCAGCTGCTGCCCTCTCAGGACTCGGGCTGGATTTCCCGGCATTATCACAAGCATCTAAAACAATAACAAAGCCCTGGGCTATTAGAGTTAGGCAGAAAACCCATGTAATAAATTTCAGCCTGTCAGCCAGTTGCCTTCAGCGGCAACATGTGCACCCCAATCATCAGCCCTTAGCAACTTATTTACAGTGATTGAGTTGAAGCCAACACAGAGCTGTGGCAAGATTTTAGTCACCGATGACACCGCGATGGGACAGGTGAAGAGTGTAATTATATTAGCAGTAAAAGGTGCAAGTCATTAATAGTGCGTAGCACCCATTTGTTTCGGTTTAATTGGCAGTTTTAAATCTTACACGTAAAGAAGAAGACAAATCCATCAGATACAAAATTAATAATTGCAGTTTAATTTACACGCAGCGTGAGTATGTCTATGTCTCTGGAATAAGCATGCTGAATCTCACTTTCCAGCTTTTATACATACATTGTTCATGAGATCGAGGCGATACGGACGGACAATGCCAGATCGAGAATTGATCCCGATTAAGAATATACTTTATATCGTCGAGAACGTTTCCCCCTACCTATTACGTACTTTTAACGAATCTAGTACATCTGTTACTCTACGGGTAATAGTCATAAATATCAGAGAGTGTTTATAATATAATTTGATATGCGTGCTATCCAACAAATCAATTTAATTTATAAAATGGTAACAGTTTAATACAAGTAATCATAGAATATGGATATAAATGGATATAAATTCATTTTTTCAGATTTCCAGGAAATCTCAACATTTTTATCGAAAACATAACTTTTGCGAAATTGTCATATAATCAGTAATTTAACGTACATATCATTTTTATTTCTCTTTTCAATTTAAACCAGATCTCTTACATGTACACAGAGTCGTCTAGCCTTACCTGATTGCTATGAATATTTTTGGAAATTTTTCGGTTGAGCTTTTCTTGTTTCCTGCACCACAATCGAATTGAATTTATTTCACCACGGAAAAATGTCAATGTCAATACCCATTTAATAAGTGAGTGAGATGTCAACAAAAAGTCATCAAACGAGCGAGTTCATATACATACATATATGATATATCGATATGAACACAAACAAAAATACATTCATTTGCAATCCCGTAACTAAATAACTCGACTTCCTGCGCAGAGCTGAGCGGCATGCCGATACTTAATACGAAGCCATGTGCCTTACCTCCGCTTTGAGATTCGCCCCAGGAGCAGCTGAGAAATCCAGGTGTGTGTGCCAGGCAAATATTGTCTAAGGACCCGTGGGAATAATAGCACACAGCAGCACGCTAGAGCATTTCCACCTCCGTTGAGTCCATACCCCTTACTGGTCGGGTGTACACGGTGAACGCGGGTCTTTTAAATAACTTTATCGATACTCGATATATGTATAGATAAATTTAATCATTTACAAATACCTGGTCGGTTCCGAAAAGATAAAGCATTTCTAGAGTTTCTAGCTCCCGAGATCTCCACATTCATACGGACAAACAGGCGGACAAATACATGTTATAGGGACACGCTCAGTAATACACTAAAATACATAAACGAGTATTTTATGAATAAAAATCAAAGCGAAATCAAATATTCGATTCCGGAATACAGGGTACGTCTCTGTCGAATCATCCGACATCCGTTGATATCCAGTGGCGGGCGGGAATCAAAAGCGGCTCTTGGTTCCAGCTCCTCACCCCGTCGACATCCCATGCAATACATTGTAGCGACACAATATATATGTTTCCAAACGTTTCTAGTGAGTATTTGTGTTGGTTACCGTTGTCCTTTGACCCGTATAAGGCTGCCACGTTTGCGGATTTCGTGCCTCATATCAGCTTTTAATTTTACGCGCAACTGCTGAGCTGCAGTGTCAGCGGCTTTCGTGGAGTCATGGGACAGGGGAATTATCCTGCCAGGCTGCATGGTTTTTGCGATTATGCAAATAAATGTATATTTTTACATTTTGCCGATTTAAAAACGAGCAAGGGCTGATATTAATTCATTCAGGGCCTGCATGCAAGACACTGGGAAGCAAGGTGTCCTTCTTTACTTAGAGCGTTGCCCCAGTATATCTAATTTAGCGCCACGGGAAATCAGAACGAATGCCGCACAACAATGAGCGACATGACATGTACTGCCACCGGTTAATTTTATTACCTGACAGATACTTACACATTCAACCAACATGACTCTTCCTCACAGGTATATACGTATGCATGTATGTATAAATCTTTTTAAGCTGAAAATAACGCACAGTGATTCAGTTTGTGGCATTTTACTTTCATTATCGTTCCCGACAAGCAAATTAACAGTGATTTTTATTTTTCGAAACATTTATTTTATCTTCTGCCTTTCAACAATAGGTTTACTCAAGGCTTGATATACAATTTGAAATGACTTTATAAATAAACCTAATCTTTCCCAGATTGTATTTGAGCACAATTCCGCTTAAGCTCTTAATAAAAAGCGATTAAATTCACAGAGTAAGCGGGACTCGCTTATGTGTCAATTATCTCATTTATGAAATTTAATCTCATTATGAAATTTTCGACAACAAAACGAAATACTTTATCCACGTATGAGATTAATTACACACGTTCAGGACACTCACGGATGCGCGGTATAAATAAATAATTTAAGTGATCAACCATTAGGTATCAATAATTATATCAGAAGTTAAATGTAAGTTAAATATAATACACACACTGGTGTATTGTGGTGTACATATATCTACCCAAATCATTTTTGTTCGATCTTGTGTAGTATTTCTAGTTATCCTGATGAGGAATATTTATATTGAGGTACTTTTCATCGAGTTAAGTATATCCGTTTTAAATACCATAATTTTAATAATAAATTTAACCAACTCAAAACAACTAACCTGTTGATATTTAAAGCACATATCCAGATCGACTCAACTTTCATCCCGATCAAAAATAATAATACTTCATATAGTACTATATAGTACTAGTAACGGATATAAACAATCTGATATAATTTTTGTAGTTGTTGGTGCCATTGTTGCTTAATGTATCTTGTCATATAATTTTTCTTAGGTATATTAATTAAGTACACCATCAACCAATCGATAAAAGAAGCTGTCTATTTCAACATCACAACAACATGCCATCAAATGTTCTTTTTGCGTGACGCAGTTTTTTATTATATGTTTAATGGCTTAAAATAAAATAAAATTGTTATTATTTAATAGACATTTTGTTAAGCTGAGACTGAGGTACCACAACATTTTTAAACATTTCAATAAATAATTTAATAGTTGTATGTATCTGTGTTTTTGAACCGTTGAAATTTTTAATGTTTTTCTAGTAATTAAGTGTCAAAACGATTAAGAATTAAGAATAGCATTAAAAAAAAAATGGAAATGACATTTAGGAGTACAAATCACAACTGAAAATTAAAAATTAATAAATAAAAAATAAATTAAAATAATAAGACGCGTTACTTATGTATATTCAAAAAACATTAAAAGGACGCAAGTCAGTAGATCGTTCCTACAATGGCTTTATGATTGATGGAAAACTAGTTTTTAGTTATGTATTTTTACGTAAATCATAGAGGTGCTACAGTGATCGGTGGAACCCTTTCTTCCTTCAAATGACTCATTTATTCATAACAATGACAAAGCACGTGGAAAAACTTCTCTTACCCTGCATTTCTACGAAAATTACCTAAACAAAGGCTTAAAATTTCCCACTATTTCGCACATGAGAGCGTTTTACATCGCGGAGCGTGAAACTCAGAGAGAGACCTATGATTTGCTGTCGACTGCTGCTTTTCTTATTCAGTTTGTTTTGAAATTTCGACGCGATGCGTTCTCTTCTCTAGGCCAGAAATAAATGGAAATATACTGCGGAAAGGACTGGTTTGGTAATGTTTACTTCGTAACAACAGATGTTAAGTGCAATACCGACATTAAAGCTAATAAATAAGATGTAGAAAAAACGTATAAAAATTAAAAAATACCCGAGCCTTTGTCAAGGCACGCAGTAAAGTTCTATATTTATGCAGTTCCTGCTCATTGGACGTTTAAAGTCTGAAATATTTACTCATCCCAAACAGTGAATAAATGCAAAATGAAATAAAAAAAAGCTAATATATGGGGAAGGAAACTACAATAATTACGTTTTGTACTGCGCAGACCAGAAAATCAAAAGAGGTACACACATGTTATTAAAACACATAGTTGGGAGCAATTAAATCAAGAAAGGAAGCTATCTTCGGCAAGCCGAAGATTTTATACCCTTGCAGTAATTGCATACTTGAAAGGAAGTGATGCATCCCAAGAAAGCCTCTTTATGATCTTTATTTGGTATTAGTTTTAAATTCTTTTTCGCACTGTTTCTTTGTTAGTTTTAAACAAATTTAAGCTAAATTTGAATATAGTCAAAAACACCTTTTTCCCATTTTTATACCACTGACCGAAAGAGTGAAATATACAATATAAATATATCCGTGATATCCTACCCGAGTCGATGGGGCCAAGCCAGTCTGTGTATAAAAGCTTATATCTCGAAAGCTACAAAATCTAGACAGAAATAAAGCGTGCAGATTCCAGGGACGTAGAAGCAGGTCCAAATTTTTCCACGCCAATTCGAAGGTCTATAAAACGACATATATATATATATTTTTGTTTTTTTTGTATCATTTTTGTCACGTTAATTTTAAAATTTACACTTCCAGAATGCGCTGAAAATTTATCCACTGCAAAGGCATGTAAAAGTCCAAATCTCTTGAATCTGGGAAACAGCGAAAAAATAAACTTAAATCAACCCATTTTTTCCAGTTTCTCGCCTTTGTATCTGGTAGTTTGCCAAATCTCAACACGATTACTCACATGTCAGCAGAAAATAAAATTTATTGCCAACGAACACAAAACGAAATGTTTTTCTGTGCTTTGGTTACCTTTTTAGGATTACCTCCCGACCAAGGAAATAAACAATTAAGCTTTTTTTTTGACACCACTGAAGTTGATTTCCAAGTTTTAATGAGACATAGAAGTGAATCGGCTGTCATTAAGATAAAGTAATTTCTGTCGTTGTCTGTGCGGTGCGTATTCACGAAATAAGTGGACAGACCGTTAAAGGTAAGTGGACCGAGGACACAAACACAAACGCTGATTACCTCGAGGTATTAAACTCCTGCTGGTTTAAGCCGAATTCTTTCGACAAGAATTTTTGGCCATAAACATTGCTCGGAAAGTGTAAGGTGTTTCGACATCCATTTCAAGGACGTTGCCAGTGCCTGTGACGAACCACAAATCGGGAAAACTCTACCTGTTATATTTACAATACTTTTTCTTCTCTCAATTTCCTTATTTTTGGTTTTTGTTGTGAACAAAGATACTTTGAATGAAGTTTATTTTGATAACTTGTGTAGTGAAATTTCTAGTTCGATGAGAAAACAGAAAGGTATGTGCACAATTTAATTTTGATGGATTTTTCTAAATATGAGATATAGCAATTGATCTGCATCTATATACATTAAAATACTCAGTCATCACTATCTATATCTTGTTTGGGCATCAAAAGGCTTGAATATTAGAATATTTTGACCTCTCGATCTTTGTCTAGCGTGCGGCAAGTAATAAAAATAAACAGAAAAAGCTATATCATTTACCCCCGCGGACCTAATACTATTCTCAATTTATGTGCTCCCACAGACTTATAGATTAATAGATCTCCTCATGCAAAAACAATTTTAAAATTTCTGAATTCAATTAGCTTTCAATTTATCTTGGCATTCGTTTACTTTAACTGCAGAATACGTTGTTAAAGATCTAGGGTCCTGCCATTTGTTAAGCAGTTCACCTATTAAATTTTAAATTAAGTTATTGGAAGGATACTAAATAAGGAGAGATATTGCCCGTAAATATGGCACGCTGAAATTAACAAAGATTTGCTGTTTTAATTTAAAAAAGCCAAGCTATCGAATACAAAAATATCTCTAAATTCGGCGCCCTGTTATCTTCAAAGTGGTTTAAAGTAAATATTTTGTTAAGACAGAGATTCCGAAAACAATAAGTTCGCTGGGTCTCATCCATCTATTCGATCGATGTGCTGACGCCTGTAATTAATTGTTTAGCCCGTTGACTTTGAGCAATTGCTGAAACATTCTTATGCCAAACGGGCATTTGAAAACTCCCTCCCTCCCTCTAATCAACATATCATTTAAGTGGCCGCTGTACAAATTGCTCACGAGCAATCAGTATCAACAATCAATAAATATTATTCCGTTAGTGTGACCTCTTAGCAACTTTACATGATTTGTCATCCTCATTGTGCTCACTTAGCCTATTCATTTCCCAATACGATTTTCCGTGCTTCCGTCTGACCATCGCAAATTATTTATTTAATATATTTTATTTTAAATATTTTTAGTTATTGACAGCAGCAATCAATGTTACTTGTGGTAGAGCCGAAGGGGAAACTGGAATGGGCACGTGACTGAAACTGGAACCTTATATGACTGTTAAAGATACATTTCCTCATCTTTGTAACAATATCAACAAAGCAGAGCAATACATGTGTAAATGTAAACAATGCCGCTGAGATGGAAAATACATACGTTACAAAAAGTTTTTAAGGTGAAAAGGATGAATAAGTGGATTTGATTATGATTATTCTTTTATATTATTTTTCTGTTTTCGTCGTTGGGAAAACAAATCCATGTCATTGTGCTCCTATTAAAACCGATCAAAGTATGAATAATATAAATCAATTTAAAACAAGTGAGAAAGCCATTGTAGAGTTCCTCGACTATCAGATACCCGATACTCAGCTAGTGGGAATGCCAACTCGAAATTTCATTATTTTTCTGACTTATCGATACATATTGGTGAAAATAATGAGAAAAAATTAAAAAACGTTTATAAGAGAAAAAATATCAAAACATTTTGTGCGGTTTGTGGGTGTTGGAGTGGTAAAAAGATTTTTGGCAAATCGATAGAACTTTTAAAAACTAACACAAAAATTAAAAAATATTTGTGGGATTTGTGGGCGTTAATATAATTTGCGATAAACATTTATAATAATAGAACGCAGGAGTATTTGTCTTTCAGCGGAACTAATATATAATTGAATTTGAAATTATCAAATATGAGGGGTAGTTTGGCACAAAGTCAGCCGAGACACCGCGCTTACAATAAATAATTGTGATTTGGCAACAATATAAGCAGAATCATTCTAGCTGCGGCAAAGCTGTTCATTTAAAACATTATAATAGTTTTATTACTGGCTAAAAACACGAAATAAATTTCGGAATTTATAACTTAAAATTTATAGGATATTGTTAATAAAATGTAATAAAATTTGATAAAAGAACTAAAATTTAAGAGTATTTTAACACCTTGGCGGCGCCATTTTTTTATTGATTTATTGTGTAAAAAGTCGATATTGATTTAAACATAAAATCTTGCGTGTCGTAGAGAAATGGTAAAAATATCTCAACACTACTTCTAAGCCCCATTGATTTATTTTTAAGGTCAAATTCATCTACTCCACGGAAATAATAACTTGATACTCATAAATAAGAGAGAATGCTTTAGTCGACATCGCCATTCAATTTTTTTGGGCACGATTTTTGGAGATGGGCTGGAATTTTTGATCAAAAGCCAGAGAGCGGAGAGGTCTAGAGCCAGCAGCTGAGATATAATTATTTTTCAGAAGCGTTTTTATGGGAGACATATAACAGAAGTCTCCGGAGAAAATGAATACTTTAAAAAAAATACACAACTAGCTCTTACTTGGAAAAGAAAATGAAAATGATTAAAGATTTAGATGCAAAATTACCCATTGTTTTGGGTATTCTTTTCTACACCAAATATCACTATATGCCAAGATTGGCAAACAGACGAGAATACTAGCGGTCCAGTCGGTGCTTAAATTATCGAAAAATGTTGCCAATATGGATACCAGAAAACTGTAGTCATCAAGAAAAACTTCGATGTTTTAACGGGTTTTCCTAATATATTTACAACACCCGTTCATCAATAAAACATCTAACTTATTTCATCAATTATTTATTACGAAAGATTTATTATACCTGCTACTAGTAGAGTAAAAGCGTATAAATATTCGCTGCAGTCTATGGTTTTCATTGTTTTCTGTTAATATAATATCAATTTCGGGCCAATTATCAAAAATAGATTTACACATTGTATAATTTGAGTTCCACCTCGTTTGTCAAAGATTTTTTAATGAAGTGCGTGGTCCGACATTCTGCTACATCCGCAACGACTAAAGCCTTTCGAGTAATGAACCCAAATTTAACCAAAAACCACCATTCCCCATTCCATAGGGAATCCCGTGGTATTCTCAATTTAAAGCGGCAAGGAATTTTAATAAAACAGCGCTTTCCCTCGGGAAAATGACACCTTTTAAAATGCATAGAAACCTCCCTGAAATGAATTTAAGGACTTTTTCCCGGTACGGCTGTCTATGTTGTAGGCGCAAATGAGCGGTTCCGTCAAAACGCACTTGATCGCCTTGGGCCAGTCGTTGCGTTTTAAAGGTCAAATATCATATATTGCATCAATCTGAAAGAAACAACAAAAGCACAAAATCAGTTTTACGATCACTTAGACTATAAATATTTTAGTTCCGTGGCGTTCTCTAGGCTCTAAGCTTATTTTGAGCTGTAAAGCTAGAAGGCCCTTACCGATGCGAAGACTTTCTCATCCACATCCTTCGCCTTCCCCTCTAACAAGGCCGTCATCTGTGCAACCTGGCTCTTCATCTCCGCCAGCTGCTTCGTGTACGCCTCCACTGCGCTTTCAATAGCCTGAACCCGTTGGCTTAACTCGGCCAATTGGTCGTTCAGTGGAATCGCTTTTTCATCCACACTTTTTTCCATAGCAAATTCTTCTTCCATTAAATAGAAGTGGTATTGATTTAAAAATGAAAACAATTTAAATTCATTTACCCTCAAGGTATAAAACCACTTGGCTGAGCTTTGTGCTGGTTGTAGGCTCTGCAGACGTTTTCAAAAACAACTTAAAATAACTATATTATATATTATCTGTTTTTTTTTTAATTCAATAAAATACTCTATTTTTCGGTCACGAAACCGATCCAGGTGAATCTTTTAAAGATACCTAAAACGCCGTTGTTTAAGGTATGCCCGATTCATATTGAGAAATACGCCTACGGGCTAAACACCTCCACAATGTGGATGTTGTTGCTTAATTTGTGAGTATAAAACTTAAGAATTTGTGATTAAGCAATGTCCTCGTCCATCTTTCAAAACAATATTTCAATATTCAAATAATTTCAAAAAATAGTTGGAATTTTTTTAGTTTTTTTTTAATTCCCTATTTAGAACAAATTGGGTTTATTTGCGACTTTTCGCGAAAATTAAATTTTTAGTTAGCAACCTCTCAATCAGCAATGCGGTCCTGCTAAAAGTGTGGCGCACGCAATTCCTAATTCGTGAAAAACTGAATGCAATATTAAAATTTATTAGTGGGCATATCGACGACAGCATTTTTGAGGACATTTTTAGTATGCATGTCATGTCAATTACCTGGATTAGTATGAACAACTGTGCCATAAGACCGGGGAACTTATTTTTGACCAGCTTCCCTGGCTTCCGATGACAGGGACCGTTCACAAGATTTTGGTTCACTCGAAACAGATTTTTGAAAACACAGTTCTTCCAGTCGGTTATTTTGGCGAAGAGGCTGCAGAATCCAGAAATATAATTTACAAATCCGACAGACTTCATCATGCCAGAAAGCACAGTCGAGTTTCAAACTTTACGAGTTTCACGAGTATTGGAAACTTCGGACCCCATAAGATAATTTATAAATTTAAGCAGGCGCACTAAAAAAACATAGGCGACTCCCTCTTCCGCGAGAAGTCATTGAATTGTTGTTGTGCAAATTTGAAAATGCAGACGAATGTTTTGATGATTCTCATTGTGGAAAGGAATATGAAAATGAAATGAAATTTCTCGTACCTATAACACTTTTCACACTTTTTTTGTGCACACCTGTTTTCGCTGACGCTAGATGAATAAAGAATCTTCCGGAAACTCCTGTGGATCAGCGATGGCAAAGCGGTCATACATGACATCTGTCAAAGCTATCGATATTCTTATCGGTACGACAACGCTTTTAAGCTCTCTAATGATGGCCTCTCGATATGGACTTACTATTCCATGGTATATCTGACAACGCCATTTTCAATGTTTAAAATTCATATGTTGATCAATATCGGTTTATGTTTAGATAAAATACAAACAGACCATATCTGACCGAACTAATGTAATAATACTCATTCTAATTTTTTAACCAAGCTTTGCAGTCGCTGCTAATAGCGACCAAAGGCCATATAGCTGTTGCAGTTGAAGTCCATGATAGGGACTTATCGATAAGTAACGTGATAGGGCCCCCCTTTGGGAATCCTGTCGGGCGATCTGGCCGTTAGAATTATACCGGTTCCCTCCGGGACTACTCTTTTCTTTTTATATGCTTGTTAGAGATCGTACCGATGTTTATGTTGCACTAGCGGCACTGCTAAGAAAAGAAATCAGTTCGTAACATAGCCATATACAAGGCAATATGTTCTTGAGGACCTTAAGGCACAACATATTTTATTGAGGTATTCGTTTCAGTCCTTTTGATCTGGACGAAGATACGCCCTTGTATCAGCGATAACCGAACGAGGCGAATGGTAAGCAATTAAAGTCTGCGATATTTCGTACTGAAGCATTCGCTTCAAAACGAAATTGGGACCCGTTATTTGACCATTGTTTTCGGGACTCCAAAAATCAAAAACAGCTCTTCTTCGAGATAATTTATTACGGTAGTAGCATTTATCTTTTATCTGGTTTTAAGAAGGCAAACTTGATAAGGGATCGATAACAATCTGGCGTGTTTTTTATGGTGGCCCGAGAACATGATTACACGTCTCACAGTCATTAATGCAAACTTTTATGTCAGTTACTAGTCGAGGCCAAAAATAATATCTTCGCAATCACTTTATAGTATAGTATAGTATAGTATTCCACAGTGGGAAGCTAACGGCCTATTGTGCCCTTGAAATATCAATTTAGATACTAATTGGTTGGGTATTTAAAGCTTAAATGCATACTCATCATGCTTCGCATGATAGATATTCTGCTTTTCTGTACACAAAACCATATTCAGTTTTAAGATCCGGAAAGTTATTTTTATTCGTAATAACCTTTGCTTTAATATCCTGGTAAACAGGGGACTTAAGTTCTTCAGAATTTAAATCAACGAACAAAAAGTTCCTATTTCATTTTCTTTTACACGCGATGTCCGGAACAGCGTTCAGAACACCCTTACGATGTTCGATTTTAATACCTTTGAAGAGCCAACGACCATCGATCTAATCGTGATCTGAGATCATGATTGGACATGAGCCATTTCCACGAGGCATAATCAGTTACAATCTTACAATCTTTCTCAAGGCTACTATCGCAGCCAAACATTCTTATTTATCAAGCCTTAAGTAAACCTATTGTTGAAAGGCAGAAAATGAAATACAAGTTTTAAAAAATAAATTGCTTAGTATTAGCTTAACGCAGTTGAGTACTGTTAATTTGCTTGTCGGCAACGATAATGAAAGTAAAATGCCACAAATTGAATCACTGTGCGTTATTTCCAGCTTAAAACGATTTGTACATGCATGCATACATACATGTATATACCTGTGAGGAAGAGTCATGTTGGTTGAATGTGTAAGTATCTGCCAGGTAATAACATTAACCGGCGGCAGTTCATGTCATGTCGCTCATTGTTGTGCGGCATTCGTTCTGATTAGAAAAGTAGATTTACTGGGACAAGGCTCTAAGCAAAGAAGGACACCTTGCGTCCAAGTGTCTTGCATGCAGGTCCTAAATAAAATAATATCAGCCCCTGCTCGTTATTAAATCGGCAAAATGTAAAGATATACAATCTAAGATGGTAGGTACTGAAGTCAATACCATAGAATATTACATTAGAGTCCAGCACTAACTCGGTACAAAACACTACAGCAATATTTCGGAAGATCTCTTTGCTTATGATAAACCTATTTTTATTTAAAGTACCCTATTCGCTGATAAGAATGCACAGTCTGAACATTGAGATCTATGATTTTTATACCCGTTATTCGGAGAGTAAAACCAAAGACATTAGAATATTCTAGTGTCTTTGGTTAAAAGGGTATACTAGATTCGTTGAAAAGTATGTAACAGGAATTAGTATTCGTATCGTATTAGTATCGATATCCCAGAAAAATTATGAAATTTCGCGTTCGCATTTTGACTAGCTGAATAACGGGTATCTGATAGTCGGGAAATCGGCTATAGCATTCTCTCTTGTTATTTCTAGGTTAATATGTGCCTTGCCAATTTGGTTCTCTATGCCATTTTTGCCACGGACACTAAAACGTCCACACATTAAAAAACCCTCTGGACGGGCGGTGCAGAATTTTTCTTGGTGGAAAATAATTATATAGTCAACATCTAAGGGAAAACTCATTACCTGGGGATTTGTATAAATTAAGACTTACATAAATGCGTGTTATGGTCATGGTCGTCGAGAGTAAAGAGCAATGACATGTGGGGCAAGTGACAAATATGGAAAAGAATCTCGGACTACCATAAGCTTAGTATCGGGTAACGTCTAGACGAGCGCCTATATCTTGTTTATATCTTTTATTAACAAGATTATATCTTGTTCTTGCATTGATTATAGTGAAATAGTGCCGGCACAGATACCCGCTGTTTGGGATTGGGGACGCAGCCATTATCATTCTAAGGCAACACACACAAAACGTCCTTAATCGTCCCATCACTGTGCCATCAAAGGAACACAAAGAAACAACGTGGGAAGGCGCCAGACTGCCACCCAGTATTCGGGGAAAAGCCGGTGCAGCTTTGCATGTTGCAAACGGAATATTTAAGCCTTAGTGGTGGAGGGTGTCGTGCATCTACCAAATTAATTCTTTATAAATGTGCGCCGCACCACAAAAAATGTGTTCAATCATTTAACAATGTCATCACCATAATGGCTGGCAAGGTGCATTGCTATGAAATTTACATAAATCATTTATTCGTCAAGGTGGGGAGAAAATGCGGAGAAGGGTATTTGTGTTGCGGTTGCGACTGCTGCTGACTGACATCCATTTTGACGGAAATACTCAACGCCATGACCTGGCTGGCAAAGGAGGAACAAAAATTGGCTTTCACTCGTTTGGACTAGTAACTTATACATTTCTAAAGCATCTGGCCTAACTTTTCGACTCAAGATACTTAACGCGTGTTAATTCCTTTAAATTCCAGTTAGTTTTAAAACCAACTCTTCTTTTTAGGTGCGCCCAGAGCAGTAACACCCTGAGGTATTTTATCCAAATAGGTACTGGACTAGCCAATAAATATGCAGATTTCGATACAAAAGAAACCTATAAAGCAGGGTTTGAAATGCTACTCACTCCCATACGATTTTGCATATGCTATGGCTCTTGCTTATGCTTCCTTTCCCGTTTTTATTTTCCGACTCGCTCAAATAATTAATAATAAAAATGTATGCATAGGCACTAACTAAAAACTTAATGTATTCAGTCACAGAGATCAAATTAAAATAAAAAAAACTAGAGAGAATGCTATAGTCGAGACTATCAGATACCCGTTACTCATCATTTTCAAATTTCATCATTTTCCTGGGATATCGATATTGATATCGATATTAGGAAATAAGATGAGAAAAAATTTTAAAATTGTTCAAAAGTTTGTGCGTGACCGGCTTGGCGGCTTTAGGGCGTTAGAGTTTTTAACAAATCGATATAAATTTACACGATTAACAAAATTATGAAAACATATCCAACAAAATGAGGACGTAAATTGTAAAAGACTTATAAAAAATATGAAAAAATATTAACACATTTTTCAAAAGTGTGAGCATGATAGTTTTGTGCGGTTAGTGGGCGTTAGAGTGGTCTTGGAAACATGGGTCAACAAACTTCTGCTGCGTCTTCGTCCCTGGAGTCTGTATGCTGAATTTCAACCTTCTACCTTTTTTAGTTCCTGAGATCTCGACGTTCATACGGACGGACGGACGACTTGGCTATTGATTCTGATAACGAAAATTAAAGCTATTAAAGCTTTCTCAAAGATAGTTTCCATTCTTGTTTATATTTTTTTCTATTAAGTAAAAAGAAACCGTACAATAAAGGAAAAGCCCAAAAATGGATTTTTTATATCCTTATAGCGAAGTACACTTGATTCAGTTTTAAAGAGAATTAAAATCGGAACAGAACAGAGAATTTTGATCGGAACATCGTATCAAATTCTTTCAATAAAGTCCGCAATGATATGCTCTAGCAATTAAATGACCATTTACAACATTCGTACAATATGACGTATACGTAATCTGGTGAGTACGCCGGCTTGGACATCAATCACTCATACGTCATGTGGCGTGGCGGTACACAAAAATCACGCAAACATCAAAATGTTTTTCCTCCCACTTCAGCTACTGCCACATTGTTGTTCTTGGAACAATGAATAAGGTATAAACAGCAAAGGGGAATGCAGCAAGAAAGGAACAAGTGTCGCATCAGACATAGTTGCCAGCGTTCCAGAAAGTACCCCATAAAATCCCATAAAAGCATTCCAAAATAAGGAAAAGTGCTGCTAAAATAGCCTCAGAAATTTGTAGTTGACGTCGCCTGCTGGGTGAAAACATAATTTTAGGGAAACAGCGTGTAATGTTATTGACTCACGACGAAGAAAAGGTGATGAATTATTTGTCCCGTTTGTTTGCTTAGAAGTTCTTCTAATAAGCAAGCAGTGCCAGGCAGAAGTACTCATCGGATTATCTCAACTTTTATTTCATAGTACTAATAAGGGAAAATAATCCGGTCACGAAATTGCCTGTTTTTGGAATGCCTTTAGTGAATTTTTGAGATCATATTTACTGTTTTTGCATTGTAGCTCCTCGACCATGAGATACCTTTTTTGAGTTTCTTTGAGAATAAGGAGTTTTGAGTTTGTTTGAGTATAAAGGAGAAAATCCAACATTTTTTGGCTAATCAATAGAAATTGCTTATTCTCGAGGCGCTTATACGAACAGTCGGGCAAGGCCAGATAGACTCGGCTGGTGATCTTGTTTCCTTCTACCTGTTGCACACTTTTCGATTTATCGATGGAAAATTAGGAGTAATAACCAGAAAAAATAATTGCTTACGACATTGCCTGAAGAGAATCCCTTTTGTTTATTGAAATTCGCAAAAAAAAAGACGAATTTTATGAACAAATTTAAACTAAAGCATTTCTTGAATATAGAATTTAATAACATTTCTTTTTAGACGAAGACGATACGGACTGCAACAACGATGGACTCCTTAAGGCGCAAAACTTGTCCAAAAACCGCGACAAGTTAAGAAACGATAATGTACAAGATGTTATGCCTAACAATCGCTTCTAAATTCAACGATATCGATTTAAGAAGTATCGATCTCAAAATCTAGCTCAGCATACTCAGATCAAAATTGAATCATTCCCAAATCATGCAAATGACTGACTATTCCTTTTGTAATAATCATAATAATAATAATTATAATTATAATATTGGAAAAATGTCTTTTTGCTATCGGGAAGAGCCGATCTTGCTTTTGAGGAGGCTCGAATCTAGTATAGCCTTTTACTCTACGAGTGACTGGTATAAAAACTACACGAAATAAGCTGCGGCGTGAAAAAAGCCTGCACATTTGGTTTGTAAAATATTTGTTCATTTCTTTAATTGAAGGAATGGTTTCTGTTTATATACTACGTCGATATTTGTAGTTATATACTGCGTTCAAATTTTCTTGTTATCTTAGTTAGCCATGACAACCTAGACTTTAATTTGTCAACTTCCCGATATATGCTGCGAACAAAGTCGTCATATTTCTGACCCTATTGTTGGTCCTACGAAACGGAGACTTGGACATTTGGAATAGTGCATTTATGCTTAGTGCCAATGATTAGCGGTATGATTGCAATACCACGCAGCATGGGTTGAGGAAGGGAAAGCTAAACAAAGACAGGATGTGGAAGGTTATGTTGATCCGGAGAGTCAAAATGCATTAAAGGAAAGGCGAACGCATCGAAAAAGGTAAGGCCTCACAGTAAAGTACACAAACAAGCGTTTTAAATATTGACAAGGATGCCATTCTAATCTTGCTGCAGCAAACCTTCAACTATTAAAGCGCCTGACTGCAAATCAGGCCGCATCAATTCACATTTAACTTTGGCCAATTCCTATTCCATTTTAATTCAAAGAAAATTGTGACAAAAAAACAAGACACAATTTCTCGACTTTCAAAACTTGTTTTAAGTGTGTGGGCGTGACAGTTTAGACAGTGGGCATGGCAACACCAGTGAACAATCTTGCGCACTCTTAACTTTCTAGCTTCAATAGTTTCTGAGATTTTGACGTTCATACGGACGGACAGGGTCAGCTAGTAATCACATTCAAAAATATATAGACATATAGTCCACAATGCTTTCTTATACCAGTTTTAGCAAATCTAAGATAAAGAACTAGGAAAGGTGGTGTTTGACGCTTCTTCCAACAGAGCACGCATATAAAGCGTTATTAAAAATGAACTTGGGATAAAGCAAATCCTAAAAGGATCAACCCCAATTCAGAAAACAAGGACAAGGACATCACCCTGGTCTCTGTGTACCTCGCTTTGGCCACTCTGAATGCGAATCTATAAGTTTTTACTGGCATTTACTTAAATGCAAATCATTTGTCTAAATCGATCAATATACATTAGAATATCAATATATATTAGAAAATTATAAAAAAATTCCAAACATTTTTCAAAAATGTGGGCGAGACACTATTGGCCGTTTTTAGGGCGTCAGAGTTTGCGTGACAACCTTCTAGCTTTTATAGTTTCTGAGATCTCGACGTTCATACGGACAGCCAGATCCCTATCAAAAATATGTATATATTATATATGTATTTATCAGCGAATCTAGTATAGCCTTTTACTATACGAGTAACGGGTATAACAATAGGTTATGCTTTAGTCGAGTTCCTCGTCCATCAGATTCCCGTTACTTAGCTAGTGGCAGGGGGATTGATAAAGTGGGACCGATAAATAGTTTTGGGTTTAGATTGTATGTTATGCAACATCTGCAAAACTTGCACTTCTCGCAAAAAGCTGTCAGGCTCTTCACATGTCAAGCAATTTTTAAAACCCGCTGATAGAGTATTCTAGATTCGTTGAAAAGTATGTAACAGGTAGAAGGAATCGTATTTGAACATACATATAAAGTAAATGTATGTTGTATATGTATGATGTTGCCACGGCCAAACCCACACTTTTAAAAAATTATTTGAATTTTCGTATTATCTTATTAGTCTTGTAAATTTTTTATCAAATTGCTTAAAAACATTTTCTTAGCCAAAACTGCAACGACCACATTTTCTTTTTTTCACTTCATGTTTTTTGCCAATTTGCCAACAAAATTATTGAAATTTCTTATTTGTATCCTACTAACTGAGCAACAGGTATCTGATAGTCGAAAAACTTCACTATAGTGTTCTCTCTTGTGTGCAAATATAATTTTCATAATCCACCTGTCGACAATTTTACGAATTGGAACATTCATTAAAAAGTTATAAGATAGGCAGCTGGGCAAACTTTTGTGATGAGAAAAAGTTTTAAGCGTGCTACTGCAGTTTCTCTTTTTTTTTTGGGTGTAGTTTTTTTGTTTAGTTTGAGGTCCACATTTTCACGTGTCCACTCCCTTGTCACCGTATTACTTTAATGTGAAAAGTTTAATGAGTATGTAAATATTTATTGTTGACCAATTAACCGAAACCCTTTTTGTGGCATGGACATATATTTGCTGTCGGTATTAATACCCGTTGACTAAAAGGATACACTGGAATCGTTAAAGAGTAAGTCACAGGTTGGGCGAAGTGTTTTCAAAGGTATACACATTCTCTCACAATTGCACTCCTACTAACTCACTAACGTTTCTCAGATAGTCGAGGATTTCGTTTAATTACATTTAGCATTTTAGTTTATTTGACAATTAACGTTTTCGTAACTAACTTAGCAAGGATTCTCTGAAAGGAAAAATCGAAACGACGAGAGTATTTATATTGGGGTGTTTGGGATTCGCAACTCATCTACTTCAGGCTCGTGGAAACACAAAATTGAAAGGTCGGAAACAGCACATCGAATTGCCGTCGGATAATAAAACAGGAATTAGGAGGACAATGATTATTTACCGTATTTATCGTAGCAGAGATATATTAAACTCATGAAGTATATGTAAATTTAAAATGTACACATTGGGGCATATTCTATATTCTGTATTGGCGCAAGTGTCTACTTTACTGTGTTTCAAACCTCTACAAGGGTACGATAAAAGAGCAAAATCAGTTTCGATGTCTTCGAAGCGTAATTCGTAATTACTGCTGGGGTGCAGAAGCTTTTAATTGCCGAAGCTTCATTTGTTGTAAATTTTAAAATCATTTCGCATAATATTGTAATCTGAAAATAAATAATAAAAGCGTCTGGCTGGAAACCTTGTGGATACAATAATGACTACCATAATTTACAGGTTACCGGTAGAAAAGGAGATTATCGTAAGTACAAACTCACAAGCAAATGCTTTAAGCACATCTCTACTTACTATCCTCTCTGCAATACATTGTGGATACGTAATAACTACTGGCCCTGCGGCCACCTCTCCGTAACAGACCTACTACGAACCGATAATTCGGTTTATTACGCATACGCTACGTGAAACGTCAGTCCACCAACGCAATTAAGTAAAGCCCCGTCACACACAAGACATTGCAATTCGGCAAGTAATTGAATCGCTTTCATTGGTATAGTCCGCAATTATGGCGTCTACTTGTTACCCCGAGGCCCGGAGATTGGATCGGAAGTCGAATCCTGTTTATCATGCACAGCGATCTGTAACTTCAGTTGGTTGGAGCCAAACACCGCTGGACTGGCAAGACTTTTAATTTTGTTTGTAATTGCCAGATAAGCCAGATAATTGTGTCTGCCCTAATTACGAAGGAAAACTGAGATTCTTTTGACCAGACTTCCTTTAACTTCCTAGAAAGCGCTGGTTGCCTTAGTATATCTGGTTCATTAATTTCCTAATTACTATAATTCCTTAATTCCTCAAACACTATAATTTCAAGTGTTTTCAGTTTGCTAAGATGAACACATTGACCTCAGTCCAGGTAATTCCACACCATGTCTGTAACAAAGCCAGAATTTCTGTGTGGTGCTGTTGCACGTTTGTTAGGAATTATGACACACAATTACTTTGGTTGACAAAGGACTCTCCTGAGGGCCTAATGGCTTGCCTTAATTGAATTGATTGAACTTTTTAAAGGTTCTGCACAATTAATTGAATCTTCTGTTTTCAGTATAATTTGAAAGTGTTTGTTCATAATATGTAAAATTTACTTAGTGCATTTATTTAATCAATTATAATGTATTAATAAGTACGTTAAGGTGAGAGTCATTTGTTTCTTACCTAGATAGTGTAAGGCAAAGTGTCGTTGACGAAATGTTAGTCCATTAAATCATATATTTCGACCGAGCCCAATGGAAACTCGGCTCATTTTGGCTAGAAGTTAAATGATATAAACCAAGCCTTATATTTTATATTTGATATTATATTATATTATATTTTTTATTTGACAAGCGGCCTTTATTTTGTGACAGTCACTCAATAATTTATTTCTGGGATATGAAAATTCTGACAAGTTTTGATTTTTTCAACTTATTGGATCTCGTTATTAATTTCGTAGCAACATCCCTGGTCTTACGTTATTATTACGTTACTTTTTATTACGTTATACGTTTTACATTATTATTACGTTATAATTACGTAAAATGTGATGCCAGAGTTACAATACTACGCCTGATTCAAATGATAAATTGATTATTTAAATAAATTTAGATAATAGATTATTTAATAAATAAATAATTTTTTTTAAATTAATAAATAAATATAAACCAATTTGCTCTATAGGACATTTTACTAATACACATATATTTCAAAAAGAATTATGCAATTATGCAAAATTACATAATATACATAGAAGGTTATGATTAAGCCTACAGATCCTAAAGACAGACGCAGCACAAGTTTGTTGACCCATGTTGCCACGCAAACTCTGACGCCCTAAAAGCGGCCAAATGTGCCGCGCCCACATTTTTGAAAAATGTTTGGAATTTGTTTATAATTTTATTATATTTCTATTAATTTGTTAAAAAACTTGTTTCCATGACCACTCTAACTGGCCTCGTCCCTCCATTCTTCTACAAAACGCACAAAACGGTCACTCCAACACTGTTAAACAAGTTATAAATGTTTTATCATTTTATTCACCAATATCAATGTATGAATCCCCTATTATTTTGTCAAATTGTAAAATTGTAAATGGTTTTGAATGTTTAAGGAACTTACTTTAATATATTATTTTTGTAATATTTTTCTATTGATAATAAATTTGTGTTTTTTTTTTTTTTTTTTTTTAATATATTATTTTATTAAGCGTTGAAACCATGCATTCTGATTAGCATCTTAACAACACATATAAAAACAAATCTTAATGAACCAAACCTCTCACGAGGATTACTAGCAGGTTTTGGGAGGGCTGGACGATTAACGAATCGTCTTGCTGAATCCCAGTCTTTTAAGTCAGTTGGGGCTATACAATCCACGTATACTGCTCTTTTGGCTCTTAGCGACATTGTGCTCCTTTTATTTATCAGTCATCTTAGGTGCTGCATTCTTTGGCCACATCGTTTGGTTATTGTTTTTATGTGTGGCCCAAAAGTAAGGCGCTTATCTAAGGTTATGGTATTTCGCTTAAGATGGCTGTTCCAATGTCACACCTTCAAATTGTATTGCTGGTGTAGCAAGCCTTTAAAGTGTGAAACATGGATTGAATGTTTTTAAAGGATTGACCTTCATGTTCCACCTTCTACTCCACGCCGATAAAGTTTGAAGGTATCCTTGCAACCCATTTGCAGCTTCAATACGGCATTTGGATCTGTAAAGAACCGCAATATCATCGGCGTAAGTCGCAATGATAGCCTTAGAGGGGTATTGCGCATTCTCGTAGGTAGGTCTAGGTAGGTCAGCAGTATATAAAGAATAGAGCAGCGGGCCAAGGACGCTGCCCTGCGGAACTCCAGCTAACATTTGGCAGGGAGCGGAGTAGGTATCCGTGTACCTGACCATAAGCTTCCGTCCATCCAGATATGACCATATCACATATCACCATATCACATATAAATTTATGTGACATTTAAATATATGTAACCTTTTTTGTGCTTTTTGTGAAGGTATTTTTTATATTTTGTTAAAGATTTAGTTGTGTCACCCAGCCCCCCACCCCCCCCCCCTCAAACACCGCATATCTTAATGAAACCCTAACTAATGTATTTGTAAATGTTGTTTGACAAAAGATAAACTTAAGACTATTGCAAACAGGCAAAGTACTTAAAAATTAAAAATACTAACGACGTCTCCCTTATTCCAATGTCTAATTTCTAGATACAGCGCTGCGTTTGGTTTTTTGTTAAGACCCTTTTATTGTGCTTGTATTTTATTTGGTTTCAAATATGTTGTTTTGTTATCTTATTTATATTACTCTGTTATTTACTTTACTGTCAGTCATGTCAATGCACACAAAGCAAAAAATGTAGCAAATCGCGTACAAAAATTGATTGAAGATATGGAGGAAGTGACAGAAGTTTGCAGAAAACCCAACCGCGCTAGATATATTTGCAAAAAATAGCCCTTTTGTGGTAGGGCTGCATAGCCCTTAAAAAACATTAAAAAACATGGCTCCACTACGAAAAGATTCTTTTAGCCAAATCAAAAAGTTATCCAGATGGTATTAAAATAAACGAATCCATGGCTAAAGTTGAACTCCACAGCGTACTGGGTCACACTGCAAAACGAATATTGCAGATTCAGAAGGAAATTATCAATTACATTGAAGCAGATTCAGTAAACAATGTTATTTTAATAGTAGCACTGGCCTTGCTGAATACAAGCAGAGGGTTTCAAATACAGATTTCGAAAATAATAGCTTTTTGTTACATGGTACGTGCCGCTCAGACTTATTACAAAGTCAAAAACTCGTCAGATTATTTGGAAAAAACACCGACCATCATCCACCCGTTACTGCAGACCAATAAGATTTCAATTCAAGAAGGAAAATACTTAACTGTCGATTAAGGAAAAGGAATATTTCCAAACTAAAATTTACCAGCTATGAGAGACAATATTAGTCATAGCTCACCATTGTCGAGGGTAAAATATGCAATGCTTAAACCGAAACATCATCAGCAAAGTTTTACATATAAGAAAAAAACCCAACTCAGATGAATAATTTGGAGAAATGCCTTCTTAGAAAAGTATAGAAGAACGATTTGAATTTGGGCCCTCAACGTTAAATGCATATATACGTTTTTTTGAGTACTTCATTCAAATTCGTTCCATGGAAGCAAAAAACAAAAATGTAATACGAATAACAATTTATTCAGTCTAACAGGCCTTGATAAAGAATTAATTTCCATGATCAACAGGATATTTTAAAAATCCGGAAAAATTCAGAGCCTATGCATTGGAAACGGCAAAAGGAGTTGTTCAAAAATAATCTTCTACACTTATGTTAGTAAAGCATTTGACTCTGTCAATCATTACCTTCTAATAAGAAAACTTGATCTTTTAGGTTTCCCTGTTGATCTTCTAAATTGGATTTCTAGCTATCTGAATGGCAAGACACAACAAGTCCTCTTTAAAAATTCTTTATCTTGTATTCTCCGAGTCACATCCGGTGTCCCACAAGGGAGCCACCTTGGTCCGCTTCTTTTTACCTTATTCATTAACGACCTCCCCTTAATAATAAAACATTCGCGTGTACTTATGTACGCAGACGATGTTAAATTATGCCTCCAGCACAAGGACACTTCGCGACGTTTGGACTTACAATCCGATCGAGACAGATTTCAAATATAGTGCCGTGATAACGTATTAGACTTAAATGGCTCCAAATGTAAAGTTATGACCTTTTGTCGTGTCAACCCAATACGCACGACGTTGATGATCTTGGTGTTCTTCTAGACCCTTAACTAAAATTTTCTGACCATATTTCATATATTGTCAATAAGGCCAGGGGTGTGCTTGGTTTTATAAAAAGGTGGTCTAAAGAATTTGATGATCCCTACTTGACTAAAACCTTATTTATTTTGTTAGTCCGTCCGATTCTCGAGTACGGATCACTTGTTTGGAGTCCACAATACGCAGTCCACTCGGACCGCATTGAATCGGTCCAAAAAAACTTCTTACTTTTTGCCTTGCGGGGCCTAAATTGGGATGCAAACCGTATATTACCTCCTTATTCCAGTAGACTACTTTGTAAGCTTATTCGTGGGGATGTTGAGAGTCCCGACTTGATTAGTCGGCTTAACTCCTCGGTTCCAAGTAGATTCACTAGAAACTATATACCCTTATCTTAAATCATTGTAGATTTAACTATGAGTTGCATGACCCTTACAGAGTTTTATGTTCTGGCTATAATAGACTTTATCCTATTATCTGTAATCTTGACTCTCTTCCGCTCTTAAAGCAATCGATTTTAACTTTTTTATTACATAATTAGATCCTACTAACACCTAACTAACTACTACTAACATAACTACTAATATTTAATATAGTTATTTTTTACATTTTTACTTTTTTTTTATTTTACATTATATTCATTTCCTCGTTCCTGTTCTCTTTTTTATATCGTGCCTATATCTTTTCGCGAATCGAGCCGTACGATACACGGCAGCGCCCCTCGGTCGGTTGGGCGGTGTGGCGGTGGGACCCGTGCGAAAAAAAATATATATATCCATACACTACCATTCCCCTTCAGTGCTAGATAAACTCATGCTTCTTTATTTATTAGAAATTGTTTAGTCTCAATCTGAGAACTTTCTGAAGAAGTTGCAGAATCCAGAAGTAAAAATATATAAAGTTTAGGCTGAAGAATGCGAGTACAATTTTTTTAACAAACACCGACCTATTTAATATTATATTTTAAAGCTCCTCCCCCAAAAGACAACTTCCATGTTAGCAAAAGTCAAAACTCTTAAAATCGACTATAAGCCTACTAGAATAATTTACTATATCTTTACCCACTTACATTTATATTATTAATGTTGTTATTAACTATGTTATTTAACTTTTAAGTTTGATGTAAACTATAAAAAAGATTAAATATGGGTTTTCATGGGACGTTTCTTGATGTTGCAATACATTGGTATGATGTGGGCATAAATATTTTAAGACAACTAAGACTACTTTTCTTTATTCTTTTTAAAATCCCATATAAGTAAAGGAAATATTAGAAAATTTCCGATCGCTCTAACGCAAATATATGATGGAGTAGTCCGATCTGACTAATTTTTATATACGATTTTAGATTTACCTTAACTGGAAGTATTTATGGCCGCGCTCACCATACAACGGCGAGCACTGTGCGTAGGAACTTCCTATGTCCTTCTTTTTCCTAAGTGCTGTCCGTTAAAACTCAAGTGAACATATATGGAAGAATAATATCGAGCTATTTATAACCGATTTTCAGTTAGTTTAGGGTGATTTTCTAAAAAGTGGTGAAATCCAAGTTTTTCCTGGAAATTATTTCAAATTTGTAATCAACAAAAAAAAAATCAAAACATTTTCCAAATGCGTAGAAATGTAATGTAAAATTTCTTTTATAGTTTTATAGCTCAAAAGTAAATTGTCAGATTTTCACGGAACTACTTCCTTTATGACTAATCTAGTATACCCTTTTCTTCTACAAGGTAATTTTTTAGCTATCTTTGCTTTTGTGGTCAAATATGTTAAATTATCCGTCACTCCAAAACGAAGAACAAATTAAAAAAAAAATAAGGAAATAATATTCTCAGACATGGGTGCTGGGAACAGCAAGCCGCAAACGGTGCAGATTGAAAATCCAACGGCATTTGAGATTACTCGGGATGTGGTAGATAGAATAAAGCAGGCCACCGTCATAAGTACTGAACTCGGATCTACCACCTGTGAAGCGTGTAAGCAAAAACCAATAAAAGAATCGTGTTCCGATATACGTACTCCGATGGAACATAAGCAGCATAATGTGAGTGCCTTACATCCAGTTCCGGTGGCCAAGTCCTGGAAGAAGCGTTCTTTGGAAGTCGAGGAAAAAGAGTTCGGAAAATCCTTAAAATTGGTTCAAGAACTATTCGGTACGCCTGTAAAATGGGCCAAGGATTGCGAGGGCGAGATCGAAAAATTCGAGGAAGAGCTGGTTCACTGCTATCAACGGTTTCCAAACGAACCCCTTCAGTGCTCTAATTTGGCCAGACAGTATCACCGATTCGTATTCGCCAAACAGTATGCCGAATTATCGAAAACCAATACATGTACTTAAAGATAGGCGATCGACGATCTTAATAATCCATTTAAGGTCAAAAGCCAAAAACTTTTATCCTACTCCATAGGATAAAAGACGCTTAGTTAATTTTAGAGTTTTAGAATTTTCAGTTTTGGGAATTTTTAATTAAATGTAACGTGGTGAAACCTTTATTTCGTTTCTTTTGTGCTTTATCCTCCTTACATCCTATTTTTTGTCATTGCGGTGCTAGAAATGTCGACATAAGGAGAAAATGTTTGTGGATAATTTTAAAGCGATTTTTTTACATTCAACCATTCGATTTAGATGCTCTCTTTTCTCTTCCTGCAGTAGTACATCCATTTGTCCTATCGATTTTATTTTGTAATCCGTATAAAGTACTCTTTAATAATATATCTAAACAAAATAAAAAATATGAAAAATATCAATATTCTGCAAAAGTGTGGGCGTGGCAGTTTTGGTCGATTTTTAGGTGTAGAAATTGAAATTACTTGTGAAAATATGCCACTTACATACTTTTCTAGTATACCCTTTAACCAAAGACATTAGAATATTCAAATACAGTGCCGTTCAACTGAATAGGTTTGACTATTTGTTTAGGTTTGAACCGTTGTAACTAGGTTATATGCAATCCAATTTAAGCGAAATAAATTTTTATGTATGAATAGATCAGTCATTTGTTTAATAGCAAAGTTTCTGATCTCTTAAATTTGTTTTTATATCATTTTTATTTTTTTTTCAAAAACATAACAAAAAATCGTCATTACTTTTTTTGGCTGAATAGCTTTGACCACTAAAGCAATTTAATAAAGTATACATTTATTAGTATAAAGCAACATTTCCAGGCACTGGATAGTTTAAATAATAAAAGGCACTGTTTTAGCATTATTTAGTATTGTTTTTAATTACTCCAAACATACGGTTTGGTAAGGAATCATAATATTTTTTAATTTAATTTAGTGAAATTGTTGCCCATGCTTTTTTAATTGCTTCAACTAGGGTCCCAGTGTCACTAAATTGTCTTCCTCCTTCCTTTTACCGTTGCCACACTAGCATTTACACCGCATTTTTCCTTAATTTTTCCAGCAGAAAGGTGAGAATTTGAGGCAGTTCGTAGAATAAGTCGTCTCTCTGATGGTGTTGTTGCATACAATATTTTTTTCCTCCTTTCATTTTTTTCCATAGTCGGCTTCATTACGTAGAAAATTACTCACAACGTTTTGACTTCGACCGATTTTCTTGGCTATTACACAGCGTTTTAAGCCAGATTCAATATAGCCTATGATTTGACCGTTTTCAAAATCGGATAAAGGTTTTTCGCGGCTCATTTTAGAAAATTTAGAATACAAAAGAATTAACTCTTTACAATCACGCGGTCAAACAAAAAGTGAAATCAAAAATGGAAAACTTATTCAAATGATCAAAAAATAGTGCACACATTGAGCGAATTTTACGATGAAAGCCAAATTGCGAATTACCGTTGCATTTGTCTTGTTACTTTTTTCTTGCACAAAATAAGTAAGGAATTGAAGGTTCAAAACAAAAAAATTGTATAGAAAAAAACGCAATTGGACCAAAGAAAGAGAACAAAATGTGAGAAAGATTTTTTAAACCTATTCAGTTGAGCGGCACTGTATACGAATATTAGAATTCAAAATTTACAATGCATGAGCATACGTTTGCACACATGCAGTTGTCAGCTTTCCTGCGTAGAAACCAGCTGCTGGTTGCAGAGCTCTCTGGCTTTTGAACAATAATTTAACAGAGCCTGTAGCCTGAAAAACGTCGTTTATGATTCGTATATCGTAGGGTCTTTGGTATGGGGATGTATGTCTGCCAAAGGATTAGGAAAAATACATAATATTGAAGGAAAGGTTAATGCTGAAAAATATATTAATATTTTGGAAGAAAGTTTACTGCCATCAATACCAAAACTGGCCGATTGTTGTGAATTCACTTTTCAGAAGGACAGAGCATCCTCGCACATAGCCAAAAGAACCAAAAATTAGCTGCAATGTAAGCAAATGGAAATTTTAGATTGGCCGTCAAATAGTCCAGATCTAAGCCCCATAGAAAATATTTGGTGGCTAATAAAAAGAAAGCTTCGAAATGAGACACAAACAAACATTTCTGCTTAAAAATTAAGTTGCAAGAGATGCGGGACTCCATTTCTCGAGAACATTGCCAAAATTGTGCCTATGTGATCCATACTTATTGTACGGAGTGGTAAAGGTACCGTGTCGTATACAAGCAGTGACCCTCCAGGCTTGCCTCCTTACTTTGTATATACAGCACTTTTGGCACGAAGATATGTACGACTTCACATACCTCATCATGCATGGGAACAAAAAGTACCTAAAAGCATGCTACATTTTTTTACTTCAAATATTATTATTATCAATTCACACAGTTGAGACACAAATTGAGAGACATACAAGTCGATATATTGTCAGATTACTGAGCCATAGCAGTCTTCTTGCAAGACGTCTTATCCCCGCGCGACCTCAAAGACGACTCAAACGGCAAGGCTTCGCCATGACAATCGGGCAACAGTAAAACCTCTTCACTCATGTTCCTACTTCACTTATTTTATTATAGTGTTTGGTAATTCTTAAGAATATTTCTCCACCCTGTGATGTTAAGATACAATATTATGATGTACGGATTCTTCACTTATTGAATAATCAGACTCATCATGTTCTTCCAGCAGAGCTATTTAGTCCTTTTAGAAGACTCAGCAAAATCAATTTTAGGGCGGCCACGATTATTACTTGTAGCCATTTGTTGAGGAAAAAAAGGAGGCTTCAATGTAATTATTTCCATGGTGGTCAGACACTTGTATTGATTTTTCAAAACTGCATTCTTCGTTCGATTGTTTTTGACCCAATAAGTGGCAATTTTTTTGCAAATGTAACCAATAATGTACACCAATACGGATGCAAAGCCCATATTTTGAATGCTAATTATTACTGAATTCAGCACAGCCTGACCTTTTTCTGCATACGAGCGCTGTTCTATGCACCAGAACTCAAAAATGCGTGAAAACACACACTTATAAGAAGGGATTATGAAAACAAATTCGAAAAAAAATGCACGAAAAAGATAAAAATCTTTAAAATGAATATACAAAATTAACACAAAACACAAATGACCAAAATACAGCAGCAGCACAAACATAAAGGAATAGTAGTGATAGCGTCAAAAATCTTATATTGAAAAAAGTAAGATAAGTTTCCTTTATTCATGACAATGCACAAAACGGCAGCACAACTCAACGATTTTATTATCTTAAAACAATAAAAACACAGATTATACTCACATTGGGGGGTTTTGCGGGGAACATACTAAAACATACTACAAACATAACTAAAACTTTAGCTAAACATAGAAAATTCGTTCACAAAATACACAAAATAATTAGTTCAATCAAAATATTTTCACAGGACAAAATGACATGCAAGTTTATTATAAATAACAAAATAAAAAATACAATACCTTCCACTTTAAAATCCATTTTACATCAATTTAATCAGAGCACAATAGCAAACGTTTGACCTTCAAAGTACAGTTTTATTTTGAAATTAGCTGACGGACTGCAGCTGCGTCGCGCCGATGAACACGTGTTCACGACTTTGAGGAATTTTTCTGAAAGTCCCGTTACATATCTAGCAAAAACTGGTTTGCCACTTAGTAGTTTGGACTTTTTAGACACAGTTGGCAAATATTTGCAAAAATTTGTTGTGATGGATTTTTTTGATTTTTGGCCTATGGACGCAACCAGTGTGGTGTAGCATATCCGATCCTGGTCGATGTTTACAAGTGAAATTAAACTCTTGTAATTCGAGCCACCATCTTGCTATTGGGGCTGTAACTGTGTTGATTCCTTCACAGTCACCACCGCGTTGCAATCTGTCACCACCTTAAAAGGAGATCCCAGTTAATATATGTATACGGAATCTATCCAGTGTTTCCTTAATTGCTAATATTTCTAACGCAATGTTTGAGTATCTACTACTAAATACAGGCTTCGTTCCGTCTTCTTCTCGTTGAAAAATTATTCCTTCTATTCCCAGTTCTATTTCGTTGGGTCGCACAGGGCTTCGATGCTAAGGCATCGTTAAGTCGTTGAGACGCCTGTTCCTGATCTTGTACTCCTGTACTCCTTCACAAATTTTCTAAAGAATCCTGCAATTTCCACGAATCTGCGTACTTTTGTTTTATTACATGGCCTTTGGTATTCGTTGATGCCGTCTTTCTCCTCGATTCCTGGCTGAATACCTGCGTTTAGAGCCCGATAGTCCACGTATAGCCTCCGTTCTCCGTTTGCCTTTGGCACCAAAATTGCTGATGCTGCATGACTTCTTTCAAGTATCCCGTGCTTCAATTATCGTGTTCATCATCTCATTTGATACCTCCGTTCCAAGATGACATTCGTAGTGGATACCTTTATATCCATAGTCGTCGTTTTGCACCTGCCAATTTTTGACAAATCTTCGGCAAAACATTCTTCATAGCATTTTAACAGATTGCTCATCTGTTCCTGGTCGGGGTCGATGTCCGTAACACTAAATCCGACCTGCTCCACGGCCGTCAACTTCAATCCTGATTCTTTGGCAAACTGCACTTCCTGACCGTGGCAGATGATATCTCTGCCCACCAGGATATCGTATGGTAGGTCTGTGTTTCGTACCACCTGAATTAGTGTGAACAGTCTCAGTTTGCCCAAGACAAACTCTGTTAAGATGCACTCCTTCGATTCTACCACAGATCCTCCATTGCAGACATGTTATCCATGGCTGCCGTATTGCCCCATCTGGCACTTCTGCTTATTTAATGTGTGTGTTATCGCTGCCCGTGTCGATGAACGCTTTAAGCTTATGTCCTCCAATCAGAACTTTTTTTATTATACTCATTACTCATTATGTTGCGACTCAAGCAGTTGTGCAACTGCTGACGATGTTTCAACCGTGCAATCCTTTTCATAATGCACAATCCTAGAATATTTAGGACACCGTTCTTTTCGCAGTGGCTCTGGGCATTTTCCGCAAAGTCCCCAAAATTATTGCACACATAACACTTAATTGCTTTCATCTTGCCGTCAGCATCGTTGCCGTTGTATTGCCGTTTGCTAATAGTGCTTTCGTGAGACCTTGTGAATAAAGCCCGTTAATAATATTTGAATTTATCAATGGCTCATCAATACTTGTACGTCGTCCAATAGATAGCATGGCATAAAAGTATTCGATTAATGTCTCGCTTTTGCGTCGCTTGGGTCGTATCAATTCTTTGTGCGCATCGGAGTATTTTACCACACTTGGAAATCAAAGTTCGACTACCGATTTGAATGATCGATATACCTGCTGTGCATCTAGCCATGTTTTTGCAATTCCACGAATCGTATGTTGTACTGCAAACAGAACACCGTCACTAGTCCACATACATATGTATGTACATACATATATACGGTATGCTGTTTCGCTACCTTTGCAATGAACTGATCCGATGTAACATATCCCTTGATTGGATCAAACTTTATTGCTTGAAAAACCTTAACCTTGAGCTTCTAGCTGTGGCGATGAGCGCACACTTTCCCTTTGTGTGTCTTTTGGTGTGGGTGTGTCTCTCGTTCCATCCAGCGTCTCGGCTGTTGCCCGTACGTGTGCCGTTGGTCCACAGTTCCTTGGCTATGACCTTGTTGCTGCGTGTATACCGTTTGGACCATCGTTGCCAAGTTGACCCCCATCTCCCTTAAATCGTTGATTTGAACTTGCATAATTGTGCTTGCGTTTTAATCCAATATTTCGTAGTCGTCAGTATCAATTTATTAGTTTTCTAGTTTCGTCATCAATTCGTTGAGCTTTGCGTTTTGTTTCCTTTGATTTTAATATCATGAGCCCGCAGGAGTAACGTGAGTCCAAATCCCTTATATTATTTCTTTTAACTTTACACGCATTTTCTGTGAACTTTTGCATGTGCACTAAAGAACTGCAGCCCGTCTCTCACTCTACTTCTACCCGCTAAACACTGGGTCTCTAGGCACCCGTGTGTTTTTTGACACCCTATTTCCGTCAATAAAAAATATTCGAGTGTTTTGCGAACGTGGTGTTATTCGTACGGTTAAAAAAAGCACTCGGTGCCTGCTGCGCAATAATAGTAGGGTGAGTGGACGAACAAACAACGATCGGCAGCAGGTAATTTTTTGTACACCTAAATTTGTATGGTCTAGAAAATGAAGGGCAAAAGGGAACATCCAAGAAAAATGTCGTGCTCATGTCTTTGCTTTTTGATGGACCCAATGGGTGCCACCCGTTTCGAATCATTCATTGCCTTATTAATTTTTCACACGTCGCAAGCTGAATTCTAATGACAAATTTTTTATACATATATAGTCATTTTTGAATTTTATTATGTAACATTATGTACATAGATTCGGCTATTACTATTTGTAAGCTATATTTAAATAATAATAACGTTAGTTATATAGTTATATACATATATAATATATAATATACATATATATGTATATAATAATAATATATGTAAAATATATAATAATAAGATGAGCATATTTTGTCAAATTTACATTCTGGTGCGACCTCTAGAGCCACGCCGAAAGAATAGTGTGCAAGTCTTGTCTTTGACTCGACTATCTACGAGACACCCACCTTTAACGGTAAAGCCATAAGTGTTTTTTTTACTTATCCCTTTTGAGGCATTTGCGATATTTTGACTGTTTGCCTTCTTTATCCTTCGCCCGCGACGCAGAGTATCGTATTGATTCGAGTGCGCGCACAACCGGGTGCTTGTCTGCATGCGCAGATTTATACTTTGTGTTTGTAAGTACTCGCGATGTGCGTGGCGGGTAGCACCCGCCCACAAAATTGTCGGGTGTGAGTCGAGTGACAAAAAATGCCACCTTTGCAGTTCTCTGATGTGCACATCGATGCCGTTTTTCTCTCCACTGCCTTGGTCTACTTTTCCTCTCTCTTTACAGAGGTGGTCAAAAGTATTTACACAACGTGCTTTTTTTTCAATTGTCAACTTTGATCGCTTATTGCTGCTTAACTGTATTTGTCGTGCTTCTACATCTATACAGAAGCAAACGAAAGAAAAAGTGGAAAAAATAACTGTTCATGGGCTAAAAATAGAAGCATTGAACTGATCCTTGTCTGTTGTCAAAAGTATTTACACACAATTTTTATGCATCAAAATTATTTACACACAGCTTTTTTAATTGTTTTTTGCGTTTTTTATTGAATTTAAACGAAATATTATATATTATTTAAATATGTGAATTTGTTAAGTCATCTAATATCTAGTTACTCCGCCTTTGGCATTAATGACTGCTTGGAGCCTTGCTGGTATGCAAGGGCGTCGCCAGGGGAGCAGCTGACCCCCCCCCCCCCCATGGACCTTAAAGGAATGTTCAAGAAATTTTATAATTTGCTGTCTTCCACGTAACTTCCCGTTGTTTATTTACACTATGGACTGTTCTTATTCTCTTAGTCAACCTGCCACCACTTCTATCGATCTGCTTCCCATACATAAGCTGTTTGCTAAGGTGCTTTCACTAAGAGTTTCCAGTGTTGGAAGATGAATTGTGCGCGTTGACTGGAAAAGTGCCGTTAACAGCTTGATCCAACTACACAGGTCCAGCGCGCGTAGCTAGCCTTAAAGTGCTGTACAAAGTTTGCAAATCAAGTCAATTGTGACAAGATTTCTGGAAATAAAAACATTTTGTTGTATAAGCCCAGCACATACAAGCAATGGACATGGACATAAGAAAATTTTTTTGGAAGTACGTAAATACTTACTTATGTATATAGTAATACATCAACAACGTGTAAAAGCGTTGAAATAAGGCAGCCCCGATTATGATAAGTAAATGGTTAATGCCGTGGGTATGAGTCAATGTTTGTGTTTTGGCGCTATTATTTTACTATAGCGGAATTGATTTTACAAAGTTCTTAAATATTTTATTGGTTGGCTTTCCAGGAAAAAAATCGCAAAATATGTGAAGAAAGAGGTGGAAAAAGTAACAACAATGGCGATGACGAAAAAGTGGAAAACAAAATTGAGACAGCTGTGCCTGCTCCCGACTTAGGTGTTAGTATATCTAAAGGTCCTGAGGCCACATCCACCGAAATGGCAAGACAAAGCTTATCGGAAGATTTAGCCCAGGATGATTGCAATGAAAACGATATTGGCCGATATGTTGGACGCTCATCGCTCTTATCCTATGAAAAAAAGACCGAACTGCTCAAATGGTTGGTATATTCACGTTGCAAAAAAGGTGCCTTTTGCAAATATTGCGCTTTATTTCCGCCAAATCCAAATTCATTTCACGGAGTATTGGGTTCTTTTGTCGTCAAGCCATTTTGCAAGTTTAAAGATTTCCACGAGCATAGCAAAAAACACATGGAAACCCACATTCATAAGACGGCACAAGAAGCTGCTCGATTATTTCTAGAGAATGTGCCTGTGGAAGCACAAATAAATTAATACTCCCAAAACGTTATTCAGGAAAATAGAAAGATAATAACATCTATTATTTCCTGTATTGTGTTTTGCGGATCCCACGACATGGCGTTGTGAGGCAAGCACTACTGTGAAGGAATTGTAGAGGACTTATACAAACTTAGAATCGACGCTGGAGACAATGTTTTAAAAAAGCATATTGTATATTGTATAGAAAAGGAAATGCAAGCTATCGATCAGTTGAAATTCAAAATGAAATCATCAGCCTTTGTGGTGAAGTTCTAAAAAACCAGATTATACAATTAGTTCAAAATGCAGACGCATATAGCGTTATAGCTGATGAAACTGCTGATGTGTCTGGATCAGAGCATTTGTCAATAAGGTTGAGGTATTTCCATGAAGGCAAAAACGAAGTCCAAAAATCGTTTGTCGGGTTTGTGGAAATAAAAACGTTGGATGCAAAATCAATAGGTAATGCTATTGAAGATTTCTTAACAAAGCAGATCTCAATCCTGACAAATGCGTTGGACTGGGATTTGATGGCTGCTCAACAATGGCTGGAAAGGAGGGCGGTGTGCAGGCAATCTTACGCAAGAAATACAAGAAAGCTTTATATTTTCATTGTTCGTCGCATAAACTAAATTTAGTCATCAACGACCTTAATGCACTGCCAGATATTCGAAACACCATTGGAACAACGAAAAACATTATTACATTTTTCCGCGAGTCTGTTATGAGGAGGAAGATAATTCCCAATATATCCAAGCTTTGTGAAACGAGATGGAGTGAAAAACACAAAGCTATTAAACGTTTTAAGGTAAATTTCGGCGATATAATGGAAGCATTGCAAGGGTTGTCACGTGATGGCAATGCTGCAACCCGAAATAATGCCTTCTTGCTTTATAGCGCTGCTTCCAGAGTAACATTTATTATGTGTCTCACGATAATTGCGAAATACTCGGCGATGCTGGAGCCGGTAGTCAACGTGCTCCAATCAACGACTTTGGATGCGGTCAAGGCCTCTCAGCACATTAAACGCATAATACAACTGTTAAGAAGCCATCGAGATGATCCTGATAGTATAACGGATGAAGTATTAAGAGATGCAACAGTTTTTGCAGAGACAATTGGGTTGGAGGAGGATATAACATCACTTCCTCGTATATTTGGCAAGCAATGTCACAGAAATACCCATCCAGCTGAAAATAGCTCACAGTATTGGAGGAGGTCATTGATTATTCCTTACTTGGACTCAATTATGAGCTCACTCGATAATCGGTTTTCCGATGAAAATAATGTATCATTTTCCTTGTTCTATTTACATCCGGCAAAAATGCAAATAATGTCAACAGACTCACTTATAACAAGTTGCGAAATAATTTCGCAGTTTTACGATTTACACAGCCTTAAAAATAAAATTGAGCTTTGGTAACAAATGTGGCGCTGTAAGGAAACTAATGTATCTGAGATGACTGTTCTTGATACGATTCAGCACGCAAATGAATTTTATCCCAAAATTCAAAGAGATCTGAAGATTTTAATCGCTTTACCGTGTACAACTTGTTCAGTTGAGCGATCATTTAGCAGCTTAAGACGTATAAAGACTTGGCTGCGAAGTACAATGGTAGAAAGTCTTCTTAATGGCCTGGCTTTGATGAGTGTTTACCGACGACTAATTATGGACAATTTGGATGAATTCAATAACAAAGTTTTAAAAGAATTTAGTAAAATCCCCAGAAAGTTATGTTTTTCTTAAGCTTTGTTTTATTAAAAATAAAAGTTGTATGTAAAAAAAAACTCACTCAAAAAGTGAATATTTAGTTAGGATGCGTCGCAGACCCTACATTGCTTATACCTATTTGCACATATTCCAAATATACCATAAAGCTGTTATATTCGAAAATATCTTAACCAAATTATGTCTCATGAAATCGGGTTATCCAACTTCGATATAGGCAACGAAACTTGTCTAAAAAGGAGGAAGGGAAGGGTCCGCTTTGGGTAGTCTAGGACCACTTTCCCACATTTTTAAAATTATAATTCTACTATCTGACCCCCCCCCCTGGCTGACGACCTGGCGACGCCCTTGAAAGAAAATCAAACCGTTATTTAAATTGTGTTTGGTTTTGCGCGCATTGTGGAGTAACCAAACTGGTTTTGGTATATTAATGTGGGTTAATGTATTTTTTAATTGTTTGTTATTTTAGTATTATTTAGCAAAACATGTGTGTGTGATTTTAAACATTAATGAGTTTACAAAAATGTGCTCGTGCCAAGTGCTCGTTAATTTGATTGATCTCTCTTCTCTCTAGTGTCTCACGCTCTCTTGTGGAGTTATTAGAACCGACGACAACTTCGCGTCTCTCGGCCTATTTTTTTCTTCGAGCTTGTTTCCGATTCTTACTTATGTGACCAGTGCACACTGGGCCAGATCCCCTTTTTTAGCATAAAGTCAAATTAAATATATATCTTATTTAAAATACGTACGTGAAATTTCAAGTAAATCGGACCACGCCCACCCATACCGCCCATATTAGGATATAAAATTAATGAGTACATTTGGCATGATTATTTCTTTTTATTAATTCATATAATAAATTTAAGCTGAATTTTTCTTATGTATCTTTTTAATATACATATACATAATTATACCATTATATTAATCAAAACTTTCTACGTCCAAATGCATAGAAAATGGATCATCGTAATCCGAATCCGAGTCGCTATCATCGCTTCCCAAAAAAAGTTCATTATTAATATGTTTTATATTTGGGGCATCTAAAAGATTGATGACTTCTTTCGGCAAAGCGATTTTTTTATTTTGAGACGATTTTTTGTTTATATTTAGGCTTGAAAATAAAGGATCAAATGAATGGTTTGCTTTAATACAAAAGCAGTATCGCCCATTTTTTCCTTTTTGGCTGAAATTGATGCTGTATGGACAAGAAGACTTGTATTATTGTCCTTGAGCCCTGATCCTGCATCACTGTAACGCAGTTGAGGTTGTCCCATTACACCGTCTGAAGAGACTTGGTTGTTGTTTTGGTGCACGACAACCACATCGTGGATGAAAGCCAACTGGAATGTTTTTTCAATTGTACGGTTTCATTTAGCCAGATTTTTCATTATATGTAGGTGAAAGCTTGTGATTTGCTTAGCGATTTTAGCTTTCTCGTCAATAGTAATATCATGTAATTTAAATTCGCCAAACAACCCAGTCAACTAAGGCTTTGTCATTTCGATCTCCTTTGATCCTTTCATCCAGCAGAACCGATCGGCTTATCTCAAACTTGTCTTAAACGGCAAAATATAAAGATTTGCATAAGCAAATTTGGGCAAAAGCCTTTCTAACATCAATTTAATTACAGTTTTGAGTAAACGCATCAGTTATTAGTTTTTGGCACATATCATTTTTCACACCACAATAGACGAACACTTTGGTTAGATTTTGCCTAAACTAAGACCTAAACAAAGACAACAACAATTACAACATGGAACACATAATTCTAAATCAGTAAGTTAAATATATTATATAGTATCCATATTAATCACCTTGACCTTGATGTTCCATTTTATTTGTAAATATTTGGACACGTGGTGTATTTTTAACAGAATCACAAAGTTGACTAAAAGATTCGCGCCAATTTTGCTTGAACAAACAGCTGATCAAACATATGAATTTGACATCGCATAAAAAATGCAGTGTTGCAACTTAAATGTTTTTAAATATCGTTTTGGTGTCCCTAATGATGCTCTTTCATAATATGTAGTTAAGTTCAAAATACAATTTTATTTGACTTTATGTCAAAAATAAGGGAATCTGACCCAGTGTGCAGTGGTCAATACAATGTGTTTACGCAAATATCTTTCAGAAACTGCGTAATCAGTTTGGCCTTATAATATGTATATATAAGTATGAAGGGCTCCGCAAACAATTTATCACCATAGCGGGAATTTTGTAAAAATTAAGATATTTTGAACGGAAATACCAGAGCTATACCAAAGACACTAGAATAACAAGATGCGTAACGGCCATACATTGGTTTGGCACTATGCAGCCACTTTTTTGGTGACGGCCAAAATTACTCTCTTTCCGCTCACTCCCGCTGAGAGCGTAAGAAACCTAAAAATATAATTTGCTTGTTTGTGTGAGTAAAAACAAGAGACGAGAACGCGTATATTTGTGCGTGTTGTGCTAGAAGACGATTTTCGGGCCGAAATCAATTCTGATCGAAGAAACGAATTTACATGGTACATACAAAGACCCTAGAATAATTCTATTCTAGTTATTCTAGTGTCTTTGGTAGAACCCAAGTCTACCCGCAATACAAACACACTTTGGAGACTTACTTCACTCCACACACACACTAATACCAACACACATTACCGCATTTTTGTAAATTCCTTGCTAGTCCCATTCTTAACGGGAATCTCTCTCTGTATCATCATGCACTGGTATATTTTCTTTATTTTTCATTTCGAAATCTTCAAATTCAATAAATTTTTTTTTTCTGCTGTAGAAAATTGAAGAAACTTATTTTTGGGTAGAAATAGAAGTAAGGCAATTTTGCGGAATTTTGTTACACATGAAAGAATGCTTTGAGTTATCTGTTGGAGGAGATTTGACTTTATATTGGAGAAAAGGTCACTATCCGACAAGTCTGGTTGTCAGGCCTTTTTTAATTTGTTTTTGTATGGTATTATGAAATGAATCGTAGGAAATTGGCTGCTTTCAAATTTTTTTGATATATCGGTAAACGTTTCAAGAACTTGTGTGATACCTGTAAGCTCGTTTGGTTTTTTTCTTTCAAAATGTTTGAAACCTCAATCCAATTTCCCTCTATAGATTTCAATAAAAAGAAAACTGTGTTCCATCGTGTTGGGCACAAGCTTTTCAACGTCGCATTAAAAAAAAAATTTGAGCCGTACTTCTTAAAAACTTAATTAATTTATTGCATGTATCAACCATTTTAGAAAATTCTATAATCCGTTGCCTTTATAATTTTCTGAAATAAATGATTGACGAGGTGAATATGGTCGTAACCTTGGAAAGCCGCAATTATGTTAGAACCTCTATCCGTAACAATCACAGGCTGGTCTTCATCAAGGTCTCAACCAATATTTTGTAAAATATCCATGAGTTTGGTACGAATTTTTACACCTAAAAAAAAAATAATGAAATAATTAGCATTACTCATTTTGTTGGTGATTGAAAAGCATTCAATTTATATTTAAATTCAATTACCTGTGCAGGATTCTCCTTTCATACACTTTATTGCCAAAAGTCGGTTTACCAATATGCCCTCTCTTATATAATGTATGGTACAGGACAGATAAGACAATCTTAATTGATGGTCTGTCCATACGTCACTGGTGACTGCATAGCCAAACAGCTTGAACTTTAAAATCTCTACTTTAACTGGACCAAAGCGCTCTTGATATAACGAAGCCATGTTCCTTGAAATTGTTGTCAAATGGGGCAAAAGATTGTCGACATCTACGTATGTACGTTGCTCTCAGGTTTATCAAGAGGCAAAAGAATTTGCCTCTTTGAGGCCAGTATCGCCAATCACATTAATTGTTCGACAATTCCTTACAATCCATTTCGTAGCGTGACTTCCTTTTTTGTTTCAGAATTAACATTGATTAGAGCTTCGTTATTTATGCAGTTTATTATATAGCACTTATGTTTAACTGAATAAGAAGTGTTGCCGGAAAATTTTTAAACACTTTTACTCTTGCTCTTGCAGGCCACAAAATCTTTCAGCTGCTTTCCATCTGCATGATTTACATACAGTTTGTCAAGAAATTGTTTGCATAATGAAAATAAATTGTATTTTTGACTTTCAATGCAAAAATATAAAGACCGTTTATTAAAATTCATAAATTTTTTTTATGAATATCTATTTATTCATATGTTTTTTTTATCCATATGTAAAAAAATAAAAAAACTATTAACAATGAACGAGAAAAAAAACTAAATCCAAGTTTGTACAGATTTGACACTGTCAAGAAATTGTTTGCACAAAGTACTTAGGCTATTTTAGACTTATAGTTTATAACAAATTATAATAACTTGAGGTAATTCTAATAATAATAATAATGCATATAAAGCATACCCTTAGCATTTATAACATATTGTAGACGTTTTTTATTGAAAAATAAGTTTTTCAAGATCATATTGTTGTGGGACCTTATGCCGCTCTTCTAGTAAAGCAGCTGCTCGGTTTTTTGGTGACCTTTTTGCCACTTTTTCAGGTTAATATTGTTCTTATAAAAACCGAATTTTTTGGCGCTGGATGTCAGATTGCATTGCTTTGTTCTGCATTCATTGTGTTCTCTATGAATGCCAAATCTCCAACTCCTTGACTAGATATGAATCCCCAAATCATAACCGACGGTTTGCCAAATTTGACTGTCGGTATGACGTTTGGGTTCTCCAGCGCAGTTAGCGCCTTACGCCACACTCTGTTGGCTCCATCGGTGTAATACAACATCATCTTGGTTTCGTCGCAGAAAATTACGTTATTCCAGTAATCTTCTGGCTGATGTTGCATTTCGATAGCGAAAGCAAGCCGATTTTCGATGTAAATTGTCGACAGCATCGGTTTCTTTCTTGCTACCCGTGAGTTGTACTTATGCCGGTGTATGGCTTGGCGCACTGTTTCGTTTGACACATCCAGATCGCACTCCTCCTTAAGCTCATTGGCAACAGTTCTTCAGGATATTTGCGGATTGCGCTATCCTGATGACCCAATTTTGATCTACCCATTTATGTATTGTATTTCTGTAAAAATCTATAAACAACAAACTGCTTTCCATATAAACTTTTCATTTAAAGAATTATTTAACTTTTAAGGGAAAAGAATTTCTTAAACAGTTTTCTAAATATCTCACATCAAAGATTTTTGCTGAAGGAGCGCTAACCTGGTGACGCGCAGTGTATAACGCAGTGTATTATGTCTCCCTTGCTCACTCGTTTCTTCAACTCTGTCATGGTCGGGTCGATTAAAGACAGCAGGAGCGATCTTCAAACGAACAATCCATCTGTGGTGATAAATTCTGTGAACTTTTTACTTTCGTGCTACCTCAATCTGATAGTAACCACTGTTGAGATCCAGGGAAGAAAAGTATTTAAATCGTTTTGCCTCCTGGAGACGCTTCTCAATATCTGGTACTGGGAAATTTTTCTTCTTGATCACCTTACACAGGTGGCGGTAATCTACACACATTCAATCACTACCGTTTGGCTTCTTTATAAGTACCACTGTGCTGACAGATTCTGGAGACAAAGACAACGAAACGCAGCGCAAGTTTGTTGACCCATGTTGCCACTCCCACACTTTTGAAAAATGTGTTGATATTTGTTTTGCCACGCCCACTCTAACGCCCTAAAGCCGTCCAAAACTGCAACGCTCTCACTTAAAAAAAAATTTTTTTTTTCTCATGCACATAGCACATACGGGCAACTGGACTATAGCATTATCTCTTGCTTCATTTCTATAGGGCACAAATTGGCAAATTCACCCTATCTCCCCGACACTTTTAGCACTCATCCATTGGCTTTTGTGGCTTGATATCGTTGAGCTGTTATTGCTAAAAGTTACTGCCTCTTGGTAAAACGACCTCTGTTCTCATCGTAAGAATCGGCTCATCACGAAGTGATGAGAAGAAGTGAATAGCTGCAATGCTGTTTTGCAGTTCACGGTGCTGCAGACGTGCTCGACCATATCGAAAAACTGCTGCTTCACTTAGTCTATAACGTACACCCAGGGCAGACATCCAAAACAGTATTCCTTTACTGTTTCTTTTGATTGGCATTGGCCATGTTGAAATGCACCCCTGCCTCGTCAGGGTTTGCTCCAATTTCGACTCGAATAGCATTCGCAAAGTCGTTCCATGTGTTGCGAAGAATGGGTGAAGAATCCAGCACATCTTGGCTCGACCGTAAGGCCGTGAGTATATAGCGAGCAAAAGAAATTTTTCACCCCACCGGCATGCATCAACTACCTTGTTGACACGATCGCCAACTGCTCCACGATAATGGCGTAGGATAAAAATCTGGCAGTGTTTGCGATCTCCTTGACCGATGCTTGTCTTATAAAGTTGTTGGTAACCTCTCTATCATGGCTACGATCGTTGCTGATATCTTGTGTTTTCACCATCCCACAACTTAAAATGAAAATACGCCGGTTTTTCAGACTGCGCACACGCCGAACTACTTGGATTCCTGATCTGGCCACTAAGAATCCATCCGCCACTTAGAAAAAGGAGCTCTTTCGTTATTTGCAATTCGTTGGGAATATATGCCCTTGCAAATTTCCCACGCCGACTATTCTTGCCGTTTTTTTGCACACGATCGTTTACAAAGGTAACTTAAAAAAAGCCACTCATTTGTTCTGCCACATCTTGTCTTCTTGCTCAGTTTTGTAGTTCCATACATAGATTTCGAATGGCGATTAATTACAGTGGCCTTTCCAGCAACGCTACAGTATTAGTTTACACAAGTCCTTTAATTTCTCGTCTTCGCACTTAACTTATACCGCTATTGCACAAACGAAACAAGCTATACGAATACGAAGCTAAAATCGATAGCTACCCAATAAAGAATTATAAACTTAAATTGTTGGCGTGAAAACAGGCGACCCAGCCGAAATTATTCATAGATATGCAACTAGGCAGAATGAACGTAATGTAATTTCTCTCAGTGTTCTACTTCAATCTGACACTTGACTTCAAAGCTCAAATGGCAATACTTATTGGACATAGTGACATGTGTAGATAGAAAAAAGAAAGTCCCATTAGTTGTTCATGTTCTCATTTTTTTCTTTACATTATTGAGGAAATTCACAGCTTATAGGCTGTTCATTAGAATAGCAGTGTCTGTTCTTGTCTAACGTAAAGTCCCGAAATGATCAATATTTTCTAAAAAGTGCGATGGTTAAGTTAGTTCGTATATTTAAAAGGTCAATAAATTAAAAAAAAAAATTGGTTTTTAGTGGGTAGCACTGCTGCCATGAGAAAAAAATGTTGATTCTTAAGCAAAAACAGGACGGAAAAACATATTAAGACATAAAAAAAATCATTGAATGTTTTGCCAAAATGGTATCTAATGCCATTAAATATGAAACCACAGATATATAGGATCGACGCATAGTTCGCATCCTCTAGGGACATGAAGTCTGAGATCAATTTTGGAATCAGCTACGTTACAATTAGGAGACGATTACGGAATCAAAGTGTAAGTGCCAGAAGTCCACGAACGGTGCCCCTACTTACCCAAAGGCATATAAGGCAAGGTTAAACTTCGCTAAAACCTACCTAAACTGGCCAAATGGCGTAATATCCTTTGGACTGATAGAGTAAAATATAGTGCTATTTGACCCAAAGACGATCAAGACTGTGGACTGTTTTATACGATAATGATCCGAGACACGCAAGCAAATCGGCTAAGAATTGGTCCACCCAAAAATAAAATAGAGGTAATGCCGTGGCCAGCACAATTTCCCGACTTAAAGCCGATTGAAAACCTGGGGTGGACTCCATGCCGCGTGGGTGTAAGGCTGTGCTGGCTAACAAAGGCTATCCAACCAAGTATTAGGCCCTAATTAACATAATAAAAAGAAAAACTATGTTAGTTCTAAGTCATGTTGAATTTTGTTAATATTTTTCATAGCACTGCTATTTCAGCAAGCATCAGAATATCTGCCATGTTCTTTTAATCTTAGTATATTTTCGAAACTATTGAGGAAATAACAGCCACCTAATGTATATAGTATACTATATGTATTAGTTTTATTTTCCTTAGCACCTACTTCCGTAGCTCCAATACTTTTAGATATTCGTTTTTGTTATTCCATCACTATTTTACTGTTATTAACTTATTTCAGGTATTTAACAGCTTTTCACATAATTCCTCCTTCTTGTGTTTTCACATCTAATCAATAAGTAAGGAATGAGTAACTGATATGTGATATGCGATGAATCCATCTATAGCGTTATATTGCGTTTTCCTCCTAAATAAATCATCTTAGATAAATTGTGTACTTCTGGAAACTGTTAGTTTATTTTGCTCGGAATAAAAAGCAAACAAGAAATTGATCAAAGGTGCACAATGCGATTACACGATTATGGAGATAATAAAAAAGTGAAACAAATTGCACATTTAGTAATTGGCTACGCAGTTGTAAAAGCTTCAAAACATTTTTGTTTATTTCGCTTTAAATTACTTAAGTGGCAAATTCTTTTACATTTTACCTTTTAAAGGTTTCGGTCTCCACTGAAAACTTAATCACTATCCCTTAGAAAGTTTAAGTTATGTGCAGAACTCTTTAATTTAGATAACTGTTCATAAGCTTTTGTATTAAGCTCAGTTTTTGAATATCTCAGTGAAAGGCAGTTCAACTAGTGACGATAAGCACCGAAAATGTGTTGTTAAAGGATTTTGATAGGAAGAGGGGTAGAATCGAAAATCTGCTGCGACAGTCCGATTGATTTGATTTCTTTTTGACCCTATCCTAATCTGGAGAGTCGTTCATAAAAAATCACAATCACAATATACACAAACAGGAAAAACAAAACATTTTCGTGCCACATACACATATTTTATTTCCCATTAAATGAAGGGCTCGACAAGACGAAGTAGTGTAGTTTTAGGGGTGGCATTTTAGGGGTGCTGCTAATGAAACACGCAATGCGATGTGAGTGTGACAATGAAAATCAAATTATCAATGTAATGACAGGAAGCGAACAGGAAGGAAGACAGTAAGGCTTTATAGCCTTATTTAGGCGTTCATATACGGCTGGTTCATTCATATGTTCATATATGTGACACAAGAGAGTAAAAAAAAACTTATTGCTTGGGAGTCAAAAGACCATTCGGGAGCTGCGACAAATTTAATAGAAAAGTTTGATCATTTTAAATTTTTGTTAACAAAATATAGATATGTTTGATTAGCAACTTTACTGAAAGCTTTAGTGCTTTCAATTGTTTAGTGATAAAATGTAATCTTTCTTTTTATTAATTACTTTTAACTGTACTAGTATATTATATTAATTTAATTGAATTGATGTTCTTATAGAATGTAATTATCATATTCTCTTTCAAGAGAGATGCTAATAAACACATAGGACATCAAATGTCTGCCGGATAAGATTTTCTTTTATTTGGCGAACAGGTTTAGCGCGACCTTCGGTGTCAACAGCAGTCAAAATCGCTGGCGAATGCAATCAATTACTTAATAACCCCTCAGCAAAACTTTGCATAAACAAAACTTCCTGGCGATAGAAAAGGCGGACCCATGACAACAATAATTATTGTGGCCGCCCGGCAAGGCGGCGGATTTAATAACACAAGTCAGCTGTTTGGTGTCCTTGCTCTCTGAAAGCTCGCGAGCGGCTAAAGCTTTTGGCTGGCCATGTGGGGAAGCGGGTCAACGCTGCGTATGCGTTACGTTTCACTTTCGCTGCCGACGAAGTTGCTCAGCTTCCTTTATTCGGCGGCTGCTGCGACCCAATCAGACTCGTTCCTTTTCGTATTCAGTTTCAGTCCCCGTGCAAATCTAGAGGCGTCTGGTTGTGTGTCCGCAGAAAGTTCATCCAAAATTCCGCGCTGACTTCGATTTGTGTTACGGCTACTGCTGCCCCAAAAAGAAGGCAACGTGGTCTGTGCAAGAAGTCCCCACTCAAGTCGTGGGTATCAGTGTTAAAGCTTTAAATTGCTGGGCCGAAAGTTTTTTATGAATGAGTCGCTCGGTCGGCAGCGGGTTGTGTTAATTTTGGGCGATGAGTGTGCGATGTGGAAGTTTGGGCGTGCCAGGCCTTAAAATGGTCCTTCGATTGGAATTAATGAGCACACCCAACGAAATAAATGCAAAGCGCGCATCTGGAATAACGCATAACAATCGCTGCTTGGCAATGGATAGGAAATACAGATATAATATGTATATACGCGTCTGGAAAGCTTGGAGGACTAACCACTCTTCTATCTCAATGGATTACAATTTATTCTTATTCTTACAAGGAAAATTCTCTGTTTCTGTTGTTTTAGCCCACTGAAGGTAAATTTAAAGAATTTAGCTGATAGGACTGCTCAGGGGACATGACAAGCATTACGTTCCGCGCCCATCTTAAATGATAAGCTATTTCAGTGGAATTTGAAGAAAGCACACACCTCTTGTTTTAGCTTACAATACCTATCACAAGATGCTTGTATTCAACTCACGTGATAGACTTGTTTGAATCAGCTTAATAGTAACTACAAAAGATTATAAAAGCTTTCCAGACCCAAAAGCGAAATATTTATTTGAGAATGTGTCTCTACGTGATCTGATCAGCAACCAGAATCTTAAATGGAGGGAAATACCTTTCCATGCTTTTTAAACATTATCGTCGCCATGGTCGCCATCCAAGATGACACATGCCAGCCGGCTGACGCCTGCTTATATTACGAGAACTCTGTAGGCATTCCGATATCAATTCCCCTCGCTCGCCATCGCTCATACGCACCGTGCGCCGACCAAGGGCTTTTCCACCCGCTGGGCTTAATTGCCGAATATTTGTTTTCGGCGCAGTGAAGGCGTTCATTAAATTTGCCGGAAAGGTACAACATCGTTTAAATTTTTCAGTGAAACTTGTGACAGCCAGGGATACACGAGCCTAGTAGCTTAAAATTACCAAAGCGCAGGAAGTCAAGTGGTCGAAGCGCTTTAATTGCCCCCGGTTGAAGTCATTTTCCGCTCTTTTAAAGTGCGTGTGTGTGCGTTTGGGCGAAGTGCGCTTTTTTCGCAGTCGGGCTAAGGACCTGAAACAGAACTATCTTCGCCGAGACAAGGCTTTTCGGTTGTCGACAGTCATCAAAGCGGCTTAGAGTTACAGTAAGACGAACGAGGCGTCTAAGCCAAGCGCATAGGCATTTTCGTACATTTGGGCAATGTTGGTGAGTATACTTTAAAATCGTAGGCCTGTAGCTTCCGTACATACATATATGCCCTACATATACGTCGCAGAAAGGATTCTTTTTTAACTTTTATCTTATATCCAGAGTCAGGGGTTCATTGGGTTTACAAATCGCTGTGGACGGCAGTCCAGGTAGTGACAAAACGTATCAGAAGACTGTGCTAAGTGCTAAATATGCACAAAGGAATAAAAATCATAACGAATGGAATGGAATGTAGTGCATACTAAAACATCGTGATTCAAGTGCCCTGAAATAATTTTTTACGTTTCTAACAGCTATTGGTAAAAGCTTTTTTGGTGGCAAACCCGTTATAAATAGCTCAATTTCCTACGGCTATATATAAAACAAATCGGCAAAACTGCGCGCCAATAATTTATTTATCAACAGAAATGATCACTTCCCAATTTAAAACAATTGTTCCTATCTAAACAATGAATTTGCATCAGCTACATTATTTTAGGCTCGTGGAAACTGATTTAAGAAACCCTAATTCTAGGTCTTCTTGAAAACACCGAATTTCGGTGTCCTAACATCGAAACGTTTCCGACCACATAAAATATATATATTCTTTATCAAGATCAATAGCCGAGTCGATATGGCCATGTCCATCTGTCCGTATGAACGTCGATATCTCAGGAACTTTAAAAGCTATAAGGCTGAGATTACGCACACAGATTCTGCAGAAATAGACGTAGCTCAAGAAAAACGTTCTGATACTTGTTTGTTTTATTATTAGTCCTTCCAATTTGTATCCAATTTGTAACCACTCCCATTCTAACGCCCACAAACCGTTTTGTGTGGCTTGTGGGCGTTATGATACATGCAACGTCCACCCTTTTACAACATTATTATGAATTATAATTATAATTATTTCTATCGATTTGGCGAAAAAAAAATGGAAAATTTCTTGTTCGCAATTCCACTAGCTTAGTAATCGGTATCTTAAAGTCGAGGAACTCCATTATAATGTTTTTCTTCTCCAATTTGTAAAGATCTGTTGTAGTTTAGTTCGGTATACAGGAGACATTTTTCAAGTGTTATAATTAAATATTAATGTAATATAAATTACGGCAAGGGTATAACACTTCGTCTTACAAAGATCTTCTCTGTTCTTGGTTAGGCAGATTAAACTAAGTTTATTTGGACATGCAAATGAGTAGAAGATGATCTTTTATATAATAAGGAAATATTTATTTACGAACATTTTTTTATTTTACTTTCTGCTATTTGTATTCACACGAGAGCGTTTCTATCCCTGTTTTTTTCACGAACACTTCAAAGGAATCTGGCTGTGGTGATGTTTTTCAGTATCCTCAATGTCCATATACTCGCGTTCGTAAACCGATTGCTGCTCTGTGACAAATATGAAAAAATAAAAAATCGATAAAGCCAGGCTACGAGCGAAAATTGAAGCGTCAAAGTCACACAAAAGTCAGGCAGACACATTTGTTAGAAATAACAAATGTGATTTCCTCGGTCCTGATTAGTTCGATAAACTTTTTTCCAAAAGTACAAACCTTAGCGAGAGACTTGTGACAACAGAGGAAAATCTTTCTGAGGACAAAATGCCTGAAATTTCCATGTCACTTGGCAGTTAATAATGTTGTCTGTGAATATAATAGGAAAATACTACAATTAAATAAAAACCTGGACAGGACATCATAATCTATGCTTACATATGCTTAAATTGTTTCTAGCTATTTAATAACCTTTAAGAAGCCTCGAACCACATTTCCTTGGTTTCTTTCGTTTCACAAATCAGTTAAGCATTATCTATTAGCCCAGCAACATTTCGCAAGGACAACAACTTGGTGCAAATTCATTCTAATTTCGCCCTGTGGCTCTTCTCAAGTTCGCCCAAGTTCTTAGGAAAACTTAATCTGCCGTTGAATGTCTACTTGTTTTCAAACTTAGCAAGTTGTCGCATACGCGACATAAATCCGAGCATATACACAAATACTTAGCTATAAGTATGTATACGAGGCCTATCCGAGGCAAAAAGTTCTTGGGAAGGACAGTTTGTTTTGAGGAATTTCTGCAGGGTCCAAAAGCCATGTGCGACGTTTGTGCTCACAGAGTCCATACAACTTCGGCCTTGTGGCTTGGATTACAAATTTCGCATATTTGATTCCCGAAATATGCAACAAGATTCCGAGATCCTACAGAAAAAACAATGACGAAATTTTACATATTTTGGTTGTTTTTTAAATCGATTATTAATAGTTATTAATAAGTCAAGTTAGCTAAAAATGTATTAATAACAATAAAAATGTAACTAATGCCTTAGCATGATGTGAGGAAAAAGTTTTATTTATTATATGTAATTATTACACATAACGATGGAGATCATCATAGTAACGGAACTATGAATGGGTTAACAAACGAGGTTGTTAGAGAAAGCTTGTGGTTGAAGAAGAAAAAACTGAAAAAGAGGAACTGAGTTTTACGCACAACAATCGGTCGCCATGTATTGTATGCTGTATATGGGCTTTTTTAGAATTGTATTATATTCTAACAAGTTTCGAGCGGTTTGTGGGCGGTATGAACCAACAATAAGTGAATTCTTTAACAACCAGTTGATTAGCCTATACGCACGTACATAAATGTAGATATTTTATTGTCTTTCTTTTAGAAGTCCATCTACTGCATGTGATATTTTCTTCAAAAGTCGAAAAGAGTTTGCTGATTTGACCTATAACCAATAACATATTGGTTTCATATTCAACACCAAGCTACATCTAATTCGCTGGCACACACTGTATTGCCAGGACTTTGAATTGCAATCTGTTTAAATGCCATATTAAGGCATGCTATGGGGTTGAAAACGGGAAAAGAGAGATGTGGATGTGAAAGCATAAGCAGAAGAAGAGCGAAAAACTGAGAGAACTGTAAGCAGACAGAACAAATCAAAATAAGCTTCAAATTCAAATGGAGTGCTTTCAAAAAACGGAAATCGGGGTTGCAGAAAGGATATAAATACGAAGACAGATACATCTGTTTCTTGGTGCTTTAATTCCGGGAGGCAAACTTGTTTGTCGGTTGTCGGTTGCTTTTCCTCGGTGCCAGTGCTTATTTATCATGTCAAATATGATTTAATGCCTTGCCACGCCGACTTGCACAGGACCCTTCAGGGCGACTTCCTCATTCGATATTCCCATTTACTTAGGATTGGTTATGGGCAATGATAAACAATGTAATTTATGCCACAATCGCCCAATAGTATATTCGAAAAAAAAAAATTTTTTTTTTTATTTCGCTAATTGCTAAATTTTTCTTTGTTTTTTCTTTGTTATACTATTTTCTTTTTATTTTAAAGATGAATTGAATTGAATTTAAGTATTATGCATTTTATGCATTAATTTACAAATTATTATATACATATATGTATTATAAACCGTATTATAAACCAAAAACTGCCACGCCCGCATTTTTAAAATTTCTTTGGATATTTTTATATAATCATAATCTATCGATTTGCCAAAAAACTTTTTGCCACGCCCACGCTAACGCCCTAAACTGACACGTCCACACTTTTGAAAAGTGTTTAGATTTTTCTTCGTTTTATTGTTTGTCTTGCCAATTTGTATCTGTATACTGTATAAATACTGAGTGGTGATTCACTGATGAAAATAAATTAACGGAACTGCACTATACCTCACTGCCGGTGGCATGTGTATAGTATGTAAGTTATGCACAATTGATGAGCGAAAAGTTAATCCATTATGCATTTAAATTTCACTGAATTCAATTGCCGTAATTAAGTCAAATATGCATTCAAATGTTAATTACGTCCGGTAACCGCTTTCATTGAAAATGCATTGGTCTGGCCTTGATGGTTATGTTTTCAAATTAAACGAAAATATTTGGTCTCTTTAATAGAACATTGTGTTGGCTCTGAAAACCGGCCAATTTAATTTTGCATACATTTAAAAAATCTGTGCACAAGCCGACGAATAACTTAAATTCCAGAATATTAGCTGTGACCATGCTTTGATTGAATGAGCACTGATAATTAATATAACTGCCAATGGCCAGAAGGCGCCGTCCTGTAATTTTCTCGTTCCAACCTGAAGCGATTCCCAACCTTTAGCAAAATTAGTGTAAAAGCAAAGAATAAATTAATTGAGTCCCGTCTGTGTCTCGCCAGGTGCCTGGCATCCAGCTGCCATCTAATTGTACATAAGTATATACAGCTAGGGTTAGTGCAATAGAACTTGTTATGCAAAAGGCGTATTTATAGATAACATTTGAAACTGACATCACAGCACAGTTTAGTTAATACAAGAAATACTGATTACTTCCTCGTCTGTGCTCAACTGCTCGAAAACCATAGATATTACCTATAATTCTATAATTGTACATACAAGGAGAAAAACCACAACATAGAAGCGATTTTGGTAAGGTTATGAATGGACCTATTAACTTGACTACCTCCGTACATAGCTGGGTAAAGATAGGTTTGTTAGTCTGCCCACCAATTGTGGTCAGCTATTTCCAGGACAAACCTTTTGAGTCGGCGGAGTGAAATGGACGTGCTGCCGACAATGACACTAAATACGCCTAATTAGCTGATGGCTCTGCAATTCAGAGCAAATAAACAATACTTTTCGTTGGCTTTAATTTAAATGTTTCACCAAATCAAAATTGCAGTTGAAAACAAAACAGTCCAAGCTGACTTGGATCAGGAAAAGCACGAAGCCAAGCTATTTACTTTCCCCAAGCCGTGGGCTAGAACCAGAATCAGTCTTTACAACATCCCTTTCCCAAAATCACTTCTCCTTTGTTCTTTGCCCCCTTTCTAGATGGCGAAAATTCATTTTTGGCTGACAAGGGGAGACCCAGAAAGCCTACTAGCCCAGGGAGTGAGAGGGTTAAATGGGAATCTTTTCTGGCTAGAGAGCGTAGCACTTTGGCCTGTGAAGTTCCGAATAGGGATTTCCTAGTCGGGTTGGCTTCGGCGGGCCAATTTGAATGTGATATGTGGGGGATGTGAATGGGAAAAGCGAGGTTATCACTGACTAAAGTTATTTAACTGCAAAACAAGAACAACCGACGGGCTTGGGAACAAGGGGATACGCTCTTTTAAAGTATACAGCTGGCACACCGATAATCACAAACCGAACTAGTTATCAACTTACCTTAAATGATTCCTCGGTTGCGTTTTTGAAATCCAACCATATCCAAACCGTAAACCATTCGCCGCACTATTAAAGCCACGCACGCGGGTTCAATGAACTCATTAAAAAGATTGGACATGTTGAGCAGAGGAATATTACAGGGCGTCGGCTTATGACAAACGAGTTGCAAGCGAGGAGGATCCTCCTGAGGTCCGTGCCGTGGACTGAAAGTCATAAACGTGTCACACACTTGTGAACGCGGTCGGTGGAGTATCTCGGAATCCGCCTAGTCCCTGTGTATCTGTAAAGTATCTTCTCATTTCCCAGCCCTACCATTTGGCCAGTTGCCATGCAAGAGCTTGCTGATTTTCCTCAAAAAACATTTGCCAAATTGGAACCCGCCACTGGGAAAACACTTGGCGTTGTTATCCGGCCGCAATCTCTTGACCATTTATAATCGCCTGTAATTTGTCAATGTCGACCTCAAATTAATTCATTAAATCACATTTTACGTGATTATGCCTTGCACCGGAATTAAAGTTTTTACACGTTGCCCGGAAATGTGCGACAGTTTTCCCATTTTCATTCAGGATGCAAATGAGCCAGCTGGACGTGGTCTAAGTGAGTTGGCAGCAGCGACTGCAAACTACAGAGGCAAACATTTCGAGTTTACCCGGTGCTGTTTTCTTTTAGGGTTTTAACAAACATTACTTAACGAGTTTTTCGAAAAGTTTGGTGCAATTTCAATTATACGGCGAGGCGAATGTTTCATGGCAACAACAACTGACCTAACAACTTAATGAAAATATCAGCATATTTCTCTTCTTTTACTCGTAAACATACAGCAAATATCTAGCCCCTTATTAAACAATTTAAAAAGTCAGAGCATTTCAACGAAACATACTTATGAACAAATTTCTGTTTATATGGGGCTTTTTAGTTTTAGTTTTTGAAAGTTCTTAGCATCAAATTCTTTCAAAGATAACAATTTCTTGAGGTCAGCTTCAAAACTGCAAAACGTTATGCAACGTACGCCAATTATTCTGGCACCAGGATACTTTCTCTATTTAATAAAATCCCTGAACATTTACACACGCCCAGAAGACCTCAAAACATGACCGAGAACTGTCCCATATGTCCTAGTGGCATTATCCGCATGTAATGGCTCACAGCCAGGACTCAAACGCACACGCAAGAGAGCTAAATGAAATTAGTTGACAGCCAGATTGGCCAGTAAGCCATTTCTGAAGAAAACCCGGAGAAGTTCCCGACCAGTAAATTGAGAATAGCGAACGGAGTGATGAAGATTGACGGAAGGCGGAGGGGAAGAAACCTCCGCGTCACACATAACAAAATCTAAAAAAAAGGACTTTAACGCAAAGCTATTAAAAAGCCTTAGAAAACCCTACCGAAAAGGGTTGCGTTCTCACCCAAAAAGTGATGATTAAAACGCAAAATTGCAATGAAACAACGAAAAAATGGAATAAGGGAAAAATTTTAGCAGATGGAACAGAGACAGGAAGCAGAAAAAACGAAGAAATTGGGAAACAGCTGAAGAAGGAAAAACAATTTGTTGCGTGCGCATAATTGCGAGAATATTTTGCGGAGCCGAAATAAAAGAGCAAACTGTTTTCGGAGGAAGGAATATGGAGCCTGAGCTCTATCCGCTGAAAATTTTTTGTACAGGCCGTGCTCCACAGACAGACAAACAATTTTGGCTGCATAAATTATCAGGCACTCGTCCAATATTTTGTGTTCTAGTCGTTCGCCAACTTATTAGTTTACCAGTACACGTTTAGTTGACTTTTCTGTGTTTTCTCCTATCTCGTATAACTGTGTTGATAGTAATCTTTAAAGTAGAATGGGATCATTCTCTGAGTTGAGCAAGTGGTGTTAACGTAGAGAGGAACGCATTTTTAGGATGATATGCGAAGCACAGGTCACGTTACCGAATACGGTTGCGACAACGATATGCGCACCAAGACGACAATAGAGTCGGGTTGTTCTGTAGGGAGAGGGCTGGGCTATCAGAACACGTATAATCAGCTATGTTGAATCCGCATAGAACTGCCAATCATCCTTTGCGGACAACCTATTTAAAACGGTTATACATATATGCACACCTACCGTAAAGCAACGGCTTTACGCACACGGATTATATGTTACGGATCATATCAAATCACTTGCAAGTCGACCTTCCCTTGTCCGTATGAAGGGCTTAATCCAAACAAGTTTTTGCCACCCTTTAAAGTTTTTTTTCCTCATTTTATTATTTATTATATTTATTATTTATTATTTATTATTTTTCCCCAATTTCTATGGAAATGCCAGAAAAATGACCATACCATCAGATCAGAACTCCTTTTACGCTTATAAATTTCTCAAAAATAGCTTGTTTCAAACAATATTTTAATAAAACAATGGTTATTTAGTAAAAATGTTCATACCTTAATGAAATCGTCCCTTGCTTTGCCCTTTACAAATCAGAATTTCCAGCTGCCAAGTTTCTATACAGGAGATAATTCGGATTGCTCAGAATCTTTTTAGTAGTCTATTAAAGCAATTAGCATTGTAAGAATTATGAAAAGGGGACTCGGTTATTACGCCTAATCAAGAATATATAGACAGAAACTTTTGTAAAGTCGGATACGCTTTTATATATGTGTTACTTACGTTTAAATTAATTCAGTAACCTTTATACCAAAGTCGAATATAATCACATTATTCCTTAGAGCTGCATTTTTGCTATAAGATTACATTTATTTGATGTGATTTAATTGGACCAGGACCCGAAATGAAGTTTTATTTAATTTATTATGGCATGAACATGTCGATCTGTGGAAATGTAAAAGCGACTCGAATAACGAATCCACCTGATTTTCCTCTTTTATTACCTTTGCTCACCTTAAGTGCAGGGCTCTTTGTTGTCTGCTTCTGTTTCTGTTTAATATAGAAGGAGCGAAATCAGCGAGGATTACGAAACAAAATAAAAAAGCGAATAAAAATGTTAGGAAGCGAGAAGCGTTTTTGCAATTTTCGTCAAAATACAGATAGCTTCTAACTTTGATTCTCTTTAATTCTAATACGTGAAGCCCCTCGGGGAAATTTATAGAAACATGCGAATGTGGGTAAGAACGAATTGCAATCAAACCGTTAAGTGGAAGCGGTAAAAGATACCCGTTATACCTGTTACTCGTATAGGAAAAGAGTAAAATTCGTTGAAAAGTATGTAACAGGCAGAAGGAAGCCTCGATCTAGCCATGTCCGTCCGTCCGTATGAACTTGAAGATATCAGGAACTATAAAACGTAGAGGGTTGCGATTCAGCATACAGACTCTTGAGAAAAAGACGCAGCGCAAGTTTGTTGACCCATGTTTTCACGCCCACTCTAACGCCCACAAACCGCACAAAACCGTCATGCTCACACTTTTGAAAATTGTGTTGATATTTTTTCACATTTTTATTAGTCTTGCACGATTAAAAAAAAAAACTGTTCGTCCACATTTTTGAAAAAATTGATATTTTTCATAATTTTATTAGTCTAGTAAATTTCTAAAGTCACCGAACCGGTCACGCCCACACCTTAGAACCATTTTTAATTTTGTTCTCATTTAATTCCTTAATATAATATAATAATTAATTCCTTAACATATATTATAATATTATAATTATATTATAATATTATAATTATATTATAATATATATATAATTATTAAATTTCGCGTTCGCACTCACCCTTGCTGAGCAACGAGTGTCTGATTCTCTCTTGTTTTCTTGGCTTGTTTGTACCTAACGCTCAAAAAAATTGTATATGAAAATTTGGAGGGTAAGTGAAGGAAGGAAGTAAATACCAGATTTACCGTACATCCAACTATAAAATTCCGTTATTAAATTTAACAAGAGTGAACGTTATAGTCGAGTTTTCCGACTATCAGATGCCCCTTGCTCAGCAAGTAGACGTTAGAGTGGGCGTGGCAAACAGTTTTTTGGCGACTCGATACAACGGCAACAGAAAATTATGTGTTCCGACATTTCACTATGGGCAGTTGTGGCTGTCGTCGAGACCACGCCTGGTGAGGTAGCTCCTAAAGCACCCATGCCCGGTTATTAGCCTTCCTTCGTCGACTATTGCCACCGTCTCAGCAACCTTTCCAAGTTGTTTGGCTTGGTGACTAGATGACTAGGCTTGATGGCTAGGTACTCTTCCGTCATTTGCTCCTTCTCTTCTCTCTCGGCTTGTTCCACTAGGCCACCCCTACCTGGGTTGCTTGGGTTCTGCTTCATGTCACTCTTTCGGTAAGGAAAGACCGTTTGCGGAATGCTTTTTGTTTGCTGCAGTTCGCTCGATCGCGAAAGTTTCGTTAAAAGTTCTCTCACCTGTGACGAGTCCCATGGCCCTGGAGATCGGAGCCGGCAGGGATTTGACTTCAGGCAGTTATCCTTGGTGCTACCGCAGCGCGGAAGAACAAAAACCTCCGTGTGCTCTGCTAGTCAAGGTATGACTTCGATGATCACGGTGTGAAGGCAGATCGCACTCCCTTCCTTAAGAGTATACCAGGGGCGCTCCAACTTCCGCACTTTGGTCGCCTTTTAGACCAAGCCACACCATACATATATGTATGTTCACGAGTGGTCCAAATAACATTATAACTTGACAATGACACTATCCACGTTTTGGCAATTAATTTAGGCCAAGGTTATGCGAACAATACTCATTAATGTCAATTGACATTTAGGCAATCAACAACAGAAGCAACGATATTGGCAAAAAAAAAAGCACTAACCGACCAACATGAAAACTTTTCCTGTTGCCTACAATTATGACACTCAAAGTTAACAACAAAAATAACATCGATAGAAAGCAGGGAAATCAACTTTTCCGGCATAAATGCGAAGCGACACATTCGTTCATGTTACGAATTTTCAAGGTTGTTTTTGCTTTGCCGCTGCGATTAATTTGTGCACAAACAAGCGACAGAGAAGGAAAGGCATTCCCACTCTCACAAAAAAAATATCTAAGATATTTGGTATAGTATGATATGGTATGGCTTAATAGGGGAATAGATATTTCGTATTGAAATGGAGATGATTGTATATGCGCACTGTTGAGCTGCTGAAGAAAATGTTATTATTTCAGAATACAAGCATCCTTACTTAAAAGAATACGCTTAGAAAACTGTTCAAATCGATATTTATATATAGTTAAATATGTTCTTAGTCACTTAGTCATACATATATGTAACAAAATTTAAACATTTATGAAGGAAATCGGAACAAATTGGTTGATCTTAAAAAAGGGAAAACATTTGATAACCAGAAATAAATTTTGTTTCTCCTGTTTCAAATAAAACAAAGTATTATTCTCTAACCAAGTGAAAAATTCCACAAAGGAATACACACGAAAAAAAATGAACGACAAAATCGCAAGGTGGGTGGTAATAGAGCCCTAGTGTCGCACATTTTTGCGCGACGCTGCAAGCGTTACATGTGTCACACACCCAGCTCAAGCCGCCCCTTTCCCGCAACCCGCTGTCCGTGAAGGCAAATTTGAAGGACTGCCACCGCTACAGAAACAAAAAGAACCAACGAATAAGCGAGCCCATGCGAGAGCTAAATCAGGACTTGTGAGCGGCGCACAGAAGTTGGATCCGCGGATCCCTCCGGGTGGTCTCTTATGTAAGTTGCGCCGCACAGAACCTTAAAACGAGAGGGAAACCTGTAGTTGCGTATCTCTACTAATAGATACCCGTTACCTAGATGGTGGAAGTGCAAAGGAGATATGCACAAAATAAAGGAGAAAATGCTCTTCAAGATTGTTTGAGAGCCAAACCTGGAAGCGCTCACATTTCTTATATCCGGCAGAGGGTATATTGATTTCAGAATTTCGCAACCCCAAAAAAGGGGACAATAGAAAAACCCAACAAAATAAGTTGATTGTTTTTGGTCAAAAATAGTTAATAATTATTATTATCGGATTAATTACAATATATGTAATATACAATTACTTCAAGGGTATAAAAGCATCGACTTGCCGAAGCTAGCTTTCTTTTTTATGCTCCTTTCAAGTATGCAGTATTTGAAATTTGTTGTGTTAACATTTAAAGCAAATAAAATAAATACACGTTTTCAAGACGTTGATCTTTAAGTCTTTAAAATCATTTTAATGACTAAAAAACACGTGCCAAGTGTTAGAAAAATTTAAAAGTAAATTAACAAGACAGAACGCTATAGTCGAGTTCCCCGACTATCAGATACCGTAAAGTGCAAACGAGAAATTTAAAAACTCTTTTATCATATCGATGGAAATAAACAAACAGAAAATGTTAAAATTTTTCTAAAGTGTGGGAGTGACAGTTTCGGGCGGTGTCTATTTCTTTGGAATCTGCATGCCTAGTTTGAATGTTCTAGCTTTCATAGTTCCTGAGATCTCGGAGTTAATATGGACAGTGATAGCGAACAACTTTTCAACGAATCTAGTATACCCTTTTACTCTTTAGGTAACGGGTATAAAAAGGCTATATGATTACCAAGGGAATTCCATTACCTGTTAAGGGCGGCAGGATACATTTTTTTCAAATAACCCTGTGGGCCTATGATGTTTGTCGATTCTCAGTGTGCCACCCCCTGCTACATTTCTCCTCGCCCAATACACTCCGCACATTGTTAGTTTGGCGGATACGACTTCGACGAACTAGCGCTGAACTACGACCTTAAGTCACGACCCTATGCATATACATATATGCAAGCGTATTAAGGATGCTCCAGTTAAGGAAACAGGCAGCCACACACAGATACAGCTCTAACTGCCGTTTGGTCTGTGCATTTATGTATGTAAATAAGCGAGAAGTATACCACATTGAGTATCTGTCTGCACCATCGACTACAAAAGCCGCCAACCAAAAAAAAACACATACGCAAACCCATGTTCAAGAAGCCTGTATGTGGGTCTACCCTAATTATATATCTCTCGCGTCGCGATACAACCGCATAACACAAAACAATAAGAAGAAGGAAAGCGTTCGCGTTAACTATGATACACATATGATGAAACATAGAGGACACAGTTCTGTTTAATTTTACATTGGTTTTAGTGGCAGCACTATGATTTCGTATTCCAATCCGAGCCGTTCCGACATACACAACCTTCAGTAAAAATACAACTTTTGAGATACTGATATCTTAACTAAGACCGTAGAAACGAATTGCCGCAGCTGTTGATACCGGTTAAGAATATAAACACTTTTTATGGCGGCATGTCTATGTCTTTTTCACTGCTTTGCAAACTTCTAACTGAAATCAATATACCCACCGCACAGGCATAATAAAATACATAAACGTAAACATGGGAAAGATGAGATGACAGTATCTGGAACTAATGAAGCGTGCGATGTGGAAAAAAATCGCCGTCACAGATCTACCCACTCCGACTCAGAATTAAAGCTTGTTTTACACACCCAACTCATCGGCCCGCTCATTTTATATCATGCATCCTTAAAAGTTCTTAATACATTTATTTATATAAACGCAGAACCACCCTTGTATCATAAATGTTGTTTATTACTGCTGCTGTTGTTGTTTATTATTTACGCTTTTTCCTCCCATTCTTGTCCCTCAAAGCTTTTCGACCCACACTCAGTACGGGTTTTCCTATACAAGCTTGCAGCTTTATTACTTATAGAATCTTTAAAATTAAAAGCAATTTTTTTAATTTTCGTCCGGCGCTCGTTTGGTTAAAAGGGTTTCACTACAGTTGAAATTCACTGAAGTTTCATTTAAAAAACGTTGAAAGGTCAAAAAATCAATTTACCTGTAAGCGCCTGTGATAAATGTATATTTTAATGCTTTATGTAAGTATAAAGACATACTTTATGGAAGTTTTTATGTATATATATGTATATATGCACTAAAGGGGATGTCAAGCAAAAGCTTAGTTAAGCAAGCCAGGCCTTGAATAAAATCAATTTTAAAAGATTTATAAGATCGGCTTAATAACTTAGGTTTAACAAGAAAGGCACCCCTAGGCGTATATACCCTTGCAGTAATTATACTTCGTTCTATACATTTAATTATGTATGTACACCGAATTAGAACATTTTGTGTTCAAAAGCAATGAGGAAACGTTTTTATTAAATTTTCCTTTGGCAACTATATGATATAGTGGTGCACACCATTCAGTTCCGTTCTTATATACTACCTGAAAGAGAAGGAGTCTTTGGGAGAAGTATCAGATAGAAGCACGCATCATTTTAAAACTTGGTTGGTCAAAATTGGGATTTGCGACCAAAGAATAATCAGCTTACCGCTGATGCAATCAATCTAACTATAATAGTCTTTTACGAATGCTATTCATTCTTTTTATTTTCTTCATCATTGAAAGAGTTAAGAATATGTGCAACAATGCAATTTTTTTTGGATTGACTTCTGAATATTGGGAGATTACTTCTTGGGCTTATAATCGATATTTTTAATTGATCACGTAGCTTGAATGTATCCGCCTCTATTGGCCGCATTCTAAACTGTTTTATTTCAGGTGGACCAATTGGTAAGGTGATGGGGTCTCCATGGGGATGATGTGTATGTTTTGGGGCCCAATGCTTAGCTTTTGAGCAACATTTTCGCTTCCGAGATGTCCTTCTCGCCTTTTCACATCCCGGGCCGCAAGGTCCTCCTGGACCACCAGGACCTCCAGGTCCTCCGGGACCACCAGGGCCTCCAGGTCCATTTGGACCACCGGGTCCTCCAGGTCCTCCGGGACCCCAAGGCATGCCAGGTCCGCCCGGTCCGCCAGGTCCCCCCGGACCTCCAGGTCCACCTGGACCACCAGGGCCACCCGGACCCATGGGACCTCCTGGACCATTTGGTCCACCTGGAGCCCCTGGCCTTCCGCATATTCCAAGCCCAGAAGAAGTTGATGAACTTGTATGAATTGGCGAAGAAAAATGTGAACTCAGAGTTGACATTGATGTGCTTGGTATATCTTTTTTCATGGAAGATGTCGTGATTGAAGAAGTTAGAATTGTTGAAGATGTTGTAAAAGTTTTTGCTGATTGTAAAGTTGTACTTGGGCTTATCGAAGTCGGAATTGTTGATGTTCTAGAATACGTTGTTATTTTATAAGTTGTGCTTCGAATTCTTGACGTTGAAGTGGTTGTTGTAGTTGTTGTTGTTGTAGTTGGTGTTGTAGTTGTTGGTGTTGTTATAGTTGGAGTTGTTGTAGTTGGTGTTGTTGTAGTTGGAGTTGTTGTAGTAGATGTTCCTGTAGTTTGTGTTGTTGTTGTTGTAGTTGTTGTAGTTGGTGTTGAAGTTGGAGTTGTAGTTGGAGTTGTTGTAGTTTTTGTTGTTGTTGTCGTTGGTGTTGTAGTTGCTGTTGTTGTAGTTGGAGTTGTTGTAGTTGATGTTCTTGTAGTTTGTGTTGTTGTAGTTGGTGTTGTTGTAGTTGGTGTTGTTTTAGTTGTAGTTGGTGTTGTTGTAGTTGAAGATGTTGTTATTCTGGGAGACGTTGTTATCGGATAAGTCGTTTTTAGACTGTCTGCTAATAGATCTGAATTTCCATCCGTTTGTGTTGACTCTGGTTTTTCCTCTGGTAATGGGTCACCGGGGCACTTGCTGCCTGGCTTACACCAACCACCTCCATGGCAATAAGCTCCTAAAGGGTGCGGACAAGGCTGTCCTGGCTTGAACCAGCACATTTTTGGCGGGATGGGAACATTGCATCCAGGTTTCCAAGGGGGACAATGTGACGTCGGACGGTTGTAACACCCTGGCCTCCAAGAGGGACAGGTCTCGGCTCTCCTGAGATCGCATGGGTCTTCTTTGATCAAGTCACAGATATCCAAGAGGTTCTTTTGAATGTGTTCCATGGTCTTCAATTCGGTTTCTTTCTCGGCAGCAATAATCCGCCGTTTTGCCTCCGCCAATCGGGAAACCGAAACCGGGTGTACACTTTTGTTATGAGCGTGAACAGCCAATTCATGAAATATACGGTATTTAAGTCTTCGTTCAACATCCCCAAGAAGTCCCATGGCTGTGAAAAGAAGAGCCCACACTACGAGCACTTGATGAGCAGCCCATTGTGCGTTGCGTTGGAAAAATCAGTATCTTCGTAAAACTACGACAAGATTTTACATACCATAGAAAAGCACAGCACATACCATAGTGGTCGCATCTATTACTCGTACTGGAGTTTAAAATGTATTGGGCTTATTTTATTTTAGTTTTTATTATTTTTTTAAATATGTTGAATTTCGCGGTCGGATTTGTACTAATGCGCTTGGACACAGTGTTTGTATGTCTGAATATAAAGTTTACTCTCTATCTCCACATGTAAAATACATTTAATATAAAATACATTTAATATACAAACACCATCCATCATTAGGAAAAAGCTTTCAGTGACCAACATGTGTGCCTCGGTTTCGTTTTGAAGCTCCATTGGAAAAATCCAACACCCATCGTATGTCATTTTGAGCCTTTTTGAGTTGAAACACCCTCTTATAGATTCCCGGGTAGATTATTTAATTACGCCTAACGACAACAAGACAGGAGAATCAATCATTTCCGGGCAATCGGATGACAATGCTTAGAACCTTCAGGCCGCGGCAACAAAGCAGATTTTAGCACAACATAAGTGAAAGTTTTCATTGTCATGTTGATGAATGAAAATATTACCGCACCAATGCGTCACGCAGGTAATCAACCGTCAAATTTGCGGGGCTCAGCCGGAAGGAATAAATAGAGCGTGGCTTGAACTTTATGTTTTAAATTGCTCCAAGGTGGAGGTTATATTTATGTGGGTGGAATGCCTTATCAAATAAAGTAATCAAACCAAACAAAGCCCAACTAGGGGAGGGAGTACGGGCGATTCGATATGTTAGCCTACAAAATGTTTATTTTGGCAAATCAATTCGTTGACTCTTCCATTTTTAAAGCGGCTGGCAAAGTAAAAAATTCAGCCCTTAGGTTTGCCTATGTTGTCATTTCCGATTTCTCTTTGTAACTTTGTAGTGACGATGGTCACCCAGAGTGTAACCGTTAAATGGAAATCTGCTACGTTCAGTCCGTGCAGAGCCATTGTGTAAGGCACTTTGACGCTTTTGGAAACTGGATGCTACCTTTTTTTTATAGTTTCTGGATTGCTCGAAATGAAGTAATAATCTTTGACTGCATGTAATAAATCATCGTTTTAGTTGTTGTACCACAACTTTCTGGACAGTCAGGCTAAGAAAGCTAGACTTCCCGTGGTCACATTTTTTTAACTGCCGAAGGTACTTGACTTATTTTATATTTAATTATCATTAAATCCTTGTTTAAACAACATAGAATGCTATAGTCGAGTTCCCCGACTATCACCGACTATACTACACTAGTGGGAGATCACAGGGAAATTTTAACAATTTGTTGGCGTAGAGAAAGGAATACTATAATCAAAGACCCTAGAATAACAAGATGCGTAACGCCATACGATTTTTTGGCACACGATTTTTTGGCCGTGGCTCTAGAGGTGGCTCCAGGCTCTCTCGAATTTTTGTTAGAGAGCGAGAGAGCGAAGAGCGCTACAGCGAACAGCTCTTTTCAACGCACAAAGTGATAGCAGACATCTGTATGTGTGCACACGTATTCACATGCATTGTAAATTTGACAAAATATGCCCTTCACCTTAGAAGTTCTTTGGCTTTAAATCTATATTATTTTTGATCAATTGGCACCATGCGAAAAATTCTTGTTTTGCATTGCCTTAACGTTATTATTATTTGAAAATAGATTAGAAATAGTCAAATCTATGTACATATTATCACAAAAATAAATTTCAAAAATGACTTTATATAAGAATATTTGTCATTAGAGTATTCATGTTGCGGCGTGTGAAAAATTAATAAGGCAATGATTGTTGAGTGCTTGTGTCCGCACTTCGTGCCTCAAGATATGAACAAAGCAAAGACACTAGAATAATTCTAGTGTCTTTGATATGACTTTTGCAATAAACAGTTATCATATTTTTATTTATTTAATAAATTTATATTTTCTACTTCGTATTATTTTTATGAAATATTTATTTCTCAACGTAATGTCTTCTTTTTTTTGTACTTCCTTTAAATATTTAGTATATTTATTAAGTCATTTGACTTAATATGATGTAACATTAACATTAAAAGTGTTCCAAAAAGATATTTCGCTTTTAAAAAAATTGTCAGATGAGAGACAAATTAGAATTAAACATAAATATAAATGTGTAAACGGTAGCTAATTCGAGCGGCGATTTTAACAAACAAATTTAAAAAGCTTTAAAATTATAATATTCAGGGCGCGAATTTTTAAAAATTTTTTTATTTTATCATATTGCTAGGAAATTGGCAAAAACTACCCTAATATGTACCATGTAAATTCGTTTCTTCGATCAGAATTGATTTCGGCCCGAAAATCGTCTTCTAGCACAACACGCACACTTATACGCGTTCTCGTCTCTTGTTTTTACTCACACAAGCAAGCAAATTATATTTTTAGATTTCTTACGCTCTCAGCGGGAGTGAGCCGAAAGAGAGTAATTTTGGCCGTCACCAAAAAAGTGGCTGCATAGTGCCAAACCAATGTATGGCCGTTACGCATCTTGTTATTCTAGTGTCTTTGCTATAATCGTCTCGGCTGTTTAAACTCATTAGAAATATATATATATATATTCTAAAATAGATAGTAAATTTCTATTTTACTGCGTTTCATATAAATAAACTCTTTGAAGCAGTGCCAAAAATGAAGACCCCAAAGTGTTGGGTAGTTTTCCAAAATTGATAAATATCTCGAACCAATTGCAAACTTTTCTCAACAAATTTTAAATGATAAATTACATTCTTTTGTCTCTCTCTTTTTTTTGCAGGAAGGCACTGTAAATGGCAAGCAATAGAAACACAATTATGTCAAATTCGAAAGTTCGTTAACATCAACAATCAATGCAATAACAACAAATGCTGCTGCGACAACGGCATCCGCAGGCCCCTCAAAATGTAATTGGGCCAGGGCGTGGCAGCTTGGCAGTGGGCAACGGTCAACGGCAACGGCAGCAGCAATAGCAACACCACTGAACCGCAAAAATCGACAGCAGCAGCATCAGGACACCAAACAAAATACGCAACATAAATGAAGTTAACAACCTGTCAAATTGCTAAAGTATTTCCGCTGTTGACAGCCTTCTTCTTCCTCAATTCTCCCAGCGCAGCCTCATTATCCTTCGGTTTGAGTCCCACCTTCGCCTCCGCCTCCGCCTCCAGCTCCTTGTCCTCGTCATCGTCCTCGTCCTCCCACTTTCACTCAGAAAAACCCCTCCACTCGGATGTACTCGTCCTGCGAGCGGCCAAGCCATCCAGGGCCATTGCAACAAGCGCAGATGCGGCTACGCGGTCTGTGCCAGCGTCAGCGGCAGAAACAACACTTGGCAGCAAGTCAATTTGGCCGACAGCTATACAAACAAAAAGTCCACGTAATGCGCGTGAAGCTGGACGTCACAAACGTCAAATGCAAAAGCCCGCAATCCAGCAGCAACCACTGCAGCAGCAGCAACAGCGCATTAATCCCCCGCAGCAAAAGCGACAGCAGCAGCAGCAGCAGCAGCAGCAAGTGCAACATCAGGCTCAACGAGTGGGCGTTTTAATACCTCCTTCGCTGCACGTTGATTTGACGCATGTGCAACAGGGCTTTCAGAATTTCCTCGACTTTTTCCAACTGCATTTATTTAATGTCACCGTCGATTTTCTACGTGATGTGGGTGAGTACACACAAGCCGAAAAACAAACCCATCAGGAACAGGCCAAGCATCCTCGTTCCATCCAGCCCTGAAAATCCTTGCCGACGTGCATCGCGTGTGTTTTATTGATAATTTTTTTGCGCCCGATGCTCAAGTTTCCACTCCTGCTCGAAGATTTCCACACGAGTCATAGGCTGAAGGTGGCACTTTATGAAGATGAATTGGCCGTCTGTTTGCTGCGCCTAAATGTTTGCTGGCAGGCAACATAGTGCACGTTATGGGAAACCTTGCCAACGGATGGGGCGGTTCAAATCAAGCGCATTAATTGGAGTTAAAGTTATCTGACTCTCCAGTCTAGTCTTCAGATTGAAGTCTCTGAAGGTGGGATACCTTAGCATTAGCAGTCTTTTTTAGAAGACGAGGGCTCCGACCTCTGAGAACTCAATTTGCATGCATTACGCCTTGATTTCTTTTCGCTCTTACTCTGCCTTTTTCGCCCACGTAAATAACCCTCATTTCGCAAGCGAATTTAAACTAATTTAAGCACGTCCTGCCTTTGACTTTCTTTTAGTTTGAACGAAGGTCCACATCCAGCTTCCCGGCATTTTTCAGCAGAAGTTATACTTTAATTATGCGTCATTTTTCTGGTCGGTCACTCGCATCAGAAGGATGTTTTCCCTGCTGGTGACAGCTTACAATTTCCGGTCCAGAGCTATTCATTTTTTAAGACCATGCCAAGACTTGTGTTAGTTTCGAAACCATAATAAAGCAGCTAGGATTAGCAGCTGTCTCTGCAGGGATATAAATTGTAGAATAAGTGGACAACCTGGCGAACGGCAAATGCAGCAGGATGTCTGTCCATTCGTTTGCGTTGCACAACAGCAACATGTGAAGTAATCAATCCACACCTTTTGTGAGCTCTTTATATAATATACATATATGTGGTGGGTTGCGCAACTATTTTCCTGGATAACTTCCCTTTTCATTTCGTACGGAGGTTAAGAGCAGTATATGGATCGCTGCAGCCGCTTTTGTGCCGTTGCCAACGATGGTCAGAAAATAAACTCGCAGACATTTCTTCGGACATAAATTGCAACTGGGGCTGAAGGGAGCCGCATGCAACTAGAATCCATTTCAATATTTTGCAAAACATAAAAACCTGCAGCGCAGCAAGGCAGTCAGTTTAAATTGCGGCAAATGGAATTTATTTGTACGGAATGGAATCGTTACGTTAGTTTGGCTTGCAAATGGAATTCCGTTGTCGGGCACTTAAATAAATTTAGACGGCTGTGGGAGCGAGCAAGTTTAACCTGTTATTTATGACACCTTCGAGGCACCCCCCAAATTAAATATATCAATCTTGATCTGCTCGCCCTCGGAACAACATCGAAATTGCTGCAGTCGGCAAAAACTTTGGCGCCAAACAAGTGAGCGACAAAGTTGGGCATGTGTCGACGCTCGTGTTTACTCTGAAAATAACTGAAAAGGAATAAAAACTTATATAATTGGCCCAATAGCCGGACGCAGCAAACTTTTTCATGGAAGTGCCATCGACGGTCTGCATTCAGTTTAAGCTTAAAGCGATCTTTGTCCGAACTCATTTTAATGGGTGTAGTTGCTATTAAAAAGGTGTACGGTATTCCTTTTCGATCGGCAAGGTATACTTTATTCGTATACCCGTTACTCGTAGAATAAGAAGATATATTAGATATCTTTCGGCCCTATATAAAGTATGCATATACATGATCAGGATCAATGGGAGAGTCGATTTGTCCTTCTGTCCGTCTGGAGATTTCCCATATTCTCGTTTGCAATTTCACTGATAGTCGGGGAGCTCAATGATAGCCATTTCAGAAGGTATATTGATTTTAGTCAGAAGTTTGCAACGCAGTACAGCAGTAAAGCGACCATTTTCAATTTGTTCTTCACTTCATCGCTACCTAAAATTCTTTTTTGTATTGGAGGTGGTGTTTAGGCGGATTCCGATCGGACCTCTATATCATATTTCAATACCTCTTCATCCGCCACAGGATCGAAAAAAGCAAGCAATCCTTTCGTTTAATTCCCTTTACTGTTATAAATACTAAAGAGTTTCGTTTTAGTATACGTCAGTTTTTTGGCAATATATTTAATTTCGATTTTATATAGATCCCACAGGACATTTGCTTTTGATCAAAAAGTCAAATATCATTGAAGCATATGGGAAATTTCATAATGTCTCTGCCGAATATAGTTGTTATAGTACAGTTCGATTTTGGTGAAAGGTGCAAAAGTATAGGCTCTAACGTTACTGAAGGAGATGCTTATGTGCAGATAACACAATGTAAAACGCTACATCATGTTTCACTTGTGGAAACATAATTCGGGAAAAATATATGGAGTATATCCCAAGAAAATATCTCAATTCACAATAGCCATTACTCTCCAAAAAAGTAGCAAGGCTCGGTAAGAAAAACTCTGCTTATGAACAGGAAGCCCCACGCATTTTTAGTTGCTACTCAATGCGTTAGTAAAAACTCCCGAAATGTTGTTCCCAGTGCAGAATCTCAGGTTCAAAGGCATGTAAATCACTGGCGTTCATAACCCTGTCCACTTTCTGAATACTTGGCAAGCGGACCATGAAGAATCCACAGAAGACCACTTGAAGACCTCGGCACACAGCAAAAAAGCGATGTCGACTTAGCTATTTTGTAGACCTTTTTTTTTAACAAGAAAGCAAAACAGCTTCGGCGACTTGAAACTTATATAGCCTCGCATTAATTATATACATATTTAAAAGGAACCGCGGTATACCGATTTATAATACTCATGAAATACAACGATCCGATTTCGATCAAATTAAAACCAACATTTTATTGCCGAACTAGAACACTTGATGAGCAAAAACAGCAATTGTACTTTCTCTTTTCAACATTTTTCATGGAATCTGCATGTCTGTCTCACCACAAAGCCAATAACATGTCGGTATGGATACTTTAAGGCTTAAATAAAATTATTTGTTTAAAATACTCCAGTTCTTATTTATTTATTCACTCGTTTTATTTTAAAAGGCTCTGATACTGGCATCACTGGCTAGCTGCAAGAAGTTATAACTGCTGCCGTTGCAAACAGATTTTGCTTGGATGCCAGCATCAGCAGTGACAGTAACTACACTGCTTAAGCACATACTCATATACACTGGCAGAAAAGCGTACTGCAAGAAGCTTAATAATGCACAACCTTTTTATACGCCACATAAAATGTTTCTCTTTCTTTTTCCTGTCCGATGATGAAAACAACGATGTCGACGTCTGCGCCCAGACTTAAGCGGCTTCATTAAATTACTCGAGCTGCCCAAGTACACGAGCGTTATAAAGACTTTAAATGCGGGCATTATGGTAGCCAGCCACGTGGACGTGGACCAAAATTCCACTATCTACATTGGCACGCCCAGCCAGCCACGTCAGCAACATCGGCTGCATTCAAAGCAGGAGCAGGAGCCCCATCGTCATCATCATGAGGACTCCAAAGCAAAACAGTTTCCAGCGGGCGAGGAGGAATCCCATTCATCGGGCGAGACCGAGGAAAATCATTGGAACGACGCCCGCATCTTCTCGGGTCACTGTCATCAGCTGGCGGAGCAACTGGCCCTCGATTTCAATAAGACCGTCGTCCTGTGGCCCTGTCCGCGAATGAAAGTGAGTACGTCCTTAGTTTAAGATTGCTGACTCACAAAGGAATATCTTTGATGGGATCATGAAACGGGAGCTATGTACGGCGAAAGCTGCAATTGACGCACTTTAAGTGGGAGAAATAATCGAACATGGATAACTTAGGCTCAATCTTTGGCTTTGCTTTAAAGGGTCACTAGGGTATGGGTATGCGTTCTTACTACAACGGAATTTTAATTTTTAATAAGCTTTCTTATTTTGAAAAATAAATACTAAAGTACATTATTACAGAACCTAAGAATTAAAATCTAAAAGGTTAATCGTTTATTGTGCGGCTCGTTATTTAATTCAGCACATACCCACTGCGCCTTTCGTCGTGAATGGAGAGCTGCCAGCCAAATTTGGAGTGTTAATTAAGGAGAAGTTTAGGCAAAATAACTACGATCGTGGCCCGAAAGAGCCACAGGCATTTTGCATTAGCAATTTGCAATTTGCAAAACAATTTCCAAACAGAAAAAGGAGACAGCTCCTCCTCGCACCACAAACGTGCACCGTACTGTGTGCACGGGGATGCAGCAAACAGGAAATGGAATACCGTGCCAAAGGCTAAGGGAAGATGCATTTCGGAGGTGGTTAGGTGAGGCGGTGTGGCGGGAACTATCCAAAATATGCTGCGAAATTGCCTGATGAAAGTCGACGCTGGCATGAAATTACTTTTAGTGGCAAGTGTTGCCCTTGGCTTACCCTGCCGGCTTAGATGCACAACAAGTGCCCTGAAGAATATCTGGCCTAATTGGCTAGGAACGCCTCATTCTTCTACTTGGCCAACTGTCACACAAATCGTGTAACGTAAAGTTCTGTTCGTTACTTTTGCATATTTTTATAAGCCCGCCAGCGTGCCGGACGATTTTTTGTTGACAATTGATTGACAAGTTTCGAGCGAAGTGCTTCCGAAAGTGTTATAACTTGTTGAGATTGTCAGCAAACTTTTTAATGAAAATCTGTGTGCCCCAAATGCGCTGATGAACTGAGGCAAAATGATTGGCAAGACGAAGAGCGTGGTTCCTCTCTGTCACAGGGCAATGACCGAATAGCAGTCTACTGGACCAGGGTCCCTGTGAAATAGCATCTGCGAGGTGGTATGCAAATAATTGGTGTTAATGACGTGCCTCAGTATTCGACATCCTTAGTCATAATTCCATACTCTTGGTGACCAACATTTCATACATTTCGTAACAGGTACATACCGTATATACCCACATTCATTATCACTATCAGCAGCCATGCCCGCTTGTAAAATGTATTTCCATATTTTGAACCATAGTATTTTACTTAATGTACACCAGTCTTTTGGCAAATAATAATTTTGTTTTCATTTGGGTCAAAATACAACTACATAATTAAGCAAAGAACCCTTAAGTTTTAGCTTTTAAGTCACAGTGTGTAATCAGTTTCTTGACAAACTGTACATGTATTCTTAATCAGGATAACTAGCCCAGGAGATCTGTCTATGTCATTCTGTCCATTCATCTGCGAATGTTAAGATTTTGCATTTGGCATTAACGTCTAAAAACGCTCATTTTTCAGTAATTAAATTGGTCAGTCCAAATCCCATTGGTCACCACTCCAACGCCCATTTAAGGGAATTCAACAAACCCCATTTCGAAACATTTTAAAAGTCTCCATATACATTCTCTAAATTCTCCTTTTCCTTTTCTTTTATCAATCAAAGATTGGTCTATGGTAATTACATGTGAAAATATCCTTGCGTAGCATTTTTACCCAAAAACATTTCCCGATCTCATCCTTGATGGTTGAAGGAGATTCAATTCGACAATTCCAATAGTTTCTTTTTGTGTGCAATAAGGGATAGCGCTAAAGCGATAGGGGACCAGCCCCATGCTCAGCATCCAACAGGGACAAGAAAATAGCGACAAAGTTTCAAAACGTGCAATTAAGTGTGCAATATTAATGCGCAGAAACTGCAACAAAATAATGCCACCCACGTTGCCGCCGGTGGAGTAGCCCTTAAATATGCGATACAATTGTCGCACAATGAGTTGCCATTGATGCGCTTTGGGTGCCCATTAAAGTTAAGGCAGGTCAACTGGCGATTAAAAATTCAAGAAGGTTTGTCTTATTATATTCGATTTGGTTTTTTTCTGGAGAAACGGTTTGGAATGGAAATAGCTTATAAAAATGTATAATCTCCATATTGTTCATTCTTTAGGATTTCTGTATCACTGTGGAGAAGCATCAAAACGTTAATTTAAAGTATAAAATACACTTTTCTCTGTTAAACATCGCGCCATGGGAAACATTAGTTCTAACACTTTTGAAAAAACTCGCTAGTTTAGCGGAAAAGTGTTATAAGGTTATTCCTGCGAATGGAGACTTGTGGTCGAAATCCGTAAAAGTGGTTTCCATTTTCTATCAGGATCGTTAAATACAAGGTAGTTGATATTAAGCACACAATTTCCAGAGTTATAGACAAGGCAAGTTTGTTTGCAAATGTTTGAAAAAGGTTTTGATATTTGATCACTTTATTATTTTTCTTGTCCATTTCTATCGGTATTCCAAGAACACTTTGGCAATGCCCTCTCTAAAGCTTACATAAGTCACTCAAAACTAATACGCCCAGACTTTTGAAAATAGTTTGAAATTTCTCGATCGTCTTTGCACTCTGTTAGAATCTCTACTTTGACACTGCGTATCATTTTTATAGCTTACAAATTCTCTAAACCCCCATACATAGCTTGAAAACAAGTTAATGAAGATTAATGCTGCATTTCAATTGAATGCGGTTGTTGGCGGGTGATGGGATACATCTGAAATCCCAGAGAGACAACTCTAATCGATAAAAGAAGCCCTTCTCAGCATCGATGCATTGCCAATCTGGGACGACTTTACCATTTATCTCAGTCAGTCGACTCAGTCCGTCAGTCAGTCACTCATTCATGCAGTGAGTCACTCCACTCATTCAGACCGTCAGCTGTTTATCAAGGCCGAGTTCCACACTCTGAATTCCATTCACCCAAACCCTATACTTCTGCTATCCCACAAAGCATTTGCCTTTCACTCAATCAGCTTGACAATTGACAACAATAGCAAAGCAAGCTGAAAGCTGCATCACTGATAACGATGACATCCGTTCTGACTACCACTGGGATTGAGAACGTTGAGTGGGTGTCTATGATTGTGAAAAAGAAATAAATATGAGAATATCCAATTGTGGACAGATTGCTCAATAAAAATAAAGTAATCCGTAAAAGACATTTCAAAAAATATTAAAAAGCGGTTTTATTTGTATGTTACTATTATATATATATATATATATATTTACATATACTTCACAAGACACATTTACACATTTAAAAAAAAAAAATAACCTAATATATGTCACTTTAAAGTATAGGGAATATATCAATTATCCCCATATTTCCGTTTTTGTTGTTACATTTTTCTTATCCTCCACATGTGGAGAATTACAAGGGGACGTGGCACATCAACCGGAGCATTGACCTTATCATGGCAACATCATAATAAAAAGCCAATTCTGCTCGTCCTCCATCTAGCGAGCTTATGAAGCTGCTGTTGATGATGATGCAGGCAAACAGAGCTCAATTTTCGTTATAATTTGCAGCGAAATATTACGTATACTTTTAGAAAACTGCAATGAATTGGCAAGTTGCAGGAGGGAGAATTTCTCGGGACATGCTGACAGATGTTCTGCAAGCTTTGCTGAACATAAAAACATCAAACAAAGAAAAAGGATACAGGACGGAGCAAATTATTGTGCCTGTAACTGTTGACTCACGACGGAGTTTCCGTTCGCAGGACTATGAAATGGAAAGCGCCACAGTGGAAAGCAGCTTAACATTTTATTGCCTGACTGTATAATTTTTATTGTAACTTTGTATATGTACATATATATACATATACTTTATTTTTTTCAAATATAGATTTAATTTATGCTGTACTTTTTGAATACATTTGGTAAAGAGTGGTTTTTTAGTATCTTGCTCGTAATTACATTCTGTAATATATTAATACTACAAATTATAAAAATGTTAATTTCTGCTGCAGGACCTTACAAACCTAACCTATTCTTTAGCACCATTTCCCATGTCCCACTTTTAATACCCGTTACTCATAGACTGAAAGGGTGTACAGGACTCCTTGGACTGTACGTAACTTTTAGAAGGTAGCTTTTCCGATCATATAATCCGATACTTGCGATATATTTTCTTGATCAGAATAGCTAGAGGAGTACTTTTAAATAATACTTTTAAATTGATTAGTTATTAGTTATAGGTATTTACGTCCATTTTGTTTGCTTTAGTCATCCCCTGAAATCGCATTTTTTTAAAGAATTTAATTGTCATCTTTGTCAAAGACCTGCCCGAGCATGGTATGGATTATTTAATAAATAAATATTTTGGCCTCTGCGTTATTCGCTATTCATTATTTAATGCCTATTCAATAAATAATAGTTTCGTGCATCTCATTTTTTTTCCCCTTATTTAAATCGCTGCTCCTTTCTTTAAGCCACAGCTTTTAGCAGCTGACTAAATTATATTCGTAGACTATCTTTCCGAAGGGAGGTCGCAGTTGTGGGTCAGTAGTGGGTCAGAATTATATAGAGGGAGATCGGGGAGCCCTGAAGGTGACCTTTCAGACAATCTGGTAACAGCCCTTCGTTAGGCTAAGTGGCAAGGACATAAAACGTTTTTGCGCCGCTTTCCACATTAATTGCTTTTACCGTCCGTCCTTAGGGGATGCAGCAATTTGCATAAAAATCATAATAAATTCAATGATGCTTATTTTGCAAGAAACCCTCTCGTTTTCTTCACACGAAAGAGGCGCCCATAAAAAGGCTGGCGGCCCAAAGAGGTTGCCACTTACGCACTGCTCAATTATTCATAAAGTTGGCCCAACTAAGCACTGCACACACGTGGCCCAAAAGCGAGGGCTTAATGGTCAGGAAGAGAGCTTCAGGGGGGCAGAGGACCATCATAAATTAAATCGTTTTACAAGCCGTCAAATCACTTTATATGACTCCATCAGGTAGAGCAATACCCTCCAGAATCTGCCATCTGTCTTTGCTGTCATCATGGTCGTAAAATATTATGAACTGTCTTTTGAAAGCCAAAGTTCCACTTAATAAGTACATACACCAAAAAATCAAGTATATGATGTCGATTTTCTCGACTTTCAAATACCCGTTAGTCAGGTAGTGACAGCGAATTAAATTTTAAAATTCTTTTGAAATATCTATAGAAGTAAGAATATAGAATATCTGTAGAAGTATAGAAGTATAGAATTAAGCAAGAACACAATTAATCAAAACATTTTAAGCGTGGCCCATACGTTTTTGTTTTAGCCTAAAAAATATTTTCCAAAAGTGTGTGCTCGGCAATTCTCAAACAACCGTGCACACCGTGTTAAATCTCAACTTTTTGGCCTTATTAAGGACAAACAGGCGGGCAGACGGACACACAAAGCCTCCTCCTTGACAACAATAATATAAATAAATAATATACATATGTAGGTGCCGTGCCCCGGAATGGACAACAATTCGTTGTTAAACTATTTGTCCATACTACACAACAAAGCCTGAGCACTGAAACTATTAATTGACCTTTACAACGCATTTCCAGCTATTTTTGTGAGCAAGGCTGTAGAATGTGGAATGTGAATGTGGAGAATATAGTTGCCGGCATTAAATGGCAGCGAGGGAAATGAAAAAAACGAAAATATCACGAGGCAAAAAATTCATCAAGCATCCGCAATTCAAATCGCATTCAATTTGTCCCAAGACAGCTGAAGGGATCAAAACTGGCAAGCTGCAGAAATTTGGCGTGTGCTTAGGCGAGGCTGAAAACAATTTGGCAATGGCATCACGTTCGCGTGTGATTTGCATTTATGTGCGTGCCAGTGCAAGTGTGTGTGTCTGCCAAGATGGCAGCCACTTTGAACAGTCTGTCGGGGTTACCGGCGCTACTTTGGTTGTGTAACTCTATAGCACCTTCATGATTGTTGCCCCTTCGCCACCTGATGTGGCAACCACTCTGGCCTGAAAAAAGAGCTCTCCCATGTAGGCCAAAACTCCATCGTTGGTCTTCTCCTTCTGCGTCTTAATGGGTTTGGTGCAGCCGCATGTCCTGGCCATTTATCCTCGGTTAAATGACAGCAAATTAAATGCCCGTCTCCAAAGTTTTGCCTTTCTTTTATTGTATGTATATTGATAATAATGACGGCTCCAAAAAGATGTAATTTCCCCAATTAATTTTTATCTCGCAAGGCCAGCTGTCGGATATTTATTATTGGAAATGAATAAACATCTGGAGCTTGCCAGCTGTCGCTGAAAAACAGCCAAAAACCTTTTCTCCTTTTCTTATGTCCTCTTATCGTTTCTATCACATTATCAACCCTTAACCAGGGTCACTTTAAATAAGCCGACATAAATAATCTCAGGCGCGCGACGCACAACTAGAGGTCACCACATAAGTCCAATTGATATGCACACGGCCCTAACTAAATTATTAACATGTGAATACGTTTCAACGTAGTGTTAGGTAGCGAATTTTAAAGCAGCAAGAGCAACATTGGAAAATATAAAATACGACAACAAAAGACGGCGCTTGAGTTGAATGGGGATAACCCAAGCATCGGCGAGGTGGAGGTGCCACCCCTTCTTCTTGCTCCAAAAGCTGCAAAAGAGGCTGGCAAATGTCAAATATTTGCTGAGCTGTGATTAATGTTGATTCTTTTTTTGGCTCTTGCCTCCTTTGCATAACATTTCGACTGAGGGCTAACAGCAATTCACCTGTGAATAAATTCCATGGAAAAAATAAATCAAAGAAAGGGAAAGGGAAAATCTCAACAACAAAAAACCAATTTTCCGCCTCCTTGACAAAAGTAATATTCCCTCTGCTTGGAAAATGAATTTAATTGATTGGACAACAATTTGTTGTTTAACAATTTGGCCATAAAAGCCATAAAACAAAGCCTGAGCATTGAAACTATAATGAAGTCCCACATCTCGCCAGTTCCCTTTAATTTCTCAACTACATTGAGCAGCCAGGGGCTTCGGGTGGAAAATTGCGAGGGAGTAGCTCCAGGGTCATACCAAAGCGGGCCATGCAAAAGGGTGTACTACCGCACTACCAGACAATGCTCCGTGTGCGATGGCTGGTCACGTTGTGTCAATAGAAGTCCGAAATGCACTTCGAAGCCAAATTGTTGCAATTGTTTAAGCACTTCGGTGCATTTACCCATCCCCCAAGAGCCCCTTAGACCGACAACGACCCATTGACCCGAATGAGAAACTTTTTGAACTTTGGCACTGCTTATTGTTGGCCAAGAGAGCAGATTGGGCAAAACCAACATTTGTAAACAATTCCATTTAAAGGCAAGCACTTTTCTGCTCATTTAAGCACTATTCAATTGTCCCACAGGGAATAATTCCGTTTAAAATAAATAATATCAATATTAGTACATTTACAAAGTACTCAACTAAAGTTGATTTTCCCTGGCGGACTATGAATAAGTAAGACTTTCAAATCGTTTTTAGCAAAAGCTTTAGTTTACTCACAACTATGAGGACGGCAGTCCAAGTAGTGATTATGATACCGATGATAAGCAATTTAAAAATGTAATGCGGTTGGCCACCTAGAATACGCGACTAACACCTTATCACATTATCAACACTATCCTATTCTCATAGTCCCTTTGATGATCATTTAAGGGGTAAGCTTTTTATTTCTGTTAGAAGAGAACGCATTCCAATTGTTTGGATGCCGGTCTGTTCTTCTATATGAAATCTTCGTTTTAGATTCCTGAAATCACATAGTTTTCTAAACAGCTTAAGCTACGCCGTTTTTGTTTTTTAACTTTTAAAGGGAAAAAGACTGAAAAATCATGATCTATACGACTTAGATCACAAAAACGTGCTGTGTATAGGAAGTAAAACTGTTTATCAAATGCGAATCAATTTTTCCTTGATATAATTTGAATTAAATTAGAAACTAACAAGAGTAAGAGAGAAAAGTTCCCCAACTATCAGATACCCGTTACTTAGCTAGTGGAAGTGAGAACCCGAAATTTCATAATTTTTCTGGTATATCGATACATATTAAAAATATTCAATTCAATATTCAAATTATGTTTTATTTGGTGATTATTCAAACACCTTGGCCACCTCGAAATTATTATTATGTCCAAAGTCCTTATGTAACCAAAGTCCTTTTCGATCTATGTATATCTCGTTGAAAGAGAAAAAAAAGAGAAATAAGAAGTTTTGGGCGCATAAGAGCGTTAGAAAGATAAGAATTAAACAGTTCCTACACACGTCTGTTATAAGAAAGAGAGGATCTAGTTTACATATATTTGCAAATTAGAACTTAAGCTAACTGTTCACAGCTAAGTAAAAACGTAAGTTAACGAATTTAATTGGTGAAATGACAAAAGAGACGAGAGTTAAGCATAGAGCCGAGATTGTAACCAAATTAGCTGACTTATACAAAACATCGCGCAAAACTGAGTAAAGGTTAGTTAAAAAGTACACCTTGGACATTTTGAATATTAAAACAAGAGACAATGATAAGGTCGTTTGCCTCGACTATAAGATACCCATTACCAAAAAAAAAATATTTTTAAAATTTTCAAAACTTTGGGCACGTCAGCTTGTTGGCGTTAAATTTGGCGTGAAAAAATATTTGGGATACCGATAGAAATTGGCAACACATTTTTTAAAGAATCAATCTAATTTCAATTCTCTAGCTTTAATACATAGTTCATAAGATCAAGAAGTTCATACGGACAGGCGCACACGACCAGATCTACTTGGATCTGGTAGGTATCAGATCTACTAAAAATCCTGCATGTAAAAAAAAAAAGCATGTATACTTTACATGGTCAGAAACGCCTTCTTCTACCTCTTAAATGCTTTTCAACGAATCTAGTGTACCATTTAACATAAATAGAACTGGTCGAAAACATGGTCCCAATGCAGCGTACTCTACATGAAACGTGACACCTCCACTTCTTAAATGATCATGTTGCCTCAGCAAATAAACTTTTCAACGTAGTTGTTGGCTTAAATATTTATAAGATTTTAAAACAATGTGGTCTAAATACCTTAAAAATCGTAAAAAAAAATCGATAAAATATCCCCTTGTAAATTCTTACGACCGTAAATAATTTAAAGTACTGAAAGACATAAGACATAAGACATAAAGATGTTTACAGCGCAAACTTTCAATTTAGGATCATTCCCAATATTCATAATGATTTTTCTCTTTTGTTGTTTTAAATTGTATTTTGTAAAAATGTGCTCAAGCTGCCTACACGTATATTCTGAAATAATTTTTTTTTTTAATTTATTAATGAAGTAGTCAAACGACCATCGAAAAGGCAGCTGTCCTGCAAAAAAAAAGTAGCTAGCTTTGGCGAATATAGTATACCCTTGAATTACTAATATATTAAACAAAAAAAAGCGTTGTACCTTATACAAAAATATGTATGATATAATGCTGCGAAACTATTATTTTATTGCTATATACTTAATAAGAAGGTATAATGATCGACACAAAGAAGAAGCTTGTATTTCCTTTCTATATATGATCGAGACATTTGCAAACTCCACCGTCAAACAAAATTCACATTGAAACGATATATCCTCTGTTAGGGTATAACAAGCTTACAAACTGTCGGCCAAGAAAAAGGTGCAACACAAGGCAGCCCCTGCCGCAATCTTCAACCCCCAAACCAGCAGAAGTGCCTCTTATCAATGCCAATGGAAAATCGAATTTTTTGTTCAACCCCCAACGAGTAAGGACCTATTATGCTCGACGATTACGATGACGGAGGGAGGGGTCACAAAGGAGACGAGGGCAATATGGGATTCGGCCACGAGTATTGATTAAAGTCTGTTGTTTGTGAATGCTTCACTGAAATGCCGTGATTAGACGTGATTGAATTGTCTGACCCTTAGAATTCATGTTTCCAATTTTTTAAAATTCACAAGCATATTCAGCCACAGAATTAGCAGTGACCTTGGAGACTCCTCTAATTGCTTACGGTTATAAAGATGCGGGTCTAGCGCAGAAACGGGAAAATCAGGTCGACGAAAACTATTAATTAGCTAGATCAGTCTTCGTAAGTCACCTTTAGTTTGGCGCAAGACCGATTTCATCTCGTTCGTGAACCTTAGGCAACATCACTTGTTCTGCCACTGAAATCAGCTCAACTTGTACTTGTACTTGTACGTACACCATTTTGTCCCACAGCCAACAAGTCATTTTTGACTACTTTTTGTTTTTTAGACGCAGACAACATAGAGCGCAGTCTGCACGCTTAAAACTTTTCATTTTGTGTGGGAGAGCGAGAGAGCGTGTGCGTGCACAGTGCAGTTTGTGTGCACAGAAACACCACACCAATCAACGCAACAAAGACAAAGAAAAAAACCAAGAAACCTGAAAGATTACATAAATTTGTTTAACTCGCAAAGCGAACGACGTTTTAATAAATATGTCTACCAATATAATTATTAAAGAACTTATTATAAACCACCGTTTGTTTTGACAAAAGCAAATATAATTAGGAACGTGTAAAAAACAAGACTGTTCACTTTGAAGTCAGCAGACAAATTGAAAATAAAAACAAAAATGCAAAATGATATAAGTGCATTCAAATATTATGAGCCAGAATCAATGCTATTAATTCCAATTCTACAATTTTACCTATCTTCAATTACACAAGTATGCCTAACTTTGACATAGCAACTAAGTCTCAGAGTCCACTCAATCCACAGGATGCAGCCCACACGCAATTCAACAACGCTCTCCTAGCATTTCTTTAATTGCTTGAGCTTTCAATTTGCTTCACTTTAACAAACAAGGCAGCTGAGCGCGAGCACTAGAGAGGCAAAGGAGCCGAAAAAAGAATAAAATCTACGGAAATCTGGTTTGCGGGCGCTGAAGAGTTATGTTAATAGGGCCAGGGCTTGGGCCCTAGTTTATAGCACCACATTTTCGACTGGGCAGAAAGTCTTTAGTCTAACTTTACACCATTTCGTTTTCACAGATCTCCAGCAATTTTCTTCCGTCATTCGAAGCAATTTCCCTAGCGGTACAAAGCATTTCCACCAAGTTGAACTGGTCGCAAGTTGATATCTATATTGGCGGTAAGTACTATTCGTTTTTGCACCCTTGCGGGGTTGAAATGATTTCAGTCAAAAGTAAGCGAATCACTAATGGAGATATTTGCTTACGTATAAAGACAATATACTCTTTATCAGTATCAACAGCTGAATCCGTCTGTATGCCCGTCCGTTTCTACGCAACTAGTCTCTCAGCCTAAAGCTACCACCTCCTTCTATTCCAGGTAGTATAGAGGTCAAAACGTCCTGAATCGGACCACTGTGGCCTACAGCTGCCGTAGGAATAATCAAAAATAACTGGAAAATATATAATACCCCGATAAGCATCCACTGCTATAAATAATGTCTCAGGTCCACTTTGAACAGAGGACCTGTCTGCCCTACCTATTTATATCCCATTTCATCATATGTGGTACTAGACTAAGGTTGATTAATCCTCATTTTATGGCTGGAGCGAATGCTGGTTGCCTAAATGTTAAATAAACACATTTGTCGAGAGCTCAAAGAGCGATGGTTGTGGGCAGTAGGTTCCGTGGCTGTGGCAGGAGGCGCACCCACGTAATGCCAAATTATGGAGTTAGAAGGGGATGGAGGTAGTGGCAGCTTGTAGCAAACTCTTAGTACACGTGGGCGTATACGCAATGGAATTAGTGGCGACATTATTATGATTAACGCTGCTCGCTGAGTGTTTGCGCAAGCACTGACAGGCGCAGAAAGATAGCGAGGTCCATGGAATGAGGGGGTATACATATATGTAGGGGTCTGGGAAGGGCAAACAGAGCACCATTAAGTTGACACATCTGCATATGAAATTTAATTAGGTGGCTGCGCTAATCAGCCGAACCGCCAGTCAGTGACGTCATTTTACCTAATTAGCAAAAGTGGCAATTAAACGCAGCCGATGGCCATCAATTTCGGATTAATCGAAAGCCGAACCAGCTGCAAAGCAAAAGTTTTTAAGTTTCCTTACCAAATTTAATGATGAGTACATTATTCTTGTAAGAATTCATACAATAACATTTCTCTGCCAATATGTGAATGGAAAATTACATTACCTTGCTTACAGTTTACAGTAAAAATCGATAATTATGAAAAACATTATTTCTCACTATTATTAAAAATAGGAATATATAACATAAATTAAATATTTGTTTAATTATACTTTTGATTGTTGATATACCAAGGGTAGCTAAGTTCAACATAAAAAGGCAATATGTACAATATTTTATATTAAAGCCAAACAAAATTCAACATACAATTTGTTGAGTCGTTTTTCTAAGCAGTTTTATAAAACTTCCACTTCAAGTGCCGAGATGTTCTTAGCTTGCCAAGTTGGTTGACCTATCTATTTCCTCTACTTACCCTCAGTAAAAGAAATCAAAAGAAAGTAAAAAGTGAAAATTATGTGAAGGCAGCTAAGCAACTGAGAAATGGCATAAAAACAAAGTTATAAAATAAAAACCACCGCATGCCACAGAGCTTTTGGCATGAGACAAGTTGTAAGTTCAAAGAGAAAAAATTTCGAAAAATTTGCGTAAGCAAATTAAGATGTCATCGCTGCTAAAAAAAAAAAAAACCAAAAGACATTCCGACCAAAAAGAATGGAGCAGAAAAATCAAATGCCAGCTAATAAAATCGGGCAGACAGCCATTAAATAAGGCGGAATTCTGAAACAAAGAATAAACACGAGATAACGCTATATAACGCTATAGTCGAGTTCTCGACTCTTAGATACCCATTTATTAGTTCAATACGATTCTTGGTCCTGTTATTGACAAAATTTTAATAGTGTTTTACTATTCTAACAATAAAATGTAAACAGCTCTTGGTGATGTAAAAACAAGTAACGCACCTTCAACATAAAAATGTTTTTATTTTTTTATTTTTATACGAAATATAAATATCATCTTGACTTTATAAATACGGAATATAACATTTTTATATTCTTATTCTTGCTATTTTTCAAACGTCGAATATTTTAAGTTTCCTATATCGAGCCTATACCTTTGGAAAAGTTAAGGGATTTCGTGACCCTAAAATCGATTTCGGATATACATAGTACGTATAGTATAGTATTTAAGGTGTAACATTCGGATCATACAAGAGTCAGGCTCAAACAGGGTTAGTTGCTCTGAACGGGGAAAGTGGCTGTTTTGGTGCGTTTTAGCTTTAAAACGTAAAGTTTTACAGAAGTGCGTTATTTATCGAATACTGTTTCAGGGATACACAGCTTAACCTTTTTAAATGAAATTGTTAGATGTAGTAATTAGATGTTAGATGTCAAATTAAAAGTAGTATGACTAAAATTACAATATCGAGCTGTTTCTTAAAAAAAACCTTTTTAAGGACTTTAAAATAATAATAAAATAAATAAAATACAGACAAACAAACCGACCAACCGACATGTTAAATTAGAAGGGATCGCCAAAATTATGTTTAATATTTATTAACAAGCCATTTTAAAATTTTTTTGTAGAGAAATATAGTTGAGATTCTTTTGATAATTTTCGTGCAGCTTTTTCCTCATTGGCAAAAGGCCACAGCTGTAAGGAAGTTCCGTTAATGGGTCATTCACTCAATTTCAGGCATAATTAATAGTGAGCAATAAATGATCAAGAAGACTTTTGGAAAAACGGACAAAAAGAAGCTTCAATTTCTCAGAATAGTGAGACAGCCAAAAATTTCGCGTACATGAAAAGAAAATGGGCGAATAAGGAAAAATAAAAAAATTCTAGAATAGTGGAAGAAAGAATATGCAAATACCGGGAATCGTGAGAAATATAGAACAAATTCTCGGAATTAGCAAGCGCGCAAATTCTTGGAAAACGTTCAATAAAGAAAAGAAAAACTCAGAACAGTAAAAGAAAGAAACAACAATTTCATAGAATGAGAATAGTGAAAATTAATATACATATAAATAAAAAGTGATTAAATATAAAAGGAAAGCCACCGGGAAAAGAAAGAAGTTTACAGCTAAGCGGCACAATAGCTAAAACTATGAAACCGCCGGCATCGACATACAGTTTGTCAAGAAACTGTTTACACACTGTGAAATAAGTTGAATTTTTTACTTTAAAGCTAAAAATTAAGTGTTTTTTGCTTAATTAAACGCAATTTGTTTATAAAATATAACAAAACAATATTTATTTTACTTATAAATCAAAAAACAAATTAAAAATATTAAATATACAAGAAAATAAACAACAAATTCCAAGTTTACACACTTTTAAGACTGTCAAGAAATAATATAAGACATCTGATAATAAACATCAGAAGATATTCCCAAGCCATAATAGCGTAACATATAGCGTAAAATCATAAACTAATCCAGATATTCCAGCCCGCCTAAAAAATTTTAAGACCCCATTTAGAGGATTATATTGCTTAAACGTAGATCGACCTGCAAAAAAAGCAATTAATAAAAATAAAGCAAATTTAAAAGAAAATTAAAAACGTACCTTTGAATGCAATTATTTGCTCATCAATAAAATGCCAATGTACTGTTTGATTTCCTCATCAGTACATTTAAGTTCAATACCGCGCTCCTGCAAACTATATATATCAGTTTGCCTTGCCATTAAATGAATTAGCTGAGTATCAAAAAATGTGTAGAAGAACTCCACTGGGGTCTTTATCTCCCCGACATAAAAAGTTTTGTCATCTTCCCAAATACTCTCTGGAGCTACAAACGGACTTGTTCTCCACTTAAGCGTCTTTGGATCAATTTTCTCCAAGCAACTGTCAACAACAACGCAAGAGTCAGGTTCACGTCCTTCAATCACTGTATTTTCCAGAAGGTCAATCTCGATACTTTCTCCCCTCTCAAGAATTCCTTCCAAATTCTTCTCCAGTATCGTAGAAATGTCTTCCATCTCATCACCACTTTCTTCGTCAGTAGAAAAATCCCAACCGAAGTTTAAAGCCCGTTAAATTTCTTCGTTAGACAAACCTTTCACTTTCGGTCTCATATCTAAATGCAAACAAAAATTATTACTACGAATGCCCAAGGTTGCTCACAAGCAACTTAGCAAGTTTAAAAATTATTTACTTACTTGTTATTCACTATTAACTAAGTTTGACTATATCACTGTCTAGTTTACTCTTTGCTAAATAATTATTTGTTTATACTTTAGGTTCCTTTTAAAGTATTATAGAAGTAAATACAGTTTGTCAAGAAACTGTTTACACACTGTGAAATAAGTTGAATTTTTGACTTTAAAGTTAAAAATTAGGGGTTTTTTGCTTAATTAAACGCAATTTTTTTATAAAATATATTTAAACAATATTTATTTTACTTATAAATCAAAAAAACAAATTAAAAATATTAAATATACAAGAAAATAAACAACAAATTCCAAGTTTACACACTTTTGAGACTGTCAAGAAACTCTTTACACATTTTGTTTTCCTACTTTGTTTTGTTCTTTTTCTTAGAACGAAAACCACAGTGTGTAAACAGTTTCTTGACAAACTGTAACTAATTTCAAAAGTTCCACCGAATATCGAAACAATAATTATTGTGATGCGCGTGCTGTTTATTGCAAATATTTTCTGCAACTAATCTCCAAATGCGTTTTTTGCTTTTCATATTTAGAGTAGACACATAAAAGAACCGTTATAATAAAGAATGAGCAGATAAGAGCAAAAGGCACGCTTACAATTAGTTCTGAATACATAGAAATTGCTCACAAGCAACGTTGGAAGTTGGACGCGAAAGGGTTAAAAAACCCCGAACAATTATTACGCACATATGGCTTCTCCCGGCTGTAATTTTTTTATGCTGTTCCACTTTTGCAAAGTGATGGACTGGAAAATTAAATTTAGGCGAGTCTCTTAAAAACTTATATGTTGAAGTGGACCTGTAATATAATATATGCTCTGAGCAAACCATTTTTCGGAATCATTTCATCTTGTATTTGTGCCTTTTTTCTTCAAGAATCATTTTCGCCAATATTTTTTTCATTTCCCGTTAAATTAATTTTATCAATTTTAGAATGTATGTTTTTTCGGGCTTAGATTCCAACCAAACTAATTTTCGTTTTATATTTGAGTTTTCTTTCCTCAGCATTTTAACTCGAAACAAGCTTCAACACGGTACTGTGAGCGGTGTCTTTTTTGGGAGGCGATCCTACAGGATTTAAATTAATATCGTCTTTATGGCCACTATTATATTTATTAACATTGCGATCTGGAATTGTCCCTTTCTTTAAATTTTTATCTCCAATATCATCTGGGGAGAAATGATCTTGGCATAAAATCAGTGATTAAGTGCTCGCCACAAAATCTTATGTTAATTGGTACTTATTCGCCCAGTTCATTAACATTGTTGGATCCTTTTCAGGAAATCTAAACAATTTAAGAGCGGGGAAATCGCACCTAGATTTCCGAAAGTGGAGTGGGCTGCACTTGTTTCCAATTATGTTTCTTCTTTTTTTCTCGGCCATAGCTATAAGGTCATTCAAATGGGTCATTAAAATGTTTTTTTTTACTAACAATTTATAAAATTCAATTCAAACATTTGTCGAAAAGCAGAAGCACTTTGTATTACCGGGTAAAATTACAAAAATACATGAACAACTAAAATTTTTTTTTCACTACTTTTCGCAATTACCATAGCATATTTGGGGACGACTTTAATTCAAAATCAATATTACTAGTAACAAAAAGGAACACATTGTAGATAAATCGGCAATGGATGCTGTCTTTTTCTCATCAAAGTTAAGTTAAGTTAAGTCATCAGGTTAAGTTAATTGTAACAAGGAGGAAAGTGACGTGCAGTCAAGAAAATGTCAACTTTAGTGTACATATATTAGAATTCCCACACACTAATTTAAAAGAAGTAAGAAGATTTCCCCGTCACACAGCTAATGGAAGTGCCAGGGGAAATTTTAATATCCGTCCGAAAAATAAGAAAACAAAATAAAATCAAACCGTTATTTAAATTATTTTTATAATTGTTTATTAAGTTTTAGCAAAACATGTGTGTGATTTTAAACATTAATGAGTTTACAGAAATATGCGGTGCAATGCGTTGCGCTTGAGATCTCGGCACCAAGTGCTCGTCAATTTAATTGATCTCTCTTCTATCTAATCTCTCACGCTCTCTTATGGCGTTATTAGAACCGAGAACTGAGTAACGGGTGTCTGATAGTCTCTTGTTTTCTTTGGAGACTTGGCGGCTCAATGGCTTTTTATTTCTGACTTTATTTAAATCAATTCCGACTCCACAGAAGCATACCAATTTTCCTTATCCCCTTAGAATTTAGGCTCTGATTTACAGATGTGTTCAGAAAAATAGCAGTGCGAGGGAAGCTAAGTAATACAAAGGTATTTTTCCATGTCCCATGTCTCTTTTCGGAATCGACTTTTTATTCCACTTATTTTTGTTAAATGGAATGTGTAGATAGGGAAAAAAAGAAAATCCGGTTAGTTTTTCATATTATCCTTTTTTATTTACATTCTTAAGCAAAATCACAACTTTTAGGCTGTTCATAAGAATATAAGTGTCTGGTTTTGACCAACGTAAAGTCCCAAATTGTCAATATTTTCTAAAAAGTAAGGTCATTCGTATATTTAAAAGGGCAATAAATTAAAAAAAGGAAATAAAAAAATTATATCTTAGTGGGTAGAGGACAGCACTGCTCCCAGGAGAAAAGAATGTTAATTATTAAGCTAAGAAGAAACGAAAAACATACAGGGACATTTAAAAAATCGTTGAATGTTCTGCCCAAATGGTATCTAATTCCATTAAATATGAATGGAAGCCCGAAAACCGCGGTACCATACGTAAAACCACAGATATAAAGGATCGACGCATAGTTCGTTAGAGCAAAGCCTATCTTTGTGCATCCTCTAGGGACATACAGTCTGAGCTGAACTTGGGAATCAGTGACGTTACTATTCGGAGACGACTACTGAATCAAAATTTCAGTGCGAGGAGTCCTCGAAAGGCTCCCCTACTTAGTCCAAGACTTATTCAGGCAGGGTTTACCTTCGCTAAAACCTACCTAAACTGACCAGTCTCAAAATGGCGTAATATCCTTTAGACTGATGGGTCAAAAATAGTGATATTTGGTGGAATTGGTTCACTACAGTTTATCTGACGACCTCCAAACACGAAGTACCACCCAAATCACCCAGTGAAGACTTTCAATCACGGTGGACCTAAAATCCTGGTATTGTTGTTTTTTTTTTGTTTTTTTTTACAATGGTATGAGTCCATAACATATGATTTACGGAATTATAGACCAAAACGCATATGTAAATATACATATTGATGTCTTACTGTCATATTTTGAATATAATATGCCCTTAAAATGGACATTCAAACAGGATAATGATCCGAAACGCAGAAGCAAATCGGCTAAGAATAGGTTCACCCGAAATAGAATACAATAGATGCAATGCCGTGGCCGGCACTATTTTTCAATTTAAACCCGAACCTGTGGGGGTACCTTAAACAATATGTGTCGAATAACTCCCCGACGTCTAAGGCTCAGATTTGGAAAGTTGTGGAGGATGTATGGGCAGGTATAAAAAGAAAAACTAACTTAGTTCTAGGTCAAGTTGAATTTTGTTACTATTTTTTCATAGCATTTCATTGAACACCAGAATTTCTGCCTGTTATGTTGTTTTAATCTATATTTTCGAAACTATTCAAGAAATGAAAGTGAAACATTTGTTAAATTGTTTGAAATTAAACTGTAAATCATAGGAATTTTTATCTTAAACTCTCAGGTCCAAAGCACTGCTATTTTTATGAACACACAGCTGTATGTATATAGGCCTCAGTGCCCTCTCTTAGTGGCCGCGGCCCGAAAATCTTTCTCGCCATATTCTTACTTAATCTTTTTCATTCTTCACGCTGTCCAAAAATCCTTCGCGCCAAGCAGCTGCACACCGCTTCATCGGACTGCCAGAAATAGAAAAGAACCATCTTGGGGATTTAGATCCCGGTCGAACCTATCTACTTGTATCTATGAGTGCCACCGCCACTCTCCTGGAATTCACAATCAGCTCTGTTGCCTCTTGTTGTCAAAAAATTGCCGACCAGACATAGCGGCTCTAAGCCCCTTAGATGACGCTGCCTTCAACCATATTATTCTTAATTGTCCGCTACTCGACCACGACAGGAAAGGTTTCATGGAGGACCTAGTGGACCCGTCGATCCTTGAATAGCACATGATCTCGAGGTGGCGATGAAGCCGCTGCGTGCAGCTGAGAGGCATTTAGCCGAAAGAAGACAACAGGAACCCAGCTACGGAACACAGAGCGCACTCTGGCCCTGCTGTAGTTCAGCAGAGACTCCAGGACTCACCGTGTTGTAAAATATTTGTATAGAAAGTGAATATTGATTAAAACATAATATTCTTTATGTCATAAAGAAAAATAAACAAAAACTAATTTACGTAAAAAATTGCGACGTGAAATAGATCTAGATATAGAACTATATCTACCAAACCCCAACATAAACATACGCATGGAACCTAGATCGAATTATAAGTTTATTGCCTACAAATTGTGAAATTATCCAACATTGTAAAAATAAATTTCAAATTCCAATCTCGGCAGCATTTCCTTTGTCTTTGTTGTTGTCATTGCCTTTGCACCAAACTTAAAGTAAACCCAGCTTCGCTTGGAGACCAAGACATAATCAACCTTTTGCTCTTCAATTAAACTGCATCAGTCAGCAAGTCTTAAATTTCAAAATACAGTGAAATAATTTGAGCGCAAAGCTCTTCTTCCAAACAATTATACATTATATTCTTATTTTATAAATATACTACTATTTAATTTTCAATATTATTATGAAGAAACATTATTTTATTAATATTCTCTGAATTTAAAGAGATGGCAGAGATCTTATTGAATTTCGAGCGTCTTAAAATGCTATTTCAGAGGCAGCGCTAGTTGCTGGTAAGCAAAAAATTGTTCAACTCGCCAGACAGTTAAATCCATCAACATAAATAATATGTGTATTAATAAACATATTTATTTCTTAATCGAATTGATTACTGCTATTGATGTCATTTCGTTTTTCGATGAAATCGTAAAATGTATCATCATGCACTGGTATATTTTCTTTATTTTTCATTTCGAAATCTTCAAATTCAATAAATTTTTTTTCTGCTGTAGAAAATTGAAGAAACTTATTTTTGGGTAGAAATAGAAGTAAGGCAATTTTGCGGAATTTTGTTACACATGAAAGAATGGTTTGAGTTATCTGTTGGAGGAGATTTGACTTTATATTGGAGAAAAGGTCACTATCCGACAAGTCTGGTTGTCAGGCCTTTTTTAATTTGTTTTTGTATGGTATTATGAAATGAATCGTAGGAAATTGGCTGCTTTCAAATTTTTTTGATATATCGGTAAACGTTTCAAGAACTCGTGTGATACCTGTAAGCTCGTTTGGTTTTTTTCTTTCAAAATGTTTGAAATCTCAATCCAATTTCCCTCTATAGATTTCAATAAAAAGAAAACTGTGTTCCATCGTGTTGGGCACAAGCTTTTCAACGTCGCATTAAAAAAAAAATTTGAGCCGTACTTCTTAAAAACTTAATTAATTTATTGCATGTATCAACCATTTTAGAAAATTCTATAATCCGTTGCCTTTATAATTTTCTGAAATAAATGATTGACGAGGTGAATATGGTCGTAACCTTGGAAAGCCGCAATTATGTTAGAACCTCTATCCGTAACAATCACAGGCTGGTCTTCATCAAGGTCTCAACCAATATTTTGTAAAATATCCATGAGTTTGGTACGAATTTTTACACCTAAAAAAAAAAATAATGAAATAATTAGCATTACTCATTTTGTTGGTGATTGAAAAGCATTCAATTTATATTTAAATTCAATTACCTGTGCAGGATTCTCCTTTCATACACTTTATTGCCAAAAGTCGGTTTACCAATATGCCCTCTCTTATATAATGTATGGTACAGGACAGATAAGACAATCTTAATTGATGGTCTGTCCATACGTCACTGGTGACTGCATAGCCAAACAGCTTGAACTTTAAAATCTCTACTTTAACTGGACCAAAGCGCTCTTGATATAACGAAGCCATGTTCCTTGAAATTGTTGTCAAATGGGGCAAAAGATTGTCGACATCTACGTATGTACGTTGCTCCCAGGTTTATCAAGAGGCAAAAGAATTTGCCTCTTTGAGGCCAGTGTCGCCAATCACATTAATTGTTCGACAATTCCTTACAATCCATTTCGTAGCGTGACTTCCTTTTTTGTTTCAGAATTAACATTGATTAGAGCTTCGTTATTTATGCAGTTTATTATATAGCACTTATGTTTAACTGAATAAGAAGTGTTGCCGGAAAATTTTTAAACACTTTTACTCTTGCTCTTGCAGGCCACAAAATCTTTCATCTGCTTTAAAAAAATAGTCCCACACTTTGCTACGACCTATTTTCCCCTTTAACGAATATACACCACTCTCCAATTTCTGTTTTATTACAGTCGTCGACTCCTCGATAATCACTGCGTTATAATTGACAACACATGGACAATTTGATAAGATCGCTAAATAATTGATATACTTCTCTGAGACAAATGCTACAATATTATTAAATAAGACGCACACGCACATAATAACACACATAAACATAATAAAACACAAACTTTGACTTACCTCCGCGCTGTCCGAACTCATTTTACCCAATGACAACATATATAATTCTTTCTAACACACTGAATTACCATTTAAAATTCATTTGGTTTCATTCATTCTTTAAACACATTCAATGAGTTCATTTCGATTGAACGCCTAAAAGTCCGAACACATACGAAGTGAACGCAACTGAATGGCATGTATTCTGAATGCGAACGAATGGATAATCTGAATTGCAAACAAAGAGAATGGTTTTATGCAGCCCTCTACTAGGGAGTAGTTACAAATTTGAATCGTCGAAGACCAGATCAATGCGATAAATTAAATTTAAATTCAAATGTGATGTCTAAATACTTTTTCCATCGCCCAAATCGTTGTCAGCCTAGTTTTCTTATCAGCAAAAAGATCGTTGACACGGTAAACGGCAAATCATACCTCTCGCGTTTAAGTGTAATTTCACTCAATATTGTTAGCATCAATAGTTTATTATTTATTTGACTGTACTATGAAAAGCATTGCACGACAGTTGCAAGCTGATGGTGTCTAAATACTTATGTACGCGTGTGCATATACTGCAGTAATCTGAGATTATTAAGTGGCTGCACCTGCGATTGACGGCAAATCCCACGAAAGGTGTGTCTCTTCACAAGGCATTGCTAAGAAGTAAGCTAGAATATGCATGTTCCTCCTTCTGTGGTCTATCCAAAAGAGCCATAAATAAAATAAAAGTATAAAATAAGTATAACTCTTACAAATGCACACGGCAAAGGAGCTTACCAAAGTGTTTGCCCATGCATTACCAACCAGTTATTCCAAGTCGTACAACGACTAAAATTCATACTAAACCAAGTCAAAGTCAGTGATCCGGAACCAATCCGTAGTAGCAAAATTGAGGTAGACTCAGATTTATTAAAGGGAACCGTCGAAAACAGAAATTCTATAGACCACAGTAACATTCTAAAAACCTATATGTAAAATGTGTCCAATCTGAGAAGCAGGAAACTCGAGATAATCTTCACTCATGGCTCAGTTTCCGTCCATCAATCCAGCACACCCTTCCTTATTTCTAGCTAAAATCATAAAAAAGGCTACGAGGGTGGACTTCCACGGCACTTACGGATGTCGCGGTAACCTAAACCACAAAAAAAGTTCCATATGAAGAAATTTCTTGAATCTTCGCTTTCACACCTTTCTTCCTAAAGCGTATATTTCTTTAATGCCTTGGGATGAAGTCCATTTCGTTTTTGCGCCAACTTTCGATTTCTAAAGCCAATTTTCCTTCGCATTCTCCAGGTGCGCTTCTTCACTACACGGACTGTCGTGTACAGTGATGCCAACGCCCTATATAATCTGTGGAGGGCTCGTGAGCTTTTTCTCTGGCGTTTGACAACAAAAATTTAAGAGAGCTTGGAGGTAGCACGAGAAAATCGATTCCCGTTAGCATTGTTTTTATAATCTGAGAAGACTCTAATAAATTACTTTAATTAAATTAAAACTTTAATGAATCTGTAACTCACGCTCACACACAGGCAGTCCGAACATGCAGATTTATAAGGAGAAAACGCACATGATTAGGCCACATTAAGGAACGATCTATGGTGAGGAAGTGACGGGGAAATCGACGGGATCAAGATATCCACGCACTTGACCACTTGTTCCAATTGTCCTACTAGCACAAGAAACATTTTCATTAACCACGCTGTAACATCTTTGTCATTAAATGGCACATAACGCCTTGATTCTGCTGGACTTGAAAGGACATTAATATTAAGCGTTAACCAATTAACTTCATGTATTTTAGTGCAGTGTCCATCAACATTTGGTTTTATAAAAGCTAATTAGTGGGATCTGGCTTTTCATAATTTATCTTGCCCAAATAAAAGATAATGGAGTCGAAGACATGAAAGGTGGATCGAGTCGCGGCCATATGCCGGCGATTTATTGGACCGTCTTACGCGCTGATTGGCTTCACTATCACTGTAACTTCGGCCAGACTGTCATGTTTGCCATTTCGAGTTATCCTTGTTTGGATCTTTGTGCTCCTGGTGCGAAATAAACTGGTGCTGAAGACTGTGACAACATGGTCGAAGAACCGAGCCGAATACTTCCAATACTTTTCTCCTCAAAGAGTGTAATGATTGTAACTAGAAACTATAATTGCCACCCCCCGGCACCGCAGTCAACAATGAAAATTGCCAAGAGTGCACACAGTGTACCCCATGGTTTTTCCTCAAATCTGCGCACGTATGAAATCTTAATTCTGAAGCTGGAAGTGTTTCATGGGAGCTGACTCTGTGCTGATATCACTCAGAACTTCCCAATTAATTATGAGCAGGTGCACAGAGTAATTATAGTTTAATATTTAACATCTCTTCTGCGTGTAAATATGGAAATGTTTCAAGTTATTTAAGCCAAAAGGTTTGGTTACGCCGGTCTGACTTTGAGGACCGCTTGATGGCCATGTATACCCCATTTTCTGTCATTTTCACTGGACTATAAACATTCCCCCATCCAGCTCGTGGTTTGCAATAAGTGAAGCTCTTGAACCGTTGACATCATCCTCAGTTTGCGTAGGTCTATGCAAATGATATAGCGTATTCGCCACGTGTACGCACGAAGGGGCGTTGCGAAACTTAGATAAATGGATGCGGCTCCAGTAAGTATCCACAACCTCCTCAAATTAATTCTCCCACTCCTTATAGCTCTCATCAATTTATTTGTATATCAGCCATATACTTGTGCTCTACGAATTTTCAAAAACAATTTACGGCTTAACCGGAAACAAAGGGAAAACCAGTAATGGAAATACTTTTCTAACCTATTAAAAACCAAAACTCATTAAGCCGCATTTATTTTGATGGTTTTAATGGTTCACTTTCAGCATCGCGCTGAATTTTTGTCTATATATACTCATCAAAACTCTAGCCTTAATTTTTCTAATTTTACCGTAGTTTCCTGGAAAAATAGAAACTCGTGGCAGCATCAGTAAACAAACTCGCCCTGCGGCTATTTCTGTGAAATCTGCATTCCTAATCTCAACATTATATTAATTATAGTTCCTGAGACCTCGACGTTCATACGAATGGACAGACGGACAGGGCCATATCGACTCGGCTATTGATCCTGATCAAGAATATATATACTTAACATGGGCAGAAACGATTCCTTCTGCCTGTTATATACTTTTCAGCGATCTTGTATACAATTTTACCAAAGACACTAGAATAATTTTCTAGTGTAATTCTAGAATTATTCTAGTGTCTTTGCTTTTACTCTACGAGTAACGGGTATACAAGAAAGTTTTCTTTTCAGCATAAAATGTTATAATTCTAGTTATCCAGCAATATACAATTTCGTTTTTAATTTAATAAAAAATGAACTGCTATTGAGACAGTTCGAAAATGAATTGAAAACGTGAGCGCGCTATATTTTCAATTTCCTTCCATGCCCTCATGCTAGCGTAGTAACAGGTATCTGATACAGCTATCTCCGTTGCTTTTCTTTGCATTGGTAACTACTGTTTAAGTCTCTAAAAATTTTTATAGAGGCCTATTTTTTTTACATATTTTGTCCATACAGAAATCAGATTTGTAGAAAGCGTGACCACCATTATTCGGAAGGAATGTGAGTGGAAGAGAAGAGATGCATACATGGATGGTGCTGCAGATACGAGTGTACGCCGAGCAATTTAAATTTTGAGTCAAGCGCATAAATATTAAGATACATAACATGAAAATGAAAATCCGAGCAAGAAGAATGTGTACGTGAATGCAGCAGACAGTTGGCATAAGTGGCCGCTTTTCCCAACAGCGTGTGGGTTTTAATGCTTGAAAAGGAAGAAAAATGGGCAGAAATTAAGCACACAAGAGGACAGACGCCAGTTAATACTTAATTTAGTGTAACTCAGCGTGTCTACCATTGCTTTTAAAAGAAAATTACGCATATCAGGAAGAAGGGTTTCCCTAGGGTTTCCAAGTTGCTTATCACGCTGCCTCTTGCGCATTATCCTGGGCCGGCAGTTATGTCATTTGTTATTGTTCTAGGGGAACGCAAATTGCCTGAAAATTTAACCACATAACTTTGTCGGAATGCATTCCATTCGTATGGAAACAACAAGAAAATCTAAGTCGGCTAAGGCTTATGCCGAGGCGTCGCTCCAGCCTGAATCTTCCCTCGGCCTCCAACCCCGTCTTTATCTTGGTCCTTCCAGTTTCTGCTGCGCTGCGTAATTGTACAATTTTGCACTTGGGCAAACATGAACTTGCCAATCGCAGGAGAAGGACCTTCGCGCCGGGATCCCATCTCAGCACTAAAGTTGCTTACAACACTTGCAGAAGATTAAGGAATCCATAACAACCAAATAAAGACAAGTTTCTCGACTATCAGATACCCTTAACTCAGTTAGTGAGAGGGCGAGGGTGATGCAAAAACTCTTATTTCGAGATTGCTCACAGTGGAGGTTTAAGTGGGCGTGGCTAAAAAAGAGAAGAACAAAAGAGAGTCGAGTTCCCCGGCGATCCATACCCATTACTCAGCTAGAGACTCGAGACAGTGCGAAGTAGAACTTTCAAAATTATTTGAAACACAATTTTCAAAAGTGTGTGCGTGGCATCCTGGACTTCTACATAAAGCTAAGAAAATTCTAACACCCCAGCTATTCCAGCTTGTGAAGAGCGATTTGCTAGAACGTACCTTCTGTGTGACGACCGATGGATGCACTTCGTCTATTAAAGCCATCGAAGCTGGAGTACCTCAAGGAAGTATGTTAGGCCCTACTCTATACTCCATCTTCTCCGCGGACATGCCCACGCGGACAGCAGTCACTGAATTAGATCGTAAAGATGTGCTGATTGCAAGATATGCTGACACACAGCGGTACTGACATAAAGCAGCAGCATTATCGACGCATCAGACGCACTGCAAGAGTACTTGGACGCATTCCAGAATTGGGCAGAGTTGTGATACATCTGCATCAATGCCGACAAATGTGCAAACGTCACCTTCACAAAGCGCATAGGTAGTTGCCACTCTGTCTTACTTAAAGAAAGAGTGCTTGACCACAAGTCATCATACAAATATCTTGGAGTGATTTTTGATATAAGCTTAACCTTCGAAAAGCATATCACGGCGACACAGCTGTCCTTTTTAGAAATAAGGTTTCTAAAATGTCTTGCCTCGCAACAAGCTTTGCCTCGCCAACAAGGTTAAAATTTAAACAAGAGCATATTCGCTCCCAAAACGTACCTGAATAAAATTCGGGTTCTTCAGGCAAAAACTCTGAGGAAGATTACAGGCTCTCCGTGGTACATGAGGATCAGAGATATCGAACGCGATCTGAATGTGACACAAATTGGAGACAAGATTCAGGAAATAGCGAAAAAATACAACGACTAATATCTCATCCTAATAGTCTAGCTAGACGACTAAGTATCGCAGCCCAAAGCCATCGGACAAGTACGAGAAGAAGATTAAAACACCACCTGTCTGACCGGAACTTGACATAAATCATACTTAATTCAAATCTTCTAAATATTACTAAACATTCCATTTCTTTAATACTCTTAATCATATAATCTTTGTAAATAACAACTTAGATAATAAGAATAGTTAAAATGATACCGATTATATATTAAGTTTTCCAAGAAGGATAATAGTACGCTAGTCAAATAAATAAAATAATTTCGTTAACAAAAAAAAAAGGTACGTGGCACTTTTGGCTGGCATGTGGGCGTTAGAGTGGGCGTGGAAAAACGGGTCAGCAAACTTGTGCTGCGTCTATGTCTCTAGAATCTGTACGCCTAATCTTAAATTTCTAGCTTTTCGTTCCTGGATCTCAACGTTCATACATGGCCAGATCGTCTCGACTATTGTTCCTGATCAAGAATATATATAAATTATATATTTCAATTGTTATTATATCGACTATGTATTTTCACTTCTTTTTTTCGTACACGCTCGTAGCTATAAATTTTAAATTAAATCAAACTTTATTTTAATAAATACAATGATTGACTTTCCCGTCACGAAATTCCTTCAAGCGGAACCTACGCGTTTCAAATTATTAGATTTTCACTACCCGACTTGTACACATTTTTGGTTAGTGTATTTTAATAATCCCGACAAAATGCAGAACTCCGGACGTGGTGCAGACCACTTTAACTTCATCACGCGGACGGACCGCAAAAGTCTGCATACCCAAATCGGTTTGCTGGTGAACAAGGCGAAGGAAGTGACCGCAGCGGAGCTGCACGAACGGAGCAAAAGGCTGAAGAACATGCTGGATGAGGAGGACAAGCGGTACGAGGAGGAATTTTCAAACACGGTGAAGAACCGGATCGACCAGGACATCAAGGAACGAAAGGAGCACCTCCACGCCATCAAGGAGCAGGTTGCCAAGCAGCAGAAGAAGTTCCTCGAGGAAAAGCACATTCAGCAGGTCATGCTCGACTGTTATGAGATCCGCGAGGCTCTTCGGCATCAGGACCTTGTGGAGACAAAGATAGTCCAAGAGGAGCAAATTCTGGAGAACCAACGGAAGAAGCGGCGCGAGTGCCAGCAGGATAACTATTGGCTGGAGCTGAATCGCCGTCGGTGGGCCCAGTTCGACTGCAACCAAGCTGAGGAAAATCAGAGGCGCCACCAGATGCAACAGCAAGTGAATCATGTCCTGGCCGTCCAAGTAGCTGAGCACGAGGAGAAGCGCAAGGCGGCACTAGCAGAAAGAATGGAGGACGAGCGGTTAATTAATTCTCTTCTGGAGGAGATTCGCTTGGAGGAGTTTGAGAAAGAGCACCAAGCTGCGCCAGTGGACCAACTAGCCTACCAGGACGAGCTACTGAAGGAGATTGAGCGAAAGAGATGCGCCCGCCTGGCGGAGTGGGAGGCGGAGAAGGCGAACCACGTGGCCTTCTGCAGGGAAACGCAACGGTTAGAAGCCGAAGCTCTGGCCAATATCGCCCAGTCTAAGAAGGACCTCAACAGAGCTACTCTCGAATACCTGGCCTACCTTCGCCGTATGCAATCTCTTGAATTGGGAATCGAAAAGATGATGGACGAGCGCATCGCCGATCTCTACCAGCTGGACATGTGCACAAAGGTCAACATTACAGAAAGGGTACGGGTGAAGCGGGAGGCTGCAGAGAAGTGCCACGAGATCCTCCGGAAGCAGATCTGCGAGGACTACGAACGCAAAATCCGGTCTGATGCTGAACTTCGGGAGAACAAAATGATGGAGAATCGCTTTGTTCATCCGGAGGTCACCCATGAAATGATTGCGTGCCGCCAGATCCAGCACAAAGCAGACCTGGATGCACAAATAAAGGAGATGAAGCGTATCCAGGAAGAGGAAGAGAAACGATTTGATAGTCGCCTTATGGCCGCTGTCGATGATCCCGTCCTATGCAAAAGATTAGCTAAGGAGATCTTGGACAATGGTGTTGATTACCTCGCTCCGCATCCAAACTGGCGGGTTATGGCCTGTAATCCCAACAAGTACATCCCCAGACCTCCGGCCACCGAGCAAGATTTCAATGCCAGAGTTGCCTGTGCCAGTGTGGACAAATGCCCTTGCCCCAGAGAAGCCAGAAAGCATTGCGGCTTCATGGCTATACTGGGTAAGCAGGATGTACCTCCCGAGGGAGCCAAGAACCGTGTGGAAGCCGCCTCGATCGACCCGGCCCAAAAGAAATCCGCCTTTCGAAATTGCCGCTGTAAATTCTATTAGTTTTTTGGATGGCATTGTTTTACAAGCAACTTGAAATAAATTATAATTCAGTTAAATAAACATATGTTACAGCTCGATTTTAAAACAGAGCTATATAGAGTATACAGAGTATGCTAGATTGTTGAAAAGTATGTAACACGTAGAAGGAAGCGTTTCCGTCCATATATATTCTTGATCAGTAAGTCTGACCGTCCGTCCGTATGAACGTCGAGAACTATATAAGCTAGATGGCGAACGCCCACAAACCGCCCAAAACTGCAACGCACATTCTATTGCAAAATATTTTGACTTTTTTTTATATTATATGAAATTTTGTTTTGATGTAAAATTCTATCAATCTGTAAAAAAACTTTTTGCCGCGCCCACTCTTACGCCCATAGACAGCAAAAAAATGACACGCCCAAATGACACGAACAATTTGAAATGTTGTCTCATTTCATGCGATTATGAAATTTCGTGATCGCATTCCCAGTAGCTGAGTAACGGTTATCTGATAGTCGGGAAAGTCGACTATAGCATCTCTCTTATTTTTTAGTTCGTTTTTAGACATCATATACGAAACAAGTTACTACGATATACGCGTACTTGCACCATCAATACAGTCGAATAAAAGATTATGTATGTAAACCCATGATATTACTCACTAACATTGCCAAGAGCTGTCATATTTGTATATTCAGACTATAGCTGGTTGCAAATCCACTTTCCGTGACTATTGGATAGCACTGCATAGGCGCATAACAGCATGCAAGACCCCAATGAAAGCGCTCATTATGAACCCCACAGTGGATGGGTGTGGTTGCTCGAAGGGGGTGCTTTGTGCAGCAGCCAGGATACACATGACACCAGTACTTTACGTGCCACAAAAACGCAATTTAATTTCTACATCACTGCTTTATTCGTCTCACACCCCTCTGTCTATCACTCCATGTTTTTCAGACGACAATTGGGGCCTGGGACTGGCCATTGCCGCCAACTTGCATGTGCCGTATCGCATCGAAATTGGCAGGACAATACGTGACCTGCATTCGCAGGATAAGCCGGGCAAAGGTGAGTATCGCATGTGCTGGTCACTGGGCCTGCTGCACTGAGCCACAAGCAACTCTTAAAATTGGAGCTTAAGAGTGTTGCCATCTGAGAGCAGAAATCTATTATTGAAAATTATATCCATATTTAATGTTCTTGATAAAGTTTGCAATATAAAAGATAGTATGGCATTTTAGAAGTCCTAGTTTTAAATTCCTAGATGAATTAATTGACTTGAAAAGATGCCAAGTCACAAATGATGATAATGATAATGATAACACGAGTTATATTTCTTTGAAAGAGCAATCTTTGATCCTAATTGTATTAGGATCTGCGTAGCAGTTACAATATTTATACTTGTGTTGTTCCCGTGCTGAAAACTCATTGCATTCGGTTTCGATTTTCAGCAATTATTATCACAGCCCCGCTGAACGATGCGAGCACCATCCTCCTGTTGTCCACCATCGAGTTGGACTGGACGGAGCAGGCGAGGAAAGACGGTCAGGGTTCAAGGCCCGGGAGGCAGCACACCAAAATCCTGCTCATCGACATGGCGGCCAGCTCATTGGACACTCAGCATGGGTTCTACAAATATTTGTCTCGGATGGGCGGATCACAGAGTGACGCCTTCGCACGCAACACGGGTTCTCCAGCCGAAGTGGTCAGCAGCAATCTTTTGGTGCTGACTCTGCTAAACGACAGACATCGACTATTTCTGAATGCGGCCGGACTGATGGCAACAATGCAGAATTTTCGCGCGCCCCTCAACGGCAACTACAAGGATCCACCACCCTCCGGGCATCGCAATGCCAGCCTGCACAAGCTGTACCCGTACCGCAATCTCCTCCCGCTCTACGATACGATTGTGACCACCACTACCCAATCGGACACTTCAGAAACCAGTCCCCAATTTGATTTTGTGGTGCTGGACATCGTTAGGGACGCCCCGGTCGCCACTTACAAGTGGAGACCACTGCTTATTCTGGAGAGCGACCCAGGAAGTCGAGGAGGTGGGTCGGTGGTGGAAGGGGGTGGCTCCTACATCTCCCACTCCATACACCCTGGATACGACGAGTGGTTGCTGGTCAGCAGTGTCCTCCTGTGGCAATGTGGTGCCATCTGCTGGACCATCGCGGCGATCTGTGTTTGCCTGTTGGTCATCATGATAGCGGGCATAGTAGCCGGGGGAATCGCCATGAGGTAAGTTTCCTGCCAGTTAATAATGTCATTATAGGGAAATTTGACTTAACGTAGCACCCAGAGTTACCGTTAAGTTATAATTTATAATAAGCAATCGAAATTAATTCAAAAGGATCTTAAGCTTAAATAAATTTATTCAACCGTATTTACATAGATTGAGGGACCGAATTGGTATTAAGTGCAATAACATTTTCTTCATTTCATATTCTTTTATTTAAGAAACTTTATACTTTAACACTCTACAATTCAATAAAAAATGTGTGTATATTTCTAAAACTTTATTAATTGATATGGGAGCTTTAAGAAATAAATTGATTTAAAATGTGCAAAATTTTAGCAAAATTGTACACAAATTCAAAATAACACTGAAAGCAACTACTGAATGCGATTTTTCAGGCATATGTGGGTATACCATTCTGACAAATGGTACACCGTACACGGTCAAATAATAAAGCCTCCTTATTTGCTATACATCAGATTTCAGAAAAGAGTAAACCCGATTCCAAGAAAAGTATCTAACAGGTAAAACGATGGACATGATGTATATATATATTCTTGATCAGCACCATTAGCAGAGTTGAACTGGCCATATCCGTTTGTCTGTAAAAAAAAACTGTGCTGTCGTGAACTGTACAAGCTAGAAACTTAAAATTTAGATTCTAATATTCTCTACCCCGTTTGATTTTATTAAATTTAATGTCGTGCTAATTTCTATTTATATTTGATTAAGCATTTTAATTATAAATATTATTATATTTGGTTAATTTTCTGCCCATTTCTATCATTGTGCCAAAAATAGTTAAATTCTAAATAAAGTGTATCTAACTAGGCTACTGTTTTCATACCCGTTACTCGTGAATGGCTCTATCGACCATACAGACTAGATCGATACATACAAATAAAGCGAAAACTAAGCCCACAAAATTATTCAATGGGTAATAAATCAAAAATAAATTGTGACATAAGAAGACAGAAAACTAACATGCCCAACAATTATAACCGATTTGCCATTTTGCCCGATGATTTAGACGATCTGCCAAATTCTGACAAAGACATTAAGAAGACCCCTAAGCCGCCTCCAATCTACATCAGAGAAAAAAGTTCCAGCGCCCTCGTAAACAAATAATGGTCCTTATTGAGAAAGACAGTTTCCACATAATTCCCCTGACCAAGGGCAACATTCATGAAACAAAAGTGCAAGTCAAAACGGAAGTCAAATACCAAATACCTCAACGATGCCAAGAAAAACTTTTATACGTACCAGCTAAAAAGCAGCAAGGGACTACAAAGTTAGTTATTAAAGGCCTTAGGCCTGAAATAACCCCTGAGGAAATTTCAGGAACCCCTAATAAAACGAGGTTTTAAGCCGAAATCAGTTACCAACATATTTAACAAAGATAAAAAGCCACAACCTCTTTTCAACGTCGAACTTGAACCAGACTCTTGGGCATTGAAGATAAACGAGAGTCACCCCATTTATAAACTGCAATATCTCTTACACCGTAGAATCTCTGTTAAAGAGCCGCATAAGCGCAAAGGACCTGTACAGTGTGCAAATGGCCAAAAATATGGTCATACAAAAACTTATTGTACCCTTCGCACTGTATGTGTAGCTTGTGGTGAGCTTCACAGCTCTGTTAACTGCTCATCAAACAAAGCTGACCCCGGTATGAAAAAGTGTATTAACTGCGGAGGTAATCACACAGCAAACTACAGAGGTTGCCCTGTATATAAGGATCTAAAAAATCGGCTACACCAAAAAGTAACTATGATGCGTGGGCAAAGCACGTCGAGCACAATTATACCCTCAAAACATACACCTGATGCCCACTTAAACAGTCTCACCAACAGTAACGTAACATTTGCAAGTGCGCTTAAATCAGGTCTTGCATCTACAAATCCTACAACTCTATTCCCACTCGCTGAACAAAACATGGTAAATGCTGATCAGCCAACAGGACAACCACAAGGCAATATTGAAACAATGATCCTTAACTTGCAACAAAGCATAACCGAATTCATGACATTTATGAGAACAACCATGGAAAATCTTATGAGTAATCAGGATCTATTGATACAGATGCTGGTACCGCAGCAGTCAAAATAATCAATGGCTCCCTTACGTATAACTCTATGGAATGAAAACGACGTTTCGCGACACAAGCTTGAAATGGCTCAATTTCTCCAAAACAAACATATCGATGTAATGCTCCTTTCTGAAACACATCTTACAAACAAGTACACATATCAAATAAATGGTTATATATTCTACGGCACCAACCACCCTGATGGTAAAGCACATGGAGGCACTGAAGTCCTGATTAGAAACCGCATAAAACATACTTTCCGCAACGACTTTTCGACAAACTACTCACAGGCAACATCTTTAAATATACAGCTGGGTAACGGACAAATAACAATTGCTGCTGTATACTGCCCACCTCGCTTTACGATATCCGTAAACCAATTTTTGATTTTTTTTCGCTTTTATAGCTGCTGGTGACTACGATGCTAAGCATACGCACTGGGGATCTCGTCCTGTAACCAGACTTGATTGACTTTGCTGTTACAAGAAACATCTCTCATAATCATATAAACGCCGAATCTCTCCCAGACCTATCTTCTGATCACTGGCCGGGCTCATTAATTATCTTCAATATGCGGATCTGAAAAATTCACCCTGTCGAGTGACATCCAATAGAACTAACTGGCTAAAATACAAGAAATTCGTAAGTTCGCACATTGAACTGAACCCAAGAATCATCAATAAGAAATGAGGTAATCAACGAGCAGGAATGCGCACAACGCCGCTACATAGAGCAATTATCACCTTTTAGCACAAAATACCCATTATGGAGACCACACCCATCTGTAAGCCCACCGGTAGAAAATGTTGTGCCAATAAGAAATTCTGCAGGTGAATGGGTCCGCAGCGATAAACATAGAGCTTCTACTTTCGCTGAGCACCTTCAAAACGTATTTCAACCAAAGCCAGCAACGAATAATTTCGAGCAAACAGTTGTAAGCCAAACGACACAGAATACAATAGAATTTCGACCAACTGAAATTGCTAAAATCATTAAGGAATTAAAGCCTAATAAGAGCCCCGGCAGCGATCTAATAAACCCTAAGATGATCATCGAACTTCCATTTTGTGCCGTCCAAACTATTTGCCAGCTCTTCAATGCAATAAATAGAATTGGTCACTTCCCTTCGTTATGGAAAAAGTCGATCATCATTATGATACGGAAACCGGTAAAGGATGATACAGTTCCATTATCATGCAGACCTATAAGTTTACTATCATGTATGTCAAAACTCTTCGAAAAATGTCTCCTGACCTTTATTATACCCTATCTGCGAACTTTTAACAAAATACCGGAGCATCAATTCGATTTTCAGGAGAAACATGGAACAATCGAACAAGTCAATCGAATCACAACTGAAATTCGAAATGCATTCGAAAAGAGAGAGTACTGCACTGTCATTTTTCTCGACGTGGCACAAGCATTTGACAGAGTCTGGTTAGATGGCCTAATGCATAAAATTATGTCAACACTCCCTGAATGCACCCATAAGCTTTTAAAGTCGTACCTGCACAATAGAGTGTTCTCAATTAGATTCGGCACTGTTACGTCTGAGGACCACATCATAGAAGCTGGGGTTCCTCAAGGCAGCGTACTTTGCCCAACACTATATCTACTATATACAGCAGATATACCAACATCGAGGCAACTAACAATATCTACATTTGCCGATGACACTGCAATCCTGAACCGCTCTAAATGTTCACGGCAAGCTACTGCACAACTAGCTCTCTACCTGGCACATATTGAGAAATGGTTTTCTGACTGGCGAATAAAAGTCAATGAACAGAAATCTAAACACGTAACTTTTACCCTCAACAGGCAAGATTGCCCTATGCTCATACTAAAGAACACTGTTATTCCAAAATCAAATGAAGTTACGTATCTAGCTATTCATCTTGACATACGACTCACTTGGCGTAGACACGTCGAGGCAAAAAGAACACACTAAAAGCCAATAGTCTACATTGGCTTCTTAGTATACGCTCTCCTCTGAGACTAGAATATAAGGTCTTACTCTACAACTCCGTCCTAAAACCGACCTGGACCTATCCAGCTATCCAGCTATGGGGGAACGCCAGTAACAGCAACGTAGAAATCATCCAACGAGCCCAATCGAAATTCCTGAGTACCATCACCGGCGTTCGAAGTGATAACTTACATAGGGATTTATTCATACTTCCGGTCAGAGATGAAATAGCCAAACAAATGGAAAAATATCGCAACAAACTACGTGCCCGCCCATCCGAACAGGCATGCGAGAGACTTAACACGGCTTTCTAGCCGAATCTTCGTCGTAACGATATGCCAACCCAACGATAACTATTAGGGCCACACAAACTCATATCAGTTGCAATAGTAACTGTTAGTTAAGAACTTTTTAAGATTTTTAAACTTATTGTTAGTCTCATAATGAGAAGCTTCAATAAACAAAGCAACGCATAAAAATATATATATATATTACAACCATGAGTAAGAGCAGAAGGAGCTGAATTTAAATGCTCCTTCTTCAAGTTCACGATCCAATTAAAAAACACAACACATGTGATCAAGAGTTATTTTTGTCAAGACTCCTACCACGTGGCAATTTTTTGGGAATGCAAGTGTTGCACTTTTAAAGGCTTCTCTGTTGCACAGAACCTAGAGAAAATAAGAAAAAATACGATGTCTTAAGAATCTAAAATTTCATTTAATCCCGCACAGGAACTACTTCTTACGTAAGCGTCTCTCCAAGGGGCCCAACAAAATAGTCCTTTCTGCCAGCGATTTTGTTTTTCCAGTGGATTCCCGAAGGGTAAGCACCATGACCCCAATTTCTATATCATCGCCCCACTTTTTTAATAACACGTCCAATTTTTTTTTTTTTTTTTTTATTTGATTTCAGGTTGATGAGGGTATAGAGGCCATGCTATGCTGTTGGCTACAGCAACTGCAGGAGTTTGGAGGCCCGGAAGTAGACAAACCGGATCTTCTTAAGGGTTCCATTGGCTCCCTTAAGAATCTAGGTTTCGTGATTCCCGGCGCAGCAGCTCCGGGATCGGCTGGAGCCATCACAACCACGGCGAACGGGAAAAGCGGCTCTTCCGCCACTGGCAGCTTAGCCAGGCACAACCCCGCCCATCTGGACATGAGAGCTCGGTATAACGGAGATCTCGTGCAGCTTAAGGAGGTGAATATAAACGGATCTGCGGAATTGCGCACCAAGGCAATGGATCTACTCGTAATGGCCCATGGGCTGAGGCACGAAAATATAAACCCCTTAATTGGATGGCTATCAGATCCAAACCGCACGGCCATGGTCTTTGATTACTGCTCCAGAGGATCGCTGCAAGATGTGCTTATCATGGATGAGATCAAGCTGGACTGGTCGTTTCGGCTAAGCTTGCTTACGGATCTGGTCAGGGGCATGCGCTACCTACACACCTCGCCTTTGAGAGTTCATGGTGCCTTGACCTCGAGAAACTGCGTAGTGGATGCTCGATGGGTCCTGAAAATCACAGACTATGGGTTGAATTCTTTTTATGAATCGCAGGGACTTCCGCCAAGAACCAGAAGTGCTAAAGAGCTATTATGGACAGCTCCTGAGCTCCTTCGAAACATGAAGCTGCACCAGCATCACCATCAGCACGGCCGCATTCAGTTGGGAACCCAACTTGGAGACGTATATTCCTTCGGAATCATAATGCAGGAGGTGGTAGTCAGGGGAGAGCCCTACTGCATGCTCTCCCTCTCGCCGGAGGAAATAATAGTGAAAATTAAAAAGCCCCCGCCTCTGATACGGCCCTCCGTTTCCAAGGGAGCCGCTCCCCCGGAGGCCATCAATATCATGCGCCAGTGCTGGGCCGAACAGCCTGACATGCGTCCCGACTTCAACTCGTAAGTACCACCCACAAAAGCTTATTGGACAGTTCGAAAGGCACACGCAATCCTAATCTAATAATAGTTATACAGGAAATGTACATAGATAGTGTTGGATGTTTCGTTATGAGGACATTTCCTTTTACAGCGTTTCCAATAAGAAGGAATCACAAAAGAGTAAACTAGATAGGTTGAAAAGAATTTAGAAGTTAGCAGTAAGCGCTTCCGAAACTATAAATTATAGGTTAAACTTCGTTATTCTTGATTATATAATATCTTTTTAGAGGTATATAAGACTCAGTTGCTTCCTTATATTTCCTATATGTGTCATGGCTTTATCTTCTTTATTTACATACCTTAGCGTGTATGAGCGCTTCAAGATGCTGAACCATGGACGCAAGGTAAACTTTGTGGACACTATGTTCCAAATGCTCGAGAAGTACTCGAATAACTTGGAGGAGTTGATTCGGGAGCGCACTGAACAACTGGACATTGAACGAAAGAAGACTGAACAGCTGCTGAATCGCATGTTACCAAGGTAAGACACCATCAATCAACACATAGGTCCAACAATATATATGTTATGTACCCTGTTATACCCTTGTTAAAAGCTCGGTTGCTGAAAAACTAAAGATGGGCTTGGCCGTCGACCCGGAAGAATTTTCCGACGTAACCATATACTTCAGTGACATTGTTGGTTTTACAACAATCGCCGCCCATTGCAGTCCGGTTCAAGTTGTAGATTTGCTCAACGATCTCTATACGATCTTCGATGCCACAATCAACGCCTACAACGTTTACAAGGTAAGGTATACATTACCTTTATGATTGATTTCAATTATTTTCGTTACTTTAGTATAATAAAACGTTACACTTAACTTATCTAGTATAAAGATCTGAAATCCAAAATCCTTTTTCCTTAAACCACAAATTTAGTTATGCATGAGAATGTCACGATAGTTTTAGTTTACTAAATAACTATCTTTTGCTTTGCAAGTTAAAGGTAGAGGAATGAATTGTTAGTTCTTTGAATAATTTTCCACTTCTTTGGTCAGGTGGAGACAATCGGCGATGCGTATATGGTGGTGAGCGGGCTACCCGTAAAAATACCCGACCATGCTGAGCAGATAGCTACCATGGCCTTGGATCTTCTGCATCAAAGTGGTCGTTTCAATGTTAAGCATCTTCCCGGAGTTCCACTCCAACTGAGAATCGGCCTCCACACGGGTCCGTGTTGCGCCGGAGTGGTGGGTCTCACGATGCCCAGGTACTGTCTTTTTGGGGACACAGTGAACACGGCATCGAGAATGGAGTCGACCGGTAATCGCAAATTTAGCTTTTTAAGTCGCCACACATTTAACTAACGATATGTGCACTTAAGGATCCTCCTGGCGCATCCATATGTCCCAGGAGACGCGGGATCGACTGGATGCTCGGGGTGGCTATGCCATCGAGCCAAGAGGTCTCATCGACATCAAGGGAAAGGGCATGATGAACACCTTCTGGCTGCTGGGAAAAAAAGGATTCGATAAGCCCCTGCCCGCACCGCCGCCTATTGGGTGAGAATATTGCGATACAAATATCAGTTGGGCAATCAAACGGCACTCGAAGGATTCTCGATAAAACCTCTTTCATTTATTATCACAGTAATAAACCGGTTTCCTTAAGCTGTTTATACAAAAATAATTTATAAATATGAAATGGAACCATTTTTTAGAATTTTTTTTAAATTTGTTTTACCCGCATCTTAATTTGGCCAAGAATTGATTCGTATACTCTTTTTATGATTTCACATTTTTAACCAAACAATATAATGTATAATTAATGGAATATTTACCACCTTTCGACATATGCTTTCCTACAATTCTACTAGAGAATCTCACGGGTATGTTGAAGATCGCTTATCGCGACTGCTTTTAGTAACTTTTTTTATTGGTATTCCGCAGCTTGGATGAGTCCCTTATACGCAACTCAATAACGTTGAAGGCGCAGGCCAACAAGTCTCGGACGAGCACAAATCCCTCCTCTTCGCAGAGCTCCTCGCTGGCTGGGGAATCCGTCGAGGTGAAGGTCGAGATAACACCGCCCACCAACGCAGACCTGGCTTCCGGGACCAATCTCCCCAACTCATACTCCCTGGACTCCAATTCCACCAACACAATTAGCCCCAACGCCACCCTTTGTCCGGAGTTTCCGGGCAAGACAACCCCCAGCAGTACCAGTCCACAGTCGCGGAAGCTCTCCGAACTGACTCCAGAAAATCTACTCAACCCGAACAGCTTTAACCGTCTGCCAAGCTCCACAGGAGGATCCAGCTCAAGGCTGTACAAAAAGATCGAGGAGATGATGGACCTCAGTTCGCCGTACAACCACTACAAATGCCTCAGTCCCAGCGAGAGCAACCTCACCCAGTTCTACGACGGAAAATACCTCTACGGCAGTGTGGCGGGCGGAGCGGGTGGTGGACAAGCGGGCGGAGGCGCCTGCGCCTCGATAGCCTTGAGCGGAAGTGGGTGTGGGGGAGGAGCCTCTCGGTTCGACAGCAAGCCCGGCTCCAGTCGCCTTCTGCGTCGGCAGTTCAGCTTGGATCGCGACGACCAGCAGGCGAAGGGAGAGCAGCAGCACCACCAGCACTCCCTGCAGGCAAACACCTACTCGGGGTTGGTGGGCGGTTGTGGTGGGGGTGTCAAGAGCTCCATGCTGGACATACCTCTCTTGCACGACACTACTCGCAGTCCCAAGGGAACGCTAACGCGGTCCCACAAGCAGAACTCTGCCTCGATCACCCAGGATCTGGAGAAGATCGAGGAGATCCCGCTGTCGCCGGCCTCCTCGCAGCACCACAGTAGCCTGGACAGCAATCTAAACCGCAGTCCGCCATCAACGCTGGAGGCGCAGTCGCCGCCGCTGCCGCCCATGAGTCCGCCCCAGCTTTCCGCCCCCACATCGCCGGCCCCGTCCAGGACTTTGAACGGGATCTATGCCCACAACAGCAATAGTACCAGTTCCCATGGTGCAGCCAACAACAATAATGGCACCCATCCCGGCCCAGAGCTGACCCTTAATGCAGAGCAACTGCTGAGCAGATAGGGCACAATCTAAGGCCCCCACACGGGGCGCCGTTTAAAGCTTTAGGTCTCATCCGAACCGAGATTGAGTGTGCGAGTGTGTGTGTGATGGGGGGGAGGTCAAGCTGGAGAAATGTTGTCTAACACCCATGTTTCACCGACACACACTTTTTATATTTTTCCATAAAAGGTGTCTTGAAAATTGGGTTTCGGCTCGTGTGGAGTTGAATGTGCCCGTGGAATTAATAAATGAACCAGTACAAGCGAAAATAAAGCCTTTTGCCGAACTATATCCCTTATTTTTAAAAAGTAAAATAACGCACTTGGCCTACATTTAAACGTTCTTAGGTAATAATTGATTCTTCAAGCGCAAAATATTTTTATTTTCTGAAATATTTAGCATAATGTACTTTATTAACCACAATAATCGTTTTTAGCTGTGAAGCAAATTAATGTACTTGCAAATATGTATTCCAAGCTTGGGAAAGACTTGGCCAACTCGGTGAAAACTCATCGACAGACTACATTTCCCCAACGCATCTTCCCAGTCCCACAGTGCGGTGTGAGTATGTGAATGATATCAATTTGAAAATGTTGTGATGTGAAAGCAAAGTACCTCGATCCAGGGCAGCTTCATCCAGCTGCAATTGAAAGTACAATTTAGTTCAAGGTGTGACTAATAACCTAGTCCGCAGTCCATTGTCATTAGCAAAAATCTGCGTTTCTCAAATATAGAACGTAGGCTTACCGGAATCTATTTACTTCTAGGAAAAGAGGTCCTTGAGCATTTAGTTGTACCCAGTGCTCATATTAGATGGCTGACGACATGGGTAGATTGCTGATCTTAATAAAATATTATTATTTACTACTTTAATGATAAAAATGCAATAGCTAAATAGCAAATTAAATGTATTTAATTAACTATTATGTAAACTTAGTAATCATTTGAAAACTTCGTATATGTATGTATGATTTGAAGCGTGACAGGTAACAGAAAAAGAAACCATTGTAAGCTTTTCTACATAAATTCATACCAAACTAACAAATAATATTGTAATCAAAATGTTTGCATACTAAATATCGGATCTAAAAATGCTGGCTGTTCTTTTGTTTCACTCGTGTGCATGTTCAAATAAATACATATGTATACCTACTTATATATATGGGTACATGAAGTTCCTTTATAATAACAAAAAATTAGATTACTTGGGAATATTAATGAATATAGTGGACTTTAAAAAATATCTATAAAATAAGCGTCGCATACGTGAATTTAGTTTTCTAAAGACAATCGTTGTTACTTTAAAAAAAAAACAAAAGGTAAAAAAATATTATTAGTCCCCATGTGATCGAGAAGGGTTTGTCTCCGTGTCATAATATATTTTATATTTTGTAACCTAGATGTATTGTAATCTCCACCTGTCCCATGCGTATGTGTCGAAAATAAATAATAGTATTCGCATAGATGAATTGACCTCATACTAACCCTTTTATTCTAGGTACATATTAGTACATATAGTCTATAGCAGGGCTGTGATCCCATATCCTTTGGTATTTTGACATTGGTTCGCTTCGGGGTTGGAGCCTGAACGATTGATAAGGTTCCAGTTGGCAAAGCGGTTCGTCAAAATGCTAAAACCAGGTTGCAATTTTTTATGCAAGCATTAATTCGATAGCAATTCTCATTATGGGTCAAATAAACTGGAATATTAAGTGGACAATCACTAACGTGGTTTTCTAAATTCCTTCACAGTCCTGGTCTGTAGTCTCTATGTTATTTTAACAGAGTTTAATTAAAAGCCAACTAAAACAACTCACACAGACTGCTTTAAACAAATACAGTTTGTCAAGAAACTGTTTACACACTGTGAAATAAGTTGAATTTTTGACTTTAAAGCTAAAAATTGAGGGTTTTTTGCTTAATTAAACGCAATTTTTTTTATAAAATATAATTAAACAATATTTATTTTACTTATAAATCAAAAAACAAAGTTTTGGTATGTAGTATGTTCCCCATTGGCTTTAGCTACAAGTTGAAGCCCTTTTTTCATGGAATGGACAAGTTTTTGCAGGTCATATTCAAACGGGATCTTTTCACACTCTTCGACTATTACAGTCATAAGCTGTTGTCGTGTTTTAGGTCCCTTTTTGCCACCTTCTTCTTTAAGTAGGTCCACAAATTTTAAATGGGGTTCAGATCAGGACTCTGAGGGGGCGTATCGATCACTTTACCACAGTTATAAGGGCGCCAGGTGCGTACATTGCACTCTTTATGTTTCTGCTCATGTCCTGGTAAAACTTAAAATTTGGCTTGTTGTTGCTAACTAGACCGAATTTGTTTTTTAAAATTTCTAGTTATTGCACGGCATTTATTGTGCTTTCAATTAAGGCTAGTTTTCCCACTCCACGGCTGGTGATACAGCCCCAAACCATCAGTGTCATTTTTCCAAATTTTATCGTTGGAATGACATTTTGTTTTTCTAGCGCACTCAACGGTTTGCGCCATACTCTGCTTGGCCCATCGTTATAAAAGAGCATCATTTTTGTTTCGTCACAAAATATGACGTCATCCCAGTACTCTTCCGCATGATCCATCATGCTCACAGCGAATTAATGACGCTTTTCCATATTGGGTTTTTCCTTGCAAATCTTGAGGAGTACCTATGGCGTAGGATGACTTGGCGCACAGTTTCGTGTGACACAGTTAGGTGGCATTCTTGCCTGATATCCAGAGCAAGTGATCTGACCGAGATTCGGGGGTTCGCAATCACTATTCGCATAATAAAGCGGTCTACACGCTTTTTAATTTTAATTTTCCGTATATATAATTTGTATATAATTTGTTCTGAATATTTTAGTTTTGTCATAAATGGCTGCTCAAATTTACGACAATTATTATGTCAATTAAGGCAAATAAGGAAGAGAATATGGTGCCCAGTTAATAGACTTCATGCATTTTTTAGTGACGCACACGATGCGCAAGGTTGTTTTAGAACATTGCCACGCCCACCGTATCACCCACAAACCGTCTAAAACTGTTACGGTCACACTTTTGTAAAGTTTGTTGAGCTTTTGTTAATTTTATCATTGTTTTTGTATGGCAAAAAAATCTTTTCAAATTTTCGTAGCCCTTGTACTAGCTGAGTAACAGGTAACTGATAGTCGCGGAATATTCTCTTGTTTATCTTTGCAACAACAATCATTTCAAGTTTATTGAGACTTTTACCGTTTATGTAAGTGTCATTGGTAATTTGTATTAAAAATGTGATTTGTAGTCTTCGCCGAAATCAACACATTAATGGATATCCAAACAAATAAATACACACATAAACATACATATATTTGCAATTGCTTGTTTTGAAGCCAGGAGAAGGCAGATATTGCTGGGCTTGAGAAAATCTAGGCACCTAAGATGCAATACATTTGTCTTTAATATAACTGACGAAAGGTATGTCCCATTTTTCAGCTTCAAAAAGGTTTTGAAGACAGTCAAGCCACATTCGCAAGTAACTAACTACACAATCAATCCATGTTGCTGCTGCTACTAGCTGCTATCAGCTTTCAGTGGCCAGGGATCTTCATTTAAACTTTTTTTCGTTTGTATAATTTTATTAAGGTATACTGGGTAGCTAAGAAACCTTTTGTGACCTTGGTCTCTATTAATACACCCCTTCGGGCTCGCCGGCTAACAAGGTTAGCTATAACAATAACAATGATATAAATAACAATTAAATAACAGTGATACAGAAACAATTAGCTACATAACAATTATGAGATCATCATCTCCTGGCTCTGAATATATTTATTCCGTTGCTAGACAGGCTACTCTGTCGAAATGTCACTCCAATCAAAAATAGTTAACTGTTTGGATGGAACTCAGATTAAAATTCAGAAGCCTGCAAACAATTCCTCTGTTTTCTTTAACTGAAAGGGTTATTATAGTTGGAACGCCATCGTGGTAAGTCTGTTATACAGATATAACTGTACCTTTTTCTACATCTGTCATAGGTACGTAAAAACCTATTAATTTCCTAAGGTCATTATTTTTTATGAAACCACGCCAGTGCAAGAGAATTCTTATCCACCATCATAAGCGGTCATTTTCTTTTGGCGGACTAACGATATGTGCGAGAGAACTTCGTTTTAACTCCCTACAGTAGCACAGGGATTTGAAGATATCAGCATAAATTTGCATTATTGTGGGTGTACGCTGTGCTTTGTACAACCTACACAAGTGGGCATAAGTATTTAGACAAGAACAGTGGCATAGGTATATAGAAAAATTATTTAAATGTCATAAACTAAAAACAGAAAAGTCAACTAAAAAATTATAAGACATTAATAAATTATATACCCTCCCTTAGCGTCTTTCACATTTTGGAGACGTTTTGGTACAGACTGTACCAAGCTGTGGATATAATTTATTGAAATATCCTTCAATAAGGCTTTATAATCGTTTCTACGTGACTTCTAGATAAGTTTGTACATACATTTTTTTATATATGATCACAGGTTTTCTATTATGTCGAGGTCTGGACTTTGAAGTGGCCAATCCAATGTCTTTACGCAAACATCTTTCAGAAACTGCGTAAGTTTGGTATGCTGGAGTATGAAGGACTCAATTTATCACCAGAGGGCAATGCATGATTATTAAGGACATCTAAATATTTTCTTTGATTCATGGTTCCATCAACAGGAACCAAATCTCCCAAGACAGTGAAGGCTACGCATCCCCATATTCTTTGACATACTGGTGCCCCTTTTTTTCGATATTGTTTCGGTAATCTAACAAAAAAAATATTTTTTGAGCAATGAAACTCAAAAGAGCTTTCATCGCTCCACAAAACATTGTTCCAGAATGATGCAGGCTGACCAACAAATTTTTTGGCAAAGTCGAGGCACTTTAACTTATTTCGTAATAGTATAACTTTGCTAACATATGTTCCAAAATCGGCTTCCTTAAGACGTCTTCGAACCGTTCTTTCCCTGACAACGGATCTTTGACCACCGATCGGGGAGTTTGTAGAACATGTAGAATTTCCGTAAAATATAACCATCGTTCTTTTTAGTTTTTTTTTTTGGTTGTGTGTGTTTTTTTATATTTAATTTTTTAGTAATACACAGTTGCCCGTGGAATTTTGTATAAATCAATGATATTTTGTACCGAAACACAAGAGATATACACAAATATTATTTATTTAATTATTTATTGTTCAATTGATCTAAAAAAAATTTTAAAAAAATTTCAATGATCAAGGCGAACTAATTAAATGCGTCTAAATACATTTGCCATCGCCCAAATCGTTGTCTGTCTAGCTTTCTTATCAGCAGAAGGATAATTGAAAAGGTAAACGGCAAAATATACCTCTCGCGTGTAACTTTAATTGCACTCCTTTTTATCATCAATACTTTACTATTTGTTTGGCTGTACCGTACTATTTTTTATTTTTGGTTGCTGTAATTTTCTAATTCGATTACTATATTATTGAATTTATAGTTTCTTCGTGATTTCATTATTTATGTTAATAACCCATTTTTAGTATTGAAAAATGCAAATAAGTGTCAATCCATCCCACGTCCCTCTCTTCGTTCGTATGAACGTCGAGATCTCGTTAATGGTGTTTTTCCATTTTTTCTGTGCCAACTATATTATATAGTGGGCCAATTTAATCCCAAAAATAAAAAGAAAAGGGTTGGGATGTTTTAATTTGAAAACAAACATCCATCGACTCGTCTGATGACACGGATCAAGAATACCACAAGAATACCACATGATCGCACATGTCACCTTTATTAAATTTAAGGGCTTATTCACATTGAATTATTGAAAACCTAACGTACATATATTTAAACTGACCAACGGCGTTATAAAACATTTAGTTTGATTTTTGTTTTTATTAATATGTTCTACAACTTAGTGGATTTCTTCTTGCTTCACTTCCATAAAGTACCTAACCAAATGCTAGTCGTCCTCTTCTTTGTCCTTGCGATGCGATTTTTTCTTTTCGCTACGACTGGAGGATCCTCCGGTATTGCTGCTGCTACTCTTGCTGCTTCGTTCGCTTCGATCTTTCTCACGGGACTTGGACTTGCGACGGCTGGACTTTTCGCGAGATCGAGAGCGCTCCCGACGGGAGCTCTCTTTATCCTTTTCCTTCTCCTTATCTTTGTCCTTATCCTTCTCTTTATCTTTTTCCTTATCCTTATCTTTATCTTTGTCCTTTTCTTTATCTTTATCCTTGTCCTTGTCACGAGACCGCTCTTTGTCGCGATGTCGTTCACGTTCCTTTAGGTCACGTTCCTTGCGCTTCTCTTCCTTCAGCAGGTGCAAATAGTCTTCGAAGTACTCCTCACGATAGGACGAGTCCAGGGCTCGGTACCTTGGATCCGCCTCAAACTTTTTCTTAATATCGTACCACCTGGTGTGCCTTTCGATGTCATGTCGCTCCCGCAGCATGTCAAGGAAGTCCTTTCTCAGCTGTACAAAAATGATAATTATAATTCCATGACTTGATATTTATGTATAAAACATACCTGATCTTTCTTCAACAGTTTTTCCTTCTCGCGCCTCCTGCGCTCACGATCGTCGTCGTAGGCGCCACGATCTGAAACGTATAGGAAAAAGGCATTTTCATAAAAAGGACTGCGTTAGGATCGTCAGATTAGCATTTAGCTTAACAAACAAATTGCAAGAATATGACGTAAGAGTAGCTTAATTATGTTAGTTGTGTTCTTACCGCCCATGGCCAATCTCTGTGGCGGTGCCATACCCATTCGCATCTGTGGCGGGGCATTTCCTCCCATCATCATTCCTGGTGGCGGTCCCATGTCTGCAAGAGAAAACATAGATAAGCCGGGTCCAGGACATGATAAATATAAATATGCTGAACGCACTCATATTTGGCGGCATGCGCATGTTGGGTGGCATAATGCCGCGCAAATTGGGTGGTGGACCGCCCATCTGCGGCGGTGGCACACTCATCCCAGGAGGCGGCATGCCAGGCGGAGGTTGTTGCATATGAGCATGACCAGGAGTAAGCTCTTTAATCCCGCTGGGTACCCATCCGGCATTGTCATTGTTCCACTGCGACTCTTGGGTGGGCTCATAGCCGTAGTCAAAGGGTTCTGGCTCGTGGAAGAAGGGTTCCTCAGAGGCGCCGGGTAGCGGGAAGTTTGGCGCCATGGGTCCCAATCCCCCACGAGAATACTCGCGGCACTCGGCGGTCATCACCTGAATGGCGTTCTCCTTAACGGCTCTCTCCCGGTCACCTCCCCTATCGCCGCCTGTGGTTGAGATGGGTCTTGGCGGGCGCTGCATCAATCCCATCCCGGATCGCGACTGGTGTTGCATCATAGGCGGCGGCATTCCCGGCGGGGGCATTTGCATGCCGCTTTCACCGCCCATTCCCACCATGGACTGGATACTGTGCATTCCGGGAGGGCCCATGCCCATACCGCCATCTGTGAGGATTCCAATGGGGGCATTCTGATTCACATTCTGAGTGAGGCTGGCCAGTCCGACACCACTCTCCGCCACGCGGAAGCGTTTCTGGCGCTCGCAATAGGCGCGCCACGTCTCTTCGTTAAAGCCATAGTTGAAGTAGTCGGTAATATCCGCTCCCGGCTTTCGCCACGGCTTCTCCTCAAGCGAATCGATACTGAACTCGTGCACGGCCACTCCGTTGATGGTGCCGGCACCTTCGAAGTCCTCGATGCTAAACTTCCCTGCCTGACCAGCCGGCTTGGCCTTGTCTCCGGCAGCACCAGTGCCTCCAGCCAGCAGGTTGGGTCGCTGCTTGATGTTGTAGGTGCTGGGGGCCTGTTTAATGTCTCCGATAACCACGTTGATATCGTCGTCAGAGTCGTCGTCTTCATCATCATCGGACCCTGAGCCGTTCCTTTCTCTCCTCGCGGCAGGACCATCGCTCATCTCGTCGTCCTCTGGGTCTGGCGATGATCGGGCGTCGGCCCTGTCCGCGCACCGACCACGATCCCGTTCTCGGTCGCGCTCCCTCCTGCTCCTGCTGTCCGTGTTGGGCAAGGCATCCTCGTCCTCCTCCATTTCCTGCGCGGGATCGTCGAACTCCGAGTACTCGGGCACCTCCTCCTTTGGACAGCGCGGCGAGTCTTCAGTGGAGTTAGTTCCGGCCGAAGCGCCCGGCTTTTCGCCGGCCACCAATTCGGCCAATGCCTGAGCCTCAGCCGCCGCCGACTCGTGCTCCGCCGTCAGAGAATCCCCGCCGTTGCCCAGCTCGCCGGTCGTCGAGTCAGGATTCGAGGTGCCATACAGCCAGCTGTCCTCATTTGTGTCATCTGCCATTGTAGTTTCTCAGAAATGCAGAAATAAGCAGCAGCTATTGCGATGGACAAAAATTTTACAAGAAACACAACGCAGCAGTGTGACCATTCCGATACATAAAAAAATTCCATAAATACTATAATAATACTGTTCTGTTTCAATAAAAATATCATTTTTTTAATAATTTTTTTATGTCTTATAAATAAATATTTCTTATTAAGGTCCAAACAACTTAAAAATTAAAAATAAATATGGTTTTTTTTTTAGAAGTATTTAAAGATTTGTACGATAGCACATATAGGAGTTTTTAGAGCAATATATTAAAACTTTTGTTAAACGGCTTCCGTTTCAGATACCCGCCAAATGGAGTAAGCGTCGTCGTATAACTTACACTACATACATATGTATGTAGCTTCCTTCCTCGCCAATATGCTTCGCAGATATAGATTCAAAGGAGATTTTGATTTTGTAACGGTTTGCCATGTAGTTGGTAGTGGTCTTAATAGAAGATTAAATGAAAAAGTCTATGGATATGGATTTTTAAGATAATCTTGATTACCAGTGTTTCAAAACTTGGGCGGGAACAGAAGAATTTCTTGTTTCAACAAGATGTGTTCAAATAATTTTTGTGAGGAAATGGCTCTTTTTTAATTCATTTGGAAAAATTCAATGTTCCTAATGGTTATGTTTTAATATTTGCTAATAATGTTAGTTCTCACTGTTATTTACAACATTTCTGTGTTCCAAGCAGATTCACTTGAAATTACATACCCCTAATCTTAAATCATTGTAGATCTAACCATGATTTGCATTAACCCTACTGTGACTATAATATGCTATGACTGTATAGCGGCTATTGATCCTGGTAAAAAGTATATATACTTTATATGGTCGTACATACATGCTTCCTTCCGCCTTTTATGACTACTTTAGTATAGCATTTTACTCTACGAATAAATGATATAAGAAGGACAACACAGAACACTATCCAAGACCCCGGTCGAGCCACGCCCTGAGCCTGCCCAGAAATGTTTCGGGCAGGAACTAACGAACGATTTCAACAACAAACTATAGTATATCCCGGCGACACTTGCGGAGCTGTTTGCGCAACAACATAGCATTCAATTCGGCCTGCTTTCGCCTCTCTTCTTCCTCGATGGCTCGCCGAATTTCCTCCGCCTCGTTGTTGGCCTTCTCCGAGATGATGTGGACTTCGGGCAGGACGTCCAAGATGCCCTTACGAATGAGGTACTGATAGTTCATCGCCACTGAGTACTTAATCTCCTGGCCAGTTATCGCGCTTAGTTCTTGCCAGTGAATGTACATCCAGTTCTCATTTCGGATATCCTTAATGCTGTTGTAAACTGGAACGAAATCGTCGATCTTTGCAATGAACGTTTTGGCCACATCCATGATCTCGACTTTTTCATGAAATATTTTCATTGACTCGTTGAGTTCGTCGCGAAGCCTCATCAAGTTATTCCACACATCTTCCAAGTCCAGTTGCGCTATCGGGTTGCCCAAGGTAGCGTCCTCGAGCTTCAGAAAGTTGGCGCAGCCGTACCACAGGTTCTTGTAGGGAGTGAAGCTAGCGATTATGCTCTCCAGGAACTCAACAGAGAGTGGCTCCAGCTCAAATAGCTCCTGCCGAAATTGCAGAGTTTGGCTGACCTTCTCGAGCTCCTTAATCAGAGCCCACGTCTTCTTAATGTCCACTGACGTCTCCTGTGCGCGGTTCGTGTTAAACGCCAGTGAGTAGGCCTGCACCTCGTCGTTGAGGGACTCCAGACGCTCCTCGAACGCTTGGCACTCGCTGGCGTGCAGGCGGAGAAAGTCCTCGATGTCCACCTTCTGCTCGTCCTTCAATGTCGATAATCGCACCATTATCTGGTGCGGCCATGCGTACACGTTCCACTTCATGGCGAACTGGTGGTCACTCAGGTTGTAAAAGAAGCTATCCAGCAGGTCGTACTCCAGCCACATGACCTGAATGTCAGCCTTAAGCTCATCCACTAAATCCGGAACAGTCTGCGCAAAGTCGCGAATCTCGTACAGGTGTTCAATGCTAATCGGACGCTCGGCGATTCTGCGGAACATCTCCAGGCAACGGTCCAGCAAAACCTCATTCGTCTCATACATTCGGTCCACATAGTACTCGAATATCCGTCTCACGACTTCAATGCGCTTCTTTATCATGAACTGCTTCATTGTATCCACGTTTATGTAAAACGGTCCAATAGTAATAAAGGCAGGCAGGATTTCGCGCAGTTCCTCCTTCAATCGCTTGTTTTCCAGAATGTCCCGCTTTACCTCCGAGGACGGCTTGTGGGCTTGAGCATATGCCTGCATATAGGTGTTTACATTGAGAAGGTAAAAGTCGATGAATCTCTCGTAGAGTCGGGCGTACGCCCTGAGAGGCAGCACCGCCTTGGCGTAGCAGTTCTTCAGAAGCTCATTCTCCCTCAGGAACCTATCCTCGATAAGCTCCACCGTCAGGATATACAGGTTAGGGGCGAACTTCAAAAAACTCATGACAGACCCATCAATGCATCTTACTCCAGACGATTTCTCCAGGCACTTCTTAAAGATCTCGACCAGCCCCGGCTGGAACTCATCCGGGTCAGTGGAGTAAAACACCTTGCGATCCTCGCTGATGCCAAGGGTCATGGCGAATACAGGTTTTTGAAAGGGGAACTCGGTGTCGATGTAGTTATTGGTCCACTTGTAGTTGGACTTCAGTTCAAGGAATTGCAGGCAGGGGTCGCAAACGAAATGCGAGAAGTTCATCAGCGACGTCTCGAGCAGCACCTCCATTGACTCTTGCATACGGAACTTGACCTGCAGTATAAACCGCGAGATCTTGCACATGAGATAGACCGTCCAGGTGTTGAGGGAGATGTCCAGCCAGCCCTTTCCCAGGGCTCGGAGGACCACGGTGATGACCGTTGTCAGCTGTTGCGGCCAATAGACTTTAAGAAACGTGGCCACGTTGTCGCTATGCGCCTCCTGCGCTTGCAGGAAGTCCACTAGCGCCAGGGGCTTGCTAAAGCTGCAGATGAAGATCGAAAGTGTTTCGATGTACTGGCACTCGATGGCCACTCCGGCCATGGCCTCGATGCCACCGACGCAATAAAACAGACTGGCCTTCAGGTAGTCGTACCGCTTCTCCTGCATGGTTATGCCAAGGGCCTGCAGTTCAAGACGCTCCTTCCCGGAGACGTCCACGGCGAAAGACCGGGGCAGAAATTCCTTGAGGTTGATGTTCCGAAACTGGGGAAATTCCTTGGGCATCTTAAGGATAAACTGCTCCAGCTCGTATAGGGCCATTAGGCGCTCGAACACCAAGTTCACCTCGGAGCGTAGTCGTCTTTTGCACTGCTCAGACACCTTAGCCGCCTGCAGGACCGATTCGATGGGCTTAAAGCTATAAAACACGGTGGACTCAATGTCCTCGTGCAGGACACAATCCACGATCAGCTCCATCAACATAAGCTGCTCCCCCTTGTGCCGCTCGTGAACAGCGGCCTGCAGCCGCTTGATGTACTTGTGCGGGTCCTCAGCCATGAACATGAACTGAAGCTTGGGTACCGTGTAGGTGCATCCGTCCTCCAGCGATAGAAGCGTCCAGAGGTCGGAGTCCTCGTGGTGCGCGGTAACAGCTGCCATGCCCCACTGGCAGTTCAGCAGGCTTTGGTTGTAAGGCAGGTACGCCTTCGCCGGAAGCGGGTAGTGCGCATCTCCGACAACTCCCAGCTCAAACCAGGCCGCCGGAGAGTTGATGTCAAAGTTGCTGTCGTCGAAGTAGCTCAGGGGAAACTTGTGTGGGAAGGCGAACTCGGACATTACATTATACTGCTCCTCGGTGGGCTGCAGCACGTCGTCAGTGAGGCCCGCCTTGGCCAGCTCATTCACCAAGTTAATCTTCTGGTACTGACGACGCCTCCGATCCACTTCGACGTCCTTTGGAAGATGCCGCTTTGGCACGTAGCGGGTCTGGATCACTTTCGGCAGGATCGTGGGCAGCGGAAAACGGTGTGCCTTGCCCATCTTGTCCATCAGAGTGAGCCATCGTTGGGCCTCCTGAATGGGGTAATATACATCAGTAAGCTGATTCCGCGGAATATATAGCTCCTGATAGTTCATCATAGTCGTTCCCGGTCGGGGCGGCATGATGCAAATAGCTTTCTCAGCCTCACGCTTGAATTGACTGTCATCCGGGCCCTTGTTGCTAATTGAGCTGGTGCTGCTCTCATCGAATTCCTGGGAACCTTCATAATTTTGTCCCACCTCTAAGTTCTCCGGATCCATATGAAATATATTGTTAAAGTGGATTTAAATGAGAAAGTGGCGTTCCTTTCAAAGCAGTGTATTTGTTGATTGTTACAAAGCCCGAGCATTAATTACTGCTGTTTAGTCAAATTAAACCAAAAAATTCGATTTTATAAAATTAATGTGAATATGGCGGTCTCAGCAATATTTAATATTTTTATTAAATTATATGTAAACTATTTTATTTCCAAAAGGATACATTGACTTCAGTAAGGTGTTTGCATCGCAGTGAATGAGGCATTTGCGACCATATAAAGCTCACTTTATACTTTCTTGATCAGTATGAACAACCGAGTCGAAATAGCCATATGAACAATCGAATGTAAAATTTGGTCGTTTAATTTGGTATACATTTTTTACTACATTTTTTTAATTTTGAACAATCTTTAATTTCAATTTCAAGCTTCCGTTGTTGTTTATTCATTTTTTATTATTTAGCGCACTTTTATGAGAATTATTTTTTTTGCCGTAAAAGGTTTTACTAAATTCGATAAAGGTAAAAAGAAGCATTTCCGACTCTATAAAATATAATATTCTTGAACAGGCCAACAAGCCGCCCCAAACTACGACGCTAACACGCAAGACTTCACGAGACTTTCACTGTCACAATTACAAAGTAATTTGATTGTAATGCGAATTTCTATAGATATACCATTTTGCAACATCTCGCTCGCAGTAATGCGAATTTCTATAGATATACCATTTTGCAACATCTCGCTCGCAAAGTCGAGGAACCCTCTGACTTTTGTCTGTTTTTCGTCCCTTATAACACCAACAAACCGCCCAAAACTCCCACGCTTTTGAAAAATTTTTTAAATAGTTTATTTTGTTTTTTAAATTTCCTTCGATCTGCTAAAAGAATGTTGGAATTTCTCATTCGCACTTAGTATACGACTTGAGTAACAGGACTTTTAAAGTAGGGGAACTCGATCTTGTTTTGATTACAAGAAATATTAAAAAACATTTAACATTCTACATTCTCTAAATATCGTTTTTATGATGACAATGCTAAATAATGGGTTCCGATAATATCGATAAGTACCGAATTCTCGAAATTCGGTCACTCTTTCCGGAACGGAATCCACAAAGATCATTTTGCCTCGTCTCAGTTCAGCCTTTTTAGATTTTCCATAGCCAGATCTAGATTATCTAGAAACGGAACAGCCAGAACTAGATTATGTCTAGCTCAAATTATTTGGTAAAGAAATCAAATAAATCAAATAGTTAATTTAGTGTAGAATTAAACATGCCAAAAATTACAATCCTGCCACAGAAACCTTTATTTAAAGTTAACTACAAGTTCAAAGAATATTAACGGCCTGTGAAAAGTATTCCCCTCGCAGTCAATTTATGCTTTTGCATTTCATTTGGCTGAGGGTATACGGGTATAGTCGCGACGATCCATATTATTTTTCTGTTTCCTTGGTACCTTCTATGCAGGTTATCAAATCACAAAGATTTTACGCACAATATTATTTAATCTGTAATCCCTATCACAGTCCTTGCGGGCTTCAAATAACCTAAGTCGAGCTTTAAAAATGCTAAAACGGCAACACTCGTGCCAACATTCTGCTTAGTTGCTGCCAACCCAATCTAACATGTTCGAAGTTGCGAGACCGTTTTGTACAAAAATATATTTAAGCGACTGGCAAAACGCGCTCTCTTTGTTGCTGAACGATTTCACTCGCGTCGTCGTTTCCCAAGAAATCCGAAAGATATGGCTAGTTGACTAAGAAGTAATTCGATATTAATATATTTTTTTGGAAGCGCATATAGTTTTATTGGGCTAGATCGCATTTTCTGCATGGTGAAGTCCGTTACGATATGTTGTCGGATATATTTTATGTGCGGTGAGATCCAACGCGGTGTTTGTGTGTGTCTTTTGTTGGCGTTGCTGTTGTTTGTAGCCATCGCCATAGCCATCGGCATCGCAGCCCGCGGTATCGAAGTTTCAGTATCAAAAGCATCGGCAGCCAGCCCAAGCTGAAACTAGTCGATTGTTCAATTCCCAAAAGCGCGGGCCCTTTACACTTGCGTTCGTTCTCCTTCGCGAGTGTGTATTTGTGGCCGTGCACAAGTGCATTTGTGTGTGTGCACTCGGGATTCCTCTTCCATTCCAATCGCCGCTCGACCCCCCCCCCCCCCTTCCACACCATACCTCGCAGGTGAGTATCGCCACAGCCGCGAAAGCATTTTCCAGCTGCTCCCCACCCTCGCCTTGCGATTCGGTGATATTAGTCATCACCGCCATTGCCTGTTTGTTCATGGTTTAATTAAAAAAGTGGCGGTAGTCCACTGTTTCTTGCTCTGCTTCCCGCCACGCCCATTCGCAGCGGCAGCGTCAGTAGGCGATGCCGAAGAGAGTCGCCGTGAAGCAACAGCCAACTAAAAGAGCAAAAGAGCTCACACGTGTCGGTGGCTAAGAGAGAGCGCACAGGGGCGTGGGTGCCCTTCGTGAGAGGGATGAATTATTATTCCAAAGGATTGCCCAGACTTGTTTTCATAGATTCTCTGGTAACCTATTCGTACTTTAATGAATTAAATATTGTTTATTGGATTAATCTGGTTCTATGAAGTGTAAAAAACAATTGACCCTTTCGGTCTACAACTGTAATTCATGAATCACTTATTCAATACAATTTTATATTAAGTAAATTTTGTTGATAACAATGGAAATTATATTGTTGACCATTGTTTCCCAATCGAGATAAAAAAATTCATTATTTGAGGAATGCGGGTATTAGCAGTAGGTACTTCTATGCTACTTCGAATACATAGAATATTTCTTCTTTTTAGTGGTACAACTTCTTCCGTATGAGAAGTATTTTAGCAGCAGCTTAGGTATAGCAGCTAATTCCTTATCCTGAGAACTGACTTTAAATAGTATTAAATAGCCGAACGCATTTCGCTGTCTTCATTGTCTACTGTGTACCTTTGTTGGGTAAGGAGTGCAGTGGTGTGCCGCCTATGTCAGTCAATCAAAAAGTTTCACCTGTCCGCCGAATGCGGAAACGTCGAGAAATGTAGTTGCATTCGCATTTTTTCAGGTTTTTAGGGTCAGCCAACGAGTGCGCTAAATACTTCGATCAGAAATTTATGTATGTGTGTATGTGTGTATGTATGTATGTATGTATGCATATGTATGTATCACCTGGAGAATGTGGTGCGGCATCAATTACCGCTGGCCGGTGGTCAGAAAAGCGAACCTGGAGCTACGTAGAGTCAAGGGCTTTCGCAAATAGATTGCAACAATGCAGTGCTAAAGTGCTAATTGATCGCTTTGCACCTTGGCCCTCGCGTATAGTTATTTGGCTGGCGCGACTGGCTTAGACTCAGTAAACACATTATCTGCTTAGATTGCTCAGAAAACACATCAAATCCAAATATTCATTCGCGTTTACACGGCAAATCTCAAGATTGTGTCTCATTGCCGGGCTTCGATTTTCTCAGAAGAGAGGAGCTATACAATCGGCTGGCTGTATCAGTCACACCCACAAGCAATCTGAAATTATTCGGGCCAACATAAAAATTCGGCCAAAGTCCATGAGATCTTGGTTATAGAGATCGCATGTATTAGTCCTCTGGTTTATATGTACATAGGTGCTCGCTAATATGTGTTTTGGCAGCGCATGCTTAATAAGCACTTTTGGGCTCTGCTATTATGAGGAAAGTTTTTTAACCGGTTTGTCCTATGGAGAAAGAAAAGAACAATGACATCGTACGGGTTCTCTGGCCCCTGAGACTCTCGTCTGAGACTGAGATGCTTGGCCACGATCTTCGTACCATTCGGGGTTAACACATCGTGGGCATAATCATTCGATGGACAGTGACAGCATCGTCAGAGTCAAGAGAACTAGCCTCACCACCTGTTGCGGTGCTATAAAGACAAATGTGCCGTTATCGGCGGTGAGATGGACAGATCCAATTCATGATGGTAATGCGAATCCAGCTATCGTTCGGTTAGGAGGCAAGTCTATGATAAAAGTTTATTAAATGCTTTTGGCATACTTAGGCTCCAGAGCCCTTAAGTAACAAAAGATTTGATATAGCGGTCGATATAACCTATATCTTGAAATATATAATGATCATAATACGCCAATATAAGGATTATAATTCCAAAGGGAAAAGTTGACTAGCGACTGTGATGTCTGGCAATGCAGCCAGTATTTAATTTTAAAAGTATTATTTTTACAGTTATTAGTTTATACAGCCTTTGCCTAATAATGATATCTTATGAATTATATTTAAATACCAAATGAGAACTGTATGGTCGAGTTCCTTGCCTGTTAGTCAGCTAGTAGATGTTTAAGCGAGAATCTTTAATATTATTTTGGCATATCGATAGAAGTGTTACATACATACTTCCCAACGAATCTACTAGGCTATACTTTACGAGTAATGGTGCTCTAAGAATTTACCTCAAAATGGTAAATCGCCTTTATCCTGCATGGTTAAACAAAATATTGTAGAAGAGATGCAATGCATACGAATTTTCGAAATAAAAGAGCACTTTGATATCTTTTGGTAAATGTAACTATATATGTTATTTAAAAAGAAGTAAAAAGCTATAAGTACCATGTACTCACCTTTCCAGCAAATAACATCATTAATATTACAATATTACCGATAGATACCCATTGACCGTCTGCAAGGGTACACAAACTTCGGCTAGTCGAAGCCGGCTTTCTTTCCCGTTTCTTTTTTCGACATTGACGGGACCTACTCGTATACATTTCGCACATTAATTTCATTTACCCAAAGATTCGGACAGTTTTTCTCTGTCGCTTGCTGTTGTCTCTCTCTCATTTTCCCCAGCCTTTCTTTGTGCGTTTTTTGTTTTTTGTTTTTTCTTTCATTGTTTTTGTCGGGTTTTACGTATTTTTGGAAAACTTACCACGCCAGTGTTATGTAAGTCGACCCCTCGATCTCAGCGGCTTCTCCTCAATTTAGAATGCCCGAGGCAGAGTCGCAATAAAACAATAAACAAAACCTCCATTCCTGACACCCGTAACCTATGCTTTGGGAACTATGCATGTGCATAATTACACATCGATGTATTTAAATGCCATTAATGCAGTGCGGCCCTGCGATGGAAACTTTCATCGTGTGTTTCAGCAGCTCGGTCGGTTTTCCGTGGGGTCTGACCTTCCCGAGCAGCCAAACAAATTACAAGTGCACACACATTAATCGGCCAGCCGACCTGAGGTCGTCAGGTGGGAGCGGTCCGCGCGATTCACTTGCGCTTTCGTTTCAATATATCCGACCACGCTTCTGGCGATCCAAGCCAGTGATCGAGGGCCGCCGCCTTTATTTGCTTGCGAGGAGATCGGAATCCCAAGTGTCTTGTGTGGCCTGACTCGATATTTTCAAGACGAGCACTCACACAATTCAAAAAGCATCGCCGCGATTTTCGAAATTTCGTCATTTAAATAAATTAATATTTATTTTTTAACAACGAGGACGGAAGATAATAACACCTTCGCAAATACAATATTACGATATACAAAACAAACAGAAAACAAAACAACAAAACCCAGGTATCTAAGGTATCTAAGAAAATACTTATAAAATTCGCAAAACGAAACAGATATCGCAATCTATCTCCGCACAATATCACAATATGGAAGGACTTTAACCCCCAATTAATTAATGCCGATAGCACTGTTTCTGGCTCCAGCCAACCGCTTATAAGGCAGCTAACTTATAGTTACGATTTTCTTCATTTCTCCCTTTAACCCCATATTTTTGATTAGGTTTTATATATAGCTGGTAAATTTAACGAGAACAGAAAAAAATAATAAGGGAGCTAATCGCCTATCAGATAGAAATAAGCAAGACAAATGATAATATAAAACGATTTCAAATACATTCACAAAATTCTTGATGATTCAGTTTTGAAAAGTTTTTGGCATACCGAAGAAATCCCTTCGACGTTCTAAATATATAAATACAAATATAGTCCACCCTTAACCTACGAAAAATTGCTAAACGAATGTTACGCAGAAAGTAATTGTCAAAAAAAAAAGATTTTTCATTTGACAATGAAAGTATATTATACAAAATTTACCCTTTCTAAAGATTATTTGTTTAATTAAATAATGTCGACTGGTAAAATCTTCACAGAAGAATCAGATTTTATGTTCAGCGTGTGAACGTCAGCAGTTATTTTATTTGTATATATTTTATATATTTAATTATTTTTAAAAAATACAATACCTTTTGTAGAGCATCAGTACACTTCAATTTTGAAACCATATGCGCTACAGTAGAAAAATTTGCAACGAGTCAATGCGTGTCTTAAAGAAGTATAAAAAATGTATTGTTGATTAAAAATCTTTTGACCAAAACTATTGAAAAAATAGAATTTCGAAATGCTATATGTGAAGGATATTTATCTATCTAGTTCCTTTGAAATTTTTAATTTTTACTAAGTGGAATGACTAAAGTTTCTACATGAAACTGCTTGCTCAGCACATAAAAATACGTTTTGTTTCGGAGAGGCAAAAATGTAGTAAAAAAAATGTAGTACAACTTTCCAAATATTATTGTGGGAAGTATTGCCCTCCCCAGCTTATTAATCAGTTCAAATTAATTAAATTTGTCTTTAAACATTCACCGTTCTTTCATCAAAATTATGGTGAAAGAGTCAACAAAATTTTATTTTTTTCTTCTGGTAGTCCGAATTGTTGGTGCGTTTAGCATCTTGTGTACTTTGTGATTTTAGATATCCAAAATATACCGTTTTAAGTGGCGATATACAATCATAATTCACTTACTATTAAGTCAAAGGTACCACAGTCGTTGAATAATTAATTTGTAATTTCCTGTGGACCTGTGGAGATGCACTTCGTCTGCCGATCTATCCACGATATGGGTCTTCGGTACTACGCAACTTGACCATGAATTCCATTTCGGATTACGTGTTGCTATTTCCGTTTTGTAAGCGGGTTAATTTGCGTTGTTTTTGAACGTTGATTGCTGTAACAAATACAAGTAATCTTCAAAACCCTCGATACCAGTATCTGACTTTGACCCGATTAGTAGGTAATACGTTTGCTTTTCGGTCCGCTCTTTATTTGCATATTTGCATACGCAGTTTCGCGCCAAAATATTCAGGTTTAAGTTACATGTTTGTGCATTCTAGAGACTTCGATCGCTCGTAATGGTCCGATGAGGCATTTGAAACAAAGAAACCGCAATGATAGAAATTGAAGATGTGAGAGGTCAACAACTATTTGATACACCTCACTCAGCTCAAGCAGCAATTTAATTATTTAGAATGCAGTATGCAATTGACTCCTTACCATATATATATGTGCATTTTTAAGTTTTAAAGGGTTAATTATATTACGAATTGAATATTTTTAGGTACTTACCATTTTTGAAAACACGTATGTATAAGGCGTGACAACGAGTTGATCCAAACTCGAAACAGATGTCATCGTCTGGTTATCCTTTTTGTCACTCTGCTACTTTCTTGTAGTATTGTGCCCTTTAGTTTACATGAATATATATAATATATAATATATTAATATATTATGTATATATAATAATATATTGTATTGTATAATTGATATCTTCGATATGTAATTTTCAATTTTTTTGACAGCGTCAAACTGTGAAGCAAACCTGGCCCTTGTAACGGACTTTGTTACTAATTACTCTGCTCAAACAGAGATTCATTCGACCGACACGTGCCGGACATTGAACCCATCGAAAACCGCGTATCGGGAAAGAGCAAACACCCAGCCCCGCCCACTCCACGCCCCCAAAGGGAGCTGATGAGGCACTGATGGCCGACAAGGGGTCAGATTTGCATTTGGCTGTGTAGAACAGAAATCGAACGAAAAGAAAGTAGCGAGCGCGGAGAACATAAAATCGTATTTCCAGTTGGCCAAGTTTTTGGGCAGACTGGCTGGTTGACTGACCAGTCCATAATTAGGCCTCGAGCATGCAGGTAACGGTTTACCGTTCTTTCTCTCTCTCTCTCTCTATCTCTGCACCGATCGGGGTTTTTCTCGTTTCCGTTCGGTTGGCCGGGGATTTCCGCTTTCCACTTGTTGCATGCGGTCCCATTTCGCAAGCGTCAAATGCACCCGTCGGTCGGTAAGGTGTCTGCCGCCGCTAATCGTCCGCCCCGTAAACAAGGGTGGCCATCACGGCCAGCGAAGCCATCGACGAAACCGCTAGCATAGAGAGGCTCCGAAAGCGAAAGTGGTTTCGACGACGCTCTAGTGGCCCACAGCCAACTGGCCAGCTAGCCACCTAGCCAAATCGTAGCCATGGATGGAAATGGAAATTGCCAACTGGTCAACGAGTTGTCGCGTCAACCGCTGTTACATCAGAAAACCAACTGTGCCGCAGAAAATGGCGACTTGCCACGGAGAGAAGAAGAGCAGACACAGAAAACGCCGCTTTAAGCTCCCTGCGTGGTTTTTTCTCACTTGGCTCCACTGGGATACACCAGCGGCCAAGAAACCATGGCATTCCAAATAGGTTTTATATGTAGGTTATATTATAGTTAACTAAAATGAAAATAATAGGATCCTCCCATTTAGTATAAAAAGGAAATTATCGTGTTCCTAATCAGGTCATGGTAACGACATTCCTCAAAAAAAAACATGGCTTTTAAGATTTTAAGCAAGAAAAAGTAAAGGGGTTTTCATTTTTATTCAACTCACCATAATTCCCAATTCGTGCTGAATTTTTTATATTTAAAATATTTTGTTACACACATGCAACGAGATTTTGACATGACAATGCCGATTAATATGCATTTTATTCTCTAAAGTGTACTACTTCAGTTCGTTTCGTGGCTTTAAATAGTTTTTTATTATTTAACCCTTTAATAAAATCTAAAGTCAAAATAAAACATTCTATATACATATATATTAATTTTGTCCTCAGCTTATACAAGGTACGAGAACTCTCGATTACTCCACTTTCGGATTTTCCATAGTTAGGGGCTTAAGACTTCCGAGATATTCCGCAATAACTGTGTTGAGCCATACTGCGCCTATTGCTCCGTTGAGCTCCTACATCATCTCCCTTTGAATGTCGGTGCAGCGTGGTGCTAGTTTCTCCACCGGCGCTGTGCATAAATACATAATTTGCAATGTAAGCGCGGTTCGGCCACAAACATGAGCCGTACGAAGACGGACCAGGCCATCTTTGATCGCCGGAGTGGAGCGCCGCGTCAGTTGCATTTCTGGCTCGCTGGAAAACGGTTCACTAGCGGCTTGTGTCTGCCTCTGGGCTCTCGACCACTCTCGCGCTGCTTTTGACTTTTTACCTGTGATAAGCCCTGTGAATGGTGGATACCCGATACCCAACACCCAATACCCAATACCCATAGCCGCCCAGTAGGTACTTGGCGTGATTCACAGTCAAGCCGTATAATCGTTGTACTCGTGAGCGCACTGATCGATTCAACTTCGTCGAGTCGCCGAGGTTGAGGTTTCGATGTTGACGGCTGTCGCCGCCGCTGCCTGATAAGGTTCAGACGCACATCCGACCAGTCGTCAGTTGGCTTAAAAGCGTGCGAGGTGGAGCATCGCGTAAACGGAACAACCGATCGTCCGCCGCAGTTGCCAAATGACCGATTAGCCGACTGCAAATTCGATTTCAATTCCGATTCGAGTGATTCGACGGGCCAAGAAGGCGAGACCCGTGCTGATTGACCAAGTGAGTGTCCGAGTGTGTGCGTGGCCTTGACGAGTGACTGTGATTAGATAGCAAACACCCTCCTAATTAGAAACCCAAACAGCAAGTACTGCCCCATAGGCGAAACTCGAACCAAAACCAAAATACGTAAATAAACGAGTGGCTGGCAGACGGTTAAATATTAAACATAAAGTAGGCAGGTGGTGCGTGGTCCAAGCTAACGCGCTGAGCTCTTGGCCAACCGCATTGTATAATCGCCCCGAAACGTGACGGGACTTCCACCGGTTTAAAGACACAGGTGGATAGGCGACTTATCATCGAATACAATTCGCTAATAAGGAGACAGCTGGCCAACTCAACCAACCTCTGATTGCTGGCTATTGCAAGGGGCCTATTTAAAAAAAAAATTGGCCCCACATTGGAGATTAAATCCCAAGTCCGTGACTCACTTGTCGCTTTTAATATTTGGATCATCATGGGCACACGCTTATCACCCAAGAATGCGTCATGCGCGCTTCCGCCGCGGAGCTCTTGGTCTGCTGTCATCGATTTTCCACTTAATTAGGTTTTCTAAGCGAGCGATTGCCACGGAAAACCCGGTCACCGCCGTGTAATCTACATACACACCCGCCCCTGGGGTGAGTGCGATAAAATCAGCAAGCTCATCAAACTATTTACGCCGTTTTTGCTATTCGGTTCTGCTCTGGCTAGAACGCTTGTGCCTGACTTGCGGGCGTAGCCGCTCTAATTGATTTCAAAAATGCAAGCCGCTCTGCAGCGGGTTCTGACCCAGCCGTGTAAACAATAGCGTGCAGGCACCACGAACCCCTTACGGAGGCGATTATGAACCCAATCTGATAGAACGGCCTTCAGAGCAGGACAGGGTACCGGAAGAGCAACAAGAGCAACGGTGTTGGCTCAGCACCAAACCTGGTCGGCACTCCGGTAGGACGTCTGCTCTAGCACAAGTTGCCACATCGTTTGCTTGCCGGCTTGTGTTTCCCATATTTTGCCTCTACTTCCGAGCACTCTGCCCCGTCGAGCCGCTTACATAAGTGGGGATCCGTCTCCTATGCCGAGCTAGGTGGTGGTGTTGGCTGGTGGCCATCCTTCTGCGGAAACGTCGTCGCAAGCGTTTTTTGTATATTATGCAAATCAAACAGCGAAATCGCAAGTCAACTGCCCGGCCGCGGCCGCCACACCTCGTGGATGCTGTGCCTCCGGGCGAGGCCAACGCGGAAAGCGTGCCACTGACACACAGAGCGAACTACGAGCACCACTCACCGGTTGCGACAGCACCGAATTTCACGCTGGCTGAGGCAATGGCAGCGACCACAAAGCGGCACATTTTTGTCAACGGCTATTGAGCCAGTTGCCTAAGTCTTACGTGTCCATCGGCATCGCCATCACCATCACCATCGCCATGGCCAGTTTATTGCCCATGACATTCAAAAAGCAACCTGAACTGCCGTAACTCACCTGTTCAGATGGCTTTGGTTAGTGCTGGGAAGTATCTTGAAAGTTGTTTATGTATTCGATACATGTCACATAGATGGGAACTCTTCAATGCTTCATGGGTTAGCAATGTGCAACATTGCCCCGAACTTCCTTTGCTCTTTATAAGCGCAAATTCTTTAGAGAAAGCAAAAGCCAACTAAAGTGTGAATTCTTTTACCGATCATACTCATTTACTCATACACAATAAAAATCATTGTATTTACATCCGGTTTTCTGGGAGTTAAAAATGTATAAGATACTTTAGAGCTTACCCTTCTTCGTGAATACCAACGAATTTCGTGTTAACCTTTTTCTACCACGTTTCTAAGCTCGCACATAACGTATTCAATGACAAACCTTATCCTTTCCCATTAATGAGCTTGACTCTGAATGAAAAAAGCGAGACGACGCGAGTGTATCTGCTTTCGCTGGATTTCGTTCGATGCCCCGTCCGGCAATCAATTGATATTCATAAGACGGTGTGGCGAGAACCTGTATTATCCGCGTCGCTGTATCGCTTGAACTTTCTGAGTCCGCGATCAGATCAGAATTGGAATGGCCTGAGCCCACTGTGCTGGAATGTGGAACCTGGATTCCGCTCGGCCGGTACAAAGTGCAGTCTTTGTCCAGTTAGCGGCATCTTAATTGCTCTGGCCAGAAAATAGCAGCTCGCATTGTGCAAGTGGCCAAGTCACGCCCCTCATTACAGCTTCAACTGGGACTGTCTATAATTTCCTGATCTAAAGTGTTGATACACGGGCGAATTGTTAATTGCATGAATCTTGCTTTTAAATGTGTTTTGCCTCTAATGCATTGTCAATTACAGTGTCTGTGCTAAGCGTACTAAGATATAAGCATGCACATGAAAATTGATGCGTAGGTCTGCTGTTTGGCAATTCACGTCAATATCAATTCCAAACCCCCTGGCGGGGTCATAAGTTGGCTCTGATTTAAATACAGCTCTGTCTGGCAGTTCCCTACATTCCCATTAAAATATGTACACACTATAGTCAACAACACCTTTCCGTTCCATTGCAGCTCGGTTAACACACCAAATACAGGACCGATCCCATTACTTGCAACACAGAAACCACAAACAGAAGCGACAACAAAATGGCAATCATACTGCAAGAAGCCCAGAAGTGGTATCGGGACCTAATGGACAATAAAAGCGGTATGTCTGAAAAAGGAGTTATTCGTTGGTCATTCCCTGAGTGCGTCTTTAATTTGCAGATCCTCGCGTTAACGACTTCTTTCTGCTATCCTCGCCACTGCCCACACTTTGTATGTGCATATTCTATGCCTACTTCAGCAAATCCCTGGGGCCCAGGCTGATGGCCAAACGGAAACCGATGGAGTTGCGATCTGTTTTAGTTGTATACAACGCGATACAAACAATATTTAGCGCGTGGATCTTTTATGAGGTAAATGACTCCTGAACGACCAACTTTATCTGGCCATCAGCTTAATCCGTATTTCCCTCCATTGCAGTACTTAATGAGCGGATGGTGGGGCCACTACAGCTTAAAGTGTCAGCCCGTTGACTATAGCACCACTGGCTTGGCCATGCGGGTAAATTGGCCCAAGGCTACTCGTGCGAAAGTAAACTAAAACTCTATTCCACCGTCTAGATGGTCAACATTTGCTGGTGGTACTACATATCTAAGTTCACCGAGTTCTTCGACACACTCTTCTTCATTCTGCGAAAAAAGAACGAGCACGTCTCCACACTACACGTCATCCATCACGGCTGCATGCCGTTCTCCGTCTGGATGGGTCTGAAGTTTGCGCCAGGTACATACATATACATATAGTAATCGCGTTTATAAGGATCGAAAATTTACAGCTCGTTAATTCTCTCGTTCACAGGCGGTCATAGCACTTTCTTTGCCCTTCTCAACTCGTTTGTGCACATTGTAATGTATTTCTACTACATGATCGCCGCCATGGGTCCAAAGTACCAGAAGTACATCTGGTGGAAGAAGTACCTGACCACCTTCCAAATGGTAGTAAAAAATGTTGCCTTCGTCGGCGAGATTTCTAAAGGATCTCCTCTGACTTGCAGGTTCAATTCGTGGCCATTTTCACCCACCAGTTCCAGCTTTTGTTCCGCGAATGTGATTACCCCAAGGGCTTCATGGTCTGGATCGGATTGCACGGCGTTATGTTCCTGTTCCTGTTCTCCGACTTTTACAAAGCGAAATATCTCAACGCAGCTCGACGTCGCCGGCAGGCGGTCAAGGCCAATGGCTATGCCAACGGCTCGGCTTCGAATGGGCACAGCAAGCATCTTGGAGAGGGTGACGCCCTGATTGCAAACGGTTGCAATACTGGGGCTTGCATGGTAGGTCTTAGTGCCACCGCACACCTAATCTGGGGCTAATTGGGGGACACAAGGTCATTCATTCCCTGAGTGATAAAAGTGGAGACTGAGCACACATATTTTCCTTACATACTCAAGGCCCTGACGCCCCGACCTCACCAAGGTGAGCGTCTGGTGCGGGAGGGGCGAGCCGTCGTGGGCTGTTATATCATCATAATTTTGTTGATCAACTTAAAATTCTAACTAGCTGAGTTAGGCAAACAGCACTTGCGAACTCTCAGCATAGGCGGGGGACGTTTCAATTAGCGCTCACATGTGAAGCCGGATGCGAAGGCCCAAGCCCAGTCCCAGCCCAATCTGCCGCCCATTAGAAAAGCACATGGGCGGCATGTTCGCTGCCAGCACACGTGCCATCGTCCAGTGGAGTCTGAACCCATTGAACTCATTGAGCACTCTGTGTTTTCTTTTCAGCCGGTGATGGAGGACGAGTACGTCAAAAGCAAGGGGCAATCGAATGGTGCCTACAAGGAGGGCTTCTTCAAGGAGGGCGTGTTATCCAACAACGATGCCATCTTCAACCCGGACAGCAGTAGTTCTAGTCTGCACCAGCGCAAAGTCAAATAACTGCTGATTAGGTGTACTACGATGATATTCATTATGTTTATGTTAAGTGATTAGCGTGTAACTGAACCAGATTGAAGAACAAGACGAGCAAGAAACTTGGCAGAAGTAGCAGAAGACGATTGGCACGACAGCAGCGAAAAATTAATAGAGCTCGGTTTATGGATTGTTTTTGATAATTTATATTTTAAATACGTACAATACATAAAATCAGTTATGGCAAAAGTCAATCGGATGCGCCGAAACTTACCGAACAAACGCCACCTATGCCCACCCACCCGAACCGTCATTAACTAAAGCTAAGTAGAAAGAGAAGCGGCAGCACAAACTAAGATATAATCAAACCATTTTTACAAACATGTCCTACGGCACCAGTATGAACGTCCCGCTTGAAGCACAAATACGCCTCTGGTGCGCAGAGAAAAGTTATTTTTTGAACGATATTTATAGAGCCATAAAGCCTGTTTAAACCAGCTACAGATACCAATTATAGTGTAGCTTACCGCATACAAACACCAACAAAGACATACATACATACATACTCACTTTAGGTGTAAAATTTTGTATGAACATTTTTGATAACAAATTGAGATGTTACGGCGGCCGAACCTATGATATATGAAAGCTATACATGCTCTCTTCAGTCTGCTCTAAACTCAAAGAAGACGTTATACTATTTGTAGCTTGTTTTGTATATTGAGAGAGAACGGCATTTTGTTGCAATACTTTGTAAAGGTCTAATAGTTAAACTTATTTATACATTGTAGCTAGCTAGCCAATTGCAAAATGCAGCACGACCCAGACCTCCCCTTGGCCTTCCTGGACAATTGTGACAACTAAACGGACGACCGGACCGAAGATCACACTATAGTCAGACAAGAAAGAGTGACAAAGATCATGGAGATAAAGCTTTTATACTGTAAGTGCAAACCGGCTTAAGGACGAAGACAATCAGTTTATTAGTTGGTTGCCGACCAATGTAAATGAATCTTAACAAAAGTTTTCAACTATTTTCGCATTGCATTGAACCTCTTTTTGGTGTGGCTCATATATATTACTTTATTACTACCTATTCAATATCCGCTTGTTTCCATTTTTGGTTTGAAGTTGTTAAACGGTTTTTCAGCGCAGTGAGAAGTATTGGTGACAAATTATTTGTAAGTGTAATTCTGTCTGTTAATCCGTGCGTATGGTTTCGTTGTTAGATTATGTGGCTTAAGCTGACAAGTTCAAAAACTATAGAAAACCTAAATAAAGCTTTTTAATTTATATTAAAACTGTTCAAGAAAATATTTCAATTGTATTAACGCATATTTTGTACGTGTGTATAACTTTCATGACGGGATTGAATCCCTGGGGCCAGTGTACAGTGTAATTGTTAATAAACGAACACATTAAGTGTATTCCCACTTATAACTGATAATTAGAGGCTTTAGAGCCTCTGAGGGTGTGGCAATTGACCCATGTGGCCTATCCCCTAATGAGATTGGACATTGTTTCAGAGAAATACAAGGCATCTTGCCAGCCACGAAAATCTAGAAATAATAAAGGCTTTAAAATAATGCCTTTACTATCAGATGCCTGTTGCTTACTTAACAAAATTTCCGAGAATGGGTCAAGTGTAATATTTTATTTACAAGTCACATATTAATTTACAAATTCTACCGAATTAATATTGCATACACCAGGCCTAACACCTGATGTGCCTTTTGAACTTTTAATAAAAAAGAACTCTTGAAATAATCGCATTAGGAATTACGCTGAGCATGAATCAAATTTCACATTTCCCACTTTATACGACCAAGTAGTGAACCAAATCATAAATATTTTATGAATTACATGAATATTCCAAATAAAACTATATTATATTTATTAAACCAATAACACTATATTATAGGATATATTTAGTGTCTCCCTCCACAAGAAAAGTCCTTTGAACTACGTCGTTGCTAAGTTTTAACTTTAATTTAAGAACTCCTTGCGACGTTTATAACTTAAACCGCAACGAGAAAGGAAGTTAGCCTTGCACCTGTAGCTTATTTGCGTCTGCAGTACTATGACGTCATTTTCAGAATTAAAGGGTATATATGTAGATTCGTTGAAAAGAAAGAAATTTAAAGCGGTTATGGTAGTCCGATCTTAGCGTAAAAGATCAAGCGATTACATACCAAGACTTTGAGAAAAGTAAAAAAAAATTTGGCTGAGCCCCACTACCAAACATATGTTAAAATTAAATTGGAACCTTTTGGGCGTCTTGTTCGTCCCTTAAAAAGCATTTTTTGAAATACTTTACCTAAGCCCATAATTTGTGCTACATGTCATTAAAAACGCGTTTGCAAATGATTATTTGCTTTTCACAATTGTTTTGTCTCAAACAACAGATTAAAATGTAATACCCATTACCCGTAGAGTCAAAGGGTAGACTATAGGTAGGCAGTTTATGTTCTTTTCTGACTCGATAAAGAACATATTACTTCATCAGGACCAATAGACCGTATAAACGTCAAGATCTCTCTTGTTTTTTTTTTTACGATGATCGTTGAACGCTCGGCTGTGCAAAAGTGCAGAAACGTACCAAACAATCGAAAAAATCAAATAACAATACAGATTGCCACTGACTTAATGTACAAATGGGCCAGTACTTAATAGACGCGTACTAATTTTTGGCAAACAAATCCGCTAACAGGCGGCGACAGCTGGGCTGTACAGGCTAATATTTAAGCCCCTCTTGACCTTGTCGGCTCTCGACTCTTGCCGCATCAGCCGGACAGGGCGCGATGTTAGCCAAGTTGACATAACTTAATGCATCATAATGCACCGGCGTATTTGGAGCTGGAGCTGCGACGGAGACTATCGGCACTTCAGGCTAGTGTTAGCGTTAGATAATAATAACTATTTCCCAGCTCACTTTGGCACGCGCCCTTTGATGCGTTGTGACCAAACACTGAACCCTGACCAATTATCAATTGTATTATTACTACCAAGTATCCGAATTTCGTTTACAAGGAATGAACTTTGGAGAATTAAAAAAACTGTTGGAAAAAAACTATTAATTCAGGCAAAAGCTGCGAGTAACGACCGCTATAAAAATAAAACCCCTATTTTCTTAAATACTATCGATTTGGAACATATAATTGTAGGATAATTAGACAATAAATCTTAAGTCACCCCATATTTTGCGAAAACTCTTTCATCATGTTCCAAGCAATTCTTAATTGTTGGTCATACGGTTGGCCCAAAGTTTCGAATAAGGCCGTATATCTGTGCGTATCCATGATTATAAGCCAGATCACCTACACGGGCAGGAATCGTACGCCTCGTAATTAACATGGATGATTTAACGCTGTGAAAGGCCAGGTATCGGGGCTGTTCGGAAGTTCACTCCATGTAATATTTACTCGCTGGCAGTGTGCGATTGCTATTGCGACGGTAGCCACACTTGAACCTTGCCTGCGCCGCTGACATCAGACAAAAAAAAACAAGGTTCGGGTTCAGATTTGGGTCTTGGGTTCGGGATCTCCGGATCTGAATCGAGTCGCATCATTCCCGGTGTCCGGGAATAGCCAAGAGCCAATCAGGCCATTTGCCATCTTCGTGCACTGCACTTGACGCTCGGCGGCGGAAAGTTTTCGCACTGCACTCGGTCGGTGCTTGCCGCTGACCGTAACGTTTCCACCGCAGCCGCTGCGCTGCCAGTGGCGTTCTTCCCTGCGCTGGCGCTCGCGGTTGCGCCTGCGCCTCCGCTTCGTCGGCGTCGCGCGATCCGCGTTTAATTAGCCGCGCGGCGCGATCGCGGCTCAGTTTTCATTCAGAAGTCAAGCGCGCGCTAATCGCAGACGCAGTCACCGATCCCGTGTGCGAAAGCCGAAAGCCAAGAGCCAAAAGCTATTGCGAAAGTAATCATTTTACAAAGTTCTTTGGCAACACTTTGTGAAATAGTTCGGGCCGCGCAATTTGTGTGTTGTGGTTTTTGCAGTTTTTAGTTTTCAGATTTCGGTTGCCAGCGATTTACCAACCGAGCTGCTGCTGGCCGCCTTCCGTTGCGGATTTCGAGCTGTTTGCAAGTGGTAAGCTGTAAGTTGTTCGCACATGTGATTTTTGTTTTTCGCTCTTTTGCAACTGCGCGGCGCTTGGTCCGTTCACAATAAGCATTTTGGACGGCGCTCTCCACGCCAAAACACCTCCCCGCTCTGGCCAATCTGCCCGGCTATAAGGCGCAGATCGTCCGAGCTAATCGATTTGACTGGCCAATCGGGCTGTTCGATCCGGTGTTTCCAATGGTGTGGCAACCCTGCCATTTGGCGGTTGCACAAAATCAGCTTGCGTGGGGCATTTGATTCCCAGCGAGGATCCGATGCTGAGGACCTCTGGAGAATCCTCGACGTGTGGTCGCAGGCGGGATTCCGGCGGGATTTAGCCCTGGCCTGACTGGCAGCGCAGCGGCAGACCACGAACAGCTGGGCGGATTTGTATGCTGTTTGAGCAGCTGTTCTGGTTTCTGGACTGTTGACTCCCAATATACCGATAGGTTTTGTTTTGCTGACCCCTCGAGATAATGCATAAGAATTAGCCAGCATCGTAAAGCTTTTCACCGTTGACATTGGGTCCAAAGTAGCAGAAGCGCAATTAGTGCGCCCTTCGCGAATAATTGCCAGAGTTTTTCTTGCACTAAAAATATACAAAATGGTAATCCAAGGCAACTCGAAACAAGTGCGGAAACGATTCGCACAAAACCGGATCTGCAATGACCCGATTTTGGCCTTGGACTTGTCGCAGGGCATCCTGATCGTGGCAAAAAGTTTCCTTGAGTGTTTCCCAGTCAGGCGAGGTGGTCGAACGAAAACCGCTTCTGGGACCGACTTTCGAGGTCTTGTGACTTACTGATCGATAATGGGATAATGGTAGTGAATGGCTCCAGATCGACGATCGCTTCCGCGTTGGCTGTAATTGGACATCATAAATTGAACCGCCCAGAAGGGCTTGCTCATTGTTCTTACCCGGACTGGAGCCACTCAGGCGCTCCTCGGCGGATGCCACTAAGGTGGCAAATACTTTCAAACAGTAAGCTGGGATTTCGCTTTCCGTATTTACATATGCAAACCATTTGGGTTTTTTTCGCGCTCACCGTTCTTCAAATGCCACGCACGTAGCCGCGTTTCCAGCGAATTTACAGGCTACACGCCAATCCCCTGAGATCGCAGATCCGAGATCTGAGGCCCGACTCTCAAGAAGCCTCAAGAAGCCTCAGCCAAAACTTACCCAAACATTAAATCGCTCAACGCTCGCCGGCGTGGCCGCAGCTCTGGCTCACACCGCTTACTCTCTACTTATAAATAATTTAAACACAAAAGTTTGTTTGTCTAGAAGAGGATCTCGCTTCCACATCGAATAGCGCAATGGGGCGTGCTAACAACTGCGATTTGCGGAAGCCAAGTGTTAGGAAAAGAGCCGTAAACGTTTACATTTACGTGAAAGTATACCTTTATATGTATACTATTGTTTGCTATTATGTTTGCTATTGAATGCATTACAAACGGTTTAAATGTATTGATAAATACAAAATAGAAGGGCATACACTTTTGTCTGACTCCCATTATATATATATATATATGCATATGCATATATATGCATATATATACTTCTACCGACCATAAAAGCCACTAACCGATAGATAGGCCGCCGCTTGAATACCAAAATGTCTTGGGCAGTTTTCGAATATTTTAAACAATTACTACATTACAGTTAAGCGCCAATAACAATACCCGTACAATTCCTGGATTAAAGCAAGATTTCGTATCTTAATCTGGTAGCAATCCAGTTTGTACAATACGAACATTTTGTATATAAACTTTATAAAAAACACCTCCAAATATGTGGGATTAAAGTGACGATGACACTTCTCAAGTCCTAAAATGGCAATTAGTTAAACTTTTTTTTAACAAATTTTGCAGACAAACACATTTTGGAAAATGTCATTCAAATCTTGTTTTATAAATACAAGAATTATAACTAGAATTGCTCCCCCTTCTTCCTAGCTAATCATCATTCAACAAGAGATTTAAATCATCAAAAGATTATTCGATCACGATATACATAAATGGCTCTGATCAGACTCTCGGTTCTCATCGTCACTACGTAAACTGCCATCCACAGCGATGTTAGGGGACTTTACTTGGGATAAGCACACGTACCTACTTATAATGTCAATTGGAAGACAGCGTTTTGCAGTGACTAATGAAAACAATTAACAGAATTTCGTCCGCCTATGTCTGCGACGTGTACGGCATTAAAAATATTCCAGAAGCAACAACACTATCAGCCACATCTCCGCACTTTAGACAGAAGATACTCACAACTTGTTCATGACACTAAAACAAGTTGAGACATCACCTAGCTTGCACTTCGGTTTGCATTACCTTAGTTCTGCTTTGAGTTTCAACTTCCCCGATTTGATTCGACAAACTGGAGTAACTAGCGTAACTAGACTTACTCTACTCTAACTAGAGTTTACAACAGCAGTCTTTGAAACCCCGGGAAATTAGTTAAATAGCTTGTCAGTAAATTGACTTAATTAGTGAGCCGAAGCGCGAACAGCAAAACGAAAAGGAGCTGCAATATGCCCAATAAGACTAACATTTAGAAGAACACCACAAATTGATCGTTATAAGAAACTTCCGTTTCAGAAATATAAGTCCAATACCATGGTTAAGTATTCCTTATGGTTTTCGAGACTAGGGTACATTCCTTATAAATTCCTAATTAATTATTATACACAATACTTGTAGGGTAGACCTGAACTTGAAATGTATTTGATAGAAAGCATATCTTCGACGCTTTATTTTCTTTTTGTTTCCGGAATTCTATTATGTTTTGATAATTTCTAAGGTAGCCGAAGACAATTTAAAAATGTATCCTTCGCAATCCTCCGTATATATGTACATATGTATGTGTATTCGAACAAAGACTAGGCAGTCGAACTAGCCAAGTTCATCTGGACTTCCTTTAGCTGGGTAATAGGTATCTGATAGTCAGGAACTCGATGAAAGTGATTACTCTTGTTTTTATAAAATGCTGAAAGCATTGTTTGTTTGGCCAAATTGTGGGAAATAAATATCAGCCAATATGGTTTAATAGAAACAAGTTAGTTAACACACTTCGTGTAAATGCAATTCAAGCAAGATCAATAGAAAATGTTTAGAATGTGCTTACACCTCGTTACACTTAGCAAACAGGTTGGGAACTTAATGCTAGAATTGATTGAAATCGATTGATTTCAGGCTTTCCGTAGCTACCTTAGTAGAGTCAACAGCTTTTCACATGGTAATTATTTCCGCGTGGAATTGCAGTCGCGTTGCATGCAAATAATTCGGAATGAATTAATTAGGCGAAATTCAAGTTGTCCCGGAAGCAAACAGGCAATAGGGCGGAAAAGGCCGATCCAGCGAGTAGCATTGAGATCGGGCTTTGCCTTGACATGGCGAAAATATGAGTGATCAGACCTGCCCAAATTACTGACTAATATGTCCAAAACAAAAGGCAATTGTACTCGGATACGACGCATTTGCGCTGCTCGTTTTAATGAACATTTTTCGCGCCAGCGCGGTTACTTTACTCGCAATAAATCTGTCAACAAAGCACTGACTTCTCACTCGAGGATTTTGACATTGAAGATGAAGACGCCGACGCCAAAGGCGATGGCGTTGAAGACCCCGCCAAGCGGCGCCGATTGAGCTGTCGAGCAGCTCCGAAATGGTGCCCCCTCCCCATACCGCCACTCCCAGTTCCGACCATTGTCTTGGCCGAGGGCCAGCTCCATTCCGGCCAATCTCGAGAGCCTGTAATCGCTCATTTGCGGTTTATGCGCCGCGAGATGAGCACACGCACATGTGGAAGTGTGGAAGTGGCTATATGGGCCGAAACTAGTGTGAGTTTCAACAGAGATTAGTGGCTATTAGCAGAGTTACCTTGGAGTGGACAAGCTGGGAAATGTGCCCCAGAGGAGGCCTTGAGCTCGCGCCGGCTTAGTCGCGTTTTATGGGACATCGGAAGAGGGTATTAGGTTCTTTTCGACAGCCGATTGGTGGTTGGTCTTACAGGTGTCATGGGGTGATTCCCGCCCAGTAATGCCGATAATAGCACTCGGTAATTAGCTGCGGAATGCTACTATGGAATTACGAAGTTAGATGCGATCCCAAGAGGAGGCCTTCAGGTAGCGAATGTTAAGCCGTTTTATTGCCAATAAAGCAGTAGATTCTCAGGCTCTGTGGGCGACAAAGTCGCCGTTGGCGATTGGTGATGATATACCTGCGGAGTGCAGGTGTCAGGCGGTTCCTTCCTAATTCACGCCCATCATCGGGTAATTGCCTGGTGAGTGCCATCATGAAACTGCATTTTACGGCTACTCGAATAATTAAAGCCCCCGCCCCCATGTTTAACTGCTGATTATTCACAGTTCGGCCCTCCTTCCGCAGTCGCAGTGGGGCCAAAGTGCACTTCAGCCAGACCCTTTGCTCCGCCCCCAAGTTGAGCATCGAATATTTGACTTACGGAGGCTTGCGCTCGAAGTCGGATGTTGGACGCTAATCCAATATTTTGTTTGGAAGGCTCGAGTGGTCCGGCCCAACGTGGACCGTTGATCTTTGGAGCAAGGTAAACTTTGCTTGCTCGCTATGGGCTTCCAGAGGTAAACAAGCTACAAATTGCGCCAAGCGCGGCCACCGGCGAAAACAACTTTCGATTACATTCTTACACTCTCAGAGTTAGAGGCCAAAACCAGAAATAAATACTTCATCCCAATCAGTCGGCGAATGCCCTCAACAGCCCTCTCGAAACGCTGGTTGGGGCTTATTGGCTTTGCTGGGTGTGTTTGCGGCAAATAATGGGGCTTGGAAGCTGTGATAGCACAGGTGTACAGCTCCCGATCTGGGGAAATAGCAGAAGATCATGTCAGCCAAGCCGAGACACACGATTCCCGTGCGAGCTCCCACCTGGGTGTGTGCAGCAATGGACCTGAGAAAAGGGCAAAGAAGCCACCTCCGACATGGCTGTCACTTCGCATTACTGTGGTAGTACTGTTTCGACGATTTCCATACACCTTTTGTGTTTGCACGCCGATTGCGAAAGCGTAACGCCTGACTGTGTTTTATTTCCAGCCAGATCATACTAGCTGCCTCATCCGCCATTAGCCAAGCAGCACCACCGATCCCCAACTTGGTGGGCGTGCTCGCGGATGTCGGCGGAGGCTATATGAACTGGCCATTATCAGTTGACTTGATTTTAGCCCGATTTCATGGCATTCTCAGGGTCCAAAATTGCTTACCGTTTACCGCAGCCGCAGATTTTATGGCCCGCGGAACTGCTACCGACGTGGAACGTCGAGAAAGTCATTGTAAGGGCCATCTAAGGGCGTTTTCTTTGGGCCATCTCCGTCTCCAACTGTCACTTTCGGAGGCGATGGTGAAGCCACGAGGCCGTTGACGATTCATATTTGGCGTTTGGGGTATTTGCCAACCATAATCATTATCATTACCACACATTAGCTAACTAAGCCTTCAATTTGAAAGGTGGCTTTGTGCTTTGAGTGTTGCGGTGACGTTTCTATTGCGCAAAAGGTAAAGTGCCCATCGTTTCCCTCGCCAACATTCCCCAAAAATTCGGCCCGAACTTAAGTCCAATTTAAATAGATTTCTTTTTTCCCCGGCTGGCTCTACCATTGTCTTTGAGTTTGTCGCAGCTCGTAATTTTGGTATCTCTGCATCTTTATTAACTATTCTGCTTGATATTGCTTTTGGCTGAGAACTCGAGCACACCTTATTAAAATGCGAAATTTAAGTGGCTCGAGTGTTGAGTGAATTTCAGTTAGATCTGAAAAGGCTAACGCTTGCAATAAGCCATTTCTAATGTTTTATACATAAAGTCAATGCTAGCGCACTTAGTCATTAGAACTTTTAAATTGATGCACCTCTACACAGCGTTGAGTGTGCAACTACAGCTAATAATTAAGCACATTCCACTATCATTAAAAAACGCTAATGAAAATCTTGCCTTATATTGGCGCTTAGATTGGATATCTCATTTCTCGGAATGCTTGCTTCGATTTGTGCATCGTAATCAAGCAAATTTGAAAATTTAATAAGAGTCTTTTTGTGGAACACATCTAAACTGCAATTCATTAGATTAAATTAAGTATAGTTTACAAACATTACTGACTTGGCTTAATCATTCCTTCAAGCGGATAGGTTACAACAGTTTTATTAGCTTCCACACTGTGAATCTAGATGTAGTGCAAACCAAGCCAAATAAACCCCAAATGTTATTGCATTTTTGCGCTACTAAAATAGCCAGTAGATAAACAAATAGTCAGCACCTGAGGCCATAACTGACTGAAGCTTCAAAAATAGTGGCAGCAGAAGCCGCCGATCGCCGAATCTACGAATTCTCATGCCCAAAAGCTTTTCCAATAACGCCCACGTTTAAATGGCCAGTGGCCACGATTTTTTGGGCTTCTATTTGGCAATGTCGAATGTAAATGGGTCAAGCTCATGACAACTAACCCTGCCCTGCAGGTTGCGTGGACCATTATGGTCTATTGAAGATCTCCTTAGTATTTCAACACAGCTGATTAAATTTCAAAGTAAATGAAATGAAATGACGCCTTAGTCTAATTCTCATAAATTTAATTGTAGGTGGGGTCAATTACCCTTTTCAAAATCAAACTGAACCCTATATATCAGATGTAATTCTCCGATCAAATTGGGACATACAAACATGCATACACATACGTACGCTCTTGATTTGAATACCCTTTTGAATTTTTGAGGTGGTGTCATACATTTTGATCCCTACTTGTGACACCGCCAGGGCAAGTCCGATAGTTAAGCTACAAGACAAGTCTACACCTCACATGGCGCCCGCATCCACCACCGAATCCCAATCGCCATCCCCATCCCAATTCCAATTCCAATCCGTTCGCGTTGCCTGGCCTGGGTCGCTTCGCCTACTGGCACGCCGGCGCATATAAATCGATTAATAAGTTTCGTAAATAAAATGCCAGCGGTGGCTACTGCGTTGACACAGCAAAGCAACTGTAGTAACGACGACGGCGAAATCGCAGCCAGATATTGCGCTGCCGCCTGTACAACTCCGTCGGTTGCTCCAGCATCGTCATCACCGTCATCGCCATCATCATCATATCCATCATCCGGGGCACAAAGACGGCCATTAAAACTATCTTATGACCCGTTAGATGTCGAATTGAACCAGAGATATGTGGGCGATGGCGCAGCCCCAATGGCCACCGACTGCTCAATGGCCATATGTATTCCGCTCATGGTTTTGGCCAGGCCAGCACAAGTGAGTCAAGGGCGCAGGCGTCGCTGGCCATTGTGCGTTTTGAGCAGGCCCATCACGTAGAGAAGCTTTTTGGACTTCTTTGGGCGGACAGCTATGATTTGCCTACGCCCACAACATACAACTTCGAACTGCCACAGGGATCTGCATCCTTACCAAGAATTCGGGATATGCTTTTGATATGTAAAGGCCCGCAATTAACCCATTACCTAAATTAGCTAATGATTTAAACAACTATTCGATTTTTGGGTTCAATGCAACGCGGATTGAAAACAGTAACTCTCGTAAAAGCAAATCCAAAAACCTTGCCATTCTTGATATAAGAAATGGAAATAGCGATACTAGGATGTGTATTGCGCCAACAAGTTTTTGGAGTAACAAAAATATTAATACCCTATAACTAAACCCACTAAAACTGGATTTATCACCTGACGACATCCCGATTGGAATCCAGAAGCAAAGAAACAGAAACCATATTTCGATAACAATAAATATTTTTAACCAATTTGAATAGTGCCCAATGATGCATTCCTTAATCTTCGTTTCGAAAACATTTATACAATAAACAATAAAAACATAAATACTTATTACGGACGAGGAATTTGTATTTGCATACATACATTGCATACATTGCTATCAGGACCAAAAAACAATGATTACCAACCCAAAAGGGTTTAATTTCTCCCAATATGTCTATGCGTTTGACTTGAACAGCTTAAAACCAAATATTCTAGGATGCAAAAAATTAAAATCTAATGCTGTTACATAACAAAAAAAAATTTACTTTCCCCAAAACCTTTAAAAGTGAAAGTACAAAATTTGCAACATATGTACAACGCTGTTAACAGCAGACCCATTTCCAAAAGACAAACATAAAAACTGTCCTTAAACAAGGATTATAAAGGTATATAAATTATTTCCTGCTGATTTAGATAAGCGAACAGTGTGATAAAACGAAAAATAGTTACGTGATTCTATTTTTGTAGTTCTGGTCAGATGATTTTCTTAGAGTTAAATAATAAGTTGATGTAGTTTAACATTTGCCCATTGTGTACATAGGTTTTCTGGTTTATTTTTAATACAGAAAATATCTTCATTTGTTCTGCAAAAAAATAAATAATAGTAAAAATTATTTTGCAGACCGATTCACACCTATCCAACTCGCCTCGAATGGATTGGATTGTCGGCCGCTCGATGAGCCAAGTTCAAAAAACTGTTGTTTTCGTTCGACGGTGTGTGCAACATAATTTCCGGTTCATTTCCTTGCATAAAAGGACCCAACCGAACTGAACACCTTGACCCGCGTTCCCTTCGCTACGCTGTGTAGGTGTGTTGGTAGTCCTCTGCGAATGTGTTGCGTAGTTAAGGGGTGGCTCGAAACAAATCGAGACCGAGTGAAGCCCAAAAACTAAAACAAAATGAGAGACCGAGGCAATGACAACTAAGTTGTGTTTGATGAGGGGGGTGGTAGTTGAGCTCTCCCGCTCGCGATGACATAATGCCGTCACCTACACACGTACACAACGTTTGTTGTGTGTTGTTCTTTTCAAGCCGTGGCTCATTCACGGCAGACTTACTTATTTGGCGGCAGCTGGCTTTCGCGTGAGCTAGCCGTGGCAACCCTGGCCGCCTGGCTGAAGCCGAAGCCGAAGAGGTTTAAGAGAAAAGTGTGGGGCAACAGCAGCCGGTATTTTGCGCCAAGCAATTAAGTACAATGTATCTTGCGCATAAAAAAAAGAGAGCGGTTGCGGGAAAGCAGTGCTTTTTGCTTCTGGCGAACAGCGCGTGACGCAACATCGAGCGTGAGTACCCCTGCGACAGCTGGTGCTTCTTCTTGCCCGCCTTGCCATTCTCCGGCGGTCTGCTTCTTGCCGCTTGCCAGCCACACCGCATCCTCCAGATACAGATACACAGCGCTCAGTGCTCAGTGCTCAGTGCTCAGTGCCGCTCTCTTTGGCTCTCTTCGCACGGCTGCCGTGCCGTTTCGGGGTTCTCTCGCTCTTTGCCAGCGGGCAGCAGCAGCGGGTCTCAGTTCGCATTTCGCTTTGGGTTGTGCCTCCTCGTCTGGTTCGCTTTTTGGGTCAGGCCAGAGCGATTTCCACACAAAATTCCTAGTCTGCTGCCGAGTACTACCACTGCAAAACGAACTCAAAGTAAAGTGTTATTCCGTTATAGATTGTGATTCGAATCGATTCGATTTGGGTGCCTGTCTTTGGTTTTCTAGTGAAGTGTTTTTTGGTGCGCCCAGTTCCTTGTGTCGGTATCGCGCTGTGGGACCAACGTAACGTCGCCGAGTAGCGTCTTCCACCCCGAAAAGCTGGCCGTGCCTGTTCCCGCCCGCCTTGATAAATCAGCCTTGGAATCAGGCGGAATCAGTTAAAGCCTTCCCCCCGTATTCCGTGCTCCCAATAGGTGTGCCGACCGGATTTTCAAATGCTATGGGTCCAACTGTGTCGAGTGCCTCAACTAAAAAATAAAAAAAAAATACCAACGTGTTGCCCCCTCTTCCATTTATCAGTTACCTTTACCTGCGAACCCGTCTGCATTTTCCGCAGGCACGGCCATCTAATCAACTAATAAAGAGCGATAAGAGACCATCCCAGATTAGGAAGCACCCGGCCAGAACCGAAACCAGAAACTATTAGATACCACATACGGAAAGTCCGAGCCGCCGAGTTCGTCACGTTGTTGTAACACATGTGTGTAAAGATATGACATAATTCCGAGACGTTCCGCTCGCACTCGCATCCAACAGCATTGTCTCCCACTCTTTCTTATTCGGAGAGGAATCGGAAGAGAGCGGTTGTAAACGTGCAGAGAGAGAGAGAGAGCAGCAGAGAAAGTGACCCCTCAACAAGTCACCGCCGCGGCGTCCGGCCGCCTTCGAATCCATTAGCTAAGCGGATACACTCGTCCCGCCCACTGCCAGCATCGCCCACCTCCCACCTCCCTCGTGAAATGCGCGGCCCACGAGCATCTGCAGTGCAAGCGATCTATGTTGGAACCGTCATAACTAACTAACATAACGCCCACTGGATTCGAGGCATTTCGAATTGATGAGCCATATTGTTTTGAAATTTGTTTTAAGGGCGTTTTGATAGGGAATTTTGGAACCACGTTAGCAATAAAAAAATAGCGAAAAGTACACAAATATTTTGTATGATCATATGTACATGGATACATATGTATGTAGGTACCATGGTTTTGTGCGATGTCAAGTTATATTTGTTTATATTTCCCCGCTTTGCATTTGCTATATTTTGTATTGTTTGTCTTGCCATTTTATTGCCCAAGTTGCTTATATTGAGATGGATCAATCCAATTAGTCATAATAGGTTGCATTCATCTGGCTCAGGCGAGTGTTTTTCTGAATTTAGTTTGGAAGCTTGGCTAACTGTGGCAACCGTCTCTTGTTGGAGGTGGAAAATAGGAAAATTCGGTTATGGAGGTCCCACTGACTGTTTGAATATTTGCGCGGGCTGTGTGGGCCGCCCTTAGAAAGCAGAGGGCTTCGATTACGAAAATGCCATTTTTCTCCGTTGGGTGACCCAATAAGCAACAAAGGCCGAAATAGATTATTGCGTCAAGACGTAAAACGCGTTTCAATTTCCATTTCATCAGGTCAACCTGTTGTTGTTCGCCGCCTTTCGTTACCGCGCTGCTCGCTGCTTGCTGCTGTAGCTTCTTTTTGGCGACACACATTCGTAAACAGTTTGACCATGAATTCGATTTTGAGCGCAAAAGTCCCAAAAACAAAAAACCAAAAGCCAAAAGGCAAAAGCTAAGAGCTAAGAGCTAAGAGCCAACAAAAAAAGCGAAACGTGAAATGAAAACCCGAAAGCCATAAAAAACCCAGTCCGTCCCGGTGCGAGTATGTGTGAAATGCCGTAATAATTAATTGATCGACGAGTGCGGAGCTTTGATTTGGTATTCAAGCCATCACCTGCCACTGAAATCGATCATGATCAAGCGGCGGCCCTTGCCTCATCCAAATCCGCTCCGTTCTTGCGACAGCGCACCTGTTGGCTGCTTTTCGATCGGAAGGCTTGCTGGCTTTCCCAATCCCAATCCCAATCCCACTGCACATCCCAATTCCACAACCAATTACAAGGGAAGAGGGTGCAGTTCGACTGGGAGTCGGATTTTGGGTCTACGCACTGTGAATTTCACCTGCAGCCCATAAAGTGACGGCATCTAAGCGTGCCTGTACAAACATTTGCATATGCACACAGCACAATCAAGCAAGAGCCATCCCTATGTTCCGTTCACAAAGGCAATCTATGCGAAGAAATGTGAATTAATTCGTTATGGCCCACCAGCGTCAACGCCAAAGCCTCTGCCCGCTTGCAAGCTCCGGCCGCCGAGTGGTGTCTGCGACTTGGACTTGGACTACGTCTTAGACTCCAACAACTCCAACCGAGGCAGCGACTGCGACTGCGGCGTAGGGTTCGACTGCGACTGCGGCTGAGCTGCAGCGGCCTTAGTTCGTCAGTCAGTGTGGCAGCCAGTTAGTCGTGCTCCGCTAGTCGATGTCGACGGTTCGCTGTTTTCTGTGTTGCTCGCCGCCCGTTCCCGCCTCTCCCGCCGCATATCGAAGTCTCGCGTATTGAGTCTCGAAAACAAGTCCAATCTGATGTACGGCCGCATTTCCAAGGACTCCCTTTTAAACACTAATTCAAGCACGGCATGCCAGGCCCAATAGGTCGAGTAGCAGTGGGCGCGGGTCTGCAACAATTAGAGCAATAATTGTTGAGCGCCAGCCTATGCGGTCTACATAGAAACCGAACTACCGGACTATCGCCCGGTAACCACCTATAGTTTACGCCCTGGCTTTTTGGTAGAACGGCCCAAAGCCGTTCAGCAAAAAAAAAAGGTAAATTCTCGGATCGATTCACCGTAATGATCTGTCGATTGGGCGCCATTTCGAATGGATTGACTAACCGTCATCCAATCCACGCCAGAGTATCCTTATCCTTTGGCCACTCCTGTACGTCTAATCGGGCGAAGTGTACAAATAAGTATCAATTATAACTTTTTAATTATATGCACATATGCGACGCGTTTCGATTCGTTTACGTTAATGTGATTAACGGAATGGAATTTTTGGCGGCTGTTGAAGCGCATACAAATGAGTCTTTCGATGATTTGACGATGTGCCATGTACTTCAAGTTGGCTTGCCAGTACCGTCTGCATCGATGCAGTGCATCACACGCGACTACTTCAAGGAGCAGTTCTCGTGCCTGCTGAAGAACGATAAACAAATGTCAAAGCTTGTTATTCCTGCAACAGCCTGGGGTCAAAATCACTTAACAGATGGTATCAATTACTTATGTGCCAGCCCTCTCCTGGCCAAATGGCCAATCAATCGGGCCCGTCTTGCAGCACTTCAGCCAAGTCAAGAGACTGAGCTGTGCGCAAAGCACGAAAATCAATAGTCAATGAATATGGGAGTGGGCCAGAGGATGTCCGGAGCCTCGCGACACCTTCGCAGCTCGAGCGGGTAGATATGATGGGGCACCTATCCACCCTTTCACCGTCCAAGACTGCCAATTATTGTGTCAACAACTGTGGCAAGCAGCGAGCGCCACGCGCCTTTTCGGCGTCACTCATGGCGTGTTTGGCAGGCATTAAGCGCCTTTTCCTCGGCGACTTATTTGTGGCCGAGCGTAGAGGCGGCTTTCTTGGCCAGGCCGAGAAGTCGGAGGTGCGTCGAGTGAGTCACGCGACACCAGGCACCATGCACAAAGCACCATTCTAACCACCCACCTGGCATCAGGTGGCCTGCTCTCGTGGCCCCTTTTTCATTCAAGAAACGCGCTGCGAGGCACTGCGCGCCTCTGCGCACGAGCGAAGGGCAAAGCCAGAGAAAAGAGAAACCCTAGTCGCATCACGTGATGAGATTGGAACAACGTGGCGCCTTGGCTGACGCCGGTTTAGCGGCGTGTTGCTGTTGAATGGGCCAGCTGCGGCGGGCGGAGTGGGCATTGGGTGTCGCCTTGGATGCCCATGTGTGCAGTATTGCTTCATGCCCATGCTTTCCGGAACGGCTCTGGTGTGGGCTTGTGATGAGCAGCAGAGAAGCAGCTGAAAGCAACCAAACCAGGTCAATGAAATAGCAATATTTGGCATGGCTTTAAGTCGGCACTGCTGCTGCTGCTGCGCTGCTGGCATCGCTTTTCAGTTGCCGCTTCTTCAGCAAGTTTCCAGAGGTGGGCGACCACTCCAACCCTTTTAAATCAGGCGAAGGCAAGACCTTGGACACCAACTACCACCCACCACCCACCGCCCTTAGTTTCTTATGTTTTCTGTTCTGACAGCACTTTTCGCCCGTAAACGTGTGCTCTTTGCATTGCCTTGTTTTGACTTTGAATAAGTATCAATTTGGCTATTCGGTGGCAGTGGCTTAATTTACATTCTTGTTGCCTTTTTTAGTGCCTTTTTTTGCTACAGGTTTTTGTTTGCATCGCTTGTTGCTTGGATGACCCCACCCTAATTGCAGTTCGAAGTTCGAAGTTCTAAGATATATAATAATTAATTGGAATTCAATTTCTAGTGAGTTAGGAAGTTAATTGGTCTCCACCTTGATGAAGGTGTCGCTTCCAGATGGAAAAGAAAATTATTAGCATTCCCAGTTATCGCACTCCAACAAGCATTATTATTAAACATTTTCGACACTCTTGCGTGACGTACCACGCAGCGTATGAGTAATGCGCCCATGGAGCTAAACACTCGATATGGGTAACATTGTATATATAAAGATACGGTTTCAGGACCACAATGCAGACCGAGGCGATGCAAATCTTCAGTTTAAACACTTAACCCTTGAGAACTCAATATGTGAGGTACAGATATGGGCAATTTTCGTCAACGGGTTATGAGAAATGTTCATACTTCTCGAAATATAGCTTTAGTAGTTTCCGATGGCCAAAAATATATGCATATATGCATAAATAAAGGAGCACTGTACCCCGCCACGTACTCCAGTGCTGATGCTCCCTGTTTTTGGCCACTGCCTTTGCTTAATTTATCGACTTGCGATAACTGGTCGTGACAGATACAGATAAGGTGTATGTACAAATTCCGCGATGTGCATAAAACGAAAATGAAAAATAGAACAAAAGGCGCGGCTCAAAACGAGAATGTTCAATTATAAACGAGATGTAAATGTGCCGATCAAGTGCTGACCGAGCTACTTTTGGATTTAGTTTATTGACCTCATTTCGATGGCCGCTCTTATTGGGTGGGCATATGGGCTCAAATACGAAGCTGCAGGGTGTTGTGTTGGATGGGTCTGATAAGGGCCGGCTGATGTGGGTTGACTTTTGCGATTTGTGGGTACTAGTACTAGTATTGTTGTGTAATAGCGAATTATACCATTTATACTTACAGTTCGAAAACCCGCTTGGCACCGCATCAAATGCACTAAGTCCCAAGCACTAAAATTATCCAGATCAGAAGCAAAACCAAGACTTTAACCACCAACCAATTGTACAATCAAAAATCAGCAAGGAACACGAACTACAAACCAAAGGAATAGTAGGACTCCGCAGTCGGCGACAAACAGTAACCACTACTCAACAACACAATGGCCTTAATTATGAAATACATCGACAGCATAAGCAGATACATGGACTCACATAGTGGTAAGTACCAGACCTATCGGGTGCTGCCGGAGTATTCGCTAATTTGGCTAACCTTGATTTGGGTGGATTTTGGTGTAACCAGCTACCGCTGGGGAACAACTCAATGTCGCTGCCCTTCCTCACGTTCCTCTCCGAAACATGGGGGATCAATTATTTTGACACCAGTTCTCTAATTGGCAAGAGCGGTTGGTAGAACTGGTAAAAATGGCTCTTCCAGTCGCCAAGCTCTCAGCCTCAATTTCTCTCGAGAATTGCCATTTATATACTGAGACCGGATACAAACGCATATATGCGAGCAAATATATTTATTGTACTATGTTTATTTCCTAATACACCGCTGGAAACATACTTTTTTTACAAATGCAAAACATATGATATGTTTGATACATATGATTGATATATGATACATATAATCTAATTATCCATATCCAAATCCGAGAGAGAGTTATAAGCAGTTACTCATATTTGTGTTTTGCATTCATTTCCATTTGCATTGAAAATTTGAATTTGGTAATTATAACTTTTTATCAGGTATTATGGGTACATATATTTTATATATTTGAGATTATAATGACGGGCGCTCCCTGTTCCGAAATGGGAATGTACATATAGAGAAATCAATCTGTGATGGAAATGCGAATTGACGTGCAGTGCAGGGATGACTATGCTGACATGTGGTTGCTATCTATATCTATATAAATGTTTGCCAAGATCAGGGTCAATGGCAGTGTGCGGCGGTGATAAGAACACGCCATTCGCTTATCTAAAAGATGCTTGTAACTTCCGATGTTGACAATATATCGTAGTTCGTAATAGTGGTAAAATGCAACCGCGAATCAACAACGACTCCAATAATTATGTGGTTTCTCTTCGAACAGACTCGAGGACAAAGGGCTGGCCCATGATGTCGTCCCCATTCCCCACACTGGCCGTTTGCCTCACATATGTCTATCTGGTCAAGGTGAGTGTACGGAGCACAAAATTCCAATTTGCAGGCTGCCCAATTTGGGCTTCTTATTAGTAGTTAAACGATAAGAAGGTGGTCTTACTAAATCAATTGTAGGTAGGTTTATGACTACTGTACTGTACTGTTTCACATAACAAACTTATCAACTTCGTGATAATAAAATGGGGTAAAATTAATGTTGATACCAACTGCCGTCCACAGGTGCTGGGACCCCGATTAATGGAGAACCGAAAGCCTCTGAATCTGCAAAACACTCTAGTCATGTACAATGCCATACAGGTTGTATTTAGCGCATGGCTGTTTTATGAGGTAGGTATTCCCGAACCACCCATCCATCCCATCCCACCCCGCCCCACTTCCCCATCATCCCAGCAGCTTTTCATCGCGTGGCATCGTCGCTGGACAGGTCCACGCTTCTGCGGACCGTGGAGGACCGTGCTTTCCAATCGAATTTAACCTATTTTTGCTGCTAATGTCTCTGTTCTAGTGCTTGATGGGCGGCTGGTGGGGCTCGTACAGCTTCCGGTGCCAGCCGGTGGACTACACAGATAGTCCCACATCCCGGAGAGTAAGTGTCCCTGGCAAAGCGGCCTTGCGCTAGAGTACCTATAAGTGTGTGCTTATCCGATCCGATTTGACCGATTTTACCCCGACCACTTCAGAGAAATAGCTAATACCGTAGTTATTCGCGCCCCATTCTATATCTGCAGTTCAGGCAATCCAGCGCGGCTTCTGCTTAATCTAATCCTACTATATTGTTATTGATCCACTGGCCACTGACCTAGCCAACGCTTTTTGGAGTGCTAACCAGCCACGCCTCGCCGTGTAGTCGTTTCATTGTATTAACTGCGTATTGTACTCAAATAAACCCCGACTGCCAAAGATGCCTGCGCCAGCTTCGGGCGCCCGGCTTTGACTAATACCGACCTAGTGTACCCTAACGCACCTCATGTGCAGGACGCACTTGTCCTGTTCTGACCCCCAGCTGCTCTGTTTTGTATATAAATGCTAGTCAAACCAACACCAGTGCTACAGATAAGACCGGTGGATAATTTGCTTCTATTAATAGAATTATCGCGTTTAAGCCTAAGTTGATACCATCTAAGTGCTCTATACTCACACTAACCCCCACACCGCCAAACTTGCACATCTACAAATAGTTGACAGCTGAGCGAGCAAGCGACCTGAAAGTGACGTCTTTCAGCCAGTATCCGGTGACGATGCCAACACCAGTACCAGCATATCTCTCACGAATCATCCAAGAAATCGAGAGCCAAGCGAAGATATATAAGTTACCTTTTGTGCTCTACATTTCCAGATAGGCATTTCCGGTTGGCTAACTGGACATTATAGCTTCCGATGTCAGCCAGTCGACTATAGTAATAATCCTAGAACGTTAAGGGTATGTGTTAACCGCCACACGCAGTAAGATAACGAATAACGATAAGCATTTTGGTTACGTTTTATTTACGTTTTGGTGTGAGTGCACGAATAGTTGTTATAGATAATCATACACGCACATTTACTCATATACACATACCCATGGTAGTACCTAAGAAGATGGGTCATTGTGACACAAACTATAATTTACGGTGTTGTGGGTTGGGCAGCATTGCTTGCGTCCTTAACAAAACTACTCCTAGCACCTAAGCCCATAGGATGCTATCACAGATTTAGCATGTGTAAGCCGTACATAACTGCCTTCTCTTCCACTATCTCTAAACTTAACTCTCGAGATTCACAGTACCAACTGTGATTGAGGCCTATCTGTTCCCTAACGATCCAATCTATTCGCATTCCATCTAAATTTCTTTACTTTTAATTGAATATTGACCCTTCTTGGAAAGCCATATTAACCCAACTGAATCTCGAATGCGTGTGCGTATGTGTTTAAATAAATTTATTATTTTTCAATAGTGCTCATGCAAGAGTCAATGATGAGACCTGTTGCCGGTTGAATCGACACGACTGCACTCCCTATTCCATCTGTTATGACTGCGAGACCCAAATTCTTGCTGGCTTGCATTTAACTTGCACCTAGCAGTGCTCATTCACTGGATTGAATAGGGATGCGCAGCACTAAGTCCAAGGGGATGTTAAAAACACGTCCCACATATGTACATATAATAGTTCTAATATAAACACCTCCCTCTCCCTATTCCCTGAATCAGATGGTTCATGCCTGCTGGTGGTACTACTTCTCGAAGTTTACAGAATTCATGGATACGGTGAGTTGCAGATCAACGGATCAAAGAGACCGCGATCGGTAATTGTTTCATTTATCAACCTGTTGCGCCTTGCCACAGATTTTCTTCGTGTTGCGCAAGAAGTCGAGCCAAGTTACCACACTGCACGTCATCCATCACGGCTGCATGCCCATGTCGGTCTGGTTCGGCGTCAAGTTCACACCGGGTGAGTTGCTGTGGGGGTATATGTGAGACGAACCCATCCTCTGACCATCCGAATTCTCCCTACACCTCTACAGGTGGTCACAGCACCTTCTTCGGCCTGCTCAACACCTTCGTCCACATCGTGATGTACACCTACTACATGTTCTCCGCCATGGGTCCGCAGTACCAGAAATACCTCTGGTGGAAGAAGTACCTGACCACTCTGCAGATGGTAAGCTGCATGTGAAGTGAACCCTGTTTCTAGCCTAATCCTCTGCTCCCACAGGTCCAGTTCATCTTGATCATGGTGCACGCCTTCCAGCTGCTCTTCATCGATTGCAACTACCCGAAGGCGTTCGTCTGGTGGATTGGCATGCATGCCGTCATGTTCTTCTTCCTGTTCAACGAGTTCTACAAGGCAGCCTACAGGAGCCGCATGATGGTGAGTTCGCCCCTTAGTACTTCTCTAAGCCACAGCCAGTCCTTAAATAGCTGGCCGAGATCAGCAAATAGCGTCTATGTGGCCGCTCGAGTATTATCAATCTGATATTCCCACGTTGCCGCGGAGGTTTCCAGATTTCGGTCTGTGTTAATGAAAATGAAAAACGAATACCTAACCGAAATGACGCGACGCGATTCGGAGCTGTGAGGCAAACGTGATTATATCATCATGGCTGCACTGCACCTTGCGGCCTGCCAATTACAAATGCGCAAGATGATGTGGTCCAAATTCATTAACGAGATTTCGTCAAGTAGGTCTCTAGCGACTCCAGCACTGGGCGGTGGTACATATCGTTAACCGGCTTCGTTTCGGCACCCAGCATTCGCTGAGACTCGTCGCACGAGTGAAAGTTTGGCGGAAAGGCCACATCCACAGCTTCGCATTCAGCGACACCGAAAGGGAGACAAAGCCAGACTTACGGACCTACGACTTCGAATGTTGCATCATTGCAGTGGTTTCAAGCTTGTGGCTCGATAAAAATCTAAGAAAATCTCTGAAAAAACTATAAAAACTATAGGGAACGCAATTGTCGAACTCCTTGGCCATCAAATACTCATGACTCAGCCAAAGGAAGCAATGTTCAGTGTTTAGGTAGTCTGCTAATTTTTAGGATGTAGTTATTTGTCAAAATCTATAGAAACACTAAAAATGAGTGCAACCATCATTTTATTTTAGAAGATAATTAATAAATTAGGATTTTGAGGCGTCAATGGCTTTCGAGAACTCCATTTTACTGACCAATATATGAGAAATCGAATTGATGTGCGTTATTTGTTCTCCTTCCAGAAAAAGAACGGAGCCCTGGCCAACGGACACGCCAAGCCCAATGGCTACTGCAAGAGCATCAACGCCCATGACGATCTGGCCATGCCACAGACCACGGAGGCGACAGCGACAGCGACGCCCGCATCCAAGGCCAACGGGAGCAGCACCCCGCCGAGCAATGGACATGCCAATGGGGTGGAGAACGTCTACAAGCAGGTGGCCAACGGCAGCGCGCACAAGGGGTCCAACGGAGGACTGAGCAACGGGTATGCCACCAAGCTGCTGGACGACGCCTCCCAGGAGCTGAAACAGCGGAAGACGCCGAAATAATATCGGGGCAAGGAGGGGCGGCGCCAGCGCAGAGCTTAGAACACGGCGAGGGCCAGTAGCGCCAGGAGCTTCCTGAAAAGGAGCGGAGCTCCAAAAGTCATTTCCATAGGCACACACAACTTCATTTAACTCACTACTACTACTTCACATCGCAGACCATCCACTTTCGAAATTCCAAGCCGGGACCGACGTCCATGGGTAGCTGGGGAAATATGCTATGTAAGCGCGTGAAAACATTGTTAATCCTGACTGCCGAGGGCATTGCGAGGCGGCTTCTCCCACAGACCCAAATCCATACACCTGAACATAGAAATATGCGAATGGTCGCTAGCATACCCAATGGGTGCACCGCACCCATTGAGGCACATGCAAATGTATAGGCATTGCGAATGCATATGCACCCATTCTCTAGCCTACTTTTTAAATACGTTTTGTTGCTTCTTTTTCTTTTTTAGTTGTACAAAGCTTACTTATCATAAGTATCCCAGCGGATTGTATAATACAAGAACAAATATCGCAAACCAAGATTTTAACTAATCGAAAACGCTAATGGAAGCCCAGCAAAATCAATTTAAAAATAAAACTAATGCCAACGCACTTGGATTGTGTGTGAGCAAAGCATTCAACTATTTAAGCCTAGAATTTAATTTATATGTGTATATTTGCATACATATATTATTGAAGTAATTGAAAACAGCAGCAGCAGCCTACGGCAAGTTTTGTAAATGTATAGAGCAAAAACAAGTGTAATTTAAAATTAGACACAATAATTATTAAAAATAAAAGTCATTCAAAATAGCCGACTATTTACGTTAATCAGAGAACCACAAACGCGAGTATTCGACAATTACGATTGTGAAACTTCTAACAGTATACAAAATAAAAAGTAATGTACGAAACTATTAAGAAATCACAGCCTATCTAATTACCCATAAAAAGTTTCATTAATTTATTACGAATAAATTATGCCGCTAAGCTACATAAATCCGAAAACGCGAAATGAACTTGCATCTTTTGATCTTAGAAAACGGTGTATGCCCAACAACCACACAGCAACATCAAATACAGATTAAAAACACAAAAGGGACTAACCATAAGATCGATCCACTTCAAAGCGAGCATTAAATTAGTAAATTGTTGCAATCAAAAAACAAAATAGACTGTAAGTCCCACACTCTAGGTATGCAATTGCAATACGTTTTGTATGCGTAATAGCCATTTTTGTGCAAACATTACCTATGTAATTAATATTATACAAATACAAAAACAAAAATATGTAGAAAATTAGGTGGAAATGGAGTGGAGCATTTTTTCAATAAAATCACTAAAATTAACTACTACAGCCTTAATTTATCTAGCCAGCCAACCATTTCAATTTCGGAGAAATCGCATTTTCCATTCACAAGATTAAGGGTCATATGTTGCGTTAATTATAATTTTATTAACATTATTGTTGGTTTAATTTGAATGTGTTAAATTATAAACGTGTGCCGTCGCATTTGCTTAAAAATTTATGAAAATAGTAAAGTTAGAACTTAGAACTAAAGCTTATGCTAAGAACTACGTGTGACAAGCTGGCCGTCGAAGAGGGAGCAAAAACAAAATATTAAAACATAGATGTAGTGGAAGGCAATTTTACAATTCAATGTGTCAAAAAACGTCACGTAATGAAATCAAACCAGCTCCAAGAGTTGATATGGCCTTTGAACTAAAAAACATACAACTTCGGGCGCTGTAGGTCCTTACGGTTAGAGTAGGAAATGTGGATGGACAGGTGCTGCAGTCGCGGTTTGCTTGGAAGTGAGTTAAGGCCAATCAGCCGACGGCGACACATTGGGTAGATTATAAGTGTATGTTAGAGATTTTAAAACACTTAAGACTATGACCGTGAGGCTTAGTTACGTCGCGTTCGACGACGAGCATTTCCTGCAAAGGCGTTGTGCGCCCCCGGATGCTGTCCGCTGTACAAGTTGTCCAAGAACTCATGCAATGTAGCCTCGCTGCAAAGTGAGATTGTTTTATTTTATGTTTTGCAGATTGCTCGAAGAAGTTCGCCCTTACCTAACGCCGCTCACTCCCCCACCAGGATGATGTACACCCCGATCGTGATGTGGCTGCTGCGGGTGCTGGTGGTGTTGTTGTTGTTGCTGCTGCTGCTGCTGCTGTTGTTGTTGCTGCTGCTGCTGAGCACCGCGCACGATGCGGTACTGCACCATGTGCGAGTTTGGTTCCAAATGTGACAGAGCTCCTTTTTGGCAGTTAGCCCACTCGGTTATGTCATAGACCTTGCCGTCCATTAGCGCCAAGTATTTCCACCGCAAGCCCATCATGCTTGTCTCGGCCCAAATGTCACCCTATTGCGAAAACAAAAACACATTTTTCAAAGTATGAGTATATCCAACTGTGGATTTCTGCACCCTTACATCTTTGGCGGAGTGCCGTATTTTGCAGGAAGCACACTCACGCGCCGCATAGTGAGGGCGTTCGGTTAGCTTGCGAGGATGACGCTGGGCACAAGTGCTGCACCTGTATTAAGCGGTAACCAGAACGATTAGTAATTTGCTATCTATAGAGACGCGTTTGGTACATACGCACCTTATGGTATTGGCCGCCTCAGCCATTTTGGTTTGAAGTTGGGAAAGCAGGTCGTGCAACTCCGTCCACGCCTTCTCGGTGTGCAGAGTTTCGGCAATGCTTTGGTCGTAAATTAGTCGATTCTCCTGCAAAAGGAAACTTTTAAGATAGCCATCGATCATTTAAAGTGACAATGCATTACCGGTTCTCCGATTAACTCAAAGGCGCGCTGCAGCACCTTAAAAGCCTCCTCAGCACCGGCTTGTTTGTTTTTGTCGGGATGTACAAGCACGGCAATCTTTTTGTAGTGCTTGCGGATCTGCTCCTGGGAGCTGTCTGGGGGAACACCAAGTATGCTAGAACAAGAAGTAAGAACTGTTGCACACGTTCATTAATAGTTGAGCAGAGCTCACCTGTATGCATCCTTTCCCTTGCAATTAAGCAGAGAGTACATTGCTTCTTCACCCGTTTGTGGCAGACGACCAGTTTTGAATTGCTCGGAAGTGGTTTCTGGCGGTTTGCGTTTGTAGAAAAGTCGCCATACGGCCAGGCGCGAGTTCTTAGCAAAGCGAGCGTCGAATCGCCGCCAATAACTTCGCCACCATATGCTTGGCTTGCCAGAGTTCTGCTTCAGTTCCTTTTGCAGCTGCCGCGCATAAGCCAATGCAGCCACATAGGCCAACGTTATCCGCTCGTATCCCATGCTAAAGCCCAGAACCACGATATCGTACACCAAATAAAACAGCCACGTTAAAAGTTTCAGGGTGTAAATCCACCAGGTGTGGATAATACGTTTGGCCAACTCGTAGTTGCGGTTACTGGAAAAGCTGTTGGCATGGGTGGGCGAGTTTGTCGACGAATAGGCATTGCTTCGATTGCGCTTCGATGAGTAGGAGTAGCCAGAACTGTTGTTCGGGTTAAGATTCGAGGAGGAATACCGTTTGGCCGAAGAGGAACTAACATTGTTATTGCTGGAGTAATTTACGCTGCTACTGCTACTGCTGCTTCCCGCATGTGTGTTTGCGCCAGTGTGATTCGAGTGACTCGCGTTGGAGTTGATTTTGTTACTGCCTGATTTACGTGATGAAGTGCTAGAATTCGTTGCCGGAGTAAAATTGAGAACATTGCTGTGGTTCTGCAAGCTGCTGTTGGCGGACACCGGAGTGGTCTTATGCTCCGAAAACTTAGGGGCGTTGCTATTTACGTTCTTCGGTTGCAGTGGCCGCTTCTTTTCCGGATTATTTAGTTTGTTTGATTTAATCTGCGGCTGTAGATTTGGCTGTGCTAGAGACTGAGACTGTTGAACCTTGAGCGGCGCGGTCTGGCTGACTTTACTTCGCTTCTTGCCTCGGCTGGCATGCGCATGACCAACACCGGGCACAAACGAACCCGTCTCCTTGGCATCGTGCAGCGGTGAACGTTTTGACGTCCGCATCTCGCGATTTCCATATGCATCCTCCTTTTCCGGACGCCTCTGCGATTGTACACTGTAGTCCCCACCGTTGTCTGCGCGCATATCTCGCCCTGCAGCACTCGGTTTTGTGCCTTTGCTGAGCACATCGGAGTACGACATGGGCATGGGCTTCACCTCGGCCACGATTCGCTTTTTGCCTTCGGGTTGGCCAGGCACGGCGACGCTCGACTTGTTGATGGCAGTTGGTGAAACGGTGGCAGTGGCCAAAGGCATTTTCAGAGACTTGGCTGGCTTGGAAGCCGCTGGCAGTGTATTGACGGATTGCGACAGTGGCTCAGGCTGCTGCAGGTTCTGATTAGGAACCTGTGGCTGTTGGGCTATCGAAGTCTCGAGAACGACGTCCATCTCGTTGGCCTCGCCATCAAATTGAATGTAGCTTCCACCAGTCAAATTGGGCGACCAGTTGTTTACAAGGTTGTTAATGAGAAGGTTAGCACTGCTCGACGAGTGATTGACTTGGGACACTGTTGGGGCCTGAGTCTGCGTCTGTTGGGGCTGTCGATGCTGGGCGTCTTGCTGCTGTGCATGTGGTAAAGTCAAAGGATTTGTGGCAAACAGTTCATACAGTGGAGTCGGCTGCGAAGGTGTCGGCGGAGCGGCCTGGTGTTGGTGCTGCAGCTGATGGTGATTAATCGAGGCCATGTTGATATGCGTGAAGAGTGGGGTGCCGGCTTCGCTGACCTGGTTGTCCGGGCAGTGGTACACTTTGAGAAAGTTGCCGGGTCCCACAGGCAGCACGGAGTAGGTCTCTGGCTGGCCTGGCTGACCGGAGTAGGACAGATTGAAGAGATACTCATTGTACATGTGGGGCTGCTGCTGCTGAAGATGGGGCGCAAATGGGGGGCCGGCTAGGTGCGGTGGTGGAGGTGGCCACATCAGCGGGACAGGTGCTTGTCCATGCTGCTGCTGGTGGATCAGATAGTTTTGGGTTTGATGTTGATGCTGCTGCTGTTGCTGTTGCTGCTGTTGGTGGGCCAGGTAGTTGCCCACTTCGTCAGTGTGGGGCAGGACGCGAAAGGGTGCAGACTCAGTGCTGCCCCCTCCAATCTCGTCGTCCTGACGAGTCGCCATGTCCTGCGATGGGGCCTATGCTTTTTGCGCACCAGCTCCGCTCGCCTATTGGAATTTCAAGCGTGCTCCATGTATTCACCGCAGCGAGTCTGTCACGGATGTGCTGCAATCGCAGGTGACAGGTAGTTGGTTTTCTGTGGCCCTAGCCCACTTTTTCACTCCAAACTCTAAATAATTCGCAGAGCGTCCGTGTGTAAGAGTTTTATATCTTTTTATTGCAAACGTCAAATGTAGTGTTGCCAGATGGGTGGAATTCCATTTTCCTAACTGCCCTCGACCAACCCTGGTAGTAACCTATCGAAAGATTTCCCTCCAACGTATTTTCCGAATTGTTGTTAAACTGTTGGATTATTAATCGAAGTTTCCTCAAATAAAAAAACAAATTTCGCCAACTTTTCCATTGCCACCAATCAGCCGTTTTTGAAGATACATATATTGATGAACCCGCTGATCGTGCAGCCCTGGTTAATATTTGTTGTTTTAAACGTTGCAGTCAAATGATTTTTAAACAATTAAAAAAATGCCTTTTGTCCGACCGCTGGTGACCGTGGTGCGGGCCGGGCGGCATAGCTATTCAGCAGGATTACAGCTACAGCAACGTCTTGCAAGGTCCAACCAGATCCTGAATCCGCCAGCGGAGTTCCGAAACTACCTGGTGCTTCAGGAGCACGACCCGGTCTACACAGTCGGACTAAGGACAAAGGACTATACGGCGCAGGATGAAGACCGACTCCGCCGGCTAGGAGCAGACTTCCATCGCACAGATCGCGGTGGCTTGATCACATTTCACGGCCCCGGCCAGTTGGTGGCCTATCCCATTCTGCACCTGGGTCAGTTCGTGCCGAGCATCCGCTGGTACGTGGCGACGTTGGAGCGGATGGTTGTCGAGGCCTGCCACCAGATGGGCATTTCCAGTGCCAAGGCGACCAAGGACACCGGTATCTGGGTGGGTGACAACAAGATCTGTGCCATCGGTATCCACGGCTCGCGTTACGTCACCACGCATGGAATCGGCCTCAATTGCTGCACGGATCTGCAGTGGTTTGAGCACATTGTGCCCTGCGGAATCGAAGGCAAGGGGGTCACCTCGCTCAGCAAAGAGCTGGACAGACATTTTCCTGTCGAGGAGGCCAGTGGCGCACTCCTCAATAGTTTCGCTAAAGTTTTCGAATGCCGCCTTCAGGAACACGCCAAAAAACCAGCAAGTTCTGCTGAAATCGGATAATATGGTTATTTGGATACATATGATGTATAAAGGACCGCCAAGTTTATTTCAACATTTATAATTTAAATTATGCATCAATACATATTTCCTGGCCTTCTGTTATCTCAACTTTTACGAAATGGAAATTTGTAAACTAGATTTATGTATTTCATAAAATATTAAAATAACATTATAACTATATACATATATAGACTCATTGTCAATCGTATTTATCTATTTTTTTTTTTGTCCAAATCTGAATCAAAATCTTCGAAATGTATGCCATACAAGAAAACTCAGCGACACACAGCCAACAAAAAATTTGGCCCGAATCGAAGTTATATCTTACTATAAATTACACTTCAATGGAGATCACATAAATCGAGCTTTATTCAGGTCACACTTTTTGGAGCGCCCATCCGTAGGAATCTTTCCCCGTGCATTCATCTCCACACGAGCCTGTTCCCGCAGCTCTGCCTTCCGCATTCGACGCTCTTTGCGTGACTCCAGAGCATTATTAAAGTACCGATCCCTGAAGTCCTGCGAGGGCGTTGGCACCTGTTTTATGCTGCACAATAAGGGTTCTGTTGGACTATACTCGAAACACTTTTCATAGGTGAGTAGCCGCCTAGCTGTATTCCCAGTCAATTGCTGCTCAGAGTTAGCTATCAGGCTCAGATGCTGATGCTGTGGCAGCATCTTCGGGTCGTAGTCCTCGCTGTGAAAGGGTATCCAGCAGACAAGACGTCCTCCCAGTTTTAGGTGCCTCGCAGAGAACTCGAGAAGATCCCCATAGAGACTCTGCAAGGAATAGTGCGACGTTGATGGGTAATGCACCATGCTGTCACTTCTAGTGTTGGCCTTTACGCTAGCCTTTTTCTCCACCTTTTCCGTGGCCTCTCTTATTCCATAGGGAGCTTAAATTACCAAAGAATGAACATTTTAAGTTTGGTATAAAAAAGAATAAACCTACGATCTGTTATTATGCAGTCGAACGAGATGCGGGAATGCCACACCGGGTTGGAGAAATCGGCCACCACCACATCCATGTAGCGATCAGCGCAGCCGTACTGCTTCAAGTTGGCCCGAATGCTCTCGTCCTTCTCCCGCACTTTTTGGGTTATCCGGCTCGGCCGGCAGCGGGCGTGCACCATCATGTAGTCTATGTCCGCTCCCAGGACATACCCGCCCCACTTGGCGGCGCTTACCAAAAGCGAGCCCGTTCCCACAAACGGATCAAATACCAGATCCCCATTGCGTACCATCGCTTGGTTGGCCATTAGCAGGCTCAGCTGGGCGTCCATGCTGGTGTTACCGATAAACTTACGATGCTTCAGCGAAAGCTCCTTGATCAAATGCCGCTGACCATGGGCCATCAGCCGACCAAACAGAATGTCCTCCGGCTCAGGTGGCACAGCCGTTGGATCCAAGCCCCAAAACTCGATGTACCACCACTCCACCACGGGTTTCTCCAGATTGACCGTTCCCTCTATTGGCAGGTAATCCATGGACTCGATTTTCTCAACCTTTTCCCTCTGGCTGAAGTGCTTGTTGTAGGTCTCCACAACGATCTTAAAACTGGCATCCACCCGAAAGTATTCCGCAAGCGAATGCCAGTTCGCGGTAACATGATTCCGTAGCCTCTGGTGAAACTCGGGTAATTTGTTGGAGTGGGCGTAGAGCTCGAACATGGCGCGCAACGAAACGGACCTGGATGCATATAGCAACGCAGTATCCGTGTCCCGAAATTCGACCAACCAAAATGGTTTCTGTAATACCGAAATTAAAAAATATAAATATAACTATATATGCTGATGCTTCTATACTACAGAAGTATTTATATATGTGTCGCAAGCTCTAAAAATAATGTAATCAAAGTATCCTACACTAAAAACATCTAACAGGTACGCGGATCGTATTCGTAATGTATGTATACCAGGTATCAGGTATCCTTTCGAAACCTTTTAGGTTTTGTAGTTCCTGAGATCTCAACGATCGTATATAATTTATAGCTAGTAATGCTAAATTTCTACCTGTTGAAAACACTTTTGAAAATATAGTTTACTATTTTCTTCCTCTTACAAATACATATAAAATTTTTTTACGTTAAAAATATTAAACATATTAATAAAATTCCAAGTTTGGATATAACATTAAACCACAGGTTTTAAAAGTTATAGGGGAGGTGGAATTTGTTAATCTTGCGTTTTCAAAATTCTGGTACTAAAACACTTTACCCTGGTGTGTTCTGTAAGCCGCCGGACCTGAAGTCCAAACATTTTGACCAGCGAATCAAACTCCTGCACGCGAAAGTCGACATGCTCCTGGGCGAACCACAAGATAAACTTCCTCCAGTTGACCATGTCGCTATTTTAATTAATGAATTGTTTATTTATATTCTAGAGCGACTTCATTACTCCTCGTGTTATTGCTGTGAGCTAGCGGAGTTGCACTGCGATTAGCTGACCATCGGCAACTATCGGCCTGAACTATCGATAACGCAGCCAGGTGTAGCCCTGCGTGCCGTCGACTCGGCCATTTTGCATTAATATTGCAGCCACACGTAGGCGAGCCGAAGATTTATACAATTTTCAGCAGCCCCAGGTCTCAAAACGCTCCAGACCTGCTATCAAAATCAACTTGAAGTGCCGCCGCAAGTAAGTAAAGCGATCGGAAATGGCCCGCTATACGCAACGTCCGGAAAACGCCCTAAAAAGGGCTAATGGTGAGTGCTGAAAATTTTCCATGCGGTGTCTGAAGAGAAACTTTCGTCTTCGCGAATCGTGTGCTCTCTTAACTCGACGCCGCTCTCTTCGTCACAGAGTTCATTGAAGTGGGAAAGCCGCTTAGGGCGCTGGACACGCTGCAGGAAGTTTTCCGGAACAAGCGATGGAACTATGCCTACTCGGAGACGGTCATCGAACCGCTCATGTTCAAGTACCTGTACCTCTGCGTGGAACTCAAGAAGTCGCACATCGCCAAGGAGGGACTATTCCAGTACCGGAACATGTTCCAGCTGGTGAACGTGAACTCTCTGGAAAATGTAATCCGCGGCTACCTGAAAATGGCCGAAGAGCACACAGAGGCTGCCCAAGCCCAGTCCTCGGCGGCCGTTGCTGTTCTGGAGCTGGATGACCTGGACAACATTGCCACGCCAGAGAGCATCCTAATGAGCGCAGTGTGTGGCGAGGACGCACAGGACCGCTCCGACCGCACTATTCTGCTCCCGTGGGTCAAGTTCCTGTGGGAGTCCTACTGCCAGTGTCTAGAGCTGCTGCGCGTAAACACGCATTGCGAGGCGCTGTACCACGATATCGCTCGCATGGCCTTCCAGTTCTGCCTTAAGTACAACCGCAAGAGCGAGTTTCGCCGCTTGTGCGACAAGCTGCGCAAACACTTGGAGGACATTTGCAAGAGCAGCAACCAGACCACCGGTGTCTCGATCAACAAGGTGGAAACGCAGCAGCTCTGCTTGGACACCAGGTTGTACCTTCTTGACTCGGCCATCCAGATGGAGCTGTGGCAAGAGGCCTACAAGGCAATCGAGGATATCCATGGCCTGATGGCTCTGTCCAAGAAGACACCCGTGCCCAAAACCATGGCCAACTACTACCAAAAATTAGCCATGGTCTTTAGCAAGGCCGGCAACCAGTTGTTCCACGCTGCAGCGCTGCTGAAGCTCTTCCAGCTGACGCGCGAGCTGAAGAAGAACCTGACGAAGGACGACTTGCAGCGTATGGCTGCCCACGTTCTCCTGGCCACTCTTTCTATTCCGTTGCCTTCGGCCCATCCAGAGTTCGACAGGTTTATTGAGGCGGACAAGAGCCCCCTGGAGAAGGCGCAGAAGTTGGCCGTGCTTTTGGGCCTGCCCCAGCCACCTACTCGCGTCTCCCTTATTCGTGAAGTGGTAAGTATCACGCAATATAGTAATGACTTATGACTAATTCATAAACACAGGTGCGCTTGAATGTTCCTCAACTCGTATCTGAGGACTTTCGCAATCTATACAACTGGTTGGAGGTGGATTTCAACCCACTGAATCTGTGCAAGCGCATTCAGTCTATCGTGGACTTCATTGAGAACGGGCCCGAAAACGCTCTGCTCACTCCTTACATTCAATCGCTGAAGGACGTGACTATAATGCGTCTGATTCGTCAGATCTCTCAGGTTTATGAGAGTATTAAGTTCCAGCGTCTCTTGCAGCTGGCCAGTTTTTGCAACATTTTTGAATTGGAAAAACTGCTGGTCGAGTCCGTGCGTCACAATGACATGCAGATTCGTATTGACCACCAGAAGAACAGTATCTATTTCGGCACTGATCTGACCGAGAGTCAACGCGAGTACCGCCCCGACGGACCCGCTTTGCAATCGATGCCCTCGGAACAGATCCGCTCTCAGTTGGTTAATATGTCTACTGTTCTGACACGGGCAGTTTCAATCGTCTACCCGAACCGTGAACGTGACCAGCGGGCCAAGCTCCGCAACCAGATGGTAAACCATTACCATGAGATCAAGGATCGCGAGCACCAGCGTATTCTTCAGCGACAGAAGATCATCGAGGACAGAAAGGAGTACATCGAGAAGCAGAATAATGCTCGTGAAGAGGAAGAGGCGCGGCGTCAGGAGGAGGAATCGCGGAAGGCCAAACTGGCCGAACAGAAGCGCCTCGAGCAGGAGCAAGAAGAAAGAGAGCGCAAGCGCCATCAGAACGAAATCCAAGCCATCCGGGAGAAGAGTCTCAAGGAGAAGGTTCAGCAAATCTCGCAGACGGCTCATGGTAAGAAGATGCTTTCCAAGCTGGATGAGGAAGGCATTAAGAAGTTGGACGCCGAGCAGATCGCCAAGCGGGAAAGCGAGGAACTTCAGCGCGAGGCCAAGGAACTGCAGTCGAAACTCAAATCGCAAGAGAAGAAAATCGACTACTTCGAACGCGCCAAGCGCCTGGAGGAGATACCGCTTTTCGAAAAATACTTGGCCGAAAAGCAGGTTAAGGACAAGGAGTTCTGGGAAGCAACCGAGAAGACACGCATCGAGAATGCCATTGCCGAACGGAAGGATGCCGTCGCCCAGCAGGAGCGTCTCAAGCGCATGTATCCGGACCGGGATGAATTCCTTGAGGCCCTTAAAAAAGAACGTGCCTCCCTCTACGTCGAAAAGCTCAAAAAGTTTGAGGCTGCTCTGGAGGCAGAGCGCAAAAAGCGCTTAGCCGACCGCATTATTCGACGCCGCGAGGAGCGCCGACAGGCCTTCCTTCGCGAGAAAGAGGAGGAGCGTCTTCGCAAGGAGGAAGAGATTCGCTTGGCACAGGCTGCCGAAGAGCGCGCCGCAGCAGAAGCCCGCCGTTTGGAGCGTGAGGCTGAGGACGAAAAGCGTCGTGCCCAATACGAAAAGCAGCGTGCCAAGGAGGAGGAAGCTGAGCGTAAAATCAAGGAAGATCGAGACCGCCTGTCCAGGGAGTTGGCCTCGGAGCGCGAACGCACTGAAAAGGACCGTGACACATGGCGTCCTCGAGGCGGTGACCGTCCAAGCGCATCTAACGGCGGATCCAGCGAGTGGCGTCGTGCTGCACCTGCGGCCAGTGAACGCAACGACCGTGGTGGCGAGCGTATCGAGCGCGGAGGAGAACGGATCGAGCGCGGTGGAGAACGCCTCGAGCGTGGTGGAGAGCGCATTGAACGAGGCGGTGACCGTGACCGCAAGGACAACGAGGGAGCGGACTCCTCTTGGCGTGTGCGACGAGAGCCAGATTCACAGCGTGCAGCTGCTCCCAAAGACAGTGGCGCTCCGCAATCGCGCGATGACAAGTGGCGGCGTGGCGGAGAACGTGACCGCGATTTCCGCATTGATGGGGCTCGTCGCGACAGGGATGATGGGCCTCGGCGTGACCGTGACGATGGTCCTCGCCGGGATCGTGACGATGAGCGCGGTGGATTCCGCCGCGCCGACGGGGCGCGTCGTACCGACGAGCCTCAGCGGGAAACTGGAGGGAACTGGCGCGACGCTCCACGCCACGCTGATCGGGAAACCCGTCGCCCAGCTGAGAGGCGCGACCGAGATGTGCGCGAGACTCGTGGCGATCAACGCGGCTCTGCTCCTAAGGAGGCAGCCAGTGGCGGAGTAGGCGGAAACTGGCGTACTGCTCCTGCGACCCGTGAGGAAAAACCAGCAGCTAAGCGCGATCAAGCCCAGGAAAAGGGTAAGTAATCTCAGCAGCAAACCTAATTTCCATTCTTATCAATGCGTTACATCTTTCAGAGAACAAAGCTGGCGATGATGGCGAGTGGACCAGCGTTAAGCGTCGTTAATTTTTATTTTCATCATCGTATATACCCAGCATAATATTCTTAATAAGTTTTTATTTCATCCGACTTGTACTTTATTGGTGTAGAGCTCAGTCGGCCGGTATATTATATCTATCTATCCAAAGCTTGTGCCAGATAGTTAAAATTGAGATGGTTGTAGGACCGATACTAATTAAAGTACTTTCGAATAAAATAACTATGTTCTAAAAAATTGAAAAGTGAAATTGTCGAATGAGAACCTTGGGAATCAAAGAAATGAAAAGTGGTTATTATTGGTTTAATTCAAAAATTCTAATTCTTATTTATCAGATTTCAGGATGAACCAAGCTTCCCTTATACGTACAGTGATTTATAAACCAGTCCCTTTAAATTTATATTTCGACAGAGCTAAAACTACATTAAAATGTAGTTTGCAAACTAAACAAATGCGGGTTCTTCTATAGTTTTACAAAGTTCGTTCTTGGAAGCGTGGCTTTTTAACATTAGGTTTTTTAATTGCCCATAAATAAAAAATGCATTCAAAAGTATTGTAAATTGTATTATCACATACGCTTGACTTATTTTAAAAAAGTGACATCTTTCTTAGGTAAAACCATATTCGTTGGGAATAAATTCGAGTAAATTTAGAAAAGCTTTTATAGCAAGCAAAACAAAAATATTCTGCCTCTGAAAATTTGCCTCGATAATATGAGCCCGCGCCTTCTTCGCACACTCAACTAGTATTTTCTTGCGAACTTGGCACTAATGCCATGGCCTCGCGGATCCTCCGCGGTGCGCGCCCCTGGTCACACTGTCTGTGCCGCTGCCGCGAATCTCGGTCCACGTGAACAAATTTTGGACAATGTGCTATACGGTACTCATGAGATAAAGTGATTGCGGGTTGCTTTGGAGTGCAGTGACGTTGGCCCATCTTAAACCGCGGGTGATCGTGATCTTCGGGCGGAACAGAAAGACGCAGTTTGACTGCCGCAAGAAAAAGCCCTTTTGGGCACCGGACTTGTGTGCTTGTGTTAGTGCTGCAGACGCGGCGCTCAACATGTGAGGTTAAAGCAGACGGCGGCAAAAATCCGAACGAACAAGCGTTCGGCTGGGGAAGCCCTTTTTCGAGTGAAATAGGTGATCCGGAACCACAACGGAAGCTCAGAAGGTAATATTGCTAGGCGCGTGCCACAGATTGGACATCGCGAATGCGATAGCGAATCCGCTGAGCTTTGGGGAGAAAGGCTTTCGAAACCAAAGTGCCAAGGTGATAGGCAAGACCTGCGAAACGTATTCATTCAACTCGATTGCTTTTCGCCAAGGAGTGCAGTATCAAAAGCACATGGCGTGGCGGCATTTACACGCACACGCGCCCATCGTGGCTCACATACACATACACGTGGTTGGGGCAAACATGTGCTGTTGCTGCTACTGCTGCTTCTTCTTTCCGCCATCGTCGTTGTGTGGGCATGTTTGTTATTGTTGTCGTTGGCTAAAACTATTGTGTTTTGTGTTCCAGGTCCATGTGTAGGTGATGCAGAGGCGCTGAAGATTGATTAAAATCATTTACACCCGTCAATCGTATAGTAGAGGGTATGTGACTGCTTCAATTTTCGAAATGTTAATTTTACCATTTAGGAAATCTTGGTATCTAGTGTCAAAAAACACCTTTCGTGCAGGCTTTCAATATTGCGGCCACAGTATTTACATCAATATATTGTAGATGGAACTTAAATTTAAAACTATTCAACTAAACTATAATAGTTTTAAGCAACAACTATCAGGAAAATATAAACATAATTTTGAATATATCGACAACCTTTCCCAGCCCAAAGAAAAAATCTTTGTAATGCAAAACATGAAGTTAAATTGTGCAATTCATGACATAGTTTTAGAGAAATCTTGTTTAAATGATTAAGTTAAGTCATTTATGACACGTGTTAAGGCTTTCTAAAGCTACATTTTTATTCCGGTTTCGGTATTTATTTACATTGTAATTTAATTTTAATGTCAATGCCTATGTTTAATTTTTACCCTGATGATGTGTCTCTGGCGGAGCTCGACGTTGTGCAAGTGTTGCATGCTTGTTATGCATTTTGTTGAGGATTCTTTTGCGGTCCATAGTCAGCTTAGCGAGTTGTTCCTCCACCTTATCCATCATTTCGGTTTGCAGATGTATACATGATTGGACACTAACGCCTCTGATCGCAAGTTGGCCGATGTGAAAAGACAACTGAGCATTGGTACCAGTTAGGACAAAGAAGCCTGTTATGCCAAAAATCCTAATAGGCGGTTTGGGATTTCTAGCTAGCTCAGAAGGCTTGAAGCATTTGACTTTAACTTCATTCTCCAGGTTATTGAAAACTGGTCGTGGCAACAGCAAATCTGCACCGTGATCAGGTTCCTTTTCCATCGGAATTGGGGATTTTGAACAGAGTAGGTTTCGTGTCGGCAGGACAGAGTGGAAGTGCGACTTAATTTGTTCGCAAAATTTGGACATCAATGGCACGCTGGAGTTTGGAGTTTTATTGGCCCCTTTATTGGTGTTCCTTGGAACCAGTGCAATAAATTTATTGTCCTTATCATATCCGGATGAAGTGGTATTTTGGAATTGTTCCGCGTCAAAAGCCTTCTTTTTTATTTCCGACAAGAAGGTTTTCTTGTGACTAGTTAATCGAATTTTTTGCAGAGCATCACACAGCTGAATTTTCTTTTCGGATTCGTGGATTGACTGTTCCAAAGACGGAGTTTTTTCCTTCTCATTCTTTCCATCTAAAGTCGTCTGGGACATACCTATATCTTTTTTCTTTGAGTATGTTTCCTTTGAGCTAGTTGAATTAGTCGAACGAGAGATTGGGGGAATCGGTATAACTTCTATTATCCTGGGCCAATTCTTCTGACTTGCTTCCTTTGTGGCCCTTAGCCGGGACTCTGCAGCTTTGCGTTGACGCCTTGTGATCACTTTTTTTGGCATTTCGTTTTTTTTTTTTATTATTATTTGGTTAACGGGAAGTGATTTTGTAAACTTGATTTTTCAATATGTTACAATCATATGACGATTGTGGATTGATATCGAAAAGGCAACTATGATTGGTTTCGTTTTTAGGAGTTCCCTATTTAATCCGAGTTTATTTGTTTACAGTTACTTAACTTTTGACGCAAAATGGATTCACGAATGCTAAATGTGTTCCAAGGAGATACCTTTGAGGCAAATTATACCAAATACGAGTCTGAGCCGATATTCTGGTCATCTAATGATGAGTGAGTGATTGTCATCAGAAAAATGTACTAAAAACTAATGCAAACCCTTTCAGACTGCAACTGACAGATACACTGAGCGGCATCCTACCCATCGCGCCCACAGACGAATCACTGCTCAACCATAACCGGGAGGAAGATCTGCAAAACAGAAAGAATCTGGTAGGTTTTGGCTCGAGGGGCATACGAGCGAATCACATTTCAGTATTAATTCGATTAACTCTTTAAATAGCTGATTTACAACGACTTTCTGAAACAGGAGCTCAGCAACCATGATGCCAATGAGCTAAATGCCCAGGTCTATCGGTCCATCGCCGACAGCGGGGGCGAGATTGCCTATGAGCAGCAGCGCCAGATCAGCGCCATTGTGGAGTACGACAAAGAAGATATTAAAATCGACGGCCTTACGGAGGAGGAGGACATACAAAGCCAGTCCACATTTCGCACCCGCACAGACAGCTCTTCGATTGGTGACTATGAATCGCACTCTAGCGACTATGATGATGAATTTGACATTGTCAACGAAGAAAAAAGTCCAAGGCTGCAGGTTGTCCATAACAATATCGGCAACTTGCAGAGCTCCTGTGAGCGCAAGGGACGGACGCTCAGTACTAACACTATTATCTCCGAAGTAGACGCATTGGGGCTAAGTATTGATGTTAATAACTTTGACCTAGCTGATTTTATTACCAAAGACGATTTTGCTGAGAATTTAAACGCCTGTCGCAAAAAGGAATCTCTGCAAGCACAGGCGCAAATTAAATCTAATACTTTAGCAGATGTTCCCATACTTCTTAATCCACCGGTTGCCACAATTGTGGCAAAACCCGGGGTCCCATCCTCTAAACCTGGCGATTCTGATTATGACTCTGACTCGATTATCGACGTTGAAACTGTCGATGTACTCGATATGAATATGGCCAATATCTGGTCAATAGATAAGCCGGCAAAAATGGGCCAAACTCCCGATGAATTACGCTATGTGGACAATGTAAAGGCCGATCCCTCTTGGAGTCCGAGATCCGCAAAAAAGACCACACCTACTATCAAAGAGGTAAGTCCTATGACGACATACTAGTTAAGAAATTCTTTATAACAGTAACTGTCATACTCAAAACAGAATAAGCCGGAACAACTGGGGAACCATCAGCTCGCGGTCCCAGCATCAAACAAACCGAAGCATAAGAATATTTGCCTGGTGCCTAATAAAAAACAGTGCGATTTTCTTAAACGTAAGGTTGGTAGTCCCTCCTTGTCCAAGCTAACTAAGGCGACAACAAAAAAAGCGACTGAGTCTATGAGCAACAAGCAGCCGTCAGTAAAAAATACTCAATGCACGGGTCTCGGATTGGGTGGAAAAAACCTTTCGCTTCTGAAGCAGGAGAGGGACGCCGCATTATCGGTGTGTGCTGCAAAACCTATAGCACCTCCAACCCTTTCGACAACAACCCCGACTTTGACACCGCCAGCAAAGCGAAAGCTAAATCTAGAGGAATATAAACAGCGTCGTTGTGGCGGTGTGGGGGCTGTGTATCCTAAACCAACTCCGCCCAAGCAGGCGAAAATAGAGGTTGCCGCCAAACGCATTGCTCCTACCCCGGTTTCAAAACCAACACCTTCACCAAAAAAAGCGGAAATAGTCAATATTGTAAACAGCCTTAAATGTCCTCGCACAGAACAATCTTCTTTGCCCATGGATCCCATTACCATGGCCAAGAACAAGGTGCTGCGTATGCTAGAGATGAAACGTGCCCAACAGCTAAAAATAATCGATTCCCGCGTATCAGCCAAGGTGCCACGCGTAACCAAGCTGCCGCCACTTAAGGATATTGTAAAGGACACCTACTGCATGGAAACTGAGGATCCTGGCACAGAGATAGCGCCACTCAGCAACAAACTCCACCCGGACTATGAGGAGATTATAATAGTTTCAGCTAGTTGCAATACAGACATAACAATACCTCCCAATCAATTAAGCAAGGCCTCCCCTCGCTCTCTCTTAAAGTCATCAGTTTTGCTGTACAACATCTCAAACGGCCAGGATGCCAATAAGAACATGAGCAACTCCCTAATAGCCAGCATCCAAAGCGAGGTCGCCAGGCAAACGAGTAACACTACTCTCTCGACGATACAGTCCAACGCAACAAAAGTTATGTCTTCCGCTGATAAGAATTGTCAGCATGGCGAGGACATGGTCATCATGCACTTACCCAAGGATCGGGTGCGAAAAACTCTTGTGAGCATTGCAACCCAAACTGATCTGCAACCCGAATTTCCCCTATTGACGCTGCCCCCAAAGCGACAGTCTCGAGAGCGTACGCGTCGAAATTATCGCAGGCGACGGACACAAGGCTCGGGCTCAAATATGTCCACTTCTTCGAGTGACTTTTCCTCCGACTGCAGCAGCTTGGTGTCACACAGATCTCGCTCACAATACGATTCGATTGATCAGCTGCGTAACTTAGATGTAGCAGCCACGTGTGGGGGCAGTATTGGAAACGGCGGTTATTCTTCTCGTAGCACTCAACGCCATCGCAGCTCGGTGAGTTCTTCATCTTACTCAGAGAATGGACAGTACAGGCGCAGGCAGCGCCGCACGAGTTACAACAAGCGTAGATCTAGAAACCAAAAGCGGGGCAGTACTTCCTCGTCATGCTCGGGCTCCGAAAAAAGCGATCGCGAACGTAGCCGCAGCCCACACAGAAAATTGCGCCACTCGCGGTCCCGGTCGCGCTCAAAATCTGATACACGCTACCCTAACAACAACTCCTCCTCCAATAACAACAATCGGCGAGGATTTTTTGATCGTAACGTGTCGCAACCGGCCGTTGAAGAGCGGCGAATCGTCTACGTCGGTCGCATTGAGCAAGAAACCACCAAGGAAATTCTGCGTCGTAAATTTCTGCCCTATGGAAGCATTAAACAAATAACAATACACTACAAGGAAAATGGGTAGGAAAAGAAAGGCCGCAAAACTATTTAAAAAAGACATTTAACGCATTTTATTTTAGAATGAAGTATGGGTTCGTTACGTACGAAAGAGCGCAGGACGCATTCACGGCCATTGACACGAGTCATAGAGACTCGCAAATAAGCATGTATGACATAAGTTTTGGAGGAAGACGTGCCTTCTGTCGTTCATCTTACGCTGACTTGGGTGAGTTTTTTTTTACTTTTTACATAATTTTATGTACGATTTTATCTAATTTGTCTTTTATAGATAATGCTGGCATTAATAATTACAACTCGTATGTGTTTCCCAAGGAAGCACCAGCACCGAATGTAGTCGAGGACTCTTTCGAAGCTTTGTTGCTTCAGGTAAAAGCAAAGTTAAACGCGGGCAAGTCACCGGTAGGTTCATCTACGCTGGAGGCACCATCAGCTTCCGGTACTGTACTTCAGGGCCACAGTCAGATGTGACATTTTGGCAGAAACCGGCTTAATTTCGTATTTTTAATTTTTAATTTTTTTGAGAATTTGAAGTATGTTACAAGCATTCTACCACTATCCTTGCACAAGTGTAGACCAATTTCCGAAGTCTCTATCTATAAACCTGAGAAGCCTGATTACAATTCTTAATTTATCTTAAAATAGTTGACAGAGCTATACAATGCAAGCAATAAAAACATTGCAATGTACATTAGGATAATTGTAATTACCGTGAAGGAAACCTAACAACAAGAATTGAAAAGAAAATGAAATTGTGATAACCGCGTAATGCATACAAAGTCATTTAAAGCACGTAAGTTAAAAGAAGATCAATAGAAATAAACACACTCATAAAAGCTTTGTAATAATCTATTTATGTAACAACCAAACCAATGGGACTTAAAACAACCAGCCGCCACAACAATAATAACAACTCAAATTCATTAAAACTATAAAATGTGTATAAGAACGTTGTATTTTGAGAGAGAGCAAGGAACGCGCATGCAGCATGCGTCGGCCACGAATTAAACTGTTGATAACTAAACTTTGATATTAGTTTGTAAAGAGCATATTTTGTACGTACTTTTAATTTACTCCGTAATTTTTGAATAGCAATTACATCAAATACAGAAGCTCCACTAAAGCTATTATAAATACATCAAAATATAGTTTTGAAATTATTAGTTAGGCTTCTTTCTCTTTTCAAATTTTATTCCGTAATTTCTAACAAGCACTGACTGACAAGCCTGTGTATCACTGTTACGATTTATTTGGACTAAGCTAAAATTATAAATTTAAAATAATATAATTAGTTTTTGAAAACAATTTGCCAAACAAGATTTTGAAAATGAATAGTTTAAAAACTATGGCCGAAACGTTGTGTTTTTAGGAACAGCCATCTCTTGTTTTTTATATTCTTTTGTACTTTTGGATAATTTAATAAATCATTTTTAGTTCGAAAACAAACCGAAATAAAATCAAACATTTTTTATTAATTGAATGATTTAGTAAGATGATGTAATGTAAGTACGCTGGCAAGACAAGAGTATACGAAATTCTCCAGACTATCGATCAGATACATTTTAATCCAAACGGTATTTTTCAAAATGTGTCCTGCCTTTTTAAAATAAAAAGATTTGCCATTTGAGTTATAACTCTGGCCTGTTTGCCTGTTAATACCAGGTATTTTCATATTTCACGGCTATCGTTTTGACCATTTCATTGTGTTATTTCTGTGTTTTGAAATTCTGTACTTAATTTAAATTAAAATTTTTAAAAGCGTCCTTAAAATTGGGTGGATATTAAATCATTGATTATATCTAAGCAGCTTAGGAAAAAGGCATAAAAAATCCGGGAATCATTGCTTAAATCCCATGCCCAATTGAATAAATTCAAAAACGCATTTTTTTTAAGTAAGCCATGTCAGGTTAGACTATGACTGTGTAAACTAGAGCTGTTCTCTGCTGAACTAGCAGGTTTTGCCAAAAGTGGTGAAAACAAAGTCCTATAATGAGCTGTTTAACAAATTTATTTCAGTACTGTAAAATATAATTTTGCTGCAGAGATACAATAAGGCGAACAAACCGAAAAAATATGCAATTTGAAAAGTCTGAGGTGGCAATCAATCCGCATTTTTATCAAGAATTATTTAATACTTTTACTTTAACTTTCTTTCTCCTAAACCATCTTAGTTGTTGTGTTAGCATCCAAGAGCGCTTCGTCACTACGTGGACTACCACATAGTGATACAAAAATAATAATAATAATAGACTGATAAACGAGCTTGTACCTTGAACCAAGCGTGTTTTGTCAAAGTCTGTGCTCGTTCTAGTGTAATGATTCGTGACCGTTGTTTTGTTCAATTCGGGTGTTTGAATCTAACCGACTCGCTGCTGGGAGGGCTTCGCCTTTTATTCATTCTTAAATAGGTTCTTATCATCTAATTATATAATGCAGCGCTTGTAAGACGCCGCAGTCTGCGTTGATAAATGCAGCTGAGTTTTATTCTTAAATCTATGTTTGAGGACTATGACCGCGCTAATCACCTCCCGCGAGGTAATGTAATATCTCTTGACACTTCGGCAATAGGCCGCTGCAATCGTACTTATCTGTTGTTGCCACTTATGCTGTCCAGTGACATGTTTATTGCAGCCCATAATTAGAACATATTTATAGTTTGCCTACTTATCATGTCTAAACACATATTTAGACACAAAGTATATACTATACACAAAGTATATATTTTTGATTAGTCTGCACAGCCAAGTCGAAATAGCCATGTCTCTCTGTATATCTACGCAATCCAGTCTCTCAGTTTTAGCGCTATCTGCATGAAACTTTCCCAAAACTCAACATTTCATTGCAGATAGTATGCAACTCCGAGCTGGACTATTCCTATTCCATAGGATATCGCAGAAGAAATGGAAGACATGAAAGGGAGTCAGCATTGGCAAATCAAAGTTTTGTAATCCGGTGTACGCCAGTTTTTTATCATTAACTGTACTAGATCGGTGTATTTCTGTGAATTAATTCACAATTTCTAATACAAAAGGAAAATCAAGTGTCTATAATCTATTCGTCCCACTTATTTTGGTTGCTACATTCATTAGTTCACCTTAAACGACTCCTTGGAAGGCCTGTGACCTAATCCACAAGAATGGCCAATCCTCCTCTCTCAAAAGGAAAGTGAGTCAACATGCCTATGCATAAGTGTTTTTATGTAGATATACTGGCAATGAAACTGGGAAAAACAATAAACGTTTGAAGGAAACCAAGCGAAACAAGGCGCCAAAACAACACATATCAAATTTCGGCTTTATTATAAATCTTAATGCCGTGCCCAAATGGCGGTGGATTATTATTAAGTTTAAGTTATGATACGCTTTGGCACCTCGTACCAGGCACAATATTCCCAATTATTGTGACTCTAGGAAGATGTTTTTGTTCTGCTTCTGAGATTCAGTGCAGTTCAAATTCTTCTCTTATTAATATTCGTGTAGCTGTGCTTAATACGCTATAGTTTAGTTTAGCTTAATAGTTTTTTAAACTCAAAATTCACTTTCATTTGCTAAATAACGGGTAAAGGAAACTCCACTATAGGATTTCCTCTTGTTTTAACTTTCATTTACTAGTTGATCGTTATATCTCATCAGTTGTGCAAATTTATGGTATAAAGTTAAATTTGACAAAAAATTTATAATTCTTTACTTAACGTCCCGTCAAATGAAATAATCAATTTCTTATTGCCAAATTAATCATTTTTTCCAACTTTTCTTTTTCATTTTAATTTCTTTGTGATTAGTTTAAACTACATGGTTCGTATTTATTTTTATATTATTAATAAGACATTTGCTGTATACGGCGGACTCATTGGACGGGCAATGAGATTTTGAAAGAATTAATCCACTTCATCCACATCATTTCGGGGCCCTTGAGGCGAAGGGGATCAAAGTGGAGCCTTTAAGGGAATGGGAAGTCGTCATACTGCCAGTCTGATCCGGACACACGACCGGATGTCGGCTCATCTATCAGTCAGATGGATGGACACGGTAATTGTGAAACATGTGCGCAATCATTTTACGCTCAAGTGATGCGCCTTTTGACGCCTCGAAACGAGGGCTTTGTAAATAGTCATAATCGGAGCAAAAGTAAGCACATTAATATAGGTAGTGCACACAGCCAAATTGGCTAATTGGTGTTCATTCATAAGGCTCGCCGATTTTTCTTTCGTCCTGTGCCTCCATCGCTCTCCGCACGACTCGCACCTGCGCAGGATCTCCGGAAAGTGAGGGAGAGAAAGGAAGAGAGATGTTTGTTGCATGACAGAGCAGAGCGCCGCTTTATAAACAAAACAGTTTCAGTCCCAACTACGCGGTGGCTGAACGCGGTGGCTCGACGGCCAAGCAGTATAAGAAGGACTCGCTGGGCCGAAAACGTGAATAATTGACTACAGTGGCATTGCATTTCGCTGTGTGGGTGTTGTGACAATGTCCTTGTCCATGTACGTGTGCGTACATTCTGCCAGGAATCAAAGGAGCAACAGCAACATCTCACTACACCAACACAGGCTCATAACAGGCACACATACCTGTGCGGAGTAAGTCGCCTTCGCCTTGGTGGGGCGAGTGGGGCATGTTTGTGCCAGCACTTTGGACCACTGAAAGCGAGTCCAATTCAAATGAGCCGTGCATGCAGGTATGAGCAAAACCAACATCTCGACTGCGAGCCAAGCCAATCGATAAATTCAAAGGAAGCGAAGTGGTAACCTCTGGTGTCCTCCAGATAAGCGTTGCGAGGGTTCTCCCAACAGAGAAGCAGGTATTTCGGGGCTACTCTGTCGTGGTGTGTAGGTATGTACATGCATTTGTATGTAGATATATATATTTCTGTTCACTATTATTTTGCTGCCCCATCGAGCAGCTGGAGTGAAAGAACGGACTGGGAATGTCAATGAACCCTAGATGCCCATTTCATTCTTGTCGCATTGGATTGGCCGTCAATTTGATTTCCAAGGGTTTTGCGGTGTCTTCTGCCGTCCTGTTTGCGGTTACAAGCTACTAGCTACTTCAACAATGAGTTATCTATGCTAATGCGACACCAACTGACATTTCGATTTGGAATATGCAAAGCAGTTGGGCATATTAAGACGTCACCCGGCCTTTACTTACAATCTCTGGATATACACAAATTCGATGGTTCCGCACACACCATGGCAATATGAATCGCGGCTCCATCAAGTCGCTTCAACTTATAGATTTTTTCTCCACGTCAGGGCGTAATATGATGTCATCCGTTTTTTTTTAGAAACTGATTGGGCGGAGAAACGGGAAAATGTTGAAAACAAGGAGCTTGCAATCTCATGTCTGCAATGCATGACATAAACCTGTAACGGTAGGAGGATGTTTCTTTCTAAAATGTAATCAAAAGGAGCGCTGCTATTTGCTAGGATATAGTCCAATAATAAAACTGAAATTATTTTCATGTTCCGCATGGTTTGATTTTGTTCGATTTCTTTGATTGATGTTGATAAAAACGTTTTTTTTTGTAAAAGGAATTCATTATTGACGCAGCGTGCTTTTTAAAAATCGCACACGCACACGCATATTTACCACTTCAATGCCGTGAACAGGAATTGCTAAAAAATGTTAGTACCAACGTATCCAGGGGAAATCCGCATCGTAAATAAACTTTTTAAACTCAAATAAGCTTAACTTTCTTCAAAGCGCTAGTTATCAATAAATATTAATCTGTAATGGACGGCTAATAGTCGTGTTCCTTCTTGTGCCACAAAATTTGCATTAATTGTTTAAGTTCCCGAACTAACCCTAATAATAAATACCTTATGGTAACTTATTTTAATAATATTTACTTTATTAAACTTATTTAACTTGCATATTAACAAGAGAGAATGCTTAAGTCGAGTTCCCCGACTATCAGATACTCGTTGTTTCTCAGCTAGTGCAAACGCCAACGGGAATTTCATATTTTTTCTGGCATATCTAAAAGTTATTTCATCAAATCGATAGAAATTTACAAGACTAATAAACATAAGTAAAAGATCAGAATATTTTTTAATCGTGTGGGAAAAGACATCAAACCATTTTTTCGAAATTGTCATATTTTCGAAATATCTGTTTTGGGTGTCTTGTGGCAACATTACGTTTTTAGAAGCTGCGTGCTTAATCTCAACATTCTAGCTTTTATAGTTCCCGTGCATACGGACAGACGTGAGCAGGTCGAATCCAGTGTATCCTTCAGCTACTCGAATAACGGATATGAAAAAGTTTACATCATTTTTTTTCATATTTATTGTGCATATCAATAGGCGTCAGATAACCTCGACCAAAAACGAAACAAATCAAAAGCAGTACAAATGGAGTTCAGTCCTCCAAAAACCGATTCCAGTGGTCCAGTAGTCTTACAGCGCAATCAACATTGCCCAGAGATATGAGCAGAGCGCGTTTGTTGCGACTGCGGTTGCTGTAGCCCATCTGAGTCAACTGCTCCACCTGGCTCTGGTAACAGTGCTGGCAGTGTCCGTCACCACCGGATCGACGGTCCTTGCACTTGGTCTGTGTTGCAGTAGAAGTCATCACCTTCGATGAGCTTTTCTGCCTGCAATCGGCATTAGGGTCGCTCTGCTTAACAGAAGATCGTCCTTTATTTACACGTCTTGGCAGAGCGCATGTCCTCGGATTTCGGATGCGCGGCATGCGAAGCCATGGGTTTGGGAGCGGGTCCTTCACCTCGAGACCGCGCTGGGGGTTCGAGGACGTTTTAGCGCCTTGTGACGCCTGCTGAAAGGCCATGGCCACGTTGTCTTCGTAGGCCTGTAGCATGCAGTAGTTCAGTCGGCTCAAGACCTTGTACCCGCCAGGCACAAACTCCATGCGTGATATGTGGAGGTCGCGGCGGCGTCCCAGCTCTTGCTTAGCCGGGCTGAAAGCCAACGAAAGCATCTCCCGTAGGTTTTGGTCGCTGTTCAAGTAGTGGCGCATGGCCGCATTCTCATCGAGCAGACTCCGGATTCGCGGATCGGCCTGTAGAAGGCTTCTCAGCACATCGGGCTCTTGTTGCAGAAAGGCTATGTGGGCCGACTGCCACGATCTCATGAGGCGCTCGCTCGGCTTGGAACGCTTTGTAGCCGCGATCGGCGTCGGCGATGGAGAGTTTGCTGCTTCCGCCCGGCAAACCACGTGCACAGTGACGCCGGAGACGATTCCCCTACTGTCGATGGTCCCCTCGTCACTCAGCACCTGGCCCGCGAAGACCAGGATGATCCGAGAAATAGCCTGCTCAAAGCGCACTGCCACCAGGACGCGCAGATTCCGGATCAGTTCGTTCTGGCGCAGGGTGACGGTTTCAACGCGACCGCTACCCTTCGCGCAGATGTCTATGGACTCTTTGGTGCTCATCCTTTAGCGCTGTGGGCGATATGTAAATAGCTCCAGAGCCAAGAGTGTTTTCTACAGTAAGACTTGTATAAAATAAAAATGACATTCGCACCGGGAGTATTTGTATACGTCGACAGCTAGTCAGAATTTAATATATTCTGTGTGAAATGTCACATTCGCTTTTGAATACAAAAAGTTGATCAGTGGACGGCACTCTAAGATGATGTGACCATGTCCGTATGTCTTTTCTTGAAATATGGTAGGTGGGCGTGTCTAAAATGTTTTTGGCAATGGTTAATAGCCAAACTATATAAATATTAAAATATTTCTTAAAAGTGATAGCGTGACCGGTTTGGTCTGCATGCGAGTGATGGAGTGTATTTAAAAAGTAATTTTGTGTCACTAAGCATATATTAGATTTGTGATATGTTGCACACTAAATCTTCACTAGCTGCCGATCTGTCCGTTCGTCTATCTGTCCGCATGAGCGCAGAGATCTTGGAAACGATGAGAGCTAGACAACTGAGGCATGTAGCCTACTTCTTTCGCTCTTACACCTTATTACACATTACATCCTTCGTTTTTTTATTGCTTTGAATCTGATTACCAATGAAATCTAAACATAGATATTGAATTTAGTATCAAGTGTTTTCTAACCTTCCTTCCTCTCATCTAGTCTTCGAATCCGACTCCAAAGTAAATAACTGGAGGACCTACACGGCAACAACATCAGAAACCCACTTGATCCCATTTAAGCAAGAGCGAGCTTAGGGAGGCTGGCTGGAACCCATAATCGACTTCAATTGAATACATTAATGTAGCACCATGGGCGCCAATACATCGAGCAGATCCGACGCGAGTCTGCTCGCCGATGACGATGGTAAGTACAGAAAGGAGGTCTATTGACCCTTGACAATAAATATAATATTTTTTACAATGCCTACTACGCGCCGAGCAACATAACTTTTATTTTTTATTTATTTTTATTCAAACTGAATAGTTTAAACAAGTGCTGTCAAAATAAAATTGCCCACAAATTAAGTAAATTTTCTGAGAATGTGCGCTAAAATCGTCCAATAGTTTTTCACAATGGGATCGAAAAACGCAGTGGGCTTAGGGCTTAAACATCTAACGCTAAGTTTGGGGAGCACATACACCCGGGGCGAACCGGAGGCAATGGAGTTTGTAGACGATCTGTGCCTGGCGAGGATATTAGGACTCCTGGAACTGCCCGATCAGATTGCTATGATGCAGAGCTACGAGCGCTGTCGTCCTCTGCTGGGAAGTATATGGCGTCACCGACTGACCAGGATCTCTCTAAACCTGCTCGAGATACCCCTTCTCGGCGATGACTTCAGGTTCCTCTTGGCTAGCGCCTGCCAGCAGCTGCATGAGCTGAGGATCAGCTTCTTAGGCAGGGAGCACTTCCAGGCGCTCATCATGCATTGTTTTCCCAATTTGTGGCTTTTGCAAGTCGATGTTCTACCCCCGTTTTTCCTGTGCCCACGGCAAAGACTTCAGTTGATTCAGATTATCCCGAAATTCCATCCCGAGGACCACTCGCTCGCAATGGGCCACATGCTGTGCGTAAAATGCCAAAGCCTAATTCCGAGTTAGAAGCCATCGGGTGTGTGCAAATAAAAGTTCATATATATATTTGTTACGAATATTTATGCACTGTGGACGAATAGGCAACACACACTATTGCCTTAATACTCATATACACTTTCCCTATCTTACGTTCCAGTCAATTTTGACCATTTCCAAATACTCCGCGCCATAGGCAAGGGCAGTTTCGGAAAGGTAGGAGCAGTTTTTGGTAATTTTAAAGAAAAAACCTCGCCTTCACAAGATATTTTTGCAGGTGTGCATTGTCCAAAAGCGGGATACCGGCATCCTGTACGCGATGAAATATGTAAGTCGGTCCGCCTGCGAAATGCGCGGAGCTCTTGGTGGCGTCATCAAGGAGGTGGAACTGCTATCGTCGTTGGAGCACCCGTTTCTCGTCAATTTGTGGTTCTCTTTTCAGGGTAAGTCTTCACAGGCACAATTCTCGAGCATATGAACACGATCGAGTATCCATCCAAGCGTTCCAAAGGAATGCGAGGATTCCAACATTGTTGGATGTAGTTACTCGTAGAGTAAAAGGGTATACTAGATTCGTTGAAAAATAAGTAACAGGCAAAAGAAAGAGTTTCCGGCTATATAAAGTATATATATTCTTGATCAGAATCAATGGCCGAGTCGGCCTGGCCCCGTCCGTCCGTATGTACGTCGAGATCCCAGGAACTATATAAGCCAGAAGATTGAGATTAAGCATATATGTAGATCCTAGATCTTACATAAACGCATCGCAAACCGCCCAAAACTGCCGAGCCCACTCTTCAAAAATGTTTTGAAATTTTTTTATTTTTGTATTAGTATTGTGCACTTCCATCGATTTGCCATCAACCGCCCAAAACTACCCCATATATTGCAAAAAATATTGAAATTTCTCGTTCACACTTCGAACTGAGTAACGGGTATCTGATAGTCGGGGAACTCGACTATAGCATTCTCTCTTGTTTTCTTACACTATAGATTCTTGAAAATTTCTTATTGACATATTTATTGGAATTGTAAGAGCTTCAGATTATAGCGAAGCGTATGCGCTCAAAACAGTAATGTTTCACCTGTAAACGAAAATAAACCGTTATACTCTGTGTAACGGGTATAGAAACGCCAACATTGTTGTGTTCCTTTGAAACCCCAAGGAGGAAATAACAAAATAATTGTTCTTTAGGGAGCCAGCTGTGTTCTACATCGTGCCCCCAACGTACATATTTCCATATTCAAGTCAAGAACAAATTTATGAAAGTAGGTAGATGGTGCTACCTTCGCCAAGGCTGCTCCAGCTTAGCGGCTCCTAGCTTTTATTTAAAGCACCGCTCTCGCCTGATTCTGCTATCTGTCTTTTACTGATTGTCAATCAATCAAAATGCAAATTAACTTACAGCATTTCTTTTGAAGCCCGGCCACAGAGCACTCATACCCCCCAATCCTCCTGCTTCTTACAGATGAGGAGGATTTGTTTATGGTCTGCGACCTGTTGACTGGAGGGGACTTAAGATATCATTTACAGAACCGAGTGAGTTTCCCCATGACAACTCCCCCACCTCTACATCCTTGTGTACGTACTCCCCATTCCATTCCTAGGTGGAATTCTCCGAGCAAAGTGTGGCCTTATTAGTGTGCGAGCTCGGCAGTGCATTGGAGTACCTGCAGGCGAATCGAGTAGTTCACAGGGACATCAAGCCCGACAACATTTTATTGGACGATGCGGGTAAGTCTGTGCAGAGTGGACAAAAACCAGGCAACTGGAAGCGCTGGAGCAGATGATATGATGCCTGAAAAGTGGGCAAATTTTAGTATTTACAAACTACTTTCGGAATAATTTGTAACCTTTGGAAATTAATTAGATCATTCTGTCATGGCTACTTAATCCCTTTCCAAATATTAGTTTTAAATGTACAAAACTCTTTCGACCGAGATACATTAATATGTACATCATTTATAGGACATGCTCATTTGACTGATTTTAATATTGCAACGCGTTTGCAAAAAAATGCCTTGGCCTGCAGTATGTCGGGGACCAAGCCCTACATGGCTCCCGAGGTGTTTCTGTGTGCCCTGGACGAAGTGGGTGAGAAATTGATCTATTACTATATATTACATATATAAGATCGACGAGTATTGTACATGTATCAATGCAATGAACATTTTTAAAAAAGAACATCATAGTTACACTTTTGCACAATCATAGTATGACACCTTTTGGCATAATTGTGTATTTCGGCTTATTCATAATAAAAAAAAGGTCAGTCTTCGACTAGCTCTTGTCGAACGCGGATGTAAAATCTTCTATTCTCTCTGAGAACATTTTGGTGTACATTAAATATTTTCTGTTTTCTTCTTTAATTGTGATATTCGCAAAAAACTACAATCAAACGTTCAAGTGATGCAATTGGCGATGCTGAAGCATCTGCCGTTGAAAAAATGCGTACTAAAAGGAATAAACCACTAGTGGAGCGCCAGAACGAACGGGGCTCCAAGCAATTTACAAATTATTTTCGTCCACTACAAACTTTAGACGATGATAATGATGATAAACCTATTGAAACGGACACACTTGATGAAATAATAATCAAACCACCTCCTATAACATTAATTAAACAAAATACAAAATTTGTACACGAGCTAATGGCTAAAATTAAAACTGATGATTACTTTATTAAAACCATCTCAATTGGAATTAAAATATTTTTACCAAATATGGACTGTTTCAATGCAGCTTGTAACCAACTCAAGGAACATAACTGTGAGTTCTACACGTACGATACTAGATCAAACAAGCCATACAAAGCCATTTTATCCGGGCTGGATAAACTACCAATTGAAACTGTCAAATCCATGCTACAAAACCTAGGATTACAATGCACCGAAGTCAAAATTGTGGAAAAGAAAACTAAGTCTGATCATGAATTATTACTGTACATTGTTTATTTCGTAAACAAAAGTATCACAGTAAAGGAACTGCGCAAAAACTTTATGTATGTCAACCACACTAAAGTACGCTGGGAGTATAAAGTGAAATTGCAGAATAAAATTACTCAATGCTACAATTGCCAACTATTTGGACATGGATCAAATAATTGTTCAGTTAAAACATCATGTGCCCATTGTGCTGGATCACACCAGACTGCCGTATGTATGGACGTAAACAACAAAAAATGCGCTAACTGTAAAGGCGACCATCCATCGACAGAACTGACATGCCCATGCCGAATTTCTTATCTCAATTTACTTTCCAAACGCTCATCACAACGCATTGGAAGAAATAACTTGGAAGCTCATGGAATGAGGAATTCTAAGCAACACATCGCTCCATCTGCTCTCTTTGGAAATCAACCCCAGATCTCATTGCCTACTCAAACTAAGAGAGTGCAACAACTCAACTTTGGTAGCTATAGTAATGCACTCACCAATATTCATACTTTGCCTAATCCCAAAGCAAATATCACAAATGAAACTAATCTCTTTTCATGTGAAGAGATAAATTCTCTTTTGTCTGAATTAATAACAAGACTTAATGAATGCTCCAATAAGGGAGAGCAATTTCAAGTAATTTCTCAGTTAGCGATTAAGTATGTTTACACAAACAAATAATTTTATTGATAATTTGAATATTATGGCATGGAATGCTCGTGCCGTTAGAAACAAACGTATAGAACTGATCAAGTTCTTAGAAAATAATCACATTCACATAGCACTTATAAATGAAACGTGGCTGACTCATAGTGACCGTTTTAATATACCCGAATACACTATATACAGAAATGACAGGAAGGAAAGTAGGGGAGGCGGCGTTGCCATTGCAGTTAGTAACACATTGATACATGAACAAATACCCTGCATTAAAAGTCATGTTATTGAAAATGTAGGTATACAAATCAACACTGACTCTAATTCCAGTCTAAAAATTTACTCTATTTACTTTGCTGGAAATACTTCAAAATGTATTCCTAGTTCATGTGATTTATCTTGGGACCATAATCATTTAAAAAGTTTGTATAGATCTGATCTCCTTAAGATCTCACAAATAAATGGAAATTTTCTAATTTGCGGGGACTTCAACTCGCGCCACAGAGCATGGAAGTGTACCCGAGCCAATGGTTGGGGCAAAATTCTCAATGAACTTTCAGATCTGGGAAAATTCAGTATTTTGTACCCTACGCAACCCACATATATTCCGCATAACCATAAAGCAAAAGCATCAACATTGGACCTATGCCTCACTAATATCCCTAACCAGCTGGCTAATCCAGCAGTAATGCAAGAGCTTTCCTCTGATCACCTACCAGTGGTTATTAAATACTCTACAAATTTTATGCGCAATGTAAAAACATATCCGATTTTGGGAAGGGCAAATTGGGCGCTTTTTAAGAGAATTATAAATGAAAGGCTGATGGTTGAAGAGGTGGTTGTCAACTGCTCACAGATATCGACTTTGGATATTGATAATTTAATCGGCTCTTTCACTAGAGTAATCAATTATGCCTTTCTTAAAGCAGTCCCTCATAAACCTATACATCACTCCAAGCTTACACTCCCTGTACATATAACTGAATTATTTAAAACAAGAAATATTATCCAAAGACAATGGTTTAGGTCACGTCATCCATTATTAAAATCAAGATGTGATCATTTAAATTACATCATACGAAAAGAGCTTTTCATATATAATAATGCAAAATGGAACAATAAACTTCAAAAGCTGGATAAATGCAGCAAACCCTTTTGGAATATAACCAAAGCAATTAAAAAAAGAAAACAAATTGTTCCGTGTCTAAGTAAAGCTGATGAAATATACGCTTCTGGAAAAGAAAAAGCGAATATTCTTGCTGATGTCTTTCAACTGAAGCATAATCTGACACATTCATATTCAAACCAAAATACAATTGACCAAGTCAAAATATCTTTACAATCTATAGCTGAAACCCCAAACAACATCGCAGAAATTTGTAGAGTCACTTATCCAGAGGTTTTTTCAATTGTAAAAGCTCTCCATACTAGAAAATCTCCTGGAATTGATGGAATACCTAATATATCCTTGAAAAACCTTCCTACAAGCGCCATTAATCATATTGTTAACATTGCCAATCACTGTCTTCAGGCAGGCTATTTCCCACGGGATTGGAAGATAGCAAAAATAGTTCCAATTCTCAAACCAGGAAAACCTCCTGATAACCCTGAAAGCTACCGACCAATAAGCCTATTAAGCGGATTGTCCAAGATTCTGGAAAAATTAATTAAATTGAGATTGGTGAAATTTTTGGACATACACAACACACTACCAACGGTACAGTATGGTTTTAGAAATGGTCTAAATACCATACTGCCGACCTTAAAACTAAGAAATTATATTAAAGAAAGTATCCAATCCAAACAATCTGTAGGGCTGGTTACACTTGATATTGAGGCTGCATTTGATACTGTATGGCATGACGGACTGCTGCACAAACTAAAGATGATTGGAACTCCCATATACCTCATTAAAATAGTTCAAAATTTTTTGACACATCGATACTTTAGCGTTAATTTGAACAGTAGTCAATCTGCTAGACGAATTTTAAATGCAGGTGTGCCACAGGGTTCTGTCTTAGGGCCTACATTGTTTAATATTTTTACACACGATATTCCACAAGCTACAAACTGTGTACTTTCACTGTTTGCTGACGACGCCGCTGTCTACAGTGCTGGTTTCTCGTACAGCGAGATAAATCAATCCATGCAGAGTTACTTAAATGAATTAGACATATATTACAAAAAATGGAAAATTAAAATTAACCCTAATAAAACGAATGCTATATTTTTTACAAAAAGAAGGAAACCTCGTTATCTTCCTGATAGACAGTTGCGAATACTAGACTCTCCAATACAATGGGTTGACAACATTCGATATTTGGGTATAATTTTTGATAAAAAACTAACATTTAAATACCACATCAACAACACAATTATGAAAGTTAATAAAATTATTTGCACACTGTACCCTCTAATAAATCGTAAATCTAAATTATCAATATCCAATAAGATCATAATTTTTAAAACAATTTTTAATCCAATATTAATGTATGGGTCACCTGTTTGGGGTAGATGTGCTCAAACTCATATCAAAAAACTTCAAATATGCCAAAACAAGCTGTTAAAATTAATAATGAACTTACCTTATTACACAAACACTAAGTACCTACATATAAAAGCAGGTGTACAAAAAGTTCAACAAAAAATACAATATTAACAATCTTTTGTTTCAAGTCTTAGTTTTTAAGTTAGTTGTAAGTCAATTAAGGTTTTTCTTCTCCCTTGTTTTCCTTAATAAATAATAAATATTGTTACACAAAAAACTAAAAACAGGTCAACTAGACATAATTAATAAATATTTCAGATGAAAGCCTTAGCTAAACACTGTAAATACCTAATTATACCATTAGCTTTAATGAAATGTACATATATATATAAGGGATAAAGCACAAATAAATTAATTAAATTAATTAATAAAAAAAGGTCTTTTGCTCGGATGGGCTGACTGGGATGGATGATTGGAGAAGATGCTATTATTTTGATTCTATATATTTTGATCAGAAATACTTTTCGAGTTGGTCTTTTTATCGTACTTCTTGCTCATTACCATCAATAAGACAACATCAGTGACCATCGCCTGGCCAAATTCCAAGGCTATCATCGCTTATAGAGTACTCTTTTGTCTCCATATAATTTCAGCTGGCTATAGCTATCCGGTGGACTGGTGGTCACTTGGAGTCGTCGCCTACGAAATGCGGGGAAACATCCGACCCTTCGTTGTGCACTCGAACACCCCACTAGCGGAGATCAAGAATATATTGAACACCCCCGTGCACTATCCGCGCTACTGGAGCAGCAACTTCGTCGATCTGCTGCAGAGGGTGGGTTGGATCGCACTGTTTTAACACACTAACACACACTTTATGACTATTGTAGTTACTTTCCACCTATCCGGGTGCTAGGATCAGTACAAGGCAGGAGCTGCATCAAACGCCCATGTTGCGCAACATTGACTTCCAGAGGGTGCTCGAGAAGAAGATCAAACCCATCTATAAACCTCCCGAAGACCACCTCAACTGTGATCCTTGCCTAGAACTGGAGGAAATGATTGTAGAATCGCGGCCCTTGCATAAAAAGAAGAAGCGCCTGGCCAAGCAGAGGTCAGCACAACGCGACAGCGATCCAGAGACTGCACTGGTCAAAGAGTTCATCGTTTACAACCGCTACAAGGAGTTGAAGCGCAAAGCCATGGAACAAAAGGAAAACGACTGGCAGCGCGAACTGGAACTGGCCATGGCCAACTCCATCGTGAACAGCTTGGCCCCCATCCAAGAGAAACCCGCCGCCTGCGTTGTGCACGACGGCGACTGTGCGACCGCATCATCCGCAGTCGCCCAGTTAAAGGGCGAGAGTATTGAGTTCATTGATCGCACTCCTTCACCGCAGATTAAAGAATCGGCTGGCAGCAGACTTGACATGCCGCAGAGTCCGTTTCAAAAATAAAACCTAGGACGCGGTTGATAAGCAACAGGTTTCAAACTGCACAAGAACCAGACCCACTTGCGCAACGATGACTTGTCAGCCATCCATCCATAAAGACCAGAACCTATTTTTCGAACTCCTGTAAACTTCATTTTGTGTACATGCGCATATTATATACAGAACTATGACATTTTATAACTTTTAAATAAAATAGGTCTAAGCTACCTTTGTACATATTAGATTTAAGTCTAAAAGCAAAATAAACGGGTAATTTTCGGTCAAGTTTATTTTTACGATTTTTTTAATTTTTATTTCAAGTTATATTTCATTCATGTTTCATATTTTTTTTTTGTAATGCCTTTTGTGTATAAAAAAAGGGTAAATAATTATGTTCTGCCTTGTATAATTATGTTCTGCATTGTATAATTCTTGCTTTCACACATTTCTTGTTCTTCTGTTAAAAATATTATTAAATTTATTGATGTTTGCGGTGAAAGTTGGAAAAGACTAACCAAATGCAACATGTAAATATTTTGTTAATTCATTTTTTCTTACTCGCGGTATTTCTCATTTATAGGGCATTCCTATTAGTATTACATTTTAGAACATTACTTCAACTTCAACGCACTCAACTTCAAGCCCTATTACTAGCAGCTCAACTGCTTAACAGAGATACAGCAAAACGATCTTATTGCTGAGGTGTGAAATCAAATTAACAAATATTCAGAAGTTCTAATTCAGAATTGTAACAAGTCACAAGAAGTTAGTAAAAGGATTATTTAGAAGAAATGGTGTTCCACTTTGCATTTGTGGAACGAGTATTTCTGCAATCGTTTTAATTTTCTTAGGCAAAAAACAAATGCAATTGTTTAGAAAAAGCGTCAATGATTTGTGTTCTCGTTAGAAAGAGTTGCGTTTGATTTTCTTGTTGGTTAGAATAATGACGGAGAAGAAGAAACTACAAGCTGCAAAACATGATATTCAGTGTATGCACAAGTGTAATTGCCAGCGTGTATTTAGTGAGTGTGTATTTTGAGTGTACTTTGTGTTTGTTCGGAGTTCGCTTTCTATTTGTTTTTTGTTTGGTATTTCCCGATTTTTTCTAAACAAAATGTTACTTTTTTTCGTTGAACTCCAAACATTGCGCTGTCGGCGGAAGTCCGCCGCGACCGTTCATTGGCTGCGCCAAGCGCAAAGTCATACTATACTGTGGTGGTGTCGACAGCTTCGATGCGTGCACCACCCACGTCGCCTCCTGCCACAGTTACGGCCTCCCCTCCGTTTTGCGCGTCTGCTTTTCCATCCTCGCCTGCACCGGCATTGGCACCAGTGGAGCTAGCACTTTTCTTCTCGCCAAATTGGATCAGTTCTACGTTGACGAGAATAGTCTTGGTCTGCACAGGCGTTGCAGTCTCAGCTGACTCTGCTTTCTCACCGCCCTCCCCTGCGGCGGCAGCTGGGGCTGTCTCGCCACCAGTGGTAATGGTGAGCGAGAGATCGTTGAGAGACTTCAACACCTTGTCCATGTCGTCCTGGGTACTGGGAACCCCCTTGCGGTTTCCAAAGTGCAGGAAACACTTTCCGAAGTGTCCTAAAGAGAAGGTATAGTTAGCGTAGAGCTTTTAAACCAAATATAAGTGACATACCCTTCCAAGAAATTGACATCGGAGTGCATTCGCGTTTGCGGAGCTCCGACTTTAAGTCCTTGACGCGAATATCACGAGACAGATTTGTCAACTTAATGCAAAAATCACTGTTCTTGTTCTTCTTTGAACGACGCTCATCAGTGCCAGCCTCTGGTAACTTACGATCATCAGTTTTAGCACCTGCTTCCACACCAGACTGATCGCCCTCAGACTAAAATTACGTTGATTAGGCTGGCTTCGGCTGTCATATTTAAGCTACTTACCTTAGTTGTACGTCTGCGGCGATTGACGAAACGACCTTTGCGCCGCGGAGTGCGTTTCTGAGCAGTCTCCTAAAAATGCAGAGTTAAAAGTTACTCAATAGTGCCGACAGTGTGGTGGATTCGACTTACGCCCTGCGGCTGTTCGTTGTCAGTCTGCGAAGTGGTGCGACCTGGGTTTCCTCGTTGGATGCGCCGGCGCACAGGCCCACGGCGGCGTCTGTTGTTTTGATGTTGCTCCACATCGGTGTCTTCCTCCTTGAGGGATATGGATTTTCCCGCCTTCTCCTCCCTTTCCTTAAGCTGCTGCAGCACGGGCAATATTTTTAGACGGCGCTCGGACAGCAGCTCCCAGTAAACGCCATTGGGGAAAGACAAGCGCTTTGGCACCCTGATTATTTCTGTGGGTGTTGCAATGATATCAACTGGCGTATCGTACTTCTGGAATAGATTCGGGGGCAGTGAGTCCACCACCTGCATGTCGTGCACGATTGTGACAATAATTGTCTTCGGTGTAATGGCTCCCAGTTCAATAAGGAGGCCGATGTCCAGATCAGCGAAACCATTTCCGCGTCCAATGCGGTAACCCTCGCGTGACACTACAACAGAGCCAATAACCACGATGTCCAGCTTCAGACCGCTGTCCAATCCAATTTCCGAGCGAAACTTTTGAATATCTTGAACGCGCAGAGCCTCCTTTTTCTGCTCCTCGGTGGCATCGGCCAGCACATCTACCTTTAGGCACAGTGCAGAAGATTCGCGGGTGCTGGGCAAGTATACGGACTTGTCGGCCAGCAATGCCAGTTCCTTAAACTCATGCAAGACGCGATCGATGTTCACCTTGATGTGCTCTGCAATACGGGAAAGAGTGATAATTGGTGCACTGAAAACGGGGCTGTGGTACTCCCTTACGTGCTTTCTTGAACTCCTCTTCATTGGCAAACAAGGCAGCAGCCTTATCGGCACCCACGAACGAAGGAATTCGGTTAAATATGTTGTTGAATCCAATGCCAACCTTGCCCTCTTGGATCTTTTTCCAGGTCTGCACGCGCAGCGAGCGCTTTGTGGGCTCTATGGGCTGAGCTGTAACGACATGTTTGTTACAATAATATGCTCCAATAACATAAACAGATGACTAAAAGAAACATATTTTAGTTTATTGCAGCGGTGAGCTCATTTGTATTTGTGTTAGTGATAGCTAGCCTTCATTAAATCAAGCCACATTCCATTCCAGAGCTGATCTGTAGGTATGATAACGTGCGGACCCAAGCGATTCCCCAACTTCTCGGACATGTTAGTTTTTGTTAGGGGAGGTTGACTGTAAAAGTGCGAATCAAATGTGCTGAATAGCAACACAGCCGCTGCCCTTATCGTCTGTAATGAACGCGTGTTATCACGCTAGTTGGCGCTGGACTAAAAGTGATACCGCGGCTGATATACCGGTTTCCACGCCCAGTAATCAGATGTGAAAGTGACCCAAACATACACCAGCAAACGCCGGCCCGTATCATTGAAAACAAAAATCTGCATGCAAAATCGGGACGGCAGGGTTGCCACCTGTGCTGGTTAAAGAACACACGTCAACATGCATGTGTGTGCGCTTGTTGAATTGAAACTGAAGTATGAATTGGCCGCTAAAACTATTTCGGCCGTCTTTCTTGGCGGGTTCAATGAGAAATACAAATTAAGAACCCATATCCCGATATTAACGCATGACCAATAAGTTGGCAACGCTTCGACACGCACACACTCGCACGCACACATTTCTGGGCGATGAGCGCATCGACTCGCGAATTTCTCAATTAATATGTATTCGTATGAGCAGTGCCGCGAGCGTGTAGTGGTGTCGGGCAGCGCGGGGCGCAAGCGAGCGGGTGAATTGACACTGCGAGCACAGAATCTCGAAATCGAAATCGGCCAAGAGCACCGAAAATGATTCATTTCACTTTTTGTAATTGTGGGAAGAATGCGCGCAAAGATGACGTAATTAGTGTCAACAACAAGCAACTTCGGCGTTTCGGCAACTCTTATTTACAGCTAGGGTCTCCTAGAAATAAATATGGCGGAATTCGACAATCTTCCGCTTCTACACTGGCACCTAGAAAATGGCTGAATCGGGCACCTGCCCCTCTGGAACATGGGTATTCACTTTGGATGCCCAGCGAGCAAGGCGCGGCGCGGCGCAAAACATTTATGGAATCACCAGCACTCGCGAGAATTACACGCAATTTTCGTCGGCGAGCGGGCGGGGTAGTAGGGCAGGCCACTTACTTGTCGAAGACACCTCCTGCGCGGTGTTTCCGCCGTTCTCCGCGGCGACAGCGGGGGCTGCGTTGCTTTGGTCCTCCATCGAATCGCTCGCCAATTGTGTTTTAGTTCTGCTCACAATTTTTTACCGGCTCAGGCTACGGCTACACAGTTCACAGTTCACAAGCAACGTCTACCGTTCTCCGCTGGCTTCCAACAAACCACGTTTGAAAATTGACGTTTCTCTGGTGACGTAAAAAAACATCGCCGATGCGATACATCGATACATTTCGTATAGAGTTGCTTGCGATGGTTCTAGCTAAAAATATAATAAAAGTTATACATCTGAGCTTATACACGCCACCGACAATATACATTAGATCTACATGCAAGTCCATCATCTTTTTTCGCTTCAATTGTTATATATTATTTTAATAAACATCGAGTACCACCCAGATAGTTCGGTAAAATTGTAAGCTGTGATCACTGCGAATAAGGTATTAAAAACTAAAAATAGATAAATTTTATATTATTTTCTTTATTTATGTTTCTTGTAGATAAAGGAATCGAAGGATAAACTATAATTAACACAGGCTCCTGCCCCGGCTTAGGATTTTCTAAATGTAACTCTTCTGCAAGGTCCCTAAGGAATGTTTTATATAAAAATATAAAAGAATCTTTAGTGATGCGACTAAGACTATGTAATAAACAAAAAAAACAAGATGGAATGCTATAGTCGAAATCCCCGACTATCAGATACCCGTTACTCAGCTAGTGTGAATGCGAACGCGAAATTTCATTAAAAAAAACAAGAGGGAACGCTATAGTCAAGTTCCCCGACTATCAGATACCCGTTACTCAGCCAGTGGGAATGCGTTTTTAGGGCGTTAGAATGGGTGTGGTAAAAAGTTTCTTGGCAAATCGATAGAAAATTTCAAGACTAATTAAATTATGAAACAATATCAACACATTTTTTAAAAGTGTGGGCGTCACAGTTTTGTGCGGTTTGTGGGCATTAGAATGGGCATGGCAGCATGGGTCAACAAACGTGAGCCGCGTCTCTAAAATCTGTATGCTTAATCCCAACCTCTAGATTTTATAGTTCCTGAGATCACGACGTTTATACGGACAGACGGATAGACTCGGCTATTGATCCGGATTATATATAATATATATCCCTTATATAGTCGGAAACGCTGCTATCTGCCTGTTACATACTTTTCTAGTACGAATCTAGTATACTTTTTTACTCTACGAGTAAGGAATAAGAATAATACACACGACTTTAGAAATTCAATCCTAATACTGTTTATTTTATAACCTACTATTAAACTTTTAAGTATGTACAGTCAATAACAGTAATATTAGTGATAGGTGCCAACCAAGATATCATCGTATGGCCTGTGACATGTGCAATGGGGTCACCATTAGGGTAAGCTCCGCGTCCTTTAAATTTGCCCCACGCAAATTTGCCTCCTGCAAGTCGCTGCCAGAAAGATTGCATTTTTCCAAGTCGGCACCTGCTAACACCGCAGCTCGCAAATTACAGTTCTTCATATTGGCGTTCTTCAAATTTGCCACACGTAAGTTAACACCGGCCATGTTGCTGCTTTCCAAACATGCTCCTTTGAGGTTAACACCCTCTAGATTAGTTCGAACTCCTGTTGGGTCTTCAAAATTACACCCACGCAAGTTTGCACCTTCCTGAAAGATTAGGCAGATTAGTTTTCTTAGCTAATTGGATGGCGTAAATCTGTTACAACTAGTTTCACAAATGATGTGATTATTTAATAGCGTTTTCTGTTAAACCTGTGCTTACCATATTGGCGCAAAGTCCCCGCACTGACACTAGTTGGGCACATTCCAAGTTTGCGTACTGAAGATCCGCCCGTTCAAGACAGCAGTAGTTAAGATTGGTGTGGGACAAATTGCAGTGAGACATGTTGGCATACTGTGAAGGAAAAGGGATAGTCTTTAGTATAATTATTGTCTTCAACTTGATAGATCTCCACCAATAATTTTCCATTTTTTTCCGGACGAAAATATCTCCTTTACTGCGTAGCAAACTACAATAATATTAAAATGCAGTCGTGTTACGGCGTTGGAAAGACTTAAAATGTTGTATTACACAATGTATGCATTGAAATGAAATTCGTTTGCGCACACCTTGAAGTTAATGTTGCGAAAATCTAGCTTTCGTAGATCGGCCCCAGACAGATTAACGCCTTGAAAGCGCAGCTCCGTTATCACGGAGGTCTGAATGATGGCCTTGATGACGTCGTTGCGCGTCAATGGTCTGTCCCCCAGCGGCGTCTCCTGCTGTCCCAGGCGTTCCTCCAAATGGGTGACAAGCGAAAAGATTCCGAAGAACCGCGCCTCCTCCAAAACACCCAACACACTGATGTTCGAATCGCATACGAATTGTCCGTGGCGGAGGTAGTTGATGATCGGCTCGAAATATCGAGGACTTCGATCAATCAGGTATGCTCCCTGCTCGTCACGCTCGCTGGGCTTCATGCTGCCATTTTGCAGGAACATCCTAGCAAGCATTGAATCCGGTTCTCTGCCCACCAGAGTGTCGATGGTAGTGGCGTAGATTTGTCCACCCACGTTCAGTTTGACCCAACGATTGGGAGCGAATCCGCTAGCGGCGACGAAATCGCCGGCTGCCGGTGCGGCGTCGTCTTTTCTGGCTCCGGAACCACTCTCCTTCAGATCACTATTCATTTGATTGGGAAGTTTAAAAAATTTCCACAATGCCTGGCAATTCTCAGCTGCTTTATCTTCCCGTTCTTCCCCCGTCATTCCATTAAAGTCGTCGATTAGGGCTGTTCACACGAGGCCGCAACAGCAGCAGCGTTACATTTAATAGTTGTGTGAATTATGAGATATTGGTGAATTTAGCTAATAATTTAAATTAATAATTTAACGAAGAGAAGAAATAGCTCAAATAAACAATTATCAGAAAACTGGATATGTCTTATCTTATTACTGTCCATTAGCTACAAAACATATTATTATTTGAAATTTAATATTCATATAACGATGATTTAATATTCATATAAGATGGTATAAAATAACAAGCGAATTGAATTATGAAGAACCAATTTTCAGATGTGAAAATAAAAATATTTGTGGACATTGGACATTGCAAGCAGAAAACTATTAAAACCATAAAAGGTGTTTTACGAATGCATTTTAAATTACCAATTGATTGGTTAGAAGTGTAAACCCTCAATTTTTGTTTTGACATTGGGCGCCTGTGCAAAGAGTGTTATAGTTGGCAATCGACACCGATAGTTTGTCATCGGGAAGCTGGTATATGTAAATACAAAATAAATTATAAAAATTGGCTTCCACATAATTGAGAAGGTCGCTGAAAGCGTACGAATAAACCCCGCAAATAACCAAATGTCTGCCGCCGAGACAGGTCCAATAGCCAGCGGCAGTGCGGTGTCCACTGGACAGCGCGGTGTCAGCCGAGTACTTGCCAAGTTGTCCCAGTCTCTGGCAGGAGGAGAATTCTATGAAGCGCACATGATGTATAGGACGCTGTATTTTCGGTAGACTATTTGTATAATCCGTGCAAGGAAATGCAATCCAATAAGAAATTCGATTCCTTAGGTATACGGCGCAGAAACGCTATCAGGACTGCCTGGAACTGCTCTTTGATGGAGCACAGCAGCTTATTGCCAAGGAACAGGAAAGCAGCGCCGCGGACCTATGTCTCCTTCTGGTGGACACGTTAGAGAAGCGAGGACCACAGGCGGAAGATACCGACAACTTCCTGTGGGTTCCACGCCTAGGGGCTTTGATCCGCGGCCTTAACTCCGCGACTGTAGAGCGCGAAACCCTTATTGTGAGTCTTTGACATTATTAAACGCGACTTATACCGGCAATGAAATTTTTTTTCCTTTAGCAACGGACCATTAAGTGGAGCACGGCCTTGCATGGCCAGTATGGCCACCCAGTGCTCCATAAGTTAATTGCGCACGTGTTTTGGACCGAGGGCAACATTGAGTCGGCTCGTCACCACTATCTACTCTGCCAGGATGGCAGCCTATGTGGGCGAGTGCTAATTGAAATCAGCCAGAGCAGGGGCTTCCAGGGCGAGATGGACTTGTTTCTGGTACAAGCTGTGCTGCAGCAGCTATCCCTTAAGGATCGGAAAACTGCAGAGGACACGTTCACTGAGTACACACGCTACCACGCCAAGCTGCTTAAGCATGAGTTCCCCTATAAGGAACCGCTGGTCAACTTCTTGTACTTCCTATTCCGTCTTATTGACGCGAAGCGTGTGGCTGGGTTTCGGGCCTTACGCAAGCTTTACGATCCATCCCTAAAGCGCGACACGTCTTTTCTAAAGTACGTAGCCAAGATTGGGGTGCTGTATTTCGACGAGCATCCGGAGGCTGCTCATTCTGGCCCGCCCGGGTTGGGCGGAATGTTTGGTGACATATTCAATCGCCTTATGGCGGGCTTTGAGGAAGATGATGCGGACGATCATGACACGACCCTGAGGCGGCAAAACGAGAATAACGAACTGGAATAGCATGTATGCATTAATGAAGCATACCGAAGAGGGATCCTTTGTTGCTGGTCTTTTTGGTTGCTCAAAGTCAATGAAGTTCTTTGCCACAAAATCATCGGGCTATTTTGTTATAACTTTAAATTGCTGTATGCTAAATAATTTTAAATAAGCGTATGGTCTTGATTATGCAAATTATAAAAAAATAGTTATTCAAACAAAAATCACTATGACAAGTTCTCAAAAATCTTGTTTTGGGAATATCTTTTGAACTGGTAATTGGATTTTTGTGCTTTTGTAGTGCTTGCCTCCTACGCACAATATCCGGGTGCGCTTCGTCACAACGTGAAAATACATCGCGATACATCCCATAGTCGACATTTCGAGGATGCAATTAAAATGGGAAAAAATTGTAAAGAAAAATTAATTAATTGAAATATTTGAAAAGTTTTATAATTTTATAACATTTGTATTTCCAAAAATAAATAACCAGCATCGAAAGTCGACATTGAATATGCGGGATCAACCCGGCTTGTAACATAAAAGCAGAATCCCTTATTTAGGTGTAGTATAATTTGTTCTCATTTCCCTCCGTTTTTGTGTTATTCTGTATTGGCGGAAGAATTCAGAAAAGTTGTTTTTCCAAATTTAAATTATGTATATTTTAAGTCAGTAGTGGACTAGGTAGTAGAATTCGAATACGTGTGAATATTTCGTAAGTAGGTCAATCGTTTTTAAAAATTATACAATGTATCTAACTTGTCCTTCTGGAATCGACGGCTTAAAAATAATACGACGAAATCCCAAAAAAATATTTATGTTGCGATATAAGTGTGACCAGCACAAGGGTAAGTTAGCGTCGACCTGGAAAATACAATCTGAGATCTGGTCCGTCCGAAAAATCATTGAAAGTGCCCTGGTAGAATAAATCAGATTGGGTTTATTTAGTTAGTTTTATTTTCGTTGAACCACCCAAAATAAGAGTAAAGTTGAGAAACGCTCAGAATTAAAGCCACAACCTTTAACCGAAAAGGCCAATCACCGCACAACAAAGCCGAGTGAGAGCAAAGTAAGCAGGACCTTAAGGTTGGGCCTCTGTGCATCGATAAACATAGGACATTGTGTTATACTTTCAGCGAAATGGCCGACAAAGCTGCAGCGCCCTCTGTGGACTGTGCGGCGCCATCTGTGGACTGTGCGACGCCTGCAATACCAGCCGTGGAGGATCACACCACGCTGACCGTTCCACCTGCTTCAGCGAACAAAGCCACGGACGCTTCCACTTCCACTGCCGTCCAAGTGGCCGTCGATGGGGGGGAGCCGGAACGCTGCTGCTGGATCTGCTTCGCCACCGATGAGGACAACCGTCTGGCGGCGTGGGTGAAGCCCTGTCAGTGCCGCGGCACCACCAAGTGGGTGCACCAGAGCTGCCTCTACCGCTGGATCGATGAAAAAACCCAGAAGGGTAACGCTCTACGCACTGTATCGTGTCCGCAGTGCCAAACGGAGTACATCATAGTGTTCCCGCAGATGGGCAAGCTTGGAGGTGCTTTAGAGGCAATAGATAACCTCATCAAGCGCCTGAGCCCCTTCCTGGCGGCTGGTTTCTTCGTGGGCTCCCTCTACTGGACAGCAGTAACTTACGGAGCAGTCACATTTTTACAGGTACAACCTATCATTTTTAATCAGTTGTCATGCTAAGAGAATTAATTGTCTGTAGATTGTCGGACATGAGCACGGCATGTCCATAATGGAGTCTGGAGATCCGCTCGTTCTCCTTATTGGGTTGCCGGCTATTCCAGTGGGGCTTGTGCTTGGTCGATTGATTCGCTGGGAGGATGCATTGTTGCGTCTTATTCGAAACCGCGGGACGGTGGTGCGGAAGTTTCCTTTTGTAAGCCTTATTTATCCGAACCTGTAAGTGCATCAACAATGTCAGGGTTAGCAGACTTTTATTACTTTACATTTAAGCAGCAGCCAGGAAGAGGAACAGCAAAGCATCAGCAATCCGGCCACACCGGCTCTCTCTGACCCTGTCTCAGCCACGAGGGTCTTCTGCGGCGCTCTCTTGCTGCCCACCATATCGTCGATCGTGGGACGTATTCTCTTTGACACGGTTGATAACACATTGCATCGTACTCTGCTTGGAGGTCTGACCTTTATAACGGTCAAGGGAATTCTGAAAATTTATTTGAAGCAGAAACAGTACGGCCGCCGCAAGAAGCGCCGAATTGTGGACTACACTGAGGAAAATATTCGGAACTTCATGCACCGCAACAATAACTCGGCAGCAGCGGCGCGGCAGGAAAGGCTGCCCGAGCAGAGGCCAGTGCCACCAGCGGAGCGAAGGGACGCTGTAATCACACGTCAACGCGGCGATAGTGGTGGTAGCGTTGTCTAGAAGTAATTGGATTCAACTGTAGGGCCACTTATTTTCTACGAGTTATGGTTTGTTTTAAGTTAATTGTTTTACCTCTTGCACTTTCAAGACGCTCACATCACCACCTAATTTAGGTGGACAAAAATTTTTAATTGTCTGCAGATAACAAAGCTAAATTTATTGTTAAAGTACACTGTTTAATGGCCGGAAAATAAATGTACATTAAAACGCTGACGCTGACTAGCCCTGGAAAATAATTTGTGAAAAATCCGCCATGTCCTTGCGTAGATATAACATTGATATAGAAGATAAAGGATTTATATATGTATATGCTTCCACACCTTTGAATTTATACGTTACCTTTTTTATAAATTAAAAAGTTGCCTCTGTAAATAAATAATACCCTCGGCTGTGGGTGAAGTTTAACTATTTAGTATATTGTACAGAAAAGCTGTAGTGATCATTCATTGCTATCCAAATTGGTGGTGTCAGTTTTGATTGCAGGTGCTAGTTACGAAGGTGGAACAAATGAATGTGTTAATGCGTTTACTAAATCCCTTAGGCCCTCGCCGCTGCTGAGTCACTAAGATTCTTGACAATGAATCCGCACAGTAACCGCCCGGCTGACAAAGCTTGTTTTTACATACGTAGAAGATGTGATTTCTTACATCTGGTCAAGTTTGTCTGAATCATATACAACACATGTACCCTTCCTTTAACTTGGCTGCGAAGTTCGAACGATCGAGCGAATCAATATGGGAAAAAGCGTTCAGTTTGGCTTATGCGTTTAGTAGCTAAAGCGAAGACAATATATACTGTTAAAGAACTGTCCGAAGTGAACGCTCCAAAAAGCGATATAATCATTTATAATTGTTAGCAAGTTTTTGTTTGTTTTGTCTATTTGCGCTTATCACCGGGAGCACAAGTAAGATACGTGTGTGCATTTGGTAGATACGCTGAAGTGCGATGAGTGATCACGATTCCGCGACAAAGACTGTCAGATACCCTTCCATGTATTTACCAATTGAATGCATTTGTGAATTAACCAATACGGATATGTTCCGAAATTCCATTTTGACAACCAAGCGAAAAAGTTTGAATAAGCCGTCGAGATTTATATGACAAATGTCTTACTCTTTAGCCAGTTGAAGATCTTGCTCAGGGTGTAGAAAAGGCTTACTAGAAAACTTTGTCATAAGCCAATACATATCGCTTACTTTTGTCATACACATACAAAAATATAATACCGGTGACCTGAGATGCCGGTTTAGCTTTAGACTATGACTTTATAAAGCTCATTACAACCAGATGGTATTCCGATATTTTTGTTTACCAACTTACCTCTTATTAGCTAAAAGGTATAACATTTTTAAAAACTGTAAAATTGGCTGTTCCTGCTTTTTTTTATTTTTATGTATGTTCTATTCTGTTAAGAATATTTTTTCTTTCTTAAATGTGGGAAATCAAAGAAAAACCTTTACTGACGGGGTCCAAATAAAGTGGCAATCACACTCTCAATATACAAAACACCTGTTTTCAGGACTTTTATAAATACACTTTATAAAATGCATTTACCCACCGCCAGGTAAATATTTACTTGTCCACTACAAAATTTGGTATTAAAGAATGCCGAAAAGTAAATTTTATGTAGTGCATCTTTAAAGTCAAATGCACAAATTATTATTCGGCACAAAAGTTACAATTTTATTTGTATATTATCCGTTTGGATTGGACAACCACTGCATATTTTCTATACCTCGTGTACATATTAGTAGTTAGTGAATTTACGTTTCAAAATAGAAAAAAATGTATATTATAAAAAATATTCTGTTAGCCTGAAAATCGCATAAAGACAAATCATTGCATCGGTGAATGCTTACATATATCAATAGGTGGATTCGTTCAGCACTGTTGGCACAATTCAAATTCACATATATTGTGTGTGTGTACGTGTGTGTTGCGGTTGTGTGGCCTGGCTCACCTGTTTAGGCCTTCAGGAGCAAACTCACATGCTCTGGAGCTGCGGTGGAAAGAGTTTCTGGTGACTGCTCTCTTCGACTTCATTACTCCATCGGGTGGTTGTCATTTGGCTTTTTTGAAGGCAGAAGCGGCAGTCGCAGAGCACAAGCTCCACGGGAACCACGCGCGACGGCATTGGATTCGGACCAACTTTGGCCGACACGAACGCACCAAAACAAAAGACATCCGAACCGGTGGAAGTGCGAGTTCGACTGTAGCCCAGTGTTCGGTCCTATCAGCTGGAGTGTCAATATCGGAACCACCGATCGCAAAAAAAAAAAAAAAAGAATCCGAACTAATTTGATTTGCAGTTGGTCCTCTTCCGGGCACCATGAGCAAAGCCAAGTCAACCGCCCACGAGCCGACGATCCACTACCTGGACAGCGTGCTGAGCGATGAGGAGAAGCGGTGCGCCTATGGCCACCAGTGGCGCAACTTCTCCATCTCCCGATCCGGACGCTTTCGTTCGAAGAACAAGAAGCGGGATGCGGTCGACGGAAAGTTCTTTGACGGAGGATCTGGATCAGGATCTCTGCAGGACTTCGAGAAGGTGTGCCCTTTTGCGCATTTCATTATTGTACCTATAAACCATAACAACTCACCTTATAGAGCCCATATCTAACAATCACTTAGTGAGCAGCCCGTTTTGCCAATGGCGTTCGTGATTTGCGGGTGTGAGTTGTGTATCTGCGATTGACAATCTGCACCGCTTCCAGTTCGTTAGTATTGGTCGCAACAAAGTTAGGAATACTGTGTTAAGTTGGATTTCTAAGTGGTTCATCGGAAATGCTCGTATAACCTTCGGAAGCGGCCATTCTGGGGCAAGGAACAATCTCGGGACCTTGAAGTCATTTGCTGATGGAGAAGCGATTCGATCTGAGATACGAAAGCGATTTTGTAGATCGATCCTGTAGTGATAAAACCTGTATAGGTCCAAGCTTGAAGATGTCGAGCTTAAATCATATTGATTTTTTTACGCACGAATTATGTTCCCAAACTTTTTGCAGAGTTAACATGACATTTTAACCAATAATCTAGTATTTTTGTACTTTACCCCTGGGTGTGAAAATTTGCAAAGATTTATATGTAAAGAAAAAGTAAGTGACGATAAGATTAGATTGTTAAGGAAATTTGTTTTTTTCGACTTAAAATAATTTACGGAAATCCAGATTTTCACATCAAAAACACTTAGCGGAATGTTACAGCACTGCTATGTTAACTGTGTATAGGAAAAAATAACATCAGAAGTATCGAATTCCTAATGTTTAAAAAATATTAACGGTTTAGGAAAAAAGCGGTGTAATAGCATAAAATTTATTTTCGGGGTGTCAGTCCAGTTTGAGTCAATCATTTGTTTGGATATAGGAAACTTTAGGTCTACTACTTTCGGAAATCCACGGAAAGCACAGCGGTCTATGCCAACAACAATTCCAATACACCTTTGTCTAAAACTCAAATGTGGAGTTTTGGAATGCATTGGGGGCGAATTTGGAGTACTAAAGTATAGGATTTTATTTTACATCACCTTTGGTTCACGTCCTTCAACATTGATTTCCATTTTTAAATTGGCAAGTGAAATAACAAAAATATATATTACAAATACTCGCAGATCCGAATGGAATACCAAATTAGTTTAAAAGTATGTTACAGGTAGAAGGAAAAGTTTCCGACCCAATAAAGCTGAGTCGATATGGCCATGTCCCTATCCCTATGGGTGTCTAGTCATCAGGGGAAATACAAATGCTTGAAAGTTGAGTGTGCATATGTACTGACCAAAACAGTCATGCCGGCACTTTAATAAATATTTTTTGTCTTGCCATTTTTTACTCAAACACATCTCAAATCGTAAAATGTCCATAATATTTAGAAATGTTATTTATTTTACCTTATTTATTCCAAAGCGATGCAATTTTACTTTGGTGTTTTATAAGAAGGTATACAAATATTTACCTTCAATGGGTTTGAAAATGCGCTATTAAAATATATCTTATTCTTCGTTAAGAAATCAAATGCCACATTTTTCCGCCAATATTAAAATATTAAAATTTGAAATGAAAGCTACTATAAAGCTTGAAATAGAAACACAACAGTTTCTTGTAAAAGACTAACTAATGACTATTTTATTTAAGGTCTCAAATTGCACTTCGAAAAGCACAATATCCAAGTGCCTCGACCCTGCGACAGGACCGATGACGCCTGCAGCTAATCAGACAAGAAGCCAACGTGACCAGGTTGAGAGCTATAAAAGTGTTTACGAAACGAATTTATAGATCTTTAATATGTATTTCCATTACTTATCATGCACATGTATATAAATTAGCATGACGCCTTTTTTATCAGATTGAGAGGACAAAGAAAATAAAACGCATTTAGATAGTGGACTTATTGCACTACAGGTTTCCTATGCAGAGCATATTAAGGCATATTTCTCATATGAACACTCTTTCTGTCTATGCTTAGATCAATTGTACTTAAGTAAAATAAAAATATTAGGATTGCTTAGATTGTTAAAGTATTAAAAAGTGATAAGTGCACTAATTACTATGCATATTTATAAGTTTATAGCTATATAATTGTACGTCTTACTGTATTGAAAATGATTACACTTAAATAAGACCAATAAAGAACCAGGTTCGATTTAAGAGTCCTTTAATCTCTAACAGTCATAAATCACGTGGTGTCATTAGTATCTTCTTCGGTGCCTTGACTCTGAGTACTGTTAGTTGCATCGACTGTGGTTGTGATGTAGCTGACATCAAGCACACAAAACTTGGCTCGGCACATTGGGCATGTGCACTTCTGCTCCAGCCACACCTCACGATCCACGTCACTTTGGCGAGCGGCAAACCAGCGCGCTAGGCACTCTACACACCACATGGGCCGGCAGTAGCAGTTTGAGCAGCACGCCCCGTTCGCCAAGGGAGCGCCATTGCGATCAAAGTCGGCACACTGCTTGTGGATCTTGGTGTTTGGTTCGTTTAGCATGCAGGCAAAACACTTTTCCGTAGTAGCATCATCTGGAAAAATGGGATTTTGGGCGACTTGCGCCTTGAAGACGTCCACAAAACGGTCTATAACATTGCGGTGTAACTGAATGTTGGAGGGAATTGCGATTGGTCGTCGGACTCGGTTCTCTAGATTCCTAAACTCCAGGGCATTAATTCGTATGTGGAAGTCGCTCACACCCTGCCTCATTGGCCGTACAATAATGCTTATCATCTGCAAGGTGTCGTTTTGGTCTTGATGCGATATGTTGTAAGTTTCTGCCTGCGGACAAAATATTAGGGTCGCACATACAAAGGAATCGTGTACCACTGACCTTAGCTACGCTAAGCGACGTGTTGCTCTGATGGGCGAAGTGAACATTGTACATGGTGGTTTTTATTATCCAGTTCTGCGTGGCAATCACCGAGCTAATGGAATTTAGCTTCTTCTTGTATATTTCCGGTTGCCGGAACTCTATACCAATTTCGCTAGCCACGGCACTGTAGCTGCCCGGCGTGATGGAGTACTTGGAGAGCGCCTTGCTGATCGGGTGCCGACGCCAGTTTTCCTGGTGCCAGTTGAAGATCAGAGCGGGCATCGCCAGAACGGCCAACACACTGAACCGCTGGGCGGTTTTCCACGTAAGCGTTTTAAACGCTACCGCTTCCTGGGGCATGGGGAAATCCGGGTCCAGGTCGAAGTCCTCCAAGGGCTCCTGCGTGGCGAAGACGGAGAACTTGAGCCTATGAATAAGAAAGTAGGAGAAGGGCAGACAGGAGTGCACGAAGAGATTCAGCGAAGTACGGCGCTGGTGGTAGCCTACAAAGTCCAGGTACTCTTCTCCCAGGAACCGAGCGAACAACTGTTCAATGGTGAATCCCAGGCGTTGGAACTCCTCTGGCGGGTAGATGATCACCATGCACAACAGAATATAAAACAGATTGAATAGCAGCTCCGACTCGTCCATGTTGCGAATAATTTCGGATTTTGTTTGGCTCAGTGGTTTCGTCGAACACTAGAGGTGTCCAACAAATTCCCGATTATTGTTCTTAAGATATCGATATTATGAATGGTACGCGATAGCACGGGACCAATATCGTACCGCGCCCGCCATAGCAAATGAGAATTTAAATAAAAACAAGGTGCGAGACATTTTTAATTGTCAGCAGTTTGAAGATCGACTATTCTGCGTGCCACGGGCACGGGGCATTAGAGCAAATGTGGAGTAATACTGTTTGCTGTTTCGAACAACAAAAATAAAACAATTAAAATCAAAAATTTGCAGTTATACGGAAAAGGCAATGGACATGTCATCCGAGGAGAAAGGTAAGTGTACATTTTGGAACGGACAACAGTGTATTAATTTAGTAACTAAACGAAACTAACCTGTGCACATAAATAAAATAGTACAAAAATTACATACAAAATGCATTCGTTCATTTGAAAAACCTAAAGTTTTTTCACCGAGAAAAAACAGTCGCCTTAAACTCTTGAACTTACAGCCCTGAAAAAGGCTTTGACTTAAGCGGTCATGTGGTATATTATCAGTATGAACGTCGAGAAAAACAGACAATGTTTTCAAAAATATTTTATTTGTATTTAGCCATTATATCGTACTTGTGAAATATTTTAGGCAACAATCAATTAATAACGAAAAATGTCATAAGATCGCAGTTTGTCCCAAGACAAAACTGTCACAGAAACCCATTATGCGTTTAAGGAAATTTATACTAGAAAATGAAGGAGTATTTCGTAAGTATACAAAATTTGTTAAATTTTGGTATTGGGTTATGGCTTTCTTGAAACGGAAATATTTGATATTGCCGTACTTGTCATGTACTGTCACGATTACAGACGTGATATGAACAAATCGTGCACTGAATCTTAGATTCTAGTTGGACCTCATGCATAACATAAGAAGGTCCACACCCAGCTGCCAAATGAATACATCTGGGTTGCATAAGTTATCGAACGGAATGTCATCTCCGCCGATGGTCGGTGCTTTTATCTATTGCTGCAGCTCACTCAAGTCTGGAATGTTGCAAGCGTAATCGTCGTTTGAGGTGGAGCTGGAGTCGTTGGTTAGCTCAAAGCTGTTATCACCACTGGTGCCAGTAACCGTTGTCAGGCTGGAGTCATTGTTTGAGCTCTGCTGCTCTGAGTTACTCAGATTTGGCAAGAAGGCATCTGGGTACTCTTCCTCTCCATCCTCCTCACCATCGTTATCATCGTCATCATCTTTGCTCAAGCTGCTGGAGCTGCTTCTGCTCTCAGGACGCAAGGTCTCCCTGCTGCCTTTACTTATATTCAAGGCGCTTATCATTGGCAAGTTGTTTGAGCTCGCCGTTGATGTGGTAGCCGTTGAAGCTTTCGCTGGAGCGTGATTTGGTCGAGAGTTTACATCTCCAGAATTATCAATTAAAAGAGTGATTCGCGGAATGTTAGGCGGATCCGTTGAGCTAGTTCTGTTGCTTGGGTTGTCCGACACAGTTGCCCGCAAATCACCAGAGTTCGAAATGAGTATAGACAGATCGGGGATGTTCATCGGTCGTGGCTGCAGCACTGGCTCCTGAATTTGTTCGCTGGGATTGAGAATTGTCAGATTGGGCACATTCGGGATGGTCGTCGACGTAGTTCCGGTGCCTGTCAATGTTGCAAAGTTGGAGTTAGTAGTACTCCTTTGCTGTCGTCGAGGTGGCGCTATGGGAGGGGTGTTTCCTGACGGCTGGGGCACACTCTTGTCCCGCCTCACAATGTCTTTTTCAAAGTTGTCCAGGTTCAGGCCAACGCTACCTTGAGCGTCTGCCCCAAGAGTGGCAGTGCTTGACTGGTATTTGAGGCTCAGCCCCTCGTTGTCCACTTCCATTTCCTCTTCCAGCAGCTCAAGGCTTATGAGCGCACCGGGACCGTCAACAGGCCGGGCAGGGGTGGACTCTAGAGAAGTCAGTGGATACACTTTTTTTAGTTTTGTCAGTTTAAGGCAAACATAGTCATACTTGCCATTTAGGAAGTCTAGTGCCACAAAGTCTGCCGCACTGAAGAGCTCTGCCTGCACCAGAAGTTGGAGCAATACCCCAACCGTGGGCCGCTCGTTGAGCTTGCCAGAGGTCTTCCACTCGTCGATCATCATCTGCGACTTGCTTTGGTCCGGCGGTAGTCGGTTTGCAGCCTCGTCAATCTGGAACACGTCCTGCGCAGTGTACTTAAATCCCTTTTTGATTTCCGCCGGAAAATTCAAGCATCCGGCTCCGCTGCAGGCCTGCACATCCATGCCCTTGGGTATGATCGACATCAATTTGCGCCAGCATGAGTTCTCATCTAGTATTTTGGCAAGCCGGTAAATGTCATTGTCCTCAACGCGTCGCAGCTCCGTGTTGCGAGAATACTTCGAGGATAAACCTATGGCGCCGTTGCTTCCGTTCACCTGCACGCCCATTCCGCATCCGTTCCAGCCATACGCCATGGTGTTCCCTTAGCTACCCAGGATAACCTTACGGGAAAGCCTTTGCCTGTGGCAGGTCGATGGTTCAAGTTCCCAGATGTCCAGTGCGATTGTATGAGATTTCCGCTATAAAACCATGTTTGCATCTATCTTCTCTCTCTATGTTTTTGCCAATGCCCACAGCTACTGCTCGCTGCTCGCAGTATTTCAGTGTGACCGAGGAGGACCGCAGCACCATATTAGATTCGTCATGTAATATTAGGGGGATTCCCGAAGCCGATTGGTATTGTGTGGTATTTCCGTATGCGGAAAATAGCTAGCCATTTGCAATACTGCACTAATTTTTAACGCAAAGTAAGAAAAAACCAAACTTTTTTTTTCATTAATGACATATTCCGGCGTTGTGAGCAATAAATGTAACCCCACCGATAGATGGCTTTCGTTTGTAATTGTAGAAGAATACCGGGTACCTGGTAGAAAGGAAATTCGAATAGACATTTACGTATACATATATATAAGTATTAAATATTCTTAATCAGTAAAAACAGACAAGTCGATATAGCCATGTCCGCCCGTTTTACGCGGGCGATGAAATAGCAGCAAAATAAATAATCGAAAAACCAAAAATAAACACTTAGTTCTTAGTTCTTTTTGATATTTTTGGACAATAATTAATTTTGATTTGTGATAGTTTCTGAGATCTCGACGTCCATAGGGACGGACATGGCCAGATCGATCCTGATCAAGACCTCTTCTACCTGCTACATATTTTTTAACTAGTCTGGTATACCCTTTTACTTCACGAGTATCGGGTATAAAATGCAGGAGTAGTATTACCAGGTGAACAAAAAGGGACATAAATATGGCCAACCGGGGCACACGTTCATAATTAATTCATAATTCATTATTCCAAGTAAAAAAATAGGGATATTGTTATTTTTAGTTCAGCAACATACTGGACCATATAATGGTATTCATATTTATTTTGTTGATAAAATTTTAGAAATTATTTTTTGATAAAAGTCTATAAAATGGACGGAATTGCATTTGTATCAATTAAGGGGCTTGCAAGAGAGCACGGATGGAATGTAGTTCTTTTTATAACTTCACTTACTCAAATATAAGGTCACTTCTTAGTATATGTATGTTCTTACTGCCTAAAGTTATGGATCTTAATTTGTGCTGCATTCATTGGCTTGTGTAAAGAAAGGTGCTAATGAGTAGCAATGTGCTTAAGATAAGAGCCGTATTGATATTGTGGCCATGTCGGGTATTTGCGCCGTTGCGCGTGGTCTTGCCCATCTGGAAGTGTAAAGTTGGACTGGACATGCGACCGTCTCCTCCATTGCTGTATGCGAGGACTCGCATGTTGTAACTCTTCCCTGGCGTCAGATTGTTGATGTACGACTCCAGTTTCTGTCCGATTGGCACTATGGTATTGTTGGCCGTAATCATGTTCTGGTCCGATTCCCAAATGCGAACCTAGAAAGTTTCAAACTGTAATCGATTTTCTTGGTCACGGTGCCGGGAGTTGTACCTTATAACCCTCTACTGGTTCCTCGTCTTGCGAAGGTGAAACATATCTCCAAACAACCCGCACGGTAGACGGGTTTATTCCATACACGTGAACCGAAGATGGCGGCTTTTGCGGGGCCTTTCTATATGTTCGTTCTAAAAAGCATGGTGTTTAAGCATTTTCTTTAAATGGTTTTTTAAACTGTTCGTTACACACCTTCAAAGCGTTCGCTTTCAGGTCCTTCACCTGCAGCATTGTAAGCCATGACTTTAACAAAGTAGTAAGTATCTGGTTGTAGACCTACGATAAGCGCCCAATTCCTTGTAGTACGTGACAGGTAGTATACCGAGTCTTCTTCCTGGTGCGTCGTTTTCCAATACTTCAACTGGTGAAAGATAAGGGTTTTTGACAATGCAATGGAATTAAGTGCAGTAACCATACCCTGTGGCCAATGAGTTTGCCACGAATGTTTTCACGGGACATGTCTATAGGTTGCCAAGTGACATTAAAGCATGTGGAGTTGTAGGCGAGCGCAATGGGCTTTTGAGGAGCCACCTGTGGCATGTCCTCAGCGGAGTGTATGACAGCTATTTCACTCTCCGGTCCCTTGCCAACACTGTTAATGGCTTGGACTTTGACTTCGTACTCCGTATAGTAGTTATTAAGAGGAATATTAACCACAGCCACGCCCATGTGATCCTGTTTTTTTATTTCGTCAGATGCCCATTCAATGGCTCCCTTGAGCTTCCAAAACACTTTATAGTGTATGCCGTGGCTATGCTGCTCTTGCGGTAGAAGCGGATCCCAGGTGATAGTTAGGTCGCCAATCTTTCCACCTCCACCACCCACGTTCCTCGGGGCTATGTATGGTTTGTCCTCATAGGTGCTGTAAATTGGCGAGGGGGCCGAGGGCGTTCCGATTCCCAGATCGTTTACAGCAGTAACACTAAATTCGTAAGCCGACCACGGCGTCAGATTGACAACCTCGGCTTGCTGGCGAGAGGTGTATCGATCTACTTCTCGCGCCTGCACATGGGTCGACACATTAACCCAGGTGCGATTCCAGTTTGTACGGCCTAGGATGTTGTAGTAGCGGATCGCACGACCGTTGTGCGATCCGTCCACCCACTCAATGATGGCCTTCGTTTTACTTATCTGTATGACTTGAACACCACCAGGAGCGCCAGGAGCTCCCTCAATAGAAACACTGGTCTTGCTGCTAATTTCGTTTACCGCCGACTTGACAACGCATTCGTAGTCCCCGGCATCGCGCATGCTCGTGTTATGCACTGTCAATCTGTTCCAATCTACAATCTGCAATAACAAAAAGGTTAATATAAGGACAGGTTTAGTGCAGATTTCAGAACATTAACTTACAATGCGTCCGGTGCCGTCGTGATTGTTTTTTAGGACTTCGCCGTTGTGTTTCCAAACATAAGCAATGTCGAGGAGTTCATCAAAGGCGGCCTCGCAATGCAAGAAGATTAAGTCGTGTTCCTTAGAAACGATTCGTTGTGGAGGCGTTTCAATGAAACGAATTTCCTCTGTAAATATTTGAATAAATAGGTTTACATAAGTCTTGATAAAATTTCAAGTATTTAAATACTAAATTAGTTTATTATGTATTAGTCATTTTACTCTTACTATGCTACTCAGACAATAACAAAGATAGGTGCATTAAAAACAATTTTAAAAAAGTTCTCTAAACAATGCGTTTTATCAAAGTAAATATATATTATTTATAAACTATATATAAATTAACTTTTTTAAATAAAATCATTTTGCATCCAATTGAGGAAACACAAGTAGGTTTTTTGACAAAATAAAATTACTTTTTAAAAAAAATGTATATTGCATATGAATGACATTTTCTACTTACGCAATACAATAACACGCGCGTGCGATTCGTCGGTGCCGGCTTGGTTTGATGCAATACATGTGTAAATGCCCTCATCGTCCCGCGACGTGGGTGATATTGTCAGGGTACCACTGGGCAGAATGCGCCGGTGGCCTCCCGAGCCAATCACCTGTCCATCCTTCTTCCATTGAAACTTAGGGCGTGGAGCGGCTTCCGGGTCGCACACAATTGTCGTATTGCCGTTGTAAACAGCATAGACTTCAGATTCAAGGGGATGCTTTTTAAAGGACGGTTTCATAGACAGCACTCGGAGCTGCGCCGAAGAGAAGGAGGTCTTCAGTTGGTTTTGGGCACCACATTGGTACATTGCGTCGTCTTTATCCTTTTCTAGAAATTTAATGGTTAACACATTGTCTTGGATAATGTATCGGTCGCGATTAATATTCGCTGGGTCGAGTCGTTCGGCATTTTTGTACCACGTGTAATTCGCGTCCGGAATTGCAAATGCCTCGCAAATGAAAGTCACGTCACTGTTGTAGTCTTTTATCATGTCTTTAAGAGGTATGGTAAATTGTGGGCGCATTTGAATATTGATGTATATGCTCTTCATAAGTGTCTTCCGGGGATTGGTAATCGTGCAGGAGTACTCGCCGTTGTCGTTCGTTGTCGCATTTTGGATTATTAAGACACGCCCATAGTTGATCGTGTAGGCGTTGCGTTGGAGAGGTAGGCCTTGGCGGGTCCAATTGTATGACGGAATGGGGTAACCGAAGGCCATGCACTCCAGCCGAATCTCGTCACCTGCCACTGGCGCCTCCGGAAAGACTTTAGGGAAGGTGTTGGCAAATATCAGTGCTTGATAGTTGCTGTTGGGGGTAACGCGCAACGGAAAGAAGGGTCCGTTGCGACCGGTGTCCGACACAAGGGTCTGTACGGTGCACGAGTAGTTGGCTCTGTCCACAGTTTCTATGAAGGAGAAGTATAGGGCACCATCGCGGGAGACGAATACGCGTTGATCTTCCTCCACGAAGTTAGGAAAATAGTCTCGAGCCCAGTAATAGCGTACGTCGGGATAGTGCTGCGGGGGGTCACAGAATATGGATTTGCCCCAATTCATCTCGCTTGTCTCCGCAGACCGTTTTAGATTGAATTCCATAATGAAACCGAAGTTTAAATGCGCGCTTTCGGATCGAATTCGCCCAAATTTGTTTTCTGCCACACAATGATACGCGCCCTGGTCCAGCGCTTGCTTCGGCTCGTAGATAATCAGGTTGCCTCCTGATATGGTGTATCGATCCTGCGCCAGGGGATCAATCTTTTGGTACTCGAGTCTGTCGTCTACGTATACCTCTCGGTACCATGTGTATGAAGGTGTTGGATACCCGTTGGCCAAACAGCTAAGAGTAACATCATTAATCAGGCGATTCTTGTTCACATCGAAAGTCGTGTCGTTTGGCTGCTTTACGAAATAAGGACCCCGTGGAATCCGTTCCATGTCGTTTATATCGAGTCCATAATGGTAGGGACGCTTGTCGTCTAACTTTATGTTGACATTGTCTGAGCTGTATAGTACTTTTGACTCGCATATAAAGAGATTTAGTTCAATTTCATAGGCTGGCATGAACATCCACCGATCCCTTTTCTTTGAGAAGGCGTACACAACGCGATCGCGCACATATCGGTTGTCTCCATACGGCTGGTTGGGACCTGTAAGGAAACGATGTTTAGCAAATCGACAATTTTAAATAGTGAAACTTGCCTATAAAGCCGCGAAGGTTATTTTGATTGCGCTGATTAACAGTCCCCGGAAGAGAGTTGTAAAACTGATTTGGATTATTGATATTTTGGTTGTTGAGGTCGTTTTGCACAAGGAATCTATTGTCGTGCAGATCTTCGTTTTCCAAGGGCACTTGCTCGTCCATGGAAAAGGAGTCTTCGATCTGGACTAACTGGGTGTTGTCATCGTTGACCCAATTCAACGGGCCCGTTTGCCGGGCGGAGATGAAGAATCGGTTCTGCCGTTGATTCTGCAGGATGAGATTCTTGAGTATAAACGAGTGCTTCTCTACATTATCCACGTTTATCAGGTCGGCATTGTGTGCCTTGCAGATCTTTTTAGCCTCTGCCCAGTTGCGCTTGGGCGAGCGGATGAAGCGATAGCACGTCTGTCTGAACGAGACCCAGTGCTCCGGGCAAAAGTTATCTTCATCCGTATAGGCGTCCCGGTAGCTGACACCTGCTGAACCTATGCTGTTCCGATTAAAGGGGTCGTACTGTGGGCCGAGTCCGCCGAGGTTGTTTCCAGGCCCGACTACATTGCCGCCAAGGCCCCCACCTCCTGCCCTGCCATCATAGTACCCCTTGTAGGTATTAGGGCTCTGTCCGTCGACCAGCGTATTGTCGAACTGGTTGGGGTCAGCGCTTTGCTGTCCAGTATACAGGGGGTTGTATCGCGGAGAGTAATCCTTGTTGTAGCTAGGCTGATAGTTCTGAGGCTGCTGTCCCGACTGCGGATCCGGATCCGGCAGGTTTTCGGAAAATTGGGGCGTGATCTGGCCAACTAAGTTGAGCACAAGAATACTCGCCAGAAGGCCGATTTTTGCTAGCATAGTTGGTCCTTAGCTTTAATAGCGTGGGTTCTGGTTTAGATGTCTCGCAGCAGACTAAAGGCACATTTTGCTCTGGAATTCGATAGTTTCTGAAAGCAGAACGAAAGAATGTTCTTGTTTATTTTGCCCCTCTTATGGCATAAACAAATTGAATGTAAACAGATTTGTCGATCGCAGGTCATTCAAATTTGTGATACGATGTGTCAGCACGCGTATATACAAATGTACATATGTGTATGTGTGTGTGTATATGTGATTAGGCGTGGTCGTAAGCCGCGATTGATCTTCGATCAACTGACTTTTTAGATTATTCAAGCACACTTTAGTTGTGTTTCCTATTGAACAAGGACAGTTTTAACTGACTAAAGAAGGGGGCTCAATCCAAGTAGCCCGTGCTGGCAAAACTAATTGGTCGCATAGGCAAACACTTAACCACACCTTAATTACGACTCCAGGACGCAGCACACGAACGGTTGAAAACGCTACCACTGCGAGGTGTTCCTGCTGACAAAAAAAAAAACCACGAGTTGTGCGGATCCGGACAAAATAAGTATCAGAGGCAATTTACAGCTTTTTAAATTATAGTTTAATTAAATAAAAACAAAACAGTCCAGAAGCTGAGTCGACCAGCAATTAGATATGCGCAAGCCACGACTGTGGGCTACGCTGCCATCGATGGTGCGATAGAGGCATCGATATGCATAGTCGATATCCCGCTGTAATCGCCATTCGAATAAATAGTGTGCGCGGGCCATTTGAAACTGAGTTCAGATAACAGTTAACAGATATATTTTTGTTTCATACATTTTCACTTTTACACAATCACTATAATATACACTGTAAATTTGATTCACTGACGTGTCGCTTGCTGTGAACGGTAAGCATATGCGGTCAGGCTAATATCAGGAGTATTTCGAACAGAAGTCAACAGGCAAAATGCCAATAAATGCAAGAAGGGAAATAAATAGTTGCTCAATCGAGCAGTATTGTCTCCGTTAAGCTCGTAAATGGCATAGGGCCTCACAGTCCCTTGTTGAACCAGACAGTTTCCAATTCCGGACGCTTCTTCCTAATGCTGTCGCGGACCTCCGACTCCAGGCTATCCACTTTGATGTCCGCTCGCTGCTTGAAGAAGGCGCAGCCAAGGGGCGTGGCGAAAATCAGCACGAAGCCGCAGAAGAGCGTTTGGATGGGAGCGTTGGATCGCGGGTATTTAGCCAGGAATCCCCTCTTTTCGAGGACATTCATCAACACCGGTGTCAGTGCTGAAATTGAGAATAGCGTAAGTATCGTAAGTTGTTACACTTTTGTGCGCAAGGATGTCCAGGAGACGTACTCATTCCCGGTATGGCCATGGCGATTCGACTTAGGATTACGGTTGAGATCCCAACAACGGCCGCCTTCTTTGAGATGCCCATTTCGTTGCTGTGTTCATCGAAAAGCGTCACTCCGTTGCGCAGCTCTCTGTAAAAGAGGAATATTATATACATAATTAATTCACTGTTTTACGAACGGCCGAAGTAGCGTAAATTCGGTAAACAGCTTTAATAAAATATGAATAAATTAATAAAATGCTGGTAAAATTATCTCTCTAAAATTGTAGCAGAGCTGCTCTAATCGAATCAGGCCTATTTCATAATTTTACTAAAAACAAAATGTATAGAGGAAAGAGCTTCTTTAATACAAATTTAACTTACTGCATTCGCATGCAGGGGATGTTGATGCAGTTGGCAGCTCCAACTGCCACTAGGGGGACAAGGCGACCCAAGAGCGGATTCATGTTCTTCACTGCGTGGTTCAGGGAAAGGGCCGTGACCAGGGCTCCGCTAGTGGCCAAACAGTACGAGGTAACTAGTTGCCTGAACAGGGGACGAAATCGGTGAAGTTAGTGTCGGGGACTGCGGCTGGAAGGAGGTACCTACTGCTGGCTGATGGGCGAGGTTCCCGAACGGTTCGTGTAGTTAACAATGGCGTTGAATGTCTGATTGAACCACTGCCAGAAGACGACGGCGGGAGTGCTTTTGTAGAAGGCCATCATGCCTGGAATGTGATTTAGCTATTATTGTAGTCGATTAATCAGCAGTGCGGAAGCACATAGTTTATTTGACGTCAATTGAGCACCGAAAAAGTCGCTAATACGCACCGCCGGTGATGATTGTGTTCATGGGCATCTGCGCAGCCATGCGCCCGATGACTATCTGCTTCTCCCCGGTCTCTGGATGGAACGCCGAATCGTACAGGTACTTAGCGCGCCACACGTCGTCGATGGTCTTGCACTCGGGAACATCCTTGCCTTGAAGTGCGAATAAGATTAGTGATCTAATTTGGTTACCTACTCTTCTTTCTTACCAGCCCGGTACTTTATCACAATCTGGCGGGCCTCCTCCAACTTCGAGGCGGAGGCCAGCACATTAAGCGGGTTGGTCAGCAGGAAGAAGTGCTTGGCTCTGCCCAAGTAGGAGTTCTGATCATATTTCGGCTCGTCGATGTTGACTCGTGGGAGAGGGCTCATGATTGCCTGCAAGGAACGTACGTAATCAGTAAAATATGTATCTGCGAAAAGAAATCGTTCTCAAAGCGGAATTAAACGTTTCGTAAACTATGTTTTCCGTCCCGCCCATGAAAGCAGCTCTTATCAGTCCGATGCTTTGAACCTAACTGAGTCCCCTTATCGCTGGTAAACAAGTTTCTCCCGACAACGCTTCTTGCGCATATATGTAGGCACAAGAAAACTCTCGGTTTAAATGTATGTACACACACGCCCGATACTAAGTATATAGAGAGGATTTTTAATTGGCAGTGGTCGATAGCCGTTCCCGTTCCATTATGTATTCAAGAGTTCCGAAAGTTATATAATTCGTCAATGATTATGATAAGGGGCTAACAAATCTGTAGGTCTTATCGAAGACTGCGTAAGAAGCGCACACACAAAAGAACAGGTAGCAGACACCGACGCACCGTTTGGTTTTGAAGGGATTTTCCAGCGGGAGCACTTTCACCCACACGTTGCTACCAATTTGGAAGTCAACCGACGACTGAGCGGAAGACACCGACACAGGTTGGAGCTCTAGAAAGCTTTCCCCCTCTTCAGCCGGTTGTTGGGGCGGGAAAAGCTGGAATGCGAGGGCTGGAAAGGGCGAGAGAGTGGGAGAGAGCTTTGGTGCGTGCGCGGTATTCAACAGCTGGGCTTTAGTGATGGTTCAGCATTTGAAGATTCGGGTATAGACTTGGAAACTACCCTTTAAAATATTAAATAACTTTTGTCGGCTCCTTTTTGCTTTCGCCTTTTTATCCCATATGTAACTGCAAATTTGGATTCAGAAATATTTTTTTTTTACTTTTTTGCCACCTTTAAGGAAACACGGCCTACTAATGGTGATTTATATCAACCAATTTTTTAAAATTAATTTTTATACTCGTTACTCGTAGAGTAAAAGTGTGTACTAGATTTTTTTTAAACTATGTGGCAGGTCGAAGAAAGCGTTTCCGACCATATAAGGTATACATATTGTTGACCAGGATCAATACTCAAGTCGATCTGACCCTGTCTGTCTGCCCGTCCGTATGAACGTCTAGATCGCAGGAACTATAAAATTTAGAAAGATGAGATTAAGCATGCAGATTCTAGCGACATAGACGCAAGATCCATGTCACCACGCCCACAAGTCGCCCAAAACTGCCTCGCTCACACTTTTGCAAAAGGTTTTGATATTTTTTCATATTTTTGTGAATTTTTATTGATTTGCCAAAAACTTTTTGCCATGCCCACTCTAACGTTCTAAAGCCGCCAAACCTGTCAGGCCCACACTTTTGAATAATTTTAAAATTTGTTCTTATTTTATTTCCCAATATCTATTGATATTCCGGAAGAATGATGAAATTTTGAGTTTGCAAAAAAATAGAGTCATATTCTTAATAAGTCAAATTTATTCATAATTAATAACTTAAAAGTCCTATTCGAACGCAGTTATTTAGGCTGTCCCAGATGTTTAAACTTAAAAACTTGATGGAGCTTGATTTCTTAAAAAGATTTCATTTCATTCAATTATCATTTATTCATTAGAGCCCCAAAATATTCGAATATATGTTGCTGGTAGAGTAATAAAAATATAGGACTGAAAGCCAGGCAAAGGCGTTCCTTTTGAAATAATAACATTAAATATAAAATAAATTTTTAAAATGCGTGGGCGTAACAGTTTTGAGCGGTCTGTAGGCGTGGCCAAAAGTTAGCGATCGACTCTGCTAGATCATAAATCCAAATACTTTCTTTTCATTGAAACATTCGATGTAACGAAAATAGTATAGCACTTTACTCCACGAATAAAGGACAAGAAGAATATTTAATTGCACATTTGTTTCTAGTTATGCATTTATTTTCGGAATTTATTTTTGGACTAAACATAACAACAGTTTTGTATATTAGTAATAGTTTCGTGTTTCAAGTTAAGCCCCACCAATAGGTATAAGTTGTCTCCTCGAAGGTTATTGTTCTTGCAAACAATTACAACTAAGTAACACAAGTGTCAGACGTAAACATTTATTGTAATTTCGGTATAGCATGTTATAGTTGTAAGTATGTATAAGTTTATGTAACAATTATTGTACATTGTATAAGTTTTTAGAGGAAAGAATTTTTAAGGTTGAGTGTCTACTTTTGCCCAGAATCCTTAGATAGCCTGGATCCTCGCCAATAAATAAAGTACATTGCACATTTTTATATGCTTCCTCCACAGGTGCACTTTTGCATAAGATTCAGTTAAAGATAACACGAACTATTATATTTTGTATAATTCTCACATTGAAATAATTTCAATCGAATTTGCTTAACTAAACTTCTGTATTCAAAACAAGCGATAATGGCAGCTTCAAGATTTTGGATCGACGTGTTTTTAGAGAAGGAAGAACTATTACTTGCTTTGGGCCAAGAAAAGCAATCGATTTTAGGTAATAAAGAACGGAAAAATCTAATTTGCGGATTGTTCATACGATTTCTTGTGTAACGTTGATTTTTGTGTGTGAGCATGTGATCAAAATGACTACGTAGTCTATTTCCTTTAACCATTAAGGCTCGTGCGGTTATCCGACTTGCTGACACACTTTTGAATAGCAGAATATAACATTTTTAATTATTAAACATAGAACATAGTCATTTTCATCAATTCCTGAATAGCCTAAAACAAGAATTTTAAAGAATATTTTAATTTATTTTTTTTTACTCTATTACATATTAAGCAAGGAAAACTTGAATTTTAATTGTGGCACAGAGAAGAATAGTTATTTCGATTGTTTTGAGTATGACACACTGAAATATATACTTGTGGAACATCCTTTGGTTTTTTTGCAATAATTGAGTACGTTACCATTATCAACATAAAAGTGGAAAACGAACAAGAAAATTTTGCGCTGAATTCCAACTGCATTTTAAAACTTGCAAGGTAACTTTGATACCCTATCATGGCTGCTGGGTCTAGGGAACAATTGGTTAAATGAAGAAGGTTAGAATATTATTTTTTTGAACACAGCTCACTGTGATCAGCTGGGAATTAAATCGGTTTTGGAAGATTGTTTACACGAACTAAAGCCTTTAAGCATTATTATCCTTTAACCTCCATTTGTATTTGTATATGTAACTGTATGTATGTCCTCGCTGTGTATAAATATGTAGAATTAATATGTATTTATATATGTATTACTTAACTATGATTTGAGCTCGTCCACATACCAGCGCCAACTGCATGAGTAGTATCGGTTGCTGTATGTGGATAACTGGGTGCATATACTGGATACATACTTTATTGACATTGCTTTTAGCTAAACGATCATGATCATGATATCTTGTGAGAATGAATGTGAGGATGAGCAGCAGGAGTCGGACCAAATTCAGGAGCTGGGTTGGCCAAGAAGTAATTACATATTGCCAAACGGCTAACATCATACAACGCGTGCATTGGCTTGTCTTATAATAGACAAATAACACATACTTAAAAAATACTCTTGGTGTGTGACCTAAAAAGTCGTACTGTTTAATGCCTATGATACTTCACATTAAACTTTTGAAACAACAAACTTGCTTAGCCTTACACTAGACTTCAAGGACCATGAATTGGCGGAATAATAATTTCATATAGATTAACTCAGCTATTTATTGTAATCTCAGAATACGTCTTATTACCAACATTCAGTTGACATTCCAACTTTCCCGTGATCAGCCAATAAGAACTGGTAAAATGTGCTACTGATGGTGCTCTCAATGGCATTACCCAGAATAAGTATGTGAAACCTCCAAAATTAAAATTTCGAATCCTTTGAAAAACACATACACTGAACTGTGAAAGGGGCTGGTTTTGAACATGGAATGTATGGAATGAACAAGTGACCTGAACTGTTTAATTTGTGTTCCATTGTTTAATAATTATTTATATGTGGTTATTATTTACAATAATAAATTGACACGAATAATTGCCGTAGTAATTAATGTCTTTGCACTTTACTGCTAATTTATATATCGAAAAGCTATGACGTTTTATGTGGTTTCGTTAAATGGTCGTTTGCAAATTAAATAAAAATTAACATTTGCTTGCAGTTCTTTGAAGAACATGTAACATACATATATCGTAATCAAAATGTAAATAAAATTCGTTGTTCTTTTTCCACAGCGCTAAGCTCTGCATATATGGTCTGTTTCCAAATGTTCGTCTCTTGGTTTAAAACTAGCTGGAGAGTAATTTCCAGATTTCGAAAATTAGGGTCTACAAGTAATCAACGTATAGGAAAGCGATGTGATTCAAAAGTATATAGATAAACATAACACGACTAAGGTATATTATAAGTGTTCACACATGAACACGAATATATTTAAAGACTTACAATTTTGGGCTCCGTTCATATCTTATGTAAATGAATCGAGAGCGATAAATTATATTTAGGATTTTGTTATCTAAGGCGACATGGGTGCATTGCTCAAAAACATGTAATTTAAGTGCACACTACATGAGTCAGTCACTTGAGATCGTTCCCCGCCTCCTAAAATAGTCCCTTAGTGGGAGACCACAGATAAGGTCCTCGCCGCTCAAGATAGGCAGATGTGCCCGAGCGTGGGACCTCGATAAGGCGGGGACTATTTACTTAGGCCTCTGCGTAGGCCATTTACTTTAAGATGCGATTCTCATGTCACCTATTTAAACCGAAGATATTTCCAAATAAAATCAGTTTCTTACAAAAACTCAACGAGTAAAGTCTTCTTATTTGGGATTTTACATTTGGTCAATCGAGCCTTTAATCGACTCTGCAGTTTCCCCCTACCAAAGGTAAGGGACTCAGAGAAAGGCCAGCTCCTTTAAGCATTGCTAAGCTAATCTTGCAGCTAAAGGTAGCAAAAATAAGTGACTCTTGTTTCCCCCTACCAAAGGTAAGGAACAGAGTATAAATATAAAAAGCAAAAAGATACAAAAGAATCTTTTATGTTTTAAAACAAGCACCTTATAGTCTATAGCTAAAGGTTGCTTTGTGTACCATCATAAATTGTGGTAAGGCGTGCTTGAGGCCATACATCAGCAATTGTGAAATTAAAAAGTGCATAACAAAAGTGCCTTATAAATGCTCTAATAGCATTAAATCAGCTCATAAAGAGAGTGCAGTGTATATGCCAAAGGAGCATAAATTAAATAAAAAGTGCCTGAAAACAGTGCCTTATAAATGCTCTAATAGCATTAAATCAGATCATAAATAGAGTGCAGTGTATATGCCGAAAGAGCATAAATGCCGAAATAAATGGCTAAAAAACAAAAAATCTGACTGGACTACAAAAATAATAAAACGTGCCAAAAAAAAAAAAAAAAAAAAAAAAAAAATCATCTTTAAACATCGACGGAGCCTTAAAGAAGAGAAGGAAGTCAAATTCAAAGGAGCCTCTACCAGCAGAAGAAGCAGCAACAACAGCAGCAGCAGAAGCAGCAACAGCAGTAGCAACAGCAGCAACAACAGCAGCAACAGCAGCAGCAACAACAACGACATCAGCTAAGTCAAAACAAGAATTTTCTGTTTATCCAAACACACATATATATATAAATACATATAAAATACATATACACGTACTATATATATTAAGAAATTACAAAAAATTTTCAAAATGATGTCAGAAAAGACTATTCAATTCCTTAAGAAGCAGTCCGAAATTATTTTGGAAATTAGAAAGTTGGAAGTAAAACCAACATTAACAGATGTAGAAATTCTAAAATTAAATGAGCTTCAAAAATGTTTCATTGCTAATCATAGCAATTTGTTAAAGATCGGCGTTGTCGATCATGAATATTTTAACGCGAAGCAGTATGATTTAATAATGATGGTGTTAGAAAAAATTAAAAATAAAAATGAAAAAATTAAGGGCGAGTCGGTAGAAAACACTTTCCCTAAATCAAACACTGTCCCTAAATCAAACCCTCCCCCTACATTAAACCTTGAAATGCGTGGTCACCCTGAAAAAGAGGGTATAGCACAAAACAACGCTTTAAAAGTAGAGCAGGCATTTCGTAATAATGTTGGCCAATTTCGAGTATATCTAGAAGATACGTCTAAACTAATAGACAGTAGTCCAGATTTCCTTAAAATAAGGAAAAATAAAATTGAATTTTTATGGCATAAAATAGATAACCTGATTGAACAGGTGAATAGTCATTTTGAGAGTTCGCTATTCGAAGAAGAAATTAGCGAACTTGAATTTGACAAACAAAATATTCTTACAGCCATTAATAGTCGACTCAGTGGCACAATAAATAAAGCTGAAATGTCGACGGTTGTTAAGGCGGAGGAGTTACCAACCCTGCCTAAAATACAGATTCCCACCTTCTTTGGTGATTCCAAAGAATGGGATCTTTTTAATGAACTCTTTACAGAGCTCATACATGTGAGAGAGGATCTCAGTCCTTCTCTCAAATTTAATTATCTAAAGTCAGCATTAAAAGGAGAAGCCAGAAATGTGGTTACTCATTTACTGCTCGGCTCTGGAGAAAATTATGAAGCCACTTGGGAGTTTTTGACCAAGCGATATGAGAATAAAAGAAACATATTCTCAGATCATATGAATAGGCTTATGGATATGCCAAATTTAAATTTAGAATCCAATAAGCAAATAAAGACATTTATTGACACGATTAACGAGTCAATTTATATTATAAAATTAAAGGCACAATTACCAGAAGATGTGGATGCAATTTTCGCTCACATAATTCTTCGGAAATTCAATAAAGAATCACTCAATTTATATGAAAGCCATGTTAAAAAGACAAAAGAAATACAGGCACTTTCTGATGTCATGGACTTTTTAGAGCAAAGGCTCAATTCTATATCATCATTCTCACAGGAAGTAAAACCTGTAAAGAAAATGATTAATAATAACAAGAATAAAAATTATAGTGACAATTGTGCATATTGCAAACTACCAGGGCATTATTTAATTCAATGCCATAAATTTAAAATAATGAATCCAGCAGAACGGTCTGACTGGGTAAGAAAAAATGGGATTTGCCTAAGATGTCTGAGGCATCCGTTTGGTAAAAAATGTATAAGCGAGCAGCTTTGTTCGACTTGTCGTAAACCTCACCACACGTTACTTCACTTTGCAGGTCATAATCCAGAAAAAGTGAATACGTGTAGAACAACAGGTCAAGCCTTGTTGGCCACGGCCTTGATTCAAGTAAAGTCGAGGTATGGAGGCTTTGAACAATTAAGAGCATTGATTGATAGTGGCTCTCAAAGCACAATTATTTCAGAAGAGTCTGCACAGATTCTAAAATTGAAAAAATTTCGGTCTCATACTGAAATAAGTGGAGTATCTTCCACAGGAACGTGCATCTCCAAGCACAAAGCGGTTATTTCGATAAGAAATTCTCCGAAAAATTTAGAAATTGAAGCAATTATTCTCCCAAAACTTATGAAGGCACTTCCAGTCAACACGATTAATGTTGATCAGAAAAAATGGAAGAACTTTAAATTAGCCGACCCCGATTTTAATAAACCGGGTCGCATTGATTTAATCATTGGAGCAGACGTATATACTCACATTCTGCAAAATGGAGTTATAAAAATAGACGGTCTCCTTGGGCAAAAAACTGATTTCGGGTGGATAGTTTCTGGATGTAAAAAATCCAAAGGAAAAGAAACCATTGTAGCCACAACAATAGAAATAAAAGAGTTAGATCGCTACTGGGAAGTGGAAGAAGAAGAAAAAGATGATATCGAGTCTGAAATCTGTGAAAATAAATTTATCAAAACGACAAAAAAAGATTCAGATGGGCGATACATTGTGTCAATTCCATTCAAGGAGGATGTCACCTTAGGAGATTCAAAGAAACAAGCGATAGCTCGTTACATGAATCTGGAGAAAAAACTAAAAAGAAATGAAAAACTTAAGGTTGACTACACTAAATTCATGAATGAATACATGGATTTAGGACACATGATTGAAGTGAGTGATGAAGGCAAATATTTTTTACCGCACCAGGCAGTGATTAGAGATTCAAGCCTTACGACCAAATTGAGAGTAGTTTTTGATGCTTCAGCAAAAACTACGAATAACAAAAGTTTGAACGACATAATGTGGGTTGGGCCACGAGTTCAAAAAGATATTTTTGACATTATTATTAAATGGAGAAAATGGGAATTTGTTGTTTCGGCAGACATTGAAAAGATGTACCGACAAATTAAAATAGATAATAATGATCAAAAATATCAATATATTTTATGGAGAAATTCTCCAAAAGAAAAAATTAAAACATATAAATTAACCACAGTCACTTACGGAACTGCATCTGCACCATATTTGGCTACCAGGGTTCTGGTAGATATTGCAGATAAATGTAAAAACCAAGTTATTAGTGCAATAATTAGGAATGATTTCTATATGGATGACCTAATGACTGGAGCTGATTCGGTAGAAGAAGCTAATAAATTAATAACATTAATTCCCCATGAATTGCAGAAAGTTGGATTCAACTTAAGGAAATGGATTTCCAACAATTCCAAAATATTAACCACTGTGGAGGACACAGGGGACAATAAGGTTCTCAATATTATCGAAAATGAATGTGTTAAAACTTTAGGACTAAAATGGGAACCTCAAAAGGATTTATTTAAGTTCAGCGTAAATTGTAATGATGAATCAAAAAATATAAATAAGCGCGTTGTGTTATCAACGCTAGCAAAAATATTTGATCCGTTAGGATGGTTGGCACCAGTCACGGTTTCAGGAAAACTTTTTATTCAAAAACTTTGGATAAATAAAAGTGAATGGGATCAGGAATTATCCATAGAAGATAAAAATTATTGGGAAAAATATAAAGAAAATTTATTATTGTTAGAGAATATTCGAATCCCAAGGTGGATTAATTCAAACAGTTCTTCAGTCATTCAGATTCACGGATTTGCGGACGCCTCCGAAAAAGCATATGCTGCAGTAGTCTATGCTAAAGTAGGACCTCATGTTAATATAATAGCTAGCAAAAGTAGAGTCAACCCTATAAAAAATAGGAAGACAATTCCCAAACTCGAGCTGTGTGCAGCTCACCTGCTTAGTGAATTAATCCAAAGACTAAAAGGATCAATTGACAATATAATGGAGATCTATGCTTGGAGTGATGCCACGATTACCTTAGCATGGATTAACAGTGGTCAAAGTAAGATCAAATTTATAAAAAGAAGAACGGATGACATTCGGAAATTAAAAAATACTGAATGGAATCATGTTAAGTCAGAGGATAATCCAGCAGATTTAGCATCCAGGGGAGTGGATTCTAACCAGTTGATCAACTGTGATTTTTGGTGGAAAGGTCCGAAATGGCTAGCAGACCCAAAAGAACTTTGGCCTCGGCAGCAGTCTGTAGAAGAACCTGTCTTAATAAATACGGTATTAAATGACAAAATAGATGATCCTATTTACGAATTAATAGAAAGGTATTCCAGTATAGAAAAACTTATACGTATAATAGCATACATAAATAGATTCGTGCAGATGAAAACAAGAAATAAAGCCTATTCATCAATTATTTCAGTAAAGGAGATAAGAATAGCGGAAACAGTTGTTATTAAGAAACAACAAGAATACCAGTTTAGGCAAGAGATAAAGTGCCTTAAAATCAAAAAGGAAATCAAGACAAATAATAAAATATTGTCATTGAATCCATTTTTGGACAAGGATGGGGTTCTAAGAGTTGGAGGAAGATTGCAAAATTCCAATGCAGAATTTAATGTTAAACATCCAATCATTTTAGAAAAATGCCACCTAACAAGCTTATTAATAAAAAATGCTCATAAGGAAACATTGCATGGAGGGATAAACCTAATGCGAAACTATATCCAAAGAAAGTATTGGATTTTCGGGTTGAAAAATTCGTTGAAAAAGTATTTAAGAGAATGTGTAACGTGTGCAAGGTATAAACAAAATACAGCTCAGCAAATAATGGGTAACTTGCCAAAATATAGAGTGACGATGACATTCCCGTTTCTTAATACTGGAATAGATTACGCAGGTCCTTATTATGTTAAATGTTCAAAAAATCGTGGCCAAAAAACATTTAAAGGATACGTTGCTGTATTCGTTTGCATGGCCACCAAAGCCATACACTTAGAAATGGTAAGCGATCTAACTTCAGACGCATTTTTAGCAGCACTCAGAAGATTTATTGCTAGACGGGGAAAATGTTCCAATATCTATTCAGACAACGGAACAAATTTTGTAGGAGCTGCAAGAAAATTAGATCAAGAGTTATTTAATGCAATACAAGAAAATATAACGATTGCAGCGCAGCTTGAAAAGGACAGGATTGATTGGCATTTTATTCCCCCGGCAGGACCTCACTTCGGAGGTATTTGGGAAGCTGGAGTTAAGTCAATGAAATACCATTTAAAGCGTATAATCGGCGACACTATTTTGACTTACGAAGAAATGTCAACTCTTTTATGTCAAATAGAAGCATGCTTAAATTCAAGGCCATTATACACTATAGTTAGTGAGAAGGACCAACAAGAAGTTTTAACACCAGGTCATTTTTTAATTGGAAGACCACCTTTAGAAATAGTCGAACCAATGGAAGATGAAAAAATCGGAAATTTGGATAGGTGGAGACTTATCCAAAAAATGAAGAAAGATTTCTGGGTTAAGTGGAAAAGTGAATATTTGCATACGCTCCAGCAAAGGAATAAATGGAAAAAGGAAATTAAGAGAACAACAGAAGATGTTAACTCCAATTTTAGAAGTATGCAAATAAGAATTGAGAACATGACAGAAGTTCTTAAAGAAAATTATTATGTTTATAAGGAATCAATAAAATTCTTTATGATTACGAAACAGCTACACTCATTGATTGAAGAAGGCGAAAAAATTCAAGCAGGCATTATAAGCCTGTTGATTGATATTAATCACGGTAGGCTAAATACAAATATTCTCAGGCCAAATCAGCTTAAAAAAGAAATTGCCAAAATTCAGCAGAGTCTTTCGGAGAACCTAGTAATTCCAGGAAAACGGTCAGGTACGGAACTTAAGGAGGTGTATACACTGTTAACAGCCAGGGGTTTATTCATCGACGATAAATTGATCATTAGTGCAAAAGTGCCTCTGTTTAGCAGGCATCCATCCAAATTGTTCAGGCTTATTCCGGTGCCAATTCGAAATGAAGATCGGATAATAATGGTGCATACAACGTCCGAATATTTAATTTATAATTTTGAGATAGATTCCTATCACATAATGACGGAAGCCACATTAAATCAATGTCAGAAATGGCAACTAAATAAGAGAATATGCAAAGGAAGTTGGCCCTGGAATTCAGCGAATGATAATGCATGTGAGATTCAGCCTCTAAAGCCAGATAAAGCGGCGAACTGCATCTATAAAACAGTAGTCGACTCTAAAAGTTACTGGGTAGAGTTAGAAAAGAAAAGTAGTTGGTTGTTTAAGGTTCCTGCGAATTCAAAGTCCGTCTGCAATGTACTGGCTCTCAAATTGAATTGTTTGATTTGCCTCAGCAAGGAGTTTTAAGCATTGCGCCATATTGTACGGCAAGAACCGACGATAAAATTCTAGTTGCCCACCATAACATTCAGTCCGAAAGTGAAGAATTATTATCAACACCTTATATAGGAGAAGTTAGTGAAGCGCCGAAGATTATTTGGGATCCGCTGAAACTATCAATATTAAATCATACTGAGGAATTTGAACGATTGAATAATGAAATTAAATTTATGAAAGAGAACCATCAAAAATTGAAAGATTTACATTTCCATCATATTTCCGGACATGCTGGATTAATTATTGCTTTAATACTAATGATAGTATTAATAATATATTTCATACGGAAATGTGCTGTGCAACAAAGAATGCAAGCAATAACCTTTGCAGGTCCGTTGCCAGTACTATAAATATCAATAGTAAATAAACAATAAAATAATATAACAAATAAAAATATACAGTCCACTATATCGTTGTTTAATAGAAAATGTACTTCTACATAGAAAAAGCAAAATGTTTAAAATAAGTTAATTGAGTACAAATTGTTGAATTAAAAATAATATAAACCATAATTGTAATCCAATAAAATTAAAAGCCAGAAAAACTAGGCCCATTGAAATCTTAGTTGCAAAATAAATGAACATATATCAAATAAATACAGTCCACTACTGTTATAAATGCAACTAATATACTAATGTACATCTCAGCTTGCTGGCCCTTTGGCAGAATGTTCACACATGAACACGAATATATTTAAAGACTTACAATTTTGGGCTCCGTTCATATCTTATGTAAATGAATCGAGAGCGATAAATTATATTTAGGATTTTGTTATCTAAGGCGACATGGGTGCATTGCTCAAAAACATGTAATTTAAGTGCACACTACATGAGTCAGTCACTTGAGATCGTTCCCCGCCTCCTAAAATAGTCCCTTAGTGGGAGACCACAGATAAGGTCCTCGCCGCTCAAGATAGGCAGATGTGCCCGAGCGTGGGACCTCGATAAGGCGGGGACTATTTACTTAGGCCTCTGCGTAGGCCATTTACTTTAAGATGCGATTCTCATGTCACCTATTTAAACCGAAGATATTTCCAAATAAAATCAGTTTCTTACAAAAACTCAACGAGTAAAGTCTTCTTATTTGGGATTTTACAATAAGTCACATAACTATTTGATTGTGGTGTGGGCCATATTGCGTTGTCAATTAAAACCCTTATCTGCAATAGCTACTTTGTGTTGTTCTTTGTTTTTAATTACATACATTTGTCTTCCTATCTACAGTTGTAATCTCGCTTTACAATTAATTTTCTTTTCTTACATATTCATGTGTAATTTCCTCAAAATTGCGAATCCATTTTAAAAGTTCGGAAATTTTAAAACTCTTTTTATGTCGTTGAAGATGATAACAGTAATCATTTACGGATTTTGTCCCTCTTCCTTTAATTTTTTATGCGTTATTCATGAGTTTCATAATAAAACATCAAATTAACTTATATATATATTTTGCAATGATAAGAAGACAATGGAATGGAAGAGAAGAGAAGACGTTGGTGTTTAAAAGAATTGTAGCCCACAAAGACGTGCTTTGTTTTGAAGTTAACGATCTTTTGTTTAATGTGATTTCAATTTAATGGCGAAGATTGAAAAAATTTATCAATGATAAAGAAATTACACCATTATTTGTTTTCATTTTCCTATGTGTCCTTAAAATACGTGTTAATAAATATAGTATACATTTACATTTATAATATTTGTCTTTTGGTTTGTCATTCTTTTGGTGCAATGTAAAAATCCATGTAAAACGGGATTTGAGTATTAAATTTGTCATCTAATTAACGTTAGGTAAATATTACTCCTAATTTTTCGTTTTCTTTACGTTTTCCAGTGTTTTTGGTTTGTTTTAGCTGCAGCTTAGGACAACTCTACATGTACGTAAATGTAAGTATGGAATTCGAAACTTGGTGCAGGCAATGAGAATGTAGATCCACTGCTGTTATCGTCCTGATCTTAGTAGGTGCCTGAAATGATACTTTCCGATTAGAGGAACTCAAGATCGCCCCTGTGGTGCATACTAACTGGGGCACTCGGGTGGGTTCATGTAGCCGAAGACATTTAACTCGTAAAGCGACGCCAGTGTGATGAAGAACAAATACCAGACCATAAGAATTATGCCGAGTCGCTTGTCCAGCTTCCATCCGTTCAAGTGCGTCGACAGAATTAAGAAGACGACGGTGGAGAAGAGCGACAGCGTGGAGTAAGCCAGTCCTGAAAATCGAAATTGTTTGGAAAACAGACAGGAGAGGGAAATAGCACCTAAGGATTAGACTTGAACGGTATTACGAGCGCTGCTACTTGGCCTAGGACTCTCATGCCAAGGACACACGACGATGACTACAAGGTAGATAGACACGCAAGCAATACATACCCTTGGATATTACGTTGACGTGCGAGCCGGGCTTAATGATGGCCGTCTGTATGAACCAGGGAAGACCTAAGCACACTAGTATATCAAAGACATTCGAGCCTATAGCGTTCGACACGGCCATGTCGCCAAAGCCCTCTTTGATAACGGCTATTGAGCTTAGGGCATCCGGGACAGACACGCCAGCGGCCACAAACGTCAAACCCATTACGGTGTCCGGAATGGCAAGCGTGGACCCAATCACGGTGATCATCCACACCATAAAGTAAGAGTAGAACGATATCCACACCATCGACATTAGGAAGGTGAAGGGGTACCAGTTGCGATACTGCTCCTGCCGGCAGTCCGGCATCGTCTTCTTGCAGAGAAAGTGGATCGGGTAGACCACGTACCAGGAAACCAGAGCTGGCAGCCCTCCTTCCATGGGACGCAGTAGAGGATCGCGGCGCGGTTCTCGCTGCTTGTCCGTGGACTTGTAGTAGTCGTTGCCTCCGGCCGAGGTGGCCTGAGTAGACACAACCTGGCCACCACTCTTGACGGCCGCAGGTGGACCATCGCCTGTTACCACAGACTCGGGCTGGTCGGCATGGTAGCCCATGTTTTCCTGACCACTGTGACCCATTCCCCAGTCGTCAACGGGCGGAGGATTGGCCACTGGATTCGGCTGGCTCTCATCTCCCCATGCGGCGTTCGGGTCCCATGTCGGATTCGGATCGCTGTAGTCCTGGTAGTCGCTTTGCGGCTTCGCACTTCTGGTCTCGCTATCATCGGTGGCCTTCTGTCCCTGGGTCTGGCCGACACTTTCTTGGGTGTAGGAGCCTTCTGGAACATTTTTGTAGGTTACCAGTGCTGACTGCTCTTCCTTACTAGGTAGCTTGAAGGGTAAATTCAGACCCAGTGCCCAGCGTTCCAGCTCCGTATTGAAATGGAGGGCCACGCAGTATCCTACGTAGCAGAGGAGCATCACGACGGACTCAAACTAAAAAAAAAAGGATATCAGATGACGATAACGATGGTTTCTATTTGGTCGTAACTTACGCATGATATAACGTCATTGAAGATGATTATTAACATTACAAGAATAGAAACACAGTAGAAGAAGCAGTCCCGCACCAGGGGCCACCAGTTCAGTTGGCAGACGGTACCCGAGCACAGGGCGCAGACAGAGATCACGAACATAATGTTAAAAACGGCCGATCCGATGACCCCGCTGATGCCGATGTCGTCCTTAGCAAAGAACACTCCTATCACCACAGTGGCCAGTTCAGGAGCCGAGCTTCCGGCAGCCATAAACGTGGCTCCCGCAACATCTGGCGATAGCTTTAGCTCTTAAATGGAATAAACAAACGAGTGACGGATATTATAATAATCCTTTTGCTGCACCAAATAGTTGAATATTTAAAATATTTCAGTATTCACACCTCGCCAGAAAAAATGTGATCATATAACCATTATCACTTCGGTGCCTGTCAGTGATCGAAAAATAAAATCGCCTGTGGCTGGGCCGGTTATAAAGGGTTACCCATCAATATTTTGGCAAAATACATAATAAATACATTACATACACGAAGAAATTAAAGCTTGCAGTGGTTGATCATAACGAGTGGTCATGGCGAGGTAAAAAACAAGCCACGACGCTTCTTCAAATGCAAAATTGATTGCCTTTCTAAATACACAACCGAAAAGTTGATATTCAATTTTGTATGCTAAAGTATCGATCGCCACTTTTTGTTTGGCTGAGGACTCACCCTCGCAAAGCCGATCCAGACTGGCCACAAAGTACTCATCGCAAACTATTGCCAACCCGAAGAAAGTGAAGACTGCCACCAGTATGTGGAGGATAAGGCCGCCGTGCTGTCGCGCCCACTTATTCATCAGCGGCTGTGGAAACTGCTCGATAGCCGGGGGCGTGCAGTTGTCCCGCTTTGGGCGCCAGGTGGGAACCGCGCCATGAATGGGAGTCGATTGTGTACTCGCCTGAGGCTATCGGAGAAGGTTTTAGTCCTAAGTGGTCGTGGATCTTTATGACACGGTACCTCAAACGCCAGTGTTGTGTCCAGAACGGAACTCTCTGAGTTTCTCTCTGGAGTATCCTCTCCGTTGGCCTCGGCATCGCCAGCGTCCTCGGCCAGAGCGCCCACATCCAGAGGCAGGACCTGTCCGTCCTTGGTGTCTCCTTTGGCGGAGTAGATGCTGACGCAATAGTATATTAAGAACAGCAGCCCCATGTTCCACATGCGGGCACGGCGGGATCGACTGCGTACAATCTGCAAAGGAAATATTTAGGTTAGCGCGGTTTACATATGTATGATGTTCGATTCCGGCCACTAAAACGACATGTTTCTAAACAAAAACGTGATAACTCTCCATTACTTTCAATATATCATTAATTCTAGAATTCATTTAATAAATGTTTTTGGTAGCCTTTGGGACATACCCTAGGTTTTAAAGAGTTAACAGACCAAGCTGGTTCCCATCAATGTGATAAGGTGAACATATGTACTACTTATTAATGGTATAGACGTTTCTTTAATGAAAACGATCAATTTTGAGTATTTGAGCATGACTTGTCTATATTACCAAAGACGCCAGAATATTATTCTATTGTCTTGATATTACCAACATCACAATAGTCTTGTGTAGCAAACTTCAGACTGAAAATCATTTTACACCCTGCAATGGTATAAATAGAGTTAAAAAGTTTACTGTCCGATTAAGGCTTATTATAAGAACATTCTTTGAGTTTTATATATAGAAAAGCTTCGCATAATGGAATGACCAAATACTTAATCTGTGATATCCCTTCAAAAACGATTTCCTTTATCAATCAGTGTTTGTTAATTTGACACAAACTAACAAACTCATTTGACAGTGTACAAATAACAGCTTGGAAAGGAAATAATGGAGTACTAAGATTTTTTATGCTGGGGTATGGTGGTTGGCTTATTGCACAAGCCAGCTTTGTCTGCCGCTCTTTGGTAGAAATGTGACACCTACATACAATAGTTTGAACTACAGTAAGGCCAACCACACAAAATATTCATATAAGAACATACATATCTTCTTACCAAAACTCAAGTTTACCTAAGCTTTAAGCCCTTTTGTCTGGAATTTTACCTTGTATGTTTATATTACATTTTCCGACAAAAACAATAAAGAATACAATAGTCGACTTCTCGACTATCAGATCTTCGAAATTTCATAATTTTCTGGGATATCGATAGTTATTGGTGATAAAAATTAGAAAAAATTAAAAATTGTTTAAAAAAAAATGAAAAAATATCAAAACATTTTCAAAAGTATGGGCTTGGCAGTTTTGGGCGGTTTGTGGGCGTTAGAGTGGGCGTGGAAACATTGCTCTAGAATCTGTATTCTTAATATCAACCTTCTGGCTTTTATAGTTCCTGAGATCTCGACGTTCATACGGACATGGCTAGATCGACTTGGCTATTGATTCTGATCAGGAATATATGTACTTCATATGGTCGGAAACGCTTCCTTCTGCCTGTTACATACTTTTCAATTTTCGGTATGTAGATCCAATGCAGGAGGTGTGCATACATACATAAATCTTCCCCTGACTGTCCGATACGCTTTACCCAGTTAGTAGAAGTGAAAAAATGATATTTCATATATGTATATTCATATATTTTGTCAGCATAGCGATTGAAAATGCCGAAAATAAATTAAAATGGTGTCCATCTCAACATTGTATATTTTATAGTTCCCGATATCACTGCGTTTATACGAACAAGACCAGACGACTAGGTGGAGCAGATAGTAAACCTGCTCACCTATTTATTTAAAGCACTTTATAATCGAAACCACCGATGCAAATTTTTTTCCATTTATTTCCCCGGTATTCCATGGAAACCATATAATATATATAGTGTTTCGATTCGAATATATGTATATTTAAAACCTGCAATAGAAAGCAGAAAGTTGAATGCTTTGTGCAGAAAAAACGTTTGGTCAGACGGACATAGACATATAAACTCGGTTGTTAATACTGATCAAGAATATATACTTTATATGCTCGCAAATATCTTAGTTGCTGCGTTGCAAGCTACTGACTCAAATTAAAATGCCCTCTGCAATGTTAAAAAAAAGGGTTCGAAAAATTTTTATTTTGAGGCCAGTTTAACGCAGCTCTTTTTCAACATTAAAGCCACTTTTGTCTTAGACTCTAAACGTTTGGAAAAGTTACATACATTTGTATGAACATAAAAACATATTAGGGAGCACAGAATTATGAATGCTTAAGTAATTTCATTGTTTAAGAGAAAGTACAGCACTTATTGTGCACTAGAGTTTCTATACCATCTGACACTATGGACCTTGTCTCCCAACTTCTAGAGTTCTGACAATGCTGAATCCACTATAATCTATAAACGCAGATGTGATTGAATAATTGAAGTTGATATTGTTATTGTTGTTGCTGCTGGTGTGATAACAGCGCACACTTAAAGCAAATTCCCGAGCGTCGGGACTCTCCTCTCCCTCTCTCTTAAGAGAGAGCGAGAGCGCGAGGGAGCAGCGAGAGCAAGTGGGGAGTTCACCATTAAACACGACCGGCCCTGGGATACAGAGATAGCATCGTGAGGAGTGTGGGGCGTGATGCGAAGGTCTTGGCGGCGTCAGTATGACTGAGTGACTAACGAAACCAAAGCCACCACACCATTCCGTGAGCTCAGTGCCCCCCTTTCGGGCCACTCGGTCATGCCGCAAAATATCGATTTACAGTTACGCTTTCCTCTCCCCGTGACCCTCCTGCGCTGACAGCACCCTTACTCCCGCTTGCTGTTGGGTAAGGTTGCAAGAGTGCCGCAGTGGTTTTCGGTTGACTTTTGCCGTTAGTTACCGTTGTTGTTACTGGTGATGCTGTTGTTGCCTCCACGGGTCTGCTGAGAGATATGGGAAGAGGGGGAAGGAATCCACGATGACGGCGTCATCTTATAAAAATAAATGACTATGCTTATTTAATAGACTAGGGGACAGTGGCGTCGGACTGGGAGGAAAGAAAAGCTGTGGTAGCTGAGCTTACATCATACACGTTCGTATTTTACTTCAGCGGCGCAAGACAATGGGGCATAGAAAAGCAAATGCGCTGCTTCTGCTTCTGCCCCATTCTGCTCCTTCAACAAGAGTCGAGGGGTGACAATTGACTTGCAATTTGCATTAAGGCAAAGGATGTGCATAAACATGGCTCAGCGGATTAGGCCTGCACCTTGTGGCCCATTTCATAATCACTTTTTACCATTTTCACTGTTGCCTGGTGGCGCTGCTCTAGGTTCACTCTCCGCGGACTTTTGGGCTCGTTAATTGCAGGCGGTAGTTAAATTTTTAACGGAAAACAGATACAGAAGAAACAGTTGCCTTGGAAAACATGTGAGGAATCAGGCGGAGAGTTGAGTTCACTTGGCCAGCTCCACTAATCCATAGGCCTTTAACTTAATCTCGGTTCACTGGGGGCTTTGAAGTAGGGTTTCGCCTAGCATATCATTTTACAATCGATGATTTTCGCCCTTTTCCTCGCCGGGCGAACGTGGACGAGTATATGCGGTTCGAATCGAGTACCTCACGGACTAAAACGAGACGAGACACGGCTAGAGTGGATCGAGCTGGCCTGGTTTTCCACCGATGACGTCTGAGCGCGAACTGATGCAGCGTCGTCGTCTACCGCACAACTTCGCACGGATGGAGCGGACGTCCACCAGTGGCAATCCACCACAGCCGAACGCTTCGGCCGGAAATGTGAAATAAGAAAGTGCGACGCCTGGGAAATGGCTTCGGTGTGGGTGGGGGTGGTGGTTGTGGGTGCGAGTGAGTGGTCCGGTAGCGCCATCTATAGACAGCTTTCCAAGTCGTGGTCCGTGGAAATTATAAGCTGGCAACAAATTGAAACATTTTAACTAACTTTTCGCTGTTGGATGGAAAAACTTTCGAATGGAGTAAGAAATATAAAATAAGAAAAACTCAGAGATATCACAATTGAATTATGATATGTATGATATACGTCATACATACAATGATATGTATGTATATATTCCTCCACTTCAATTTTATATCGATAGCAAAGCTCCTCGTGCAGGGTTGTTATGGAGAAATTCTCAAGCCTAAGAATAACGAGGGATAGCATTGTAGTACATATGTATTTGTTTGATTATTATTTATTTGCGCACAGCCTAGCCATCAAACGTCAATTGCGATGGCATAGTCAAACAGCAAACAAGCAACCTCTGTCAGCGCATCATTTGAAGTGCCGCTAAGGACAGCATTTGTCTGGATTTTGCCACATTATCCTTTAGATGTGCAACGTGACTTGCCGCTTTCTCAGATCTTGCCGCTAGCTAAGCATGCCTCTGCGAAAACACAGTTCTTTAGAGGACATGTCTCCGTCGTCCTTCTGAATCGTCACCTACAAAAAAACCGCTTGAACAATGACAAATTTACCTGTTGACACCTACAAATAGACAATTCGTCTAATTAATGGGAGCGCTCCGGAGACTACTGAGCCCATCCAAGAAATATGACGGCTTACAGTTCCTCAATTGTAACAGGTTATGGCTTAATTATTAGTCGATGGATCTTTAGGGTTCATAAAGATGCCAGACTGTCTGCCAAACTCCAGAAATATTTGCAGTTCTACGAAAAAACAGCGCATGTTCTTTCGTGGACAGTTCAACGAAAAATATATCACTTTCATTTTATGTTAACGTGTGGCTAGGACCAGCTTACCTCAAGATATTTTTTAATGAATATAATAAATGCATAGGTAAGTAATGTATATCTCTTGCCATAGAAAAGTTGAGCAGGCATGGCTTTTAATTTTGCTAAGAAGAATATTAATGACAACTGCTTTAATCGTCGTCCTATTACATTGAAGAGTATGTTAATTAAAAGAACTCAGCAAGAATGATGGCCATGAATCCCAATTAAGGCGCCGGCTAAACTCCGTGCTGCGGGCATCATGCGAATGCCTCTCAACTGAATAGGTTTGACTATTTGTTTAGGTTTGAAACGTTGTAACTTAGTTATATGCAATCCGATTTAAGCGAAATAAATTTGTATGTATGAATAGATCAGTCATTTGTTAAATAGCAAAGTTTCTGATCTCTTAAATTTGTGTTTATATTCTTTTTTATTTTTTTTTTTTTTTCAAAAACAACAAAAAATCTTCATTTTGTTGGCTCAATTGAATAGGTTTGACCACTAAAACTATTTAATAAAGTATACATTTATTAGTATAAAGAAAAATTTCAAGGCACTGGATAGATAATAAAAGGCACTGTTTTAGCATTATTTAGTATTTGGTATGGCCACCCTTGTTTTTAATTACCTCAAACATACGGTTTGGAATCATAATATTTTTTAATTTCATTTAGTGAAATTGTTGCCCAGGCTTTTTTAATTGCTTCAACTAGGGTCTCAGTGTCACTAAATTGTCTTCCTTTTTCGTACATTCCCCTGGACAAAAGTCCCCAAATGTTTTCAATAATGTTAATGTCAGGGGAGTAAGGCGGCCACTCGAGCAATTTAACGTTTTGGTCTGTGATCCACTGTTTTATAATCCGAGCCGTATGGATGGGAGCGTTGTCATATTGGTACGTCCATTGAATATGACCATAAATCTCAGAAAACTCTGGAAAAGCCTTTTGAAGCACAGTCTTATACACGTTTGGGTTCATTTTCGAGGTGACAAACTGGAGCTCGCAAGTTCCATAAAAAGATATGGCTCCCCACACCATTACACCACCTGCACAAGTGTGATGACGGCTTAAAAAACATTCTTCCTTTCTTATATCATGGAAATAATAGTTATAGCCATCCGGTCCATCGAGGTTGAACTTCTTTTCATCGGAGAAAACCACCGTCTTCCACTCCTTGTTCCACGTCATGTGTTCTCAGGCAAATTCTGAAGAGAAGAGATCAGAAACTTTGATATTTAACAAATGACTGATCATTCACTGTATCTGTTAAAAAAATCAATTTCCTTTTATCAAAGTCTTTATTCGCCATAAGTAAAATATGATCAGAAAGAACGCGTAGATCGCCAACAACAGTTACAGTAAGCACACATCTAACGTATACTTTGGATGTATTTAATGGTAACGAAAACATGAGTAGACTCTATAGTCGAGTACCTCGACTATCAGATACCCGTTACTGAGCCTGTGAAAAAACGAATTCTCGTTCGTTTAACATTATTTTTGTCATAACCATAGAAAGTGGCAAGAAAAATCATAAAATTAAAAAACAAAAAAAATGTGAGCCTGGACTTCTTGGGTGATACGAGTCGATATCGATAAAAATTTAAAAGACAAATAATAAAATAAAAATAATATTAATTTTTTTTTTCTAAATTGTGGGCGCGGAAACTTTGTGGGCTGTGCAACATCAGGATACAAACTTGCACTGCGTCTACATATGTCTCTGATATTTGCATCTCAATGTTCATATGGACGGAAAGACTATGACGACCGGACAGACCGACATGGCCAGATCGACTCCGACATTGAAACTGATCAAAAATATATATTACTTATATGGCTGGAACCGCTTCCTTTTACCTGTTACATATTTTTCAATGCATCTAGTATACCCTTTTACTTTACGAGTTTAAACTTGGAGACATATGTATAAGATTATTATTAAAAGCATTATTATTAAAAGCAGTCTATATCGGATTGCAAGTAATGTTCTTATACTGCAGGCATATTTTAACATCATCTGCGCTAATAAATACAACATAATTATACAATTATAGCTATGGGAATGTCGTTAGTAAAGAAGGTAAGCATCAAGTGGATGCTCATTGCCACTGGGCTTGTGGGAAAGGCAATTTTAATACTTAACTCCGTTCGCATAAACGTCGAGATCTCCGGCACTATTAAAACTAAAATAATGAGATTCCATACACATAGACGCAGTGCAATTTGGTTACTGATTTAGCGCCCACTTCAACGCCTACAAACCCCCGAAACTGTCACGGCCACAATTCGGAAATTTAATTTTATTTTTCCCAATTTCTATTGAAAAATTTAAAATTCCAATAGCTGAGTAACGAGTATCTGATAGTCGGGAAAATCGATTAAGGCATTCTCTCTGGTTTTATCTGGTAAAATCGTTCCCTGCATGTTATATAAGTTTTTAGCGGTTAGTGGCTTTTTGAAAATGTTAAAAAATTTTATGGGTAGCCGACTATTTAATTAATCATCATCAATTACATCTATACATTCATGTATGCAGGTTGTGAAAGTGTATTATGGGCAAGCAATAAAAACGATTACATTAGCAAATGAATGAAATATTAAGTTTAAAAAAATAGAGTATATAAATTCAGAAAATACACAAGAATATCTTGGAATATCTATGCAGTCAGCAAGGAATTCCGTCGGTACCTGTAAACAGGTCTACACTTTTAGATCACTAACCGAGTCGATCTGGAGATCTGGAAATGAACGTCGAGATCTCGGATTCTATAAAAGCTAGTAAGTTGAGATTAAATCTGTATGTAAATTCAAATGACGTCTACGATTTTTCTTTGTTCAAAAAGATGCCACGATTACAATAATGCCCACAAACCGCCCAAAACTGCATCGCCCAGACTTTTGAAAAATATTTTTCTATCGGAATACTAAAAACATTTTTTTGTTTGATTTTTTCCGGTTTTGATATTTTTATTTGCCTATTTCAATTTGACCAAAAATATTTGGAAATTTCTTTCTTTGGAAATTTCTTAAAACTCGACTACAGCGTTTTCTCTTGATTCGTTTTATTCTTAGTCTTGTTAATTTTTATCGGTATACCAACAACATTTTTCCACGCCCCTTCTAACGACTTTTTTCATTTCATTATTCGATTTCGAATGAAATTTCTCGTTTGCATTAGCAGTAATAAAAGTATTAAAAATAAAAAGTAAAAATTTGTTAGCTATTGGGAATGGTTAGGTAATAGGCATTATTATGCCTCTAATAATTAACTAATCACAATAACAATTACTTGTAAAAATGCAAGTAAGAGATTTAAATTTAAAATTTGTTGAAAAGGACACGTTTGAAACTATATAAATGCTGATACTAAGTTAGCGTGAACTACATATAAGTTAACACGCGCAAGGCCAAAATCGCTAACTCCACGATAAGACCGGACGCGGCCGCAGTAACGTCAGCGCGACTGCAACTAAGTCGCGAAATATGACTCCTGCATTCCAGCACCAGCCAAATGGTCACTGCCCGGAGCGTGTGAAACGCAATGTCAGCATTCTGCCGTGAGCGCTGCTTCAGAAGACGGGCTACTTCATATTAGGCTTAAGTTTTCTGTCTTTAGTTTAAAAACTCATCAGAACGCGCATAGTCGCATAATAAATCGCAATACGCAAAATCGTTGTCTGTTAATTTATATGTATGGTGCCCAGAGTAAAATTCAAAGCTAAATTCTGAATGAATACTAACTAAATGTTACTAATGCATATTACTAACAAAAAGCTTAAACAAGAAATCCTCGACTATCGGATACAGGTAGAAGTAAGACGTAGAAAACCAAACATTCTTACACATCGAAAGAAAAAATCTTTACATTTGAAAACGTTGGGCGTGCGACTGTATTTGCAACTTATGCGCGTTACAGTGGGATCGATAGAAATATGCAAAGCGAATAATGAATTTATTTAAGAACAAATAAAATTTGAAATGTGTGGTCGCAGCATTCGTGAGCTGATGTGAGCATTTAGACTTTGTTGAAAACCTTTTACTTAGCAAGGAACAGGTATAAAAATCATGATACGAAAATCTACAATAGCTTAGCAATGTTATCCTTGAGTCTTTGGTCTTTTGTTTATTTAAAGAAGGTGTCACACTGACAATATACACGTTAATATATGTAAGCTTGGGTGTATAAAACTGGGAGCACTTTATCACTCATTTAAAGGCGGCGTTTAGAATGAATAAAAAATATGAGTTAATGACTCTCGCATGATAGCATACTTCACGCGTCGCACACCTTCGTATTAGGTTTTAAACTAAATACAAATTCGGTGACTAAAATGCGGCACCAAATCGATTGCGCACGCTCAATTTAAGCGGCGACCCAATGTCTGCCACAGAAGCATAAGATCGGCATCGGGAACGGGACGGGAGGGGAGGGGCTAGCCACATCACCGCAGGAGTCGTGTCTCCCTAAGCGGCTGCCAAAGGTGCCACATTCAATCCATTCAATCCGAGACAAAGACGCCACCGTCATAATGGAGAAAAGAATCCGAGTTGACTCTTTTTTGACGTAACTACCCGAAATTGGCTCGCTTGTCATTATTCATATCCCACTTTCTATTCAGAAATCCAGGGGAAGGTGTCAGCCGAAGGTGTCGTCGCTGGCCCTCCGCTTCTCGAAGACGTGCCACTACTTTCGCCGTCGCCGAGTCCATTGTTCGCCGGCATTGTTCACTTTGCCTCATCGAGTGGCTGGGCCGTGGTTTATAGCGGCGATGAATTCGGGATCGGGGATGAGGCAATCCTTTGTGTATGCCGATTCAATAAAACACTTATTGTGGACAAATTTCGACATATTTCAAGCGCAGTTTTTGTTCTTTCTGTCTATTTTGTTCTCGATCGGATCTGTTCCTCTTCATTCGGGCTCAAAGGCGATGCTCGACTTGACTCTTAGCCAGAATCAATTTATTTTATGCGAAATAATCGTGTTGATGGCTTCGTTCTCGCCCTTTTTGCTCATTCGGTTCTCTTCGCTCTCATTCTCACCCTGCCACAGCGACATTTCGCCATGGTTTCAACCCCAGGTTCAACCCCCTAATGGCAAGAGTCTGCAAACCCTGGGGCTGGATTTGGGCTTAGGCTGGTAGCGCCTAGGTGAAGAAGGGTGGAAGTAATTTAAATTTATGATGCCCATTTATAGTAGTTTTTGCGGTTTTTGGACAGTCGCATATCACAATGGGTCTCAAGGATCTGGTGGGTATAAGGGGCGGGAAGCGACAAGGTTACAAATGGATTGAAGTGCACAAGTAAAACCATATATTTTAATATCAGTGTTTATTGGGTAAGTTAAAAACCACCAGTTGTCTTCGCAATTATTTTAAAGTATTGTACTATCCGAGCGCGTAAATAAAACAAAAGTTTTCGAAAAAGCTTTTTTAATTGTAGCAAACTTATCTTATGTGTGCTCCTTTCTTTGCAAGTGTTGGAAATGTATGTATCTGTCACCTAATATAAATTAAATTACTTGCGAGCAAACTATTTTAAATTCGTTCTGTTGGCTGTATTGGGTGCCATCAATGCGCTGTAATCAATCAATTTTTCGGAATCATAATTTTTATGGAAAAACGACATTTTTTATATATATTTTTTCATCTCTGTCTGAAAGCCAAAAGCCAATCAATCAATCCAAAAACCAATGTTTGGCACGCTCAACAATTGTAAGGCCCTCAGATAAAATGCCGTGATAAAATGCATTCGCAAGGTTGATTGATCCCGATCGCAGGCGAAGATTTGCGCAATGCACACCTATCTTATACATGTAGTGCACAATGGGTGGGTGAGGGCTTCATTTCAAAGCGGCTCAGTTCGAGCTCAGTTCATCATTCATCCGGCCTATTCACAGGACTGCTATCCATTCATCATGGAAAGTGGGCAGAGGGAGATGGACCTACGAACTGAAGTCGTTAGGTAAACACGAATTTATCGGTTATTACTTGCACCTTTCGATCATAATTGCACCTCAGGTGACAGCCGCGTCACCCAGCCCCATTGCAATAGCCCATATCCTACTGTTTCTTTCACAAATCTTTGCATCTCACCATTGCATTGAGCGGTCAGTCGGTCGGAATAGCATTGATAACTAAGTGTGAAAAGGCTTTTCATACAACACCGAAGAGGAGTTGTGAATCAGCAATGCTAGCATTGTGTGCATTCTGGGGAAGTCCTTGCCCTCAAAACCACTACCGTACATTTCAATTTGCATTTGACTTTGCGGCTGTTGTGGGCGAACTAAGCCACTTATGAAGCAAGCAGGGTGTCGTTTCCTAGGCGGATCAAGGCACGGGCCGCTCCTAGATCTTCTTCTTAGCTGGTCTTGTAACTAGGGCCCAGGAAGAGACAATTGCCACCGATTTGCGCTTCCTCCTTGACACTCGCCTTTGAAAATATGGGAGTTCTAAGAAGATTTCGTTTTTGAAATCCCCGATAAGCTGCAAAGCATGTCAAACGGTCAATTGAATGAGATTGCATAGGCTTAGACTTAGACATTTCTCCGATTCCGGGGAGAAATTAAGCGCGAAAAAAATGCTTAAGTATATACATTTGTATTGCCTTCAGTCAGTATTTTGTCCCGCATAAAATTAAAGTAATTTGTATATAATTTCGATCTGCATATCGTCTGTTTGTTCGTCCGTGCGTTATTACGCCAACCAGTCACTTTTAAAGCAATCTGCATTAAAAATTTAGCTTCGGTTTTTTTTCATCATGAGGTGGGCATCATTTTTATACTCGTTGGCCGCACTTTTAAAAATGATTTGGGTCTTTTTTTTTTTTAAATTTCTTGTTCGTGATCACACTAGCTGAGTAGCTGGTATCTGATAGTCAAGAAACTTGACTAAAGCGTTCTCTCTTGTCTTAATATACTGAAAGGATATTTAAGCGTTGGCTGCCTCTCTTGTTACATCATCCTTGGTGAGAGTATTGTTGCTTCTTTATGAATATTTTGCGAAATACTATATTAATGTTTAATATTGAATAAGGTTACTTGCAAGTTTAATTTCAATTTGTTTAGATACATTTTTCTGTTCTGTTTAATATTTTGTTCGACAAATAATATAATAAATATGCAATTTGAAACTTATTCTAGTCGAAGTAACATGATTTCGGCTTATTTAAGACTTGTTAATCATACATATGAATATCAAATTTTAAAACACTTAATCTGTAGCTACTTTAAAAACATAGTGGCATAGTGGCGTCGATTTAAATAGATTTTATTTTTTTTTTATTTAAAATTAAAATGTGTAAATACTCTTGTTTATACCTGTTACTCGTCTAGTAAAAGGGTATACAAGATTCTTTGAAAAGTATTTAACAGGCAGAAGGAAGCGTTTCCGACCATATAATGTATATATATTCATGATCAGGATCAATCCCGTCGTCCGTCGGGATCTCAGGAACTATAAAAGCTAGAATGTTGAGATTAAGCGTACAGATTCTAGAGATACGTAGACGCAACGCAATTATTCTTTAAAATGTTGCCACGCGCACTCTAACGTCCACAAAACTGCGACGCCCACACTTTAGAAAAATGTTTTGATATTTTTTCAAATGCTAATGGGTTTTGTAAATTTCTATCAATTTGAAAAAAAAAACTTTGCCACGCCCAGTCTGATAACAATCAATATTGAAATTTCTCGTTCACACTTCCAGCTGAGTTACGGGTATCTGATACTCGGGATCTCGACTATAGCTTTCTCTCTTGTTTTTAATGTCACAGATGGGGTTTTCGTAACTTAACTTGCCCGTTCGAATTTCAATGTCCTGTTGTACGCCGAAAATCCGTGTTATCCCCTACAGGTAAATACAACACCGATTCAGGCGGGTCGGCCCAACTGCGACATTGTTTGGATGCAAATATCTGTTAATAATAGAACGATTACCACCGAGGTCAACACTTGACAGACAACCAAATAGAAGAAATTCGAGCGCAGGCCGCAGAAATATTTAAATGAAATCCCGCCAATGGGCTGCTGACCACCGTTCACGTACGGCTGCCATCCCGTGAATGGTCTTCGCTACAAGCGGATTATCGGATTTGAGGTTAAGTGGTTTTCAGTAGTGGCAGCCGTTTCTAAATTAAATTTTTGCCGCAGACTCTCCCAAATGTTTTGACTCGGAGGCGACGAAATGCACGCGGAAGGCGGAGCTATCCGGGGACGCCATATTGCGACCTGGCAGCTGTTCCTGCCGCTGTTCAGATCGCAGATGTCCTGAAGATCTCTCTTCAGTCAGGCGAGGTGCACCACTCAGCTGTCGCGTGAGCCCCAAGAACTGTGCACAGCGGAGCTGGACGGCCGCGCGCGCCACGGACAAGCCGGGGAAACGATACAATTGATACCGATCCTATCACGAGTACGCGCATCCTGGGGAAGGAAACGCGAATCGAGTCAAACGCGGGGTGGATTTTGTGACGTGCCTTTTAATGGACGACACGACCAATATTGGCGGCATTGTGTCACGGGATGAATGCTCATCGGTAGTTGGCGGTCTGTATGGGTTGCCACAACCTTTTATTGCTTGCTGCTACGGCACCAACTCCCAGAAAAGAGCAACCGTGTTCCCCGCATAGGGGTTTGCCGCAAGAATTAGTCGAGTGCATTCGCTTGAAAAACTAATTTGATTTATGTTTTCGCATTTCGGCTTCCCAGTTTCCCGGTTTTCCTGTTTTGCCGCCATGGACAGCCATAACAAGGACGTTTGCTGTCCTTGGAATGCCCAGGCAAGCGCCCCTTTATGATTCTTCTGGCAAGCTCGGCGAGCTTGAAAACCACATGAGATATACCGAATGTTTTGCTTGTTATTGCATATTTTTATAACTGATCCCAAATCAGAGCAAAAATTAATTTCAAAAAACGAAAATTAATTAAATTTTCTGCAGATGGGCAAGAAAATGGAAAAACAGGACGACACAAGCCTAGCAATTTGTACGGAACGCACTGTATGCATATTTATTTAATCTATATATTTTTATTTTTGGAACGCAAGCTTGTTTTTGTGCATTAAAAGGAATAACATATTATCTGAATCCACCGAAATGTATATATGATCCCTTGTATTGCACAAAAATTAAATGTTTGTTTGTATCAATTTTCCCATATTGAGTAAAATTTAAAATAAAAAGTTTATTTCGAATTAAATGATATTTCCAGTTCTTTACCTCTTATTACTAATTCTGATAATAATAAATAAGAATAACAATTTGACCACATTTACTAGATGTAAAATTTAAGTCACTTACTAAAATATACTCTAAAAAACATATCATTTTTAACCTAACAAATTACAACGACAAAAAATACTACTGATATTATTATTGGTATTCCAGATTCTTATCAATATCTCAGAGCAGATTAACGGGCATTTGATAGTCTAGGTATTACTCTACGAGTGTTTTTAAAAGTTATACATTAAGAAAGTTGAAATTTTTTCTTGTAATTTGGTTTCCTTGTAAAACATGCATTGGACATGCTTTTTTGAAAAAGCTAATAGCCCTTTTCCGCATAAACATAATTCAGAAAATTCAATCAGGAAAACCATTTCGAAATTGTTCGAACTTTCAATCTTCGTCCAGGATCACCAAATAGTGAGCTGGGGGCTTATTGAAACCCCCTACCCCTAGTCCAGTCGTAATCTATGTGCTCGTGAAGACTCTATTAAGTTTACACACTTGGAATGATAGGTACTATTAGCGGGGATCAGGTCTAGCTTGCTAAATCTTGCGATTCCACTTCTTTGAAACGTAATCTTGCTTATGTGTCTTGTGGCAAAGTAATTTGCCGACTGAAGTTTAGTTACGCTGGAAGTTTCCCCTGATCATGTCGCCGTCTGGGTCTACGTCCATCCTATATCAACAATTCACGTACTTTCCTCATATGTGGCGTGTCCCAGCTCGAGCGCATGTGAAATTTCCTAATTAATCCAAATATGAATATTACGTCGTGTTCTTATCTCGGGTGTATATCCCGTCAGGTATTGGACAGTGCAGCTAATCGTTACAGGCAATCCTGCCATTCCATGAATGAATTCACGTTCGCTGGCCGAGTGGTTACCATATCTAATTATTTTATAACTTCCTTTCATACCGGTTATGAGTGCCGCATTGTCCTAGGTAGGTTGCAGTTTACGACCCGTCGGGCTGTGAGACGATTGCGTGGAAATACCGGCGCTCATTACTTTAAGAATCTACTGCGGAAAATCCCAGGCTGCTGCAAGCCCAAGTCCAAACCTACGCAAATAAGCTAGTGAATTTTACAGTATCACCACCCTCAAGCCAGCCCAATCGGCTATCTACCTGCCACCCGACCACCAAGGGATCTATCCAGATCACAGGATCGTCCCTGCTCACGGCAATCCCAGTTTATGAATGAATTTACTAAATGAGCTCAGTCGTGAATGAAATGTTCTCCGCGGACCGCGTTTTATGGACGGTTCTACATATACATAGGTACTAACAAACCCACAACAACCCAGCCATGCCGCTGCACTCATTAGCATTGGTCGAACAATGCAGTTGGACGTAATCCCAATGATTTCCCTTTTGTTCTAAATGGCAGGACAGGGGCATAAGGCGCTAGGCCTGCGGAATGCACCTTCCCTAGAAAGCAGATATCTTTTAGGAAGTTATTATCGCTTTGGTCCGATGACAGCAGTTTTATACTCTTTTAAAAAACAACAAAACGAAAATATTTCGTTCAATTCCGCAAATCTTTCTTTTAATTCTAGCAGCAAACATTTTTATGATTATATGCTGTATCCGTCGTCTCTTGATTAGAATTAGAATTTGATTTCGAAATTATTTCAGGTATCTGTCGAAGAATATAGAGGTATATAATACATTTGGCTGCAAAAATAGGAGGCATATATTCATAATTTAGAGAAGGCTTACTTCCAATGCTTGTTGACTAGAAAATAAGATTGAACTCAGAACACTACTAATCCTATCGTGGGAATCCTTAGAGGGTATGTATTAATATTAAGTACCATTTTCCCTTTAAACTCAAATTCATACAGAAAATTGGAGTGGAAAGTAAACGCAACAGCAATTTGTAGCGGCTACCAATGCATGCGAAAAACTTGTGAACTTAAACACGAACTCTTAAAGCCAATATCGCCTTCTAAATTAAAACATTAGGTGTAGCAACGCACATTCAGCCAAAGTATGTTGTATCTGTTCTCGTAGTCTGCAGCCAGAATCGCGTTAGGGCAAACGCCTCCACGAGCCAGTAAAGTTTTTCTCAAGCACCCCCAGAGATAAAGATAAAGTTTAGGCGAACTGTACCAACTGAACAACACGCTCAAGCCTGGCAATCTCTGCAAATCCTGCCCAGCTGCTTGGCCCGCACTTTGCATATTCGTGATGTCGCGGAGCCACCCTCGAACAAGCACTTAATTTAATAATAAATTGCTGCCACATCGGGCACAGGAAACCCGAACCGCAGATAACCGAATTATACATTTGGAGAAGTATCTGTGTCTGGACGGAGGGAAGGAGGAGGAAACTGTGACTGGGAATGGGTATAAGATTGGGAGTGGGATTGGGATTGGGAGAGTGGGCCAAGCCAAGCCCAAAGCCAACCACCCGGGAATCATGGTCGGTGGGTGGGTGTGAGTACAATTCATAACATAACCGTGAAACGCAAATGCTCTGCTAAAGTTGCGCCCAAATCGGAGGCACCGCGCTGCTGGGATCGCCTGGGCCCAGTATATGTAGTACGGAGTGGAAAGAGTAGAAAGCGCAAGTTAGGAAAGCTGCCCGCCACTCGGTCGGGAGTTCGATTTTCCGGACCGGGAAAACTACGCAGGACTACACGCACACACCAGCGCCTTATATACTTCAGCTGCGAGTGTGTGTGCGAGCGGGCCGCCATTGTTGTGCCCTCGAAACCGAACCGAACCGAATCCGTGCCCGTTTCTGAAAGCGAAACCCACCCCGAAGCATCCCTCTCGCTCGCACATCCTCAGACAGACAAATAATCGATGAATGAAGCGACCCTCAGTGTGCGTGTGCGTGTGCGGGTGAGTGTGTATGTGTGTGCGCGTGTGTGTGAACGCAGGACGAATGACTGCCTGGGTATACGAAGTGTAGGTAGCCAGAGTCCTGGGTTTAAATTGAGAGGCGTCGGGGCAGGAGAGCTCAGTTCGAGTCGAGATCTCGCAGCACACACACAGCTCCGCACAACCAAATCAAGTCCAAAATCATAATCACAAGTGTTCCATCCAAGTGATTTAGTGTCGCGAGAGAGCAATTTAGACCTTCCATTAAAACTACTGCAAAATGTCGACGATTAACCTGCATCCCCCGCAAACCTACTCGCGACTTTTCCGACCCTGGGATACTCAGCGCCAGGCGGCGACCTCGGCGGCACCCAGGACAGTGAAGCAGGAGCCGGAGGCGATTACCATCAAGACGGAGCTGGCCAGCAGCAGTTTCGGCCACGACTGCGACGGAGACTTCTCCTCCGCATCCTCCTCTGCGTCAAGCAGCAGCAACAGCAGCAAGTCCTGCTACGAGGAGGCCCTGAACCACAGCAGCTACACCCGCACTTCCACCCCGCTGCTGGACGCCGCCCCGCACCCCGTCTTTTCACACCCGCAGTCGTCGCCGTTGGACACGCACGCCGCCGCCACCGCATCCTTGGCTCCGCCAAACCAGCACGCTCCATTCCTGTCGGCCGCCAGCGATCTCTACTACGCTGCCGCCGCCGCAGCAGCCGCTGCTGCCTCCACGCCCACTGCCGTCCCGGGCTTCGGCATGGACCCGTTCACTATGGGCCTGATGGAGCAAGAGTACGCCCGCGTGATGGCCGAGGACGCACAGTTAAAGGCGCTCAACAGCCGCAAGCAGCGGCCGAAGAAGTTCAAGTGCCCCAACTGCGACGTGGCCTTCTCCAACAACGGCCAGCTGAAGGGCCACATCCGCATCCACACCGGTAAGTCGACCAGAACACATCTGACCCCGAGAGTCCCACTCACTTATCTCCATTCTGTTCTGCAGGCGAACGCCCATTTAAGTGCGACGTGAACACATGCGGCAAGACCTTCACCCGCAATGAGGAACTGACGCGTCACAAGCGAATCCACACCGGACTGCGGCCGTATCCTTGCAGTGCCTGCGGAAAGAAGTTTGGCCGACGCGACCACTTAAAGAAGCACATGAAGACGCACATGCCGCAGGAGCGCCAGCTGGGCCCGTCCATCTTCGTGCCCATGTACTCATACCTTTATGGCTACTGAGAGGGAAATCCTGGCGAGCTTTCCCCTTGCCACGCGACCCTGCATTCCAGCGATCTGTAAAGCGCTTGCACGCTTTAAACAAGCATTACCGAACCGAATCCAACGAAACGAAACTTAACGCCAGCAAAAACTGCCTAGCCAATCGTGGACAGAACTACCTCAGCCGTACCTGGCGCAATGTGGCGCACTCACCAAACCCAATCTTTGGACCTCGACGATATATGCAAATATTGAGATATTTATTTTTTAACGCGTATTTACACTTCCAGCTACGTGACTGGTTATGATATTCGGCACATGTGTAAATAATCCCTAAGTGATCCTTCCTCATATGCTAAGCGATTAAGAAATTTAAGAGATGCCCGGATTTACGTCTAAGTTATACTAAAGCTGATACTTTAACAGTTTTATAAGCTGATCGTGGTTACCAGATACATACGATTTATACACAAAATTATACGATCATGGTTATATCTGAGAGTTGAATTATACGATTTATGTTTACAACACAAAATACACAAGAAAAACCGTACAAGAAAGACCTTTATTACCTGGGCGGTGTTAGAAATGAGGAGAAATGTACATAGAACTTGCAATTTTGTTCCCCAATGATTAAATGCATAGTTCCATTACGAGTATACGAGGAGCTAAAAACCAAGAACCATTACCTTTACATGTTAATGATCCACTGTCACTTCCCGTTAACCAGATCGTGCGACAAACCGCTCGTCATGCCGCCAATATCAAAGGCAAATCGGAAAATCGCATTTGAACTGTCATAAAAGGATTAAAAGGCACAAGTCATTTGGTCCGAATCTATCCAAATTTCATTCACAAATTACCCAAAATGAAACAGCACCCCAGACAAGCTGAAACCGACCAAGCCGCGATAATGAGCAGCGCCAAAACTAAGGGAAAAGTGCATTCGTGTCGCTGGCAATCTTTCCCACAGTCCTCTTTCGGTCCAGATGTGCCCACGTAAATTCGCCATTACTCAGCTGACAGCTTGCGTCATTCATTAGGACAATAAAGTGGTTCACCTGAGCAAAGAGACCTAGACACAGTGTCTGCGACAAGTCGAAAAATTACCTATGTGTTTTTGTTTGGAATTCGTTGTTCGAACAGCAATCGATTCCTGGTCACTATCAATGGCACTTCTAAAAGCGGACAATAGGTGCAGTTTATGAAAGCGGATCTAGGTGGACACCCAGCTTCCCGGACAATCGAAAATTTGTCCGCTTGATAGGGGCGTGCAGTCCTTACATTACGTGTCCCCTACCTGCTTATTGTTTTTCTCGGGCCTGAGAATATTTTCATATCGGCCAGACAGTGCGACGTCGTTCACATCGCACAAGTGACACAATGATCTATGCCGTCTCCATTCGATCCTTTACAATTGCGACTATTTGCTCCAGATACACAGTGCACCTAAAACTTCTTGAGACCACTCTCTGCAACAAGTTCAAACAATCATTTTTCAAGATGCGTGATAGTTGGCAATTAACAAGCGGGCAGTTTGGATTGATCGACGAGGGCATTCGGCAACCATGGGATTCCTAACCTAAAACGCATACATGTTCTTGACCAGATTCACTTGCCGATCCTCTCTAGGCATGTTTATCCGTCAATACAAACGTCGAAATCACTGAGCCCGAAAGAAGTAGAAGGTTTATGGAATCATGATACTATTTTTGAGTTTTTTTATTAATGAATACAATAATGTATGTGGACTTTAGTCATATCATATCATATATCAAGAAGTAGGCCATTTCGATATGGTGTTTTATTTATATGTAACAAACATACCCGTATTTCTAGTGAGCACAACGCTGATAATAACCAAATCGCAATTTCACATTTTAAAATTGATAAAAACGCAGAACTGAAATAGTGGTCAAAAATAAAACTTTACAAAAAGAAAGCTGAAACACCCGTGTAGAAATGATACGTTAAGAAAAAAACAATGAAGATACATTTTCATGTTTTATATACCATACCGTTACTAGGTTTAAGTTTTCCATATGGTGAATGAATATGTCATTTTACCCGTTACTCGTAGAGTTAAAGGGTATACTAGATTCGTTGTAAGTAGTACGTAACATGCAGAAGGAAGCGTTTTGGGCCATATAAAGTATATATGTATATATACTGTTGATCAGGATGAATAGCCGAGTTAAACTGGCCACGTCTGTCTGTCAGTCCGTATGAACGTTGAGATTTCAAGAACTATAAAAGCAAGAAGGTTGATATTAAGCATACAGATTATAAAGACAAGGACGCATCGCAAGCTTGTTGACACACGTTGCCACGCCCCTTTTAAAGCCCAGAACTGCCACGACCACACTTTTGAAAAATGATTTGATATTTTTAAGGACAGACTTGTAAATTTTTATAGACATTCCAAAAAAATTGCCACGCCCATTCTAACGCCGACAAGCTCCCCAAGCCCTGTTACGCCCCCACTTTTCAAAAAGGTTATGATCTGTTTTCATATTTTTAATAGTCTTGTAAATTTATATCGTTTTTATAAAGTAACATTTTGCTTTTTGTTTTTGGCTGTTTTTATGCAGCAATGTGGTTTTGTGCTCCGATCTGGCCCGTTCCGACTTATATACTACTAGCAATAAGAAAAAGACTTTTGGGAAAAGAGAAAAAAGATTAATGCAAATCAAAAACTTAACTATTTTCATTCTACGATTTCTGATTTCTTCATTCTGACTAAAAGCAAAATTTAAAAATAAGCTACATACTATCAGTACCCACTATTAAAGATACATTTTTTAAAACGGCATAGTTGCAATATATTATCATAAATATATTACAAAAATTAAAAAAAATGACATCAGTCGTGTCTATACACTTTTGTCCGTTTCTCCACAAACTAGTTTCTAAATTTAAAAGCAAACAGCATGTAAACTTCGCAACAGCCTTCATTTTAATGAAGGAAGTATACAACTCGGAATGGTCCGGATCGGTCGACTATATAATATAGCTGCAATAGAAATTTCTAAAAATAAATGGTAACGTGCTTTCCTGGCCATAATGCGTTTTAATTTGGCATAAACGAGCTTTTATTAATAGATAATCTCTGTTTCATTTTGATGAATTATCTTATATTATAATTATATCGTTTTGTTGACTCAAGAACAGCCGTAATATTAATTGAAATTATTAGAAAAGAAATAATTTTCGTTGTTTTTTAGACTCCATTTTTTTTTTTTAATTTACTTGTTCCATTGTATTTATATTCCAATACATAGAGTATTTCTCGGATCGGGATATTGTTTTTTAACGCCTATATTTGTAATTTTTCCGATAGCAAATATAATTATTGTTGTATTCTTAAAAAAATGATCGGCAACAGAAATAAAATATAAACAAATAGTATATAAACTAATGTATGTTTATAGTATATTTTCAAACAAAAACAATAGAAAATGCTATAGTCTTGTTTTTTTAAGTGGCTTGTCCAAAAAACGTTTATTATTAAATGAGCTAAATTGATCATTTCTAAAGCGTAATTTTATTATTCAGCCTGCGTGGTTCAACAAAGAGTTAAAAGTACCATTAGTTAATGTATTATCAAGTATGAATACAGCAAAATATTATCAACAAATTAAACGCAGTTATAGCTAAGGAAAATACTCCTAATAATCAAATAATCGTTTTCCACGAATTTATAATTTAAACGTAAGGTATCTCAAAATTGCTCTAAATTTTCCGAATAATACTGCATTGTTTCACAGACAATATCAGATCGAAAGAAATTATTTCCTAACAAGAAAGTAGTTTGGCTATCTATGTATAACCTATGTATAACCTGACATCGTGAAACAATGTAGGACACTGGCCATTCATAACCACAAAGAGGCCAAACAAGATTCAAGATTTTTCGGGTGGTCCGCAGAAAGTTTGCAAGGAGCTAATTGCCAGGACTATCAGAGACACTATCCTGCCCACCCAGAGCGCTCATGCCGAGGAATTGAAATATCCTTTGTATCACTAATAGAGAAATATACGGGCCATAATTTCGCAATGCCACAATAGGAACTGAAATAGAAGCAGTGCGAAAACCCAAGGATCGAAACGGGCAAAGAGTGCGTCGAATAAAAAATGGTGTCGGCTACCTTTCCCAGCGCCAGTTCTCCTCAGTCGAGTCAGTGCTGTGATGACTGTTTCATTTTCAACCCCTGGCCCAGCAACCCTCATCCCTTGTGGCATGCACAGGGATGAATGAGAGCAAGCGGGACAGGGCCCACCCGAGGGCAGGAGGTATAGAAGCCTTCTGTACGACGTGTCAGAGGATCCATTTAATTGGGAAATTTATTGGCCGTCAGGAGCAACAGCCCCTGATTTCTTCAGCCTGCTTGTTTTGCGGTTCTGGAAATGCTATTCAGTTGCATAGAGGAGTCCTGCTCTATAAAAAAACTATAGTCCAATTCATGTAAACAAGCGGACCGAGAGAGTGTTGTCGCCTCCGTCCCCAGCAGTAGGCGGCATCAACGTGGGTGGTGACCGCTGTGGTATTTCTATTGATAAGTTCCTGCATTCGATTACCAAACTTTCCAGTTAATTATGTTTGCATAGGCTTCCTCTGGCATTTCGGAGTTGCTCAAGAATCCCAGTTTGACGATATTCCTGCGGCTTTAGCGGGTTGCGATCGTATTTTCCAGGGGTCTGCCCGCAGATCCTAGGCGGAAGATTGGGTATGTTCCGAAACCGCTAAACGACGGTTTATTTACATTAACACTCACAATAAGTTTATTGTCGGCTTCCTAATCTCGCCGAGCTCGAGCTCTTCATCTAATGAGCCCGTACTTGCACGGTGTCTGAGCATATACGCAATTTGCGGTCTAATCCTAACGCCGCGTCTTGCATAATACCTTTAATACGCAGATAGTGGAAACAGACTCGCCTGGTTTGCCCAAATACCCACACGTGGTCCTAAGCTGCTTACCTAGGTAAGTCGCGGGCCAGAAAGGTCAGAGAGAGTTTGCCTGTTCTTTATCGCCAGCAAAGGTGGCAGCGATTGAGAATCAATCAAAAACGCATCAATAAAACTTGCGCAATGTCACTGCATCACACCGAAAACCAACCAAAAACACCCGAGAGTTACCCAGCAGGACATCGGGCCCAAAGGCAAACAGTAGGTGGTGCCGGAAGTGCAGGGCCGTTTTCCCATCAACATGAGCCCTGAAAACTAATTAAACTAATGATGACATAATTGGCTCTATCTGCAGCAGTCGAAGGTGTCGCGTTCTTTGTGGGGTCGCACAAACCGTCAGAGGTCCCGGAAAAGAAACAGATATATTCATTTACTCTCACAGAAAAAAGATAATTGATTTCTTTGCGAAATTGAATGCAATGACACTTGGATTTTCCGCTCACTGTGAGGTCCGGGCTGTTTCCGACTCGAGAAATGTTTTGACATTTGGGAAAAGGCAAGATTCTTGGACAATTCATCAGCGATCAGAAACCCGGACCCTTTTTACTTTTTTTTACGTTCTTGGAGTTCCTGGATTTTACCATGCGGAAGTGTAGCGTGTGCTCTTCCAACGAGCTAATTCCCACTTCCCCTTGGAGCTGGCCCCGACATGATGGGCCAATTAGGAAACAAACGCTCGAGTTTTCTAATTTTTAACAATGACTGTTGTTGCTTTATTTGTAAATATGCACATAAAAATACTTGGCTGCCGATGGCAGTAAATACACGTTATAGAAAAATGACATTCGATTGTATTGTATGTATGTATATATGTAAAGGGTATATAAATATGGATAGGTGTGGGCAGTGCTGTGCGCTTTAGTTTGTCTTATTCCGATGAAAGATCGGCAGGCCAGTCAGGCGAAGTCATTGTACGCTTATTTAAACGAATATACCATAAACTGAAATGAGTATATAGACGGCCCTTGTTGTTGGCAAGGTAAAGGCATTAAGTAAGGCACAAGTACTTGAGCCACTGAGATTACTAGGTGTCGCTGCTCGTACGTTTGCCAAGCAACTTCGTAGAGGTTCATTTGGGAATCCTTCTCGCCTTCCTTAGTACAGCATTATGGCGGTCTTGTTTTTATCGTCACATGGCGCCTCCAGGCATTGGCGGTTGCGGAGGCCGAGTCGCTGGGCGTACAACAGGATGGCGATATTCAGCAGCACAACGACGGTGGATACCACGACCAGGTAAAAGCTGTAACCAAGATAAGCCAGTCCATTGCTGTACCAGTGCTGCTGCTGCTGCTCAGTTAAAAGAACGTTGTGTATGAAATATTGGTAGAACTGCACGAGCCAAGCTACAAACGCCACTATTTGCGCCCCCGCGGCGCATATGTTGGAAGTCAGGAGCAGCATCATTGTGCCTCCTTTTTTGGCCGCAGAGGCTGACTTTAGGACAGCGGCGATGGCAGCCACAGCGCAGGCCAGCAGTGCGAAACCGGTGCCCAAGGTAGTAAGTAGCCAGAGCCAGAAGCTAGTGTCGTCATTTTCTGTCCGAACAAAGGTATACACTGAAAATACGGTGTGAAATAACAAAAGTTAAACAGGATTGCTTTAAAAATTTTATATTTTATTTGCATCTCCAAAAGCTGTTAAGCTTCCACGACGTTTTTATTCTATGTTGCATATTTGTGGCTCGCAATATAATACCCTTGCAATTTTAAAAATTGTAAACCCCAAATTTCAACCATATTATATAAAAGCAAGTAAAATATGGTTCCCTATGTCCTCGCTTCTATTATATTTTTTGCGCCAAAAATTTCAATATTTTTCAATTTTGTTAAATAGAATGTAACTTCCCTTTAGCCCTAAAGTTTGTTGTGTCACTTGATTATTAATAAGAAAAACAAAAACAATTTTGGTTTTTACAATTTAATTTTTAAGCATATCCTTAGGATCTGCAAGATAAATAAATGTAATCGAAAAGTATACATAATGGTTAATTTTTGGATATGTCTGCACTGATCATGAGTATTATTCGGGTATTTAATTTTATCAACTCGCCCGATTATGTTTGTGATCTTCACAACTAAACAAATTTAAAAGTAAATCTATTTTTAACAACAGTCTTATCCAGGACAATATCGGTTTTCAACTAATACATGCCCCAATAATCAGCACATTTTCCTAATCGTATATTCATTCAGAAAGCGTCCCAAGAAGTTTAAAGAGGCTAATTCACGATGCAGGTAATGAGAAGATCACTCTCTATCTAGTTTTCCCTGCTATCTAGGCTACTTTGATTGCTCACCATCAACCGAATTTGTGCGGACTCCGAATCCGGGATTCAGGTGGTAGTTGCCGAAGAAGAGTCCGAAGTTGAATTCACCCTTGGCGTCCGACGAGTTCTTGCGGCGTGGAGTGGCCCGCACCCAGTGATTAGTGGTCATGCTGACGAGCAAGAGGCCAATAGCCAGGCAGCTGCCAAAGAAGGTGGAGAACACTAACGCCCGTGTGTGCAAGCTCATCTTGATAATGCTCATGGAAGACCGGTGGCATATGTAGAAGGCTATGCTGTTTTCACCATTAAGAAATGTCTAGGGCCCGACTCCAGCTGCAGCGAAGAAAGTTAGTAGGAAACGTTAGTAAGCGGAGGACGCAATGCCAGTGGCCTTGCAGCGTATTGCTTACCCTTTTATGACTATGTCGGCGGGATCAATTGCAAATATAGTCTTTGTTCGCGGAACAAAAGATTGTTGCACAGGTAAACAATTAATATAAACTGTCTTGCCCTTGTTTTTTTCTCAGAAGAGAAGACTGAGCGGATATTTTTTCTCAAAGAGTACGGTAGCATTAATTTGGGATTTGGTCTGGCAACCACGGCCCGTCTAGTATATTCGATAACGATACAATTCTCATACCAAAATGGCTCGACAACCCTGGTTCCATGCAAAAATAGCGCGAAGTTTTTGTGTTTACGGCGGTGAAAAAATAGATTTCGTGTAAATATGAGCAGTCGCAAGCACAGAGGCTCCGAAAACATGGAAAATTTGTGCCCGGTGACCAGGTGAGTTTTCCTTTGCTTGGGGTGTGGGTTCAAGCAGCAGACCACTGAACTGGTCGCGTGACGTCACACGCGCCACAAGTGTCCAAAAGAGGTCAAGAAAGTAACTTATTGAATTGCAGGGTTCTTGACCCTTTCTTTCATCAGCCATTCTGCTGATGAAGCACGATCGAACTGCACACTTTTAATAAATTTTCGACTATTGCAGAAAGCGCTCGACTAATAAGAACCACGTCTCTGTTGTGGGCGCTCTAGTTTCCACTACGAAGTCATCGCACTACGAGCACCCTTCCTCGCCCTCGGCACTAACTTTTGAGGCCCTAGAAGAGATGGGAATCGGAATGCTTGATTCCGAAGAAAGCAGCTCCTCAGCCCTCTCGGCCATCGCTTTGGCGGTTAGCGCCACCAGCGACGACAACTCAAATGAGACGACCCCGTGCGCCAGTGTGTCGCGCATGGCGCACCAGCTACAGCACACGCAACGGCTAAGTCTGGGCTCTACGGGGGACATCACACTGGATAGCCCAGCTGTGGAGGATTCACTGTCGATGTCCCGTCAATCGGCCGAGAAGCTGCAGATTCTGGCGCAGGCTAAGCGCTCGTCGTTGGGTTCTGAAGGTAGCGGCAATTCAAACTCGCCCAGCAAACGTTTGCGCAACCCCCTGGCTGCAGTCACCTGTAACAACCAGATTGATGGGACTGCTTCGCTCAATTTTCAGCCATCAACCAGCAGGTTGGCGCAAGTTCGCCAGGCAAAAAAGCCCTCGACAACAAATATTACAACCCGAATAGTGGCAGCGGACAGTTTCTTTGTGTTTCGCACCCCGGCCATGAGTGCCCACATCAACAGCGGCATAAACTACTTTGAAAGACTTTCAGACGAAATACTACTTGACATCTTTAAGTGGCTCCCGAAGAAGACGCTGCTGCGCATGGCTACCGTTTGTCGACGCTTTAACCGCTGCTCTCGCGATGAGACTTTGTGGACAAGGCTAGATTTGGGTTTGCGGACAATTAGACCAGGTGCCCTCGAGCAAATTGTACGGCGGGGAGTCCTTGTAATACGTCTGGCCCAGACTAGTGTAAGTTACATCTAACATTATGTTTTCGGGAAACAAGAGCATCTAATCTTTGAACTGTAGATCCAGGAGCCCGCATTTGCACCATATACAGAAGTGTTTAGGACCCGATTACAATATCTTGACCTGAGTATGGCTTCCATCACCCGAAGCTCACTGCTGACACTATTGTCCCACTGCCGCCAGCTAAAGAAAATAAGCTTAGAGAATATTGAGCTCGATGATGACATCTGTGCAGAGATCGCAAAGAATGAAGCTTTGGAGGCGGTCAATCTGACTATGGCTAGTGGCCTGACGTCCAACAGTGTTCGCCTGATGATGGAGTCACTTACCAGCCTAAGCAGCTTAAACATATCGTGGACTGACCTAAGTGCGGATGCTGTTACGGCGTTGGTTACCCACATTTCCCCCAACTTAATTCGGCTCAATATCGCTGGCTGCCGCCGCGTTTTGTTTGACTCGCGTAAGTAGTTCCCACCGTCTTCAATGATATATTTCCTTTTTGATTTGAATTTAATTTGTTTAGATGTTGCAACCCTGCAAAAACGGTGTCCTCAGTTGTTGGAGCTTGATCTATCTGATTGCAATAGTCTAACACCAACAGTCATTACTGCAATTATGAAGTTCAAGATGCTGGAATATTTGTCCGTCTCCCGATGCTATCTTATTCCAGCAACCAAATTTATGTAAGATTTTTCCAGCAAGCGTCTGATTAATCCCTACCCAGTCATTTTCCTTGCAGTGAACTTAAGAGTATGCCCTCGCTAACCTATTTAGACATATTTGGGATGCTGTCGGACACTGCAATGGAAGTCCTTGAGAAACAACTGCCAAAAATGGGTATAAACAAATTCATTCACAGTTCGGTATCCCGCCCGACTGTTGGCACGCGACGCACCTCCATTTGGGGTCTGCGCACGCGCGACTAAGTCTCGACTCTGCTGCTTCCGTTACCATTTGAATTTGTTTTGCTGCGTAAGCCACCCGTAACGCAGTTATTTTATTCTCAATTCAACAACATAAATAATCACATTTAGCTGTTCTTATTTTTGTGCGTTTGGTCACTGATCCGCTTCGCTAAGGGGCTCCACTGGTTTCTCCCATTCCCATTCCTCCCAGTTGACGCAGTTCTTGAGACTATCCATGAATCCTGTTTCGCTGGGGCACTTGATTTCAATGGCTGGTTTGTTAAGTGTCTCACACTTCCAATACGATGTGGCATCCCAATTGTTGCGGAAAACTACAATGTCTAGCTCGGCTTGGGTCTTGCAACCCGGCTGTCCGTCACCATCATAGGCGAGGGCAATGCCAAAAGAAATCACTAGTAGGGAGGTTAGAGCGAGCTGAACCTTCATCTTTCAAAAAATGTTCTATGGTCTACTGGAAGTACTCGAAGCCTTTTATAGTTACATAGTTGCAGCGGTATAGTATCCAAGTGCAGCTACTACCAGAAAATGCTTTTATAAATTGGCATTAATGTAAACACTCGAGAGAGGAAGGAAAAGATAACAGTACTTGCCCTTGACTCCAATCTGTTCAAACTAAAAAAGGTACAATGAGTCACCCAATTTTCCATTTAAAAATTCATTGTTTTTATACTATATTAAATATTTAAGAAAATAAACAAAAAATATGTCTTTTATCAAGGAAAGCATAATCAAGCCAATTCAAAACAAAATCATATAGGGAAACGACAAATATAAATATTTTCGATCTAGTTCGTAATCATAGGTTCAAGAACAAAGTTCGTATTGGACAGCCTGCCAAATTTAAAGATTCAGCAATATAAAAGTAACTAAAGCAAGAGAGAAGGCTATGGTCGAGTTCCTCGACTATCAGATACCCGTCACCCGTGGCAACATGGGTCAACTAACTTGCGCTGGGTATTTGTCTCTAGAATCTGTATGCTTAATCTCAACCTTCTAGCTTTTATAGTTCCTGAGATCTCGACTTTCATACGGACAGACGTACATGGCCAGATCGGCTATTGATCCTGGTCAAGAATATATGTACTTCATATGGTCGGGAACGCTTCCTTCTGCCTGTTTCAACGAATCTAGTATACTCTATTACTCTACGAGTAACGGGTAGAAATATAAAATTGAAACTATTTTGAGTCATCCCTCCAATTGGTAATTTTTTTATATATTAACGGAAATTTAAAGTGCGTTACAAAAGTAAAAATTCTTTTGGTGCTAGTATGCTTAACGGGGTGGACATTTCGGCGTTTTCCACACTTCTTGGGAAATCACTTTAGACAAATTTGTACCAATGTCGGTACTTAATAGTATTTAACTATAACTTACCTTTTGCCTTTGGTGTGAATAGGCTATTAAGCCAAAGAGTAAACATTCGTCGATTGTAACTCCCTTGTCATCGATGTTGGCCAATACGTGACAACATCGATAGTATCGATAACTATCAGGTTCAGGTTCGCCTGTATTGCACTATTTTGCTTCACACACGTAATTTCGGAATTTGCCAGAAAAACACCGATCTGCTATTGATCTTAGTCCAAAATTGCGTTTTTAAGTCGAAAAGACACTTTTCGGCTTTTAGATGGATGAAGACTCGGCTACGATACAGCTGGGGGATAGGCGTCTCGGTAACGCGGTCGATCATGATCTGCTTCCAGGGCCACCCGGCGTCGATGAGAAAAGCGGAAACGAGAACTGCGAGCCCAGGAGCAGTGGGTCGGGAAAGCGCGGCAAGTCGAATTCCAGGCGCCGTTCCACATCCCGTGGTCGGTCGGATTCCCGCAACACATCGCCGTCGAACACCCGGCGAAGGCATTCCCTGTCCCGCTCGCTGACTCCACCGCGTCGTCGTTACGATTCGCCCGATTATGGGCGGTACTCCCGACGGCGCTTTGATCGTGATCGGCGACGCTCCCCCGAACGCCGGCGCTCTCCGCCACGTCGCGGACGACGGTACGGACGATCCCGGTCCCGCAGCATGTCGCCCCGACGGGGAGGTCGATGGTCACCAAAAAAAAAACCGTCGTCGCCGCCAGTGCCCCCTCCGCATGGAGGACCACATCCTCAAATGACCCCTGGCTATGGAGCTATGGCCGCACATATCTACGGATCATACGTCGCTCCACCAGATGTTTACGGTCACCAATATGGAATTCCGCCTAACTCGTTTCCACCTCAGGGACCGGGGTACGGTATTCCAGGTGCCCCGCCGGACCAAAGCTCTTTTGGCTCTGGCTACGGTCCGCCTCCCACAAGCGCGTGGGACGTAAATGGTACGTTTCTAGACATTTAACGCCAAAAGCCCTTCATTTATTAAGCATATTATTTCCTGCAGTGTACGGTCAGCAGGTGTGGATTAACCAGCCTATTTCTGGGGTCCAGCCATCCGCTTCAGACTCCCTGATCCAGCCACAGAAGGCCCGCGAAACTCTCTCTGGCAAGACGATAGGCGAGGAGCAGTCGGTGCCAGCGCTCGAAGGCGCAGGTTTGACGCCTCAGGATGGTAAGTGTGGAAATGAATTACAATGTGATCACTACGAACATTCACATGCAAACCTCTCACATTGTTTTATTACTGTTGTCATGATTACTTGTACTTGTAACTTAATTGCGCGCAAATGAATCGCATACCAGAAATTACCAAAAGTCTAGGGTAAAGATCAGATTAATCAGAATCTAGAAGTACACGCGCTGCAAGAACTAACCAAGACCAACCCGAGCGATAGTCTCGAAATGTTAATTCGTTTCAAAAAGAAAATGCAGAGTTTCCGTTTTTGTGTGGCAGTCGAAACAAACAATTACGCCAACCTGGACGACCGCCGCCCCAACTGGCTCTTCATTCAACGAGGACTGGCAGAACAAGCAATCACGGCGACTGCATCCGAGTGTAATTAGCCGATGAAATGCACTCGAGAATGCATTTGTAAATGAAATTTTAACTTTTATTTATCTAGGAAGAATGTTTATTAATTAAAACCTATATATTTATCCCCCATATATATACCGTCGATCGGCAGCTGTTGCCCAAGAAGCGGAGAAGCAAAAGGACGAGCTTAAGAAACAGCGCGCTAACTATGTCAAAAAGGTATCGCTGCTCAAGAAGGAAATGAAAGTACTTAAGGACCAGCGCGAGGACCTGGCAGCAGGCGATGCCCCACCCTCGCCAACCACAAAGAATTTCATCGAAGAAAACGACCGCCTGCAGGTGAATTGGGATCCCAAAACCTTATCTGTTAGCCACTCTATGTAACCTGTTTTCATCCTGTATAGATGCAAATTAAGAAGAAACTTGACACAATTGAAAACGTTATAGATATGCTGAACGGCATAATTGGCTACGAAGAAGTTGAAGATGAACCATCTAACCAAAAGTCCCATGGCAAGACTCAACCGGAACAACAGGATAGTCGCTCGCACTCCTCCAGTGAGAGTTCTGCAGATAGCTCTGAATCCAGCTCATCATCTAGTACTGCTTCCGATTCGTCATCCGATAACGAAGACGGGGAAGGGGCAGGCGGCGCCGTAGGAAGTCCAACCAATCGGCTAAAGCACCGCGCCATAAAGTCGATGAAGTCAAAGCAGCTACATGGTGAAATGAAGGCAGTGCCAACCCAAGCACAAAATTACAATTTTGTGTTTTTCGATCCCGAGCAGCATTGGTGCGAGAGCTGTGGAGTTTTTCCAAAGTCTGCTCGAGACTATTTAAAGCACTTGCATGCCGAGGAACACATGAATCGAGAAACCATAGAAACTCCGTGGCATGTGGGTATTGACCACGATCCCTTTCCCACATTTGAAAACGCACCTGCCAGGCGCGTCCCCGTGAGGGGCATGCAATTTCTGGTGCCGGCTAACGCTTGGTTTTGCAAGCTCTGCAGTGTTTGGATTGGAGACTTGCACTGCGCTTCTGCTCATCTTAAGTCTAGGCTTCACTCCAATAAGTATCAGGTGAGTAGTAATATACATCTTTTAAAGCTCTTATGAAATATTTACTGTCACAAATATTCTTTACCATGTTAATTTAGGGTTTTGTATTTAATTAATAAAATATATATATTAAATATAAAAATACGGAGCTTGTAGGGCTGGTGGATAGAAGTACTTCCCAAAAACAAAATTGAAACAATAGTTTTGTTAAGATTGAACGTTATTTACATATCGTGAAATCATTTCTACGTTTAGCTTACATCAAAAGTTTTGTGTGTTAAATTTGCACTTAAGATATTTAGGTAAATTACGTTATTCACTTGTGCTTTCATGCATAAAAAAAGTTCGGATTTCAGGCATTTGCCATTCGCACATAATATCAGCTGTCACTACCCTTGGCAATGATGTAGTGTATGAGCAGAACAAGTTTGAAGATTGCTCCAATTGTCAACTTTTTTTTTTGCTGTAAAGTTGGCTTTTACCTTTGTGTCAATTTATTAATTATTAAATTGGCTTATTTTTAAAAGGTTAATTCTTCTTTTCCTTCCCAGCAACAAAATTTAATGGTAAGATGGGAATGTGAATGTAAATGGAGTAGCCAACATGTGCTTTAAATATATTGTTAGTACTTATGTAATCTTACTACAATCATAAGTTAACAATAAATAAATGGAAGCCTATAGAGGCATGTCCGTTTGTATGAACATCGAATTTTTGGGAACTATAAAAGATACCTAAGCATGCAGATTCTATTGAGGTTTTCGTGGCGTAAGTTTCTTTTAGAACATTGTCACACCACAAAGGCCACAAACGGTGGCTATTCTATGGTATTTGACGCCCAAAAACTGTCTCGCCCACACTTTTTAAAAATTTCATTATACCCGTTACTCGTAGTAAAAGGGTATACTAGATTCGTTGAAAAGTATGTTACAGGTCGGACTCGTTTGTGGCCATATAAAATAAGGATATTCCTGATCAAGATCACTAGCCGAGTCTGGCCATGTCCGCCTGTCAGTCCGTTTGTATGAACGTCGAGATCTCAGAAACTATAAGAAAAACTTCGAGAAGATTTAAGTTTATTCATTTCCCAATTTCTATCGACATGCCAAAAAAAATTTTATAGCTCTCGTTCGCACTTCCACTGAGTCACCAAAGGGTATCTAATAGTCGGGGACCACTCTTGTCAAAACTAACATAGGCCTTCCACTTACCTTTCTCGTATATATTTTATAATTGCTTTTATTAATTCTTCGCCTCATGCAATTATTCTCCTGTCAATTTGGAATATATTATTGACTTTTTGTACCCGTGCATTGCAGCAATTTTTAAATCAGAACCCCAACTATGAAATAGAGTGGCAAACAAACCGCGAGCGGGCCATGAATCAACAGAAAGATCACGATGATGCCAAGAATAAAAAGTCCAAGAAAGACGAGGACAAGGCGTCCAAAAAGAGGAAAAAAAAGGGGTAAGGGTCATAAGAATAATTTGAATCCAGATTATATTTTATATTTGTTTCTTTTTTACAAACAGCGGGGACAAAAAAAAAAAGAAGCGCAAGCACGGAAAGAAGAGCAAACGTAGTACAATAGATGCAAACAGCACATCGTCATCCTCCGATAGCTCTTCGTCGGAAGAGGAAAATGGACAGCAACCAAAGAAAGGTCGTACCGAACAGCAACCAATTTGTCAATCAGATAAGTCGACTAATGCAGCATCAATACGAGTGGCCATGAGAAAGCAGGAAAGCACACCAACAAATTTGAAGCCGGAAGTGCCTTGTCAGCCTGTGGTGCCGCCACCGCCACCGATCATAAAGGATTCCACAATTCCTTCAGAACGGGGTAAATGGACTGCCGCCAGTGTCGAAGACCAAAGTAAGGATCAAAAGAACCGGGATGATACCATGCTCAAGCAATGGAATAATGTGCAGCCTGTTATAAGTGAGAGTGAAAAAAAGTTGTTGGAGCAGCTTAAAGGAAGGCTGAAGAACAAGGGAGCCCGCGACCAGAACAACCACAAAGCAGTACCAACAGAAGCGAATGATGAAAAGTTTAGGCGGGGTGGAGGACGTCATTCTCGTTCACGTTCTAAGCGGCGCAGCTACTCTCGAAGCATAAGTCGCGGGCGGGATCGAGATCGGCGGGATCGTGAGCGAGATAGAGACCGTGGTCGTAGGCGTCGGTCACGCAGTCGTGGCCGACACTTCTCTCGTTCGCCCATAAGATCTAGTCGAAGAAGTCGATCCCGTCAGGGCCGAAGTCGACGCAGTCGTAGTCGCTCTATTGAACGGGTAGAGCGTCCCGTGGTCAAGCATTCCGAGTTTCGGCCCCGTACTGTGCCGGAACGCAAGCAAACTGATATAAAGCGCGACAAGAAGGATGCAGAAAGCAAGTCAAAGTCATCCAAGCCCAGTAACAATTCCTTGCCTGGAGGCAAAAAACTACCTTTCATCGGTAAGATGCCAGTATTTAAAAAGCAGTCTGTTCCATCTTTCAACTATGATGCTTCTGCTGTCTACACCAACGGCTGTTTGGAGGCACCACCTCCACCGCCACCTCCATTGGGCGGAGCGACAAGTCAGATAGCTGTGCGTCAACAAGCACCGACAGCTGCGCAGATTCAGATGGCAATGATGGAAGATGCTTTTGGCAATGCTCCCCCATTTCATCCAGATGCGGGTATGATGGTAGATTACGATGAGCTAATGCCAGATCCTGTCCAGTTCGCCAATTTAATGACGAGCTGCCCACCACCTCCGCCGCCTGGAGAAGGCTCTGAAGGTGATGCCCATGGCCCTGAGGATGGCGATCAGCATGACAACGAAAACCGAGAGGACGTCTTGCCCCCAGGCATTGATGAAGCTGAATCTGCCCTGGTACCGCATCCGTTAGACGCTGCGGCACAATCCCGAGACGGGGAACTCCCAAAGGACCTGGTCGAAGCGCTTGACATAATATTCCCCAGCGACGTAGCGATTTTGGAGGCATCAAATGGAAACAGTGAAAAGCAGGAAGATGTGACTATCACCACCATTGTTGAAGATGACGCAGTGCTCAGTGTGATTCATCTTCAAGATTTAGCTAAAGAGGGTATTCACCTTGTAACTATCAATGAAGCAGAGGTACCTAAAAAGTCACATATTCAAACATCGGAGAAGATTGAAAAGTTGCAGGATTTAAATGGCAAATCGGACGACGGAGTAAACATAAAACTGATTGACGCAGAGGATATCCCAATGCCGAATTCGCCTCCGGCTGAGCCGTCATTTGACGAGGAGACGAAAAGCAAGGCCTTACAGAAGCAAGCTGATATCTCAGAAATACCAGAGCCGGCTGTATCGCCTTCAGACAGTGAGAAGCTTCGTCGTCAGTCGGAGCTTGACGAGTTGGCTATGCTGGGAATCGACAGGAGTGACATGGCGGCACAATGTATGTAGAACGTGTCTTTCTTTGCTATGTATATTATTCTTTTTTTTTAATTAAATTAGAAACTGTGCTATTTGAGTCTTAAATGAGTTCTACATTATTTTTTCTATATATGTGCATAGATGCTCTGTAAGATTTGAGTTGACTTGGAGAGGGCGAAAGGCAAGTCCCGACGCCGGATACACGGGCGGACGAATCGAATAACACGTCAAGGAGCCCCATAAAAAGGAACAGTTTTAGATTTTAGATTGGCACCTGTGTATGAGTGTTTTTGACGGAATGTTTTAAATAAATGCGCATATATGTATGTAATATATGTAAGAATCCTAAAAACGTTTGATTTATAATTGCTTTAACATACACTGCGCGTCATCAGATTAGAGCCCCCTGCATGTCCCCGTTTCTTCTTATGTTCTGTTTTTCTATTTTGTTTTATTTTGCCATTGCATAAAAATATATCAATTTAATTTTTTTTTTGTTCACTGATATTCACCTCTTTGAGGATAAAAAAAGGTCCTGAAAAAAACCGTTATCTTTTTAGTTCTGCTTTGTTTTCTTTTCGGCGAAAAATTGGACACGTATATGGCATCATCAGATTAGCGCCCCATAATGAAGTTTGGAATATCTTCCATAATTTAAAAGGTAGGACAACAAAATTTTGTATGCTGTTAAATTGAATAGTTTGCTTTAATTTTGCGAAAAAATGGGACGAGGCACGCGAAATCATAGCTTTCTATGAATGCGGGCTTTCTTTTTATAAAATTGCAAACGGCAGACATCGCAAAACTATAGTCAATTTTATTAAAAACAAGTGAACTTATGGAAAAAACTATAAAGGTGGCAATAACATTCCTTATCGAATACCTTGCAATTCCCACGACTCCTCCGACAAAATTCGGGGTAAAAGTGGCGAAAACCCGAGCAAATCTTTGATTCAAAGAGTGATTAAGAAAACTAAACATTTGAAACACAGAAAACTGAAAAAAAACATCTCTTTATAAGTTGCGAAAAAAAGCACGACTGAGTTTTGCTTGAGCTTATATGATCCGGTCTAAGGAGTGGCATTATGTTGTATTTTCGGACGAGAAGAAATTTATCTGGAGAAAGCAGACGGCTATAGTAATTACAACCATGATTTGCGTATAGAGGAGCATATTTTGGTTCGCTTTCACAGACGGGTTGGAGGTGTCATGGTATGGAGCGCAGCATCTTATCATGGCCTCTGTGAATTCCAGTTTTTAACAGCAAAAATTATATTATTATATATAATTGTGTATTAAAAAACTGCATTTCCCTATTTTAAAAACATTTTTGGAAACATGGATTCAAAGCGAAATGTAAAAGTTCTGGGGCATGGTTGGATGGGAAGGTATACGAGGGTGGTAAACAATATGCCACTCAAGAGGAATCGATCACCGAAATAAAACTCGGTTGGTCTACGATTGCTTTGGATTACCTACAAAAAAATATGATTCACTTCCCAGACGAATGTGTGAAGTCCTTGAAAACAAAAAATCCTTTAAAAATATTCTAATTTAAATATTTCAGTGCTTAACATCTAATTTTTATTTACTTGAATAAAAATCTATAAACAACAAACTGTAACCCAAATAAACTTTTCATTTATAGAACTTTTCAACTCTTAAGGGAAAAAAATTTTCAAAGCTCTCGCTTACTAAATATCTCACATCAAAAAGTTTTGCTTAAGAGGCGCTGACCTGGTGACGCGCAGTGTATTAAAAAACTATAAAAACGCATTCCGTTCATGTTAATGTTTATGTTTATGTCTATTTATATGAATATATTACATTTTTACATTTTTTAATTAAATGGCACTTAACAAATATGGTTAACAATTTTCATTATTCAACCTACTTAATTATTATTTAAATTCTAGGCTTTTTGCGTCTATATAGATTTTGATTTTTGTTCATTTCGATAGGTACAGGTTTTCTTAGTTAATCATCCACAAAATACAAACACTGTTGTGCAATGCATCTCAATTAACTCAAAATGAATTAAATAATTTATGGACCATATTCATTTAAAAATTTAGTGACATTTATTTTTAGTAGACAAAAAACAATGAGTTTCAAAATTTTAAATTACAGTTGACACTTGGTAAAAGCATTCTAGTTAATACATTTGAGCTTACGCACAGGTTATTGGGTTATAATAAATTTTGAAACATAAGATGAAGTGTCGTTGATGTGATAATTGTCGTGTATCCAAATGCTATAAGTGAGTGACACGCATTTTGTGTTGGCGCAACCCTTTTGCTTTTGAGGCGGCTTATAGCTAAAACTATAAGTCCGTAATCGGAGCGTCCGCCACGCTGAATTTCGATGATAGCGTTATGTCCGCTGCAGTGCTTGATACGGTCGGGTTCCTCTTTGTCTTACCTCTCACCTGGTCACTTAGGTCTTCAACCAATTTCTCAAGGCTATAATGTTGCCCAGTATAAATAACCATTGAAAGATAAAAAGGAAGTGTACAATTTGTAAGTTTTAGGATTAGTTACCAAGCTCAGATAGTGATTAAAATGATTAGTAGAATGTGACTAAACGTATATTTAAAACGTCCATGCAAGTGAAAGTTAACGGTGATGGGTTAGTTTAAAAATGTAGAACAGAGCATATACTACACCCACGCAATTATACGTTGATTTGTCTCCTTACGTACGGAGGCCGCCTCGCTGCGCTCCCGCTTTAGATGAGCGTGGTCCTTCTTTCGTGGTAGCAATGGCGGTGGAATTCCCGGATTGATCTGGTCAGAAGCCAGCGCAAAAGAGGGAGGGCTTCTAACTGCTTGCTTTTCTGATTTAGGTATCTGTGAGTGAGGCGTTAAGTTGGAGGGAGATTGATGACCGATGTTCAAACACGATAAACTGTTGTTGCCAGTCAGGGATAATTCTTCTCCGTCCAGTCCTACTTGCTCTACTAACTGCTCCTCTTCTATTTCGTCGTCCTCTTCCAAAGAGTGTGTCGTTTGGATAGGCGTTTGATGCATTGTTCCATAATGAAGGTTTAAAGATTTTGCCCGTCGTATTCCGAGGGCACCGGAACCCACAACTCCGCCGCCACCCCCATTCGGAAATGGCTTTCGGAATCCATGGGATCGGTCATTTTCGTAAATAATGTCGTTACTGATTGGCCGCTGGTTATAACAACCGGCCAGAGCTTGACGAAGGCACTTGTTTTCGGATTCCAGATGTGAGAGGCGTTTGTTAGTCTCCTTTTTCTCCAGTCGCAACTGCATTACTTGGGTCTACAACCGAAATCGAATTTTTAGCTTTTAGCTTTTTATGCACATTTATTTTAGCACTCACCTTTAGATCGTCTATATCTCTCAGAATTCGGACATTTCCCTCGTTTAAGGAACACTGACGTTCTTCAACCATTAATTTTACTCTGAGAACAAAATGTAATCAACACTCTAAATATACTTTTTAATTTTCGACTTCTTACCGACTTAGCAGTGCATCTTCGCGTATGCGCGCTGCCTCCTTCACTTCCCGCACGACATCCGTCATCATTCCTGGAGTGTAGGCGCCTGAAAAATGGGAAGCGAATATAACTTATTACTCACTCCTTTGCATGGCATAGTTGGGGGTAGCGTTTATGTTATACCTGAGTGAAATGTGGGCGCTGGGCTGTGTGTCCCTCCCAATCCACTGCCAAGAATAAGAGGTTGACTTTGTGTGCTTAGCCCGCTTAAGCTATCTCTACGGTGCCGCATGCCCCCAAAGCCTACACCTGCCCAGTGCTGGCTATTAGGGGAGTGCTTTAAAGCTTCGATATCAACTATGATTGTGTTTGCAAGTGCAAGGGAGTACATAGAAAGAGGAAATGGGTGGCAACACATTCTAATTAGCATACGAGTACAAGTAAAATAAATCAGAGATTTGTGTAATTTTGTCGTAATTTGGGAAGCATCGTGACATCTAAACTGGACACAATCCTACAAACCACACACCTTTTGTATTATGCAAATTCCGGCAGATCTTGGAATTGGTGTCGTGCAATATGTTTATTTGTTCCATTAGAGCCGCGAAAAATTTGTTTTGATGTGCCAGATCACAGCCACTGCCATTGTTGTTCACATTTCGACACTCTGGTGTATTCTGGCCACTCAGCTTAGAGTCATTATCGGAGGGGTTCAGTAGGCACGGATCGCTGAACCGAAATCTGTTATCACACGGTAAGTACGGCTCTTTAATAATTCATTACGAATTTATTGTTTTTGCTTACCCCTTGGTAAAGTTGGGATTGCTTTCGCTGCCATCCAGCACATCCGTCGAATTCGGTTCCTGATCGCACCCAAGCCCTTCCGGCCCTCCCATCATGTTGTTCAGGGGAGGCAAGCTTGCAAACTCCTGGCCACCATCACCATAGCTGTTAAGGCTCTGGGGTGGGAAGAGCATCGGATATCGATGGCTAAGAGAGTTCGAATTCTGTAAAAATAAAATAAAGTTGGGTGTGCGTTGTACAAAATATCTTGCAATAGCAACTACTCACGCGCTGTATCCCCAGGCTAAACGGTGTGCCTGGACCCACTCCGTAAGGCTGGGTTCGCTTCGAAAATTCCTGTTGCCTCTGCTGCTGTAGTTGCTGTTTAAGCTGCGGCAGCTGCTGCTGTTGAGTCAAAAACATTTGCTTATGAGCTGGTGCTGTGGGCGGTATGAAGTCCAAAAACTCAGATGAAGAAGACAATTGGGCGTTGGTGGCATCACGTAAACAGCTCTCCAACCAGGCATCAAGGTGATCGTTGGAATAGTTAATATCGGTTCTCTTGACCTCACCGATGTTCGTTTGGTTAAGAGAGGTCGCCGCTGCTTCAGTTTTTTGGGCCAATGGGGAAGGTGGTACGTTACGCGACCTTAGTTTCTTGCGCTTGGTGGCATCCGTAGCTGAAGGAGAATTTAATTTGAGGTCATCTTGACAATTTCAATAGTGCAGGTCCTAGTGTGGACAGATTACGTAGCTAAAGGCTTCACGGCTTTCACTTCCAGCATTGACAAAGTGAAAACTATTACACGAATTCAACAATTCCGGACGTAACGCTCAACTCGGCGGCTAAACTAGAGTTGTCTAAGTTACTTTAGCCCAGAAAAACGTCTGGGGCAATTTGAAGCAATTTTAAGACTATTTTGGTTCGTTTTTCAATTGTTAAAACCAAACGGTTTTCTTTAAGTCAAGCAAATACTTGGTTTTTATAGATTGAGCAAACTCGATGCCCCTTTCGATAAACGGCCAGTAAGGAGAGCAAGGAAATTACTCAGAAATGCTTCTAAATGTTGAGGGATTGTCACCGAACCTTGAAAATATACATATTCTGGATTAGGATCACTAGCCGAGTCGATCTATCAATGTCCGTATGTCCGTCGAGGTCTCGGATACTATAAATTTCATAATAAGAAGCAAGCTTGTTTTGCAACTAACCAAAGCTGACACTCCCACCCCTAATTTGTTGTCATTTGACTGTATATATTGTTAATTTCTATTGATTAAAACTGCCACGCCCACACTATTGAACATTTTCAACTTTTTAATCAGATGTATGTATACTCATATACTTACTTAATATACATATGTACTTTATACTGTAATATTAATTTTAAACAAACAGTATATATTTTGCCCACCTTATATAATTCGGGAGTTAGGTAAATAGTTTCCGTTATTTCAATGATATATCTCGGACAAAGGCATCGTAACAAATAAAATTAAGTCGATTACTGACCGTGAAATCAGTCAGTTTGAATAGATTAAATCTTTTCGTAATTATAGTGGCTAAAAATAAAAGGAACCTTAAGATCAAAAAATGCAATATAACATGTTTATTATATCAAAATTAGTACAACACAGAAGAAACTTAGAGGTTTCTTAACTTTGCAGGGAATTATAAAAGGCGTAATGTACAAAATTAACCTAATTGATTTATTATTGTGTTTTGTATTTATTTAACATTTCACTCACTGATTTGGAATTTAATGTGAATTTTGAGTTTATAATACCAAGTTCTTTAAAATAGACTTTATAAACAACCTAGATTAACGGATATTCAATATTTCGGACGATGATCTCGCTCACCTCTCTGTGTACTGTTCAGACCCGCTCCAGTAGTGACCTTTTTCTGGGCACCGATCCCGCCGTTATTTCCTGGCGTTAAGCAAAAGCTGTTGCCAGCAATCAGCGACGTCACTTCTGCGGGGAAATCCAACCCACCGCCGTTTGTGCTTATCTCCCTCTGGCTGGAAGTTGTCGTTTCCTCCCGCAAAACGCTCATGTTGCTTCTGAAATAGAAAAAATACGGATAGTTAAGTATTGTTAAGCGAGGTTTTTCATTCGTGCGATTCCGCAGTGGACCATAAAAACTGGAAGCACACAGAAATTAACCCACGAAAGACTCGATGTTTGTACCTAGTGCACTTGGGGGAGACAATAAACAGAAGTGAAACAGCAAGAAAAATCCTCAAGTTACGTATGCAATCCCTGGAAACAGCCGTACGATTTCTCCAAACACTTGCACGACCACCGTCACAAACTGTGCTGTGGTTGCAGAATATACAATGTAAAAACATTTAAATGTATGCAGGCACAGACCAGTGGAATGGCACTTAATTGACGAACAATAAACATTTATTCACTTATTGATCTACAAATGAATTTAGACGAATTCACTAACAGATAATAGAATTTTCCAGCGGTAGCCCTAAATCAGCGTTTTGTGTCTATAAAATTGTCAATGAGGTTTAACAGTTTACAATACGATTGATAGTTCAACTAAAAAACCTATTTACCAGTTTTAAGCGTTGTTTCTATTAGTATGTAACATCTAGTAATACGTTCGGGATGAAAATAGGCGGTAGCTTGGATTCAAGATAATTGTATCTACTCCCACTTTAACTGACTAAGAACGACATTGGCAGTAAACTCTGGCCACCAAGATGAACGTCAGTCAAGTATAAAGAGAAAATAAACATTCGCCGCTTTTGGGTCAAGTTTTTTTTTGTTGGTGGGTGGTTGCCAGCAAATATACATACTGCAAGTGAAGACATACCAATAAGCATAAGGTATTTGGCAGCCAATTGAAGTGGCTGGTGCGTAATCTATGCAGTCGAGTTAACCGAAAATTAAGCCGCCAAACCAAACCGGTTTCACCGCTGTGTCTAATGACCTTTCCATTTAACAAATTTTAATGACACCAATAAAGAAAGGCTGCGTTGTCAATGGAGATGGTGACATGGCCCACAGCGACTCCTTCCCGCGATCAATGACTAAATGCACACGGCGACAAAGAGCTGGAAGAGCGAGTCGCTTGGTTTGTTGACCCAATCGAAGAGCACTATACATACATATGTACTTCGATTGCTTGAGCTATATTGTAGCAAATATTTAAACCCTGGCAAAAAATGTGAATTAGATATTGACTTGGCTGGCGATATTGATCAGGAATAGATATACTTGATATGGTCGCAAATATCTCCACCACTGCGTTAAAACCTTCTAACTGAAATTAATATACATTCTGCAAGGGTATGAAGAAATTAGGATTGACAGAAATGGAGTTGACTTGAAAGTTGAATACTAGCTTAAAAGCTCAAAAGACCGGGAAACGACATTGTAAGTTTTTGTAGAAATTCCAAGCATCTACAGCTGGGATTCCCACGCCATTGCTCACTGGTCCACTGCAAAAACTTGCTTACAATAGAATATTTTCTAGAAGCTCTGCGAGGATATTTTATATATTTGGAAGTACACATATATACCTAACGAAAAATGCCTTGGTTGTTAGATTCAAGGTTAGACAAACTTTTATTTTCATACAAAAGCGTTATATTATATGTATTTAGACTGCACTTTGCCAGATTCCAGTTCGGCTTCGTGCTGCTTTGTGTCGAAAAGTTTTGACACGCGCTCAACTCTGGTCTGGGCTCTTGGTACGGGAAATCGAGTTTTCAAATCCCTGTTCCACCCCCATCCCACCCTCTCGATTTTCATTGTGTGCGAGTGACTGCTGCGAAATGAAAAGCGAAACGACATAAGATGACGTCGTAGACTGGCTTTCTTCCTCCTGCTAGCTCCACCAGCAATAAAGAAACGAAGTAATCGACGCCAAGGAGGTGGTATCACGGTACCACCGCGGTATTCCGCTTTGTGGGGGGCACTGAGCACTATATTTAGCTGTTTAGCCATAATCATATTATCAGAAGCGTCTCAGCGGAATTTGGCACACACGGCACTCACACTTGCCCAGTGGCATTGGCCATCCAAAATTTACTTGCGTCACAATTGCGGATTAAATGTATTGGACTTTCAAGCACGGCGTGGGCGCGGTCACGGTTTTGCATACGGTGTTCTGACAGGCGGAAACATTCAGTTTGAGCAGCGACAAAAAATTAAGCGCACAACGGAACTGAGCCAATTCATTAGGCATTTATTTTAGAGGTGGGCAATCTGCGATGTGCCGTCAAAGCGATGACTTTCGCTGGAACAGCGATTGTTGCGATTATCGATACCTGCTGCTCGGAGTGTTATCTGCTATCGAATAACAGCGCATTTCATGTATGTAAGCATGAGTAGCTCTAAAAATTTTGACCTAAATTATAAGGCTCTTTTTTAAACAACCGGACAATTACCTGAATGGAGCATACAATGTGCATTAATTCTGATGCACTAATTCCGCTTTTCTTAATTATTTGGTTCAAATTTTTGAACATCAATAACAGGCAAACGGTCTTGGTCTTAACATTTTATGAAACCGTGGCTACGACTAACGTTTAAACCTTCGAATGCATACGACACGGAGAGAATTTTTATTCGAGACATTCTAAACAATTACAATTCAAGAAATCACAGCACAGCACAACCAATAAAAAAGAATCCCGTTTCTAAGTTTTCAGCTTAAATCATCCTCCCAAACACAAAAAAATAAGCAACAGTTGTTACTGCGATGCAACTGTCGAAACGGAGCTTTTCCGAGCCCTGTGTGTACACACACTGGGGGTGGAGGGATTAAGCTCCAAAGTGCTTGCTTTGAAGCAGTTTTTCCATCGAGTTTAAGGCAGCTCATCCTAATTCAGTTGAATTAAATCCTGAGCCGTTTGATTTTTATTTCTGAATCTCTCGTTGCATGATTCGCAGTTTTGGGATCGTGCCTTCAAGAAATCGAAAGTGATTAATAGGATAGAACAGTATAGTTGTTCCTTCTATAATTTGTTTTACGATTTTGCAACCAAATCTCAGATGAACGGTTCCGAAATACGGAAGGGCCAAAAAAACGGGTAATTCGGAGTACACCAGCTTCCAAACGACTTTTTTGCTTTGATCCCTAGTCGTTGTCTTGCGAAAAATCGATTCCAGTTATCCTGCGACGCTGTGCTGTCAAATTCCTGAGCTTTTGCTTTCACGCTGCAGTGAGAATAATTTTTAGTGACTTGACTTGTGGTCCGGGTGCAATGAGTTGCGAGTAGTAGACTCGTGTTCGCCAGGATCCTCGCATGAGCCAAGATGATTGTTACCTCCGCTTCTGGACTGGATAGCACTCCGACGCTCGGTACGTAAAAATGTATATGCACCCCACAAACCACACCATTCTGACCTGAGCCGTGACTGTTAAATCTTTCAGGCACCATCGAGGTGACCACTTTGCTGGGCGCCTTTTTCGGCGTCCTCGTTCTACTGCTCCTGTTGTTTCTTTTCATCAGTCGCAAGTGCTGTTTTCACTACCGCCATGCCATCAACTGCTGCGACGAGCGCCACCTTGCAGTCAAGTGTGTGCAGAAGATCAGTGAGTACCGTGTTTCGTGGGGATTGGGGCTGACTGGCTAACTTTTAAGTATCCCGCAGCCCGCAAAAGGCGTTACGAGAACACCAGCTCCGACTCGGAGGAAGACATCTTGAGGCGCCTGCGGTGGCATCAACAGCACCAACTGGGCGAGAAGCCTGGCGGATACGGGCTGGGAATCAGCCAGGCTAATCCGCTGACGGCGCAGAGCTTCAACTACCACCAAGCAGGCGCAAGTGCCGACCTGCAGCGTGTGACGGTGTCGCGTGACCCCTTAGCCATCGCCGAGCGTGGCAAGGTTGGAATCCCGTCATCGCACAGTGAGTGCAGCTCGAACGATTCCATGGAGGTCTCCGTGGACAGTCACACAGGCGTCCTGACGGGTCTGAGCAAAGGTAAGCAAGGCGGGGTCAGGGCCAGCTAATTGACAGCCGTTGCAATGAGTCACGACCTTTTGACAGCCACAACCACAGTTCCCCACCCGGCGACAGCCTTCCGCAATCCGTGTGGAGAACACCGGGCCAAGACCCAGGCACTGAGGTACCAGCACCGGGTCAACGTGGCTGCTCCGCCAAAGCTGGACAAGGAACGGGACAACGTGCTGGTGGTGCCCATGGTCAATGCCTACAGCATTAACAACAACAACAACTCGATAACAACCAGCAATAACCATCCCAGCAGCAACAACAACGATGACGTAAGTTTTACAACATAAGAGGTACTTTAAATACCTATTCCTTTAAAAGAAACTATGCCTAGAAAGGCATTCAACTTTCGGTCGGACTCGTAAAGTTTACCCAACAAGCATAGTCGAGTCTAACCGACTCTTATGGTCCATATAGTCTGTTAACAATCTTTTTTTGCTTGACAAGTTAAAATTCATTAATGCGTTGTATAAATTCATTAATGCGTTGCATGTGTAAAATAAAAGTTTATTATCTTAACTTTGAAAAATTATGTGCACCGCATAAATTAAAAATTCTTTCTAAGAAATATAATTAATCTGTCAAAATCCGATACTTTGCTAAAAAATAAATTAAAGTGTTTAAGTTACTTTACTTGCGAGTACCAATTGATATTCCAAAAACTATTTATCCCTAGGCTCTTATTATAAAATCTTTTTGATGGGTAATGCGTTCTTGATAGTCGAGGCACTCAACGATAGCATTTCATATTTTCTTGTACCATGCTTTAGGGCTTTTCATTGAAACTTTTTTTAACATACAAAACTTTTCAACTTCCAGGAACCCCTATTTGACACCAGCGATTTGCGCTCGATCAAGTCGGATGACCTACTGGTTGGTGTGGACCAGAAGGAGCCGGCCGTGCAGAGGGGTCCCATCGAGCTGGAGCTGTCGCTGCTGTACGACGCCCCAATGCGGAAAATGACGGTGCACGTGATGCAGGCAAAAAATCTTCCGCCCCTGGGTAGTGGGCAGACCACCCACACGCAGGTCCGGATGCTGATGCTGCCAAGCAAAAAGCAGAAGCTCAAAACCAAGATCCGTAGCGGCGAAAATCCACAGTATATGGAGAGCTTTCTTCTCCATCGCGTCAACCCAGAAGATGTGAACAACATGGGGCTGCGTGTGCGGCTTTACGGCTGCGAGCGGCTGCGCAAGGAACGCCTGATTGGGGAGGCGTATGTGAGCTTCGCCACTGTTGACCTTGAACTGGAAACAAACCTATGGCTGCCGCTGGAGCCACGAAACACCTCGTCGGGCCTGGGTTCTACTAGCGATCTGTTAAGCCTGGCTCGGTCAGAAAGCGCGGGCTCCACCTCGTCCATGCAGCACGGGGGCGTCTCCGAGTTGCTGCTGGGTTTGAGCTACAACGGGGTCACTGGGCGTCTGAGCGTCGAGATCATCAAGGGAAGCCAGTTCCGCAGCTTGTCGCTGAACAAGGCGCCCGACACGTACGTTAAAATGGTTATGGTCAGCAGCATCGGACAAGAGATCTCCCGGGCCAAAACGTCAATCCGCAGGGGTCAGCCTAACCCGCTTTTTAAGGAGACATTCGCCTTTCAGGTGGCCCTGTTCCAGCTCAACGATGTTACTCTGATGATCTCTGTGTACGCCAAGCGGCACATGAAGAAAAACGAGATGGTCGGCTGGTTCAGCCTGGGTCTGAACTCGTCCGGATCAGAGGAAGTGGCCCATTGGGCAGACGTGTGCGAGATGCCCAAGGGAGAGATGCTGGCGCGTTGGCATGTGCTGGTGGACTCCTGATTCGAGCAGCTGGGCCAGTCATCCGGACGCAGCGGAAAGGCCCTCCGAAAGCTGAGTCTCGCTGCGTTCAAGGACCGGTCCCGCGAGAAGAGCTCAAAGGAGTCGCGTCTGGAGGAGAACGGAGCTCAATTCCATGCAGCGGTTGCACTTGATATTGAGCCAGGCCTGGAGCTGGACTTTGTCTAAAGCAGAGGTCTGTGTTTGTGATTTGTTTTTACAAGGTCGATGCCAAATGACGACTGCTGTCGTCAAGTGCTTGGCTCAGGATGAGACCGACCAAGAGGTAGGGTCATCCGAACAATCTAGCCTAGACTGGGCCATAAAATATTTGTAATTTGGAATCAATTTGGCACACATTTTGTTTATAAAATGTAGGAAATATGAAATATGAAAGCGAACAAGAATAACCAGAATACTCAAATTTTATACGCAAGTACATACACGAAAAGTACATACCAGTACTTATATGTATAACTACTCGAAATTTGAATTTTATGATTGTTTGTGATAAAGAATACTATATGAAATATCAGATGTCCGAATAGAGCGTATTTAAGATTTTGAGTGTACATTTGTACATCTGTGCAAGCTACGGATGAGTGACGAATTTTTGTAATTTACCTTTCTGCATCTTATATTTAAATATTAAGCCCGGCATAAGATGCCCAAAGTCTGTTGAGACTAGCACTTTTTTATTACCCAAATATGAAAACCGAAAACACATAGGAACAATTGTAGCCAATGCATACGTACATACAATACATCAAACCTGCAACTTACATACCTTAACAAACCTACGTACATAGGTAACTCTTGGTTTTTTGATCAAGAGCCATGCGCATGTTCCAGTTTTGATATTCAAAGAAATACAAAAGTATCGGTACCTTAGAATTCGAACGCACAAATACATATTCTACATTCGAAGATAAGTTGGAAAAAATGTTGGTAAAAATACTAGGACATCTGTGAATGCAAGCATGCCGATTCGCGTGCCAGGCGAGAAGATGGATTTTATTAGAGCTTTATTTCGATTTAGGGATCGGACTAAAGAGCACATATGTATTTAGCTGCTCCGCTAAAGTATCTGACTATCGTTGACGGTCGTTGTGGCTGGATTTTGCAATGGTCAATGAAATGAAAGTACTTTGGTTTTGCATTAGAGCGCAAGAATGATATAAGTTAAACTTATAAAAAGAGAAACCTTAAAGCTTTAATAAATATTTAAAGAAATTGTTTTTTAAACTCAAATTAAATCGAAACCTAAAAAAGCAAAACTATTAAGGTGTTGCCATGCGCATCCAGCGTAATATTAATTTGTATGTTGAATCATATTCAGAGTATTTATATCTTTTAAAAATCTGTATGTTTTAAGTGTCGAATATTTTATAACCGCAATTCGAATGAATTGGTGCTCCTTATTACTGCAAAGGCCATATATAAGCTAAGTCTATAACTTCATTTGGGAAGGACAGCGAGGATAAATTTAACTAACTAATCGAAATCGTTAATGTCGGTATTACATATTTCTAAATTCAACAGTGCAACGGCTGTTAGCCTTGACACAAAGTTCATTTTTGTCAAGTGTTTCAGACCAAAGACACTAGAATAACTCTAGTGTCTAATAATTCTAGTGTCTTTGTTCAGACTCTGCGTCCCTCCATAAATTGCAAAAAAAAAAAAAAAAACAAATTCATTTTCTTTTTCTGACAGAGATAACATAATAAAACTTTTAAATTTAAACAATTAAATTGCCATTGTTAATTATCAACTAAATAATTTTAATATAACTTAATTGCCACTTAAAATAAAAGTATATTATATAAAAATCCATTTCTTACCTACTTATTTCGTATTCTAACTAATCCTGAGCTGGCACGTTCATTTTCTGCGTTTTTTCCTTGTCTTTCGCCCGATCCCTGAGTAATTATCCTCGTCGTCACTATTCACCACTGGTTCCGAATTTTCATTAGATTGCGAATTGGATTTGCCAAGTTGCTGGGCGTCCCATTCCTTGCGTAGCTCGCTAAGCATGCCTGGGGTAAGAAGACCCTGTGCAAGTAACCTTTCGGTGAGACGGCCACGCGACAAGCTGGGTAGACGAGGCTCCTTCACGTGCGTTATTCGGCGGATTGCATAGTTTGATGTTTCTCCGTCCTGACTCGCCTCGGTATTTTTAAGCAAGCGAGTTATTTGAAAAACGCCCTGCTGTATAATTTCGTCCAGTTCCTTCTGGGCATCTCGCACGTAGGCCGCTTCAGGGAAGAGATCCATGAACCGATAGCTGCAAAACAAGTTTGATTAGATTTTTTCTGAAGCGCACTTGTGCGAGACTTGCCTTAGCCAAAGATACAGATCCATCACGTCAAAGACGGCCTCAAGATGGACCAGGTCCAATATCGTCTTGGGTAGCTTGAATGGCCAGCCACAGTTTTTTTTTATAAAATCAAAGGTAATAGGCTCGTTGCGGCTGTATTGCCGTGCTACCTTAAGGAACATTGAGCAAACAAAGGGCATCTTTCGATTAATAGGTGCACAGCAGAATACATAGCGAGCCCGCAAAGGCAGAGCAACATGTTGTATCATTTCGGCTAAGAACTTAAAGTCTTCAATGTTGCACATAAAGTATAGAGAATCATCGACAGTGCACAGATTCACGAATATGTCCATTAGGTTGCTCAAAGACGAGCTTGGCAGGTGGTAGGCGTAAAGCTCAATCTGATCGGCCGTAGGATGCAAGCCCGCCTGCTTTATCGGCTCAGGTGTCCGAGCCAATATCCGCTGTAGGGTTTGCAAATCCTCGGACTTGAAGGCAGTTACATATCCGTGCTCCCACTGAGTTCGGAACCGGCCCGCTCTTCCCGCAATCTGAAGTGCGGACGAAACCGATATTGTGTCGATTTCGCGCTCGCCTCGCTCATTCATCGACGGCTTGATCAGTGAGTAAAATATGATTCGACGAATGCTCCTGCAAGTACATTCGCGGGCATTATATTTTGGCAAGCCACATATATAGAATATTTTACTTACAGGTTCAAGCCCATACCGATGGCGTCAGTCGCCACCATTACCTTGCAGCTATTGGCGGGATCATTAAACTTAGCAGCCTGGGCTAGCTTGGTACCTGGGGGTAGGCCCCCATATATCACAGCTACCTCCTTCCCTCTAAAAAAAATAGTTTTAGGGATCAGTTGAAAATAATGACTTAACAAAACTGACCGTGCTTCGATTTCTCGTGAAACCGTATAAATATCATGTTTGCTGAAGCACACAATGCAGTCGCCAGGAACTATATTGTCCAATGATCCTAAAGCGGTATTTTCGACAGTCAGCTCCGTAAGCCGATCGTACAGCCGTACTTCAACAGTTTCGCCAGTGGTTTCGCAAATTTTTTGCAGGAGGTCCAATGCGCCTGGCTCACCACAAACATGCACTTCATCCGCGATCAGTCCAAGGAAGGCACGCGTCCAAGCCCATCCCCGCTGGGGGTCGCGGATCTGTTGTATTTCATCGATTACAGCCACCTCATCTGAAACAGAAAAATCAGCACATTATAACTCAGCGAAGCAGGGAAACAACTGGACTTGCTTACATGGAGTATTCACCGAGGTCATTTCCACAGTGCACGCGACGTGATTGGCTGGCAAACTTTCGCTGATGCCGAATTTGCGCTCCTCGCCTGTGACCAGATCGCAGGGAGTGCCACGTTCATTGGCCTTGTTGTACACCTCAGTGGCTAGAAGCTTTAGTGGCCCGCAATAGACCCCAGTCTTCGCACTCAGGTATCTCTCCATGGCATGGTAAGTCTTACCGGAGTTTGTGGGTCCGGCATGAAAAACAATCTTTCGGGTGATGGCGCGAGCGTTGCTATACCAGTTGGCAGGCTGCCTCAGGTCGGAAATCTTTTTCAGGTCGTCCATGCAGTCCAGGTGCGGGAATACTGTCTTTGCGTGTCGTAGGAAGTACGGGAAGATGTCATCGATATGACCCGCTCCCTGTGTTATATCGCTAAAGGTTATGTGCAGATCTACTGGAAGGTTTTCTGCCTCGATGCAAAATCTTCGGAATGAGCCAAAGGCCTGTTGCTGTAGGTAGTCTTGTAACGGATGCAAAGTAAGACGAGGGACCATAGGAAACAGGTGCATACGTACCGTCCAGTCCGTTTTCGTTGCATAGTGACTTGATTTCGCGACGTTGGGTGAACTTATTAAGAATCTTCAGCAGCTCAGCCTTTTCCAGTTTGCCCGACAGCTCGGAACCTACGTCCTCTGAATCCACATAAGCGTGCACCTGTACTGGCTTGAACAACGTGGACAAGTTCGTCTCCGGTTTTTTTCGAGAAAATAAAAAGGCCGCACGATGCAGTCGGCGCAGGGACAAATCAATTGAAAAGGACGGACGCAGGTAGAGTGTCATCCGCAAAAGGCCCGTTAGGCTGATGCAGCGCCTGCAGTTTTGCATGGTTGTCCACTTTAGTGGAACACGCGTGGTTTTTATTCACCAATTCCCGCAAAATGAATCTCCGTACTCACGTTCCTATCTCTGATATAACAGAGAAGTACAATCAGCTGACGCACATCTGGTTGTTGGGTTGACAATGCTCTTACAGAATAGCATTGCCATATCGATGGTTTTTATGCTACGTATGCGGGGAATTCTTTTGAAAAATTATTAAAAAATTAGTTTTAGAAAACACATCAGAAAAACGATTGTGGAATTTAATTTATACTAAAAAAATATTTTAAAAAAGTATTAAAACATTTAATTGTATTACGACGGATATAAAATAGGATATTTGAGAACATATATGCATTTACAATAAAAAGCAAATAAAATATGTTGTTCCTAGGCAATCGCAAAATATTTATAAATAAAAATGAAAAAATGAAAATTGATTCCACAATAGTCGTTAAAAAATGTAGTATCGGTATTTGGCATTGCATTTTTTCGCAATACAGTCTCGCTTTATATATGGAATATTTTAAAAATATTTTCATAAAATCGATAAAATGAAAAACAATTACGTATTCTAAGCCAGCATACGCAAATAATAAAATTTATTTAATAATCGGTAGATTAAATGTTAATGTCCTTATAAGCAATTTTAAAACTTAATAATAAAAACTCTTTAAATATATCGATCTATCGATGATTGGCTATGCTAACAAGAAGTCATATATATTGGCAACGCTGTGTTTGTTTGTCAGAATCAAAATAAAATGACTCACTTGTTTGTTTAAACAAAAAAAGAATTTTAATAACAATTCCAGACAATTATCATAACAGTTAGTGCCATGGGCTTATTCGGCAGAACTCCCAGTAAAGATCCCAAAGAGCAGGTAACGACGCAGAGGCGTGGCAGTGATTTTTTTGGGAATGATGTCATTCCAGTTGGATTGATTTTATTAGACCTTTCCCCATCTGTCCATTGTGCGTTATGAATATTGTTTTGAAATGTAAATTCCCATTAGGTGCAGGAGTGGACGCATAAGATACGGAAAGAGGGCAACCAGCTGGATCGCCAGATCCGAAGTATCCAGCGCGAGGAAGAGAAAGTAAAACGCTCGCTGAAACAGGCAGCACAGAAAAATGACCGCGACACCTGCGTCATTCTTGCCAAGGAGATTGTGAATGCGCGAAAGGCCATCAACCGCATATATACGTCGAAGGCGCACCTCAACTCCATTCAGATGCAGATGAAAAATCAGCTATGTGAGTGAACTCTTCGCTTGTTTGATACGACCTGATTATCGAATCCTCCTTGCAGCCACCTTGCGTGTAGCTGGATCTCTGCAAAAGTCTACAGAGGTCTTGCAAGCTATGCAGAGCCTGGTGCGCTATCCAGAGCTTGCAGGCATCATGCGCGACATGTCAAAGGAAATGATGAAGGCCGGCATTATTGAGGAGATGCTAGACGAGACCATGGACTCGCTGGAGGAGTCCGAGGAGCTGGAGGAGGAGGCAAGCAAGGAGGTGGACAAGGTTTTGTGGGAGATCACAGATGGCAAGCTCGGGGAAGCTCCCCTGCCTCCAGAGGCTACACCGGCGGACAAGGCGTCTGCGTCTGCTGCGCGCGTCGAGGCTGAGCAGGACGATGAGGAGGGTGAGGAACTGCAAGAGATGCAAAGCCGCCTGGCCTCGCTGCGATCTTAAAACAACTGCTATGGGTATTTTATTTAGATTTGAAATTAAAGGCAAGTGATTTTGACTGGCAGACCTTATCAAAATCATAAACGGCAACCCCCACGCCGTCATTTGATTGTAGAAACCAAAATAATCTCCAGAAACTTGAATTGAGTTTTTATATTATAAGTGTACAGTACACCAGATCAAGAAGTGTTGAACTCTGCGCGTTTTACCGTTGAATCTACACGAGATAACTTAATTTATTGTAAAATCTACCTTTCATTAAAAATCGATATTTACTGTGGCATGTCCCATTTTACAATGGTAATCTGCACGATTTACGATCAATCCCTAAGAATGTTAATTTTCGTCATTTAAGATTAAGCCCTAACGTTGTTTTCTATCCAGTTCAGATACGCTTCAACCCTTGTGTACACGCCGGGCCATCCTTTTAGGCCACAGGGCGTGGGTCCGTAGGAGACCACACCAGCAATGTAGTAGTTTGAGTTTCCATTGGAGTAGTCCTCGAGCAGAAGGGGGCCACCCGAGTCCCCGCGACAGGAATCAACCCCCTCAACTCCGCCGGCGCACATCTGTTTGGTGGTGACAGTCCTTCTTTGGGTGGCGTATCTTTGGTTGCATTCGGACGTCGGTACCGTATCCAACTCAGCCTTCAGCTTGATATTGGACGTAAAATTTGTCTCCGTGCGACCCCACCCTGCCACCACCACCTTTCGGCCAAGGAATATATTGTTGTGCTGGGACGCTAAAGTGGGCAGACATACTGGTAATATGAAGTCGCTGTACTGAACCTCGTCCCGCAATCGCAGCAACGCAATGTCATTTAGCTGGTCCCGTGAGTTTCCCGGGTACTGCGGGTGCGGAATACGCTCCTCAACAGGGTAGTCTACGTACGGTTCGTTGCAGTCCCGTCGTCCGTTTTTACCGACTGTGCAATCCGGATTGGTGCTCGCATCCCACTCACCCAGGCGTACTCCCGTCAGCTCCCAATCACTGGGAATAGCCGAGACGCAGTGTGCCGCCGTCAGAACGTAACGATGGTTGATTAGAGATCCGCCGCAGTGGTGACCTTTCACGTTACCGGCTGGTAAAATGGGGGGGGGGGGGGATTAGTCCCTGCAGCAGGGAATATTTTGGTTACTCACGCTTCGTGTACTCTATTAGGGCCATCCAAGGAAACTCCCTCTTTGTCGTCTCGTTACCACCCACCACTCGGTCTCCAAAGTTTTCACCGCAATTGGGCGCCATTGGTAACAGTTTGGTCCCAGAGCGTTTTGTAGGCTTAGTGGTCTGAGTAGGTTGAGGATGATTTCCCCACTGAGGTTGCTGGTTTCGCATTCGGCTGTTTGCACAGCAAATCTGAACATTGGTAAAACAAAAATGTTTTTCCTAAATTGATAAAAGTTGATAATAAGAATGCATGGTGGCGTCGCATCGAAAAGCGATTCGATGCGATAGCCATAAGTAAAAGAATTAATTTATATATATGTTCAATGGATGAAAATGATCTTAATCGATTTTAGCACCACAACTTTTTAAGGGGGTACTAACAAGCACTTGTCCATTCCGGTAGCCACATTGGCTGGCTTGCAGAAATCGACGGTCCTGTTCCGTAACCTCTTCGCTTTGAAGCAGTTCGAATAGGTATCCACATTCCCGGAGGTTTATGCAGGTGCCGCTGTTCTCATCAGGCGTTCTACAATACCCAAAGATTTCTGAAAAAAAAAAACGTAAATCGTAAAGCCCGGTTCAAAGATAGTCGTGATTAACAGCGGGAACGGGATTTCTGCGTTCTGGGACCAGCCCACTGTGACTATCATCGACTCAGCCCGACTCGGGGTGAAGTTCACCGCTGATAGGAGGTTGCTTTGTGTTTTGATGCCAGCAACCCCCGACTACGACTGAGAGCCAAAACCACTTGCCTTGTGCGTAAGTGCTGCTTGTTCCCATCAATAGCATCCACAGTACGGTGAAAAAAAAGTGCGGTTCCATGGTTATATCTTCGACTGTACTATAGCACTGTACTTGGAAGAACGATACGCTGACAGAGCGCCTGCCGAGAACACACTGAATGTGGCTATAAACTGGAATGCGATCGAGCTCTAAGTTACAGCTTATCAGCGGTTCTCTCACAGAGAATGGTTCAACCTGAGGAAGCACACCAGCATTAAGAGAGTGCAAGTCTGGGTTTATCTCAGGGTCTGGTTTTGGGCACACCCATACTGGCGAAAAAGCCCGCTCTCAATGTTGGGTCCGCTCTTTATGCGTTGCTCATCAGGGAACTTCCCACGCCAACAGAATGCAGATGATACTTACCCTCTTCTCCTAGGGCTGAAATATCTTGGGTCGGACGATATCTGTAAGTCCATACGGGCCAATCCATTAAAAAATCTGGCAAACCCACTTTATTAACAGAGAGTGAATTTTCACATTCAAACATTTGCAAACCCTCTGTAAAAACAATTTCTGTAAAACATAATAATCGAATATTTTGAAAAATATCAAAATTAAACATTACCAATCTTTTTTTGTAGCCAGATACATAAAATCTTTGAAAATAATTAGGAGAAACTTAGGAAAATATCCTAAAGTAGTTTCCATAATCAATTTTTCTAACTTCGTATATATTCTCTAAACTTCATTAATAGGTATTTAAAACGATTGTACTACTATACTATTATACTTATTTTATCGTTAAGATTCCAGAGAAATACAGTAACCTTAAGTTTTTTAAGTATTGTTAGAAAAATAACAAGAGAGAATGCGAGTTCCCCGACTATCCGATACCCGTTACTCAGCTAGTGTGAATGCGAACGCGAAATTTCATAATTTTTCTGGGATATCAATAGGTATTGGGGAATAAAATGAGAAAAAAAAAATTAATAATTGTTCAAAAGTAGGGCGTGACCGGCTTTAGCTGCTTTAGGGCGTGGCAAAAAGTTTTTTGCCAAATAAATAGAAAATTTACAAGACTAATAAAATTATGAAAAAATATCGAACAATTTTTCAAAATTGTGGGCGTGGCAGTTATGTGCGGTTTAAGGTACTTGCAGTGGGCGTGGCAAGGAAAATAACACATTTTTCAAAAGTGTGGCAACATGGGACAACAAACTTGCGCTGCGCCTGTGACAGACGGACATGGCTTGATCGACTCGGCTATTGATCCTGATTAAGAATATATATACTTTATATAGTCGGAAACGCTTCCATGCGTACATGTAGTTTGTACTTTTCAAAGAATTTATTATACCCTTTTACTCTACGCGTAACTGGTATAAAAAGAACTGAGGTTATGTACTCCATAAGCCAATATAGTTTCAGAAGTGGACGTCCAAGGAGTCACTTTGTTATTCAATTTAATTTCCATGATTTTCTAATCTTTTCTAATCATTTAAATTCATAAATATACAAGCATACCACTTCAATTTGTAATGATATATGAAATTGTTTTAAGTGCTTTTAAATTGTCGTGAGGCGGTTACAAAGCGTTGAGTAGAGCAAAGGCATTATGTCGAATAATTCTACTTCTTATGTCTTTTGGTTGGGTATGGTAATATCGACAGGGCTAGTGATCTTGGTGAAGAAAGCGAATATTTGTGAGGGTTACATCCTTACATTTTACGAGTTTTGGTAAAATAAGACATTATTTTAAAATTGTGACATTGTTTTATCTAGACTGTTTCCGTTTCCGACAGCGTAGTAATTTGCAATTGCAATGTACAGAAAACTTTAAACAGACGCGGCATTATGATGATTGGCTATAAGCTGTAAATGTAGCCTTCGCCAAAAGTAAGAAAGAAATGATTTCAATTTGTTTCAAGCGCTTTTAAGTTAAGGCCGAGTGGCCAAGATGCGAACGAAAAGCACTTAGGCGAACAGTCCCTCAGTTGGCAGTTACCATCTTCCTTCAGAACAGATGCCTCTCGCCCTATCGTTTGCTTAGTGGCCATTAGTTTGCTGATTTAATGCCGTTGCCCACTTCAAGAAAGAGTGGACGTCGTCAATTTTACCATTTCATTTGACAATGCATTTCATTAGGGGTTACCTCCGGCTTATCTTTGAGCTGAACTTCTGACTACTCGTATTAAATTAAATTGGAATCTGCGGGGTAGCAAGAGAATTGCCGTTCCTGACGTTGTGGTTTTGGGCTAATAAACGCCGCTGTTCACACTTCGCTAACTGCAAAGTGTTCTAGCGGTGACACGTGGGGTCTTTCCTTTGTATAATTAAAGGCCGCTCCTACAATATTTATAAGATGATGTCTGTCACTCTACTGGTTTTGCACGAATCTTAAATAATCCTGAATGACAATGAAAGTATTTAAAGAAGACAACGGATTTAATATAAGTTGTACCGAAATACCAATAAACTTTTGTAATTAAGAATAGAATTGAAAGTACTCCCCCCCCCTATCGAACACGAACCAAACCAACAAAGTTTGAAATGCCATCATCCACAATCATCTCCCGCCCGCTTATTGCGCTCTATCTCATATCACAATCCACATAGTGACGAAGCGTAACAGGAGAGTGTGCAAAGACACACACAATATATATAAAAAGAAATGAAAAATTTCTTTGGTCTGCAACTAGACTTAAAACTAAAGGGATACAAAACCAAGATATAAGAAAATAGAATGGTTCAGTAGCAAAAGGTGAACGTGAAATGGGACTGGTGGGTATACAATTTGTTCATAGGAATTCGCATTAAGCGACGCCTTATTTTTAAACCACTAACAGATGTAAAAATGATGTTACAATTTGCGAGATATATTCTTTATCTCGAGTTCGCTAATTAAGAATGTGCATTTAGTTTACTTAATAAGTAAATATTAGAGTGCGTTTAGTCAAGTTCACAAATATTTTTCTACCCAAAAGCTGAAAACAGAACTTTTGTATGTTAGGAGTGATCGTCCCTTGATTTCTTAACTCGTGGTTTATATGTTATATGATAAGGGGTGTTTTCGGCGATTGAAAAAATTACATCCATACATAAGGGCTCACAAAGCCAAGTCAAAGTGAGCAGAGAATGGCTAAATGGGTGGAAGGAAAGTCATCAGGAAAAAGTCGGAAAAGTCTTTGAATTCCCAAACACTTAGGAATGTAATGTCACAACAATGCAGACCACACAACTGCACAGCGACAGCAGCTTGGATTGCTAAGAACGAGTTTTAACAAATTCCAATGTACGCCTCCTACTGAGCAAAATGTTGGCAGAATGATATGCCATGGCATGGCGAGATGAGGATGGTGAATGTGAGGAACGTTGGCCTTTATTACACTTGAGTGTGCGTGGGCGAATCGACTAACACCCCAGAAACTAAAATAAGACGCGGAATGTATTGATTTTTTCATAATGCATTTTTAAACGCTTTATTCTAAATGAACTTGTTCTATATTAAAATATAATTCAACAGTAAATACAATACAACATATTACAATGCAATACAATATATTTCAATTTAACTGGTACAATACTGGTATTCGCTACTCATTCAATCATTCGACTCGCACTTGCATCGCTGCGGTGTTTAGTGCGTGTCCGTGTAGAACTTTGACCTATGAGTAATAATTGTTTGACAGAACCATTGGCATTGGTTGTTAAGTTACTCTATCTTCAAAACGTTATCGAAATGCAAGAATGCTTAATTTAACTGCGATAAGTGGCTAAGCTGCTAACTATTACAGCTGCTTTCGATTTACCAGGGACTTCTACGGCATTTCTTTGAATGTTTCCCATTTCTAAATCGTATTCTTTCGAAGGCAAGGAGATATAATGCAGATATTTAAAAAAAGTCTTGCTATTTTTTGGGGGCTTGTAACGAAAGCAGGTACGCTTTAATTAGATGATAGATGTCCAAAAGTGGTTTATATGATATCAAATGTCAATGAGGCGTGTGTCAAAACTATTGTTATTACTCAATCTGTATATGGTCCTAGGTAATTAATTTAACTTTGGGCTATGCGTCTTTTATTATTTTTAAAGTTAAATTATTCTTGTATATTTTGAGTCGCAAATTTATGATTAATTAGGGTATAGAATCTTTAATATATTTTTATGAATTCCTTGTATATATATTTCCTTAATTTTTATTTACTTGATCATATCAATGTATATATGCAAGTAAGGTTCATAAAACTTTTAACAATACGTTCAGTCGGTCATTTTGTATGTAAATGATACATACTTATATTATAAAAACAACTTTCTATTTTACTTTTCGTCAATTCTTTTGAATTATCTTATTTTTATATCATTCAAGTTGTAAAATTATTTAATATTACAAATTAAGACACGAAATCGTTCAAGACAGATATGATTGATTGTTTTGCTTAAATGATTCATGATGAAACGATTTCCATCTATTCCACCATCTTTTATAAAAATGCCAAAATCGGCATTTGTGACAGAACGGATCGGAAAAAATAGTTGACATTAAGCAGGCCAAGTGGTAAGCCTAATGAAAATGTAAAAAATTTAAAGGAACACGCCTTTGTCGTCGAGCAGATTTCATGTTAGGGAGGAAGTCATCTGCATTCAGCAACACGTCATTCTAATGATCTTAACCTAATACTAGACTTCAATTAGGGTCAATGGAATTTCAGGTACTTTTAAAATCTTATGAATTATTGGCCAAACGACGAAAATACTCGAGTCACCTATATTACTCGCGATTTTACATGAAATCTACAAGAATGTGCATTTGGCACCGTTAAAAGACTCTCGGTATGCGGCGATTTTTCTATTCTAATTGCTTTAAACTACTGTCGTTGTCGATTCATCTCTGATTTCACATTCGTTTGCTACGTTTCCTTCTAGTCAATATATGTATGTAAAAGTATCGTAATGTTTCTATCTTTAATCGTTGTGCCTATGGAATAACCGAATTTGAGCCAACTCTAAAAAGCAAACTCGATTTAAGTACAAAGGAACTGACTGTCTCATTGCATCAATGTGCGTTGCTTTACACTTAACTTAAATAGTTCAACTACTCAAATATCCAACTCATTCAAACGTGCTAGTGCTTAAATGTGATTTCTCCACACCTGGGTCCGTCGACAACTTTCTTAAAGTGGGGACCGTTGAAATCGTCTTATAATGTGGGGCTTACATAAAAGGCAATGGTGCTAGTTGGGCAAAAGCGTATCCACATATCGAAATCATTTGATGTAAGCCTAGCTTAGACAGAAGTTAGTATAGCCGTCATTCCATGTCTTAGCTGGATCAGGATCTGTCAGATAATCCACGTTGAAGGATTCAAAGGAGAAGAGTACTTTGATTTACTCTTTCACATATAAGCGCAAGGGGGCGTGCTGGTGTGGGTGTCTGTTTGGGTAATTTGAAACCAATACCGACCAAATAGTGGTCTCTCTCTTATCTGGGAGCTTTGTTCAGAACAAGTTTCTCAAAGGACAATTCTTAAACGCATCGCTAAGACGTTTTTTCAACTTTGCTGAAAATACAAACAAGTCAAAATCAGTTAATTTGCAAACAAACCCCCGGTAATTTAATGTTGATAAAATAGAAAACAGCCTAAGAAATTGATAAAAAGAACTGAGGAACAAAAACTTATAAAAATGAAAGGGTAGATTTTTTTGATTTGAGTTCGTTTGTTTTCTGCCTGGCATAGGAGGAATAATGAAATATGTTTCCATGTGGATTTTCCCTCTATTGCTGAGGTCGTCGTGGCTGTGACATTTATGTTGGACTTGGGTGTATTTTTGGAAGTGTTTGAGATCGCTGTGATTGATGTATGGTGAGGTATGGGCAAGAAAATTACGATTACATACCTTTCCTGGATGATGAAGGTTACACAACAAAAAGTTACTAGCCTAGGCATATATACTTTATTTATATTCAAATATATACTTACTCTTCTTCAGATGCCTAACCCAAAATAGTTCACAATAAGTGGGTAACTTTTGTTTATACGATTTGGCAGAAGGAATATTTACGACTGATAACACGGCTCATTCCAAACACATTTTTACAGAGTCTTCAGCAGTTTTATAGGCTTTACAAATATAGTACATCACGAATAGACAGCAGGATGTCGGCCCTTCGATGTACATGTATGAAGTTCTAACATTGGAACCCGTGTACTACATGGATTCAGGTGTGTACTGTTCTAAACTGCAAGACAGGTACTTGGAGGAGCAGAGCAGAGTTAGGCATAGATAGAAGGTCGATAGTGACAGATACGGAAACAGATACAGAGAGATAGACAGAGGAAAGAGAGACACGTACACATAGATAGAAAAACATATAGACCAACAGTCATGCCAAATCAAGTTCGCTATACGTATCAGATATCGGGCAGGCAGATAGTCGCAGTGTAATCGGAACAATGTATAATCGGTCGCATGGAGTGTTGGGTAAGGTGATGGTTACGCCTGGAGATAATGACCGACTCGGAATTAAAACCAAATGTATTGTTGTGTTTCTCATATATATTTAAACATATATACTTTTTTATTATAGCATCTTTTGTTTTTCGTTCGTTTTAGTTAAATGTTCAAAGTAACAATATAATTAATCAACTATTAACGATTTTCTTATGTTTTTGTTTCTGTTTTGCTGGGTATAGAACGTCTTTCACATCTAATAATGACTTGAATGGTATTCTTTTCAACATTATTTATAATTTTTGTCTGTTGTTTCTCTATTAAATTCATTTTCCTATTAAGTTACACATATTCACACATATATATAAATATACATATGTATATATGTATATGTATATATATATATACATATATACATATATACATATATACATATATACATATATACATATATACATATATGTATATATACATGTATATATATATACATATATATAGATAGATATTAATATTTAATAATCTGTGGTTTCGTGAACTTTCTGATATACATATGATTACATTTTCAATACTATATTTTAAACGTTAACATAGTATTAACAAATTATAAATGAAAACGAAAGCGGCTGAACCATTTAACACTTTAAACATTTATGATAACGTTAAAACTTGGTTAAGATTGAATAGTATGCTTCAATAAGTTGTGTTGGTTTTAATTATGTGTTAGTTCGTTCACCATATTGAACAATTAAAGTGGCCTTCAATCGTATATAAATATCTGAGACAAAACGCAATTCATATAGTAGAATCTAGGTAAACATTTTCTATAAGTATTTGAAAAGCGGTTTCTTTATAGACTGTTAGTTTTGAGTTTAAAAGGATCATAGCTAAGATACATTTCTGGGTGCAGGTTCAGTAACAGACAATAGGGAAACAAAGCAAGGGCTGGCAAATTGCTTTCTTAGGGTAGAATCAACTTTTCTTATCATCAACTATTCGCTATTCATGGTCTAGTCATTTGAGCCACGTTAAGGCATTCATTCATTAGTTTGATCGTTCCTAACTCTGTATGGAGCGAGGGGCACTAGAGGATTGCTTTATTAGATTGACAGAGAAGGGCGTTAAGCCTGGTTGCTTTATCGCTGTCCCACCGACTTATGAAAAACATGATGTTGAGAATTTTAAGAAGCATTGTGACACGAAGCTCTAACTGATATCTTGAAACTCTCTTTTGGGATTTGGAAGTTTAGCTTTCTATTGTGAGTACAGAATGTCATATTTAGCTCTTTAATTAAGTGACTTCTAATGAATGTTGCACAGATGTATATGCATATTTCGTTGCTTTTTATTGGATCTGTACATTATTTAAAGCATTTGCAACACCATATAGCCATTTGATTGCTGGTGATTAGTGACCATGTATGGTATATATATGAGCCTGTTTGGTTTGGCATATTTGGTAAACCACATCCGAATTTATTCACAATGTTCAGAAATAAGATAGGGAATGCTGGCCTGCAAATTGCAATGATCTGATTTAGTTGATGCTGTTGTTCATGCAGCTTGTTGTTTTCATCTACTGTTTGCTTGGAAAGTATTGTTCATCTCTTATAATACATATTTGGATTCTTCTGTAGTTGATGTTGTTGTTGATGTTGTTCTTGTACTGGCTGTAGGCGTTTTCTTGTGCTGTTGTTCTGGCTGTTGTTGATGAAACTTATAAAACACCGAGAGAACATGTCTAAGTGGGACCATCAAGACGTAGTTGTGAAGAATTGGTAGAATTGTTGTTGATGTTGTTGTAATAGTTGATATTGTTGTTGTTTCGTGTTTTTGCATATGTTGTTCTGGTTGTTTTCAGATATTGATTTTAAGGCAGAGTGGAGTGGCGTAGATTAAAGATTTAAAAGAGTGTTTTCAAACCAAAGAAGAGAAAGAGAGAGAGAGAGACAACAGAGGAAGAGAAAGAGATATATATATATATATAGAATGCAGTGTGGTTAAAACATTCATCATTAATTGTATATTTAGTTTAATTCAGTTCAACATGACAAACAAAATTTTTCAACTGCTAAGCTTTGTGTGCTTACCCGTAGCACAAATGTCCCTTCCGACTGCAAGATTACTTCGATGCATTGCATCATCTAAACTTATTTATTCGTGGCTTACGTCCGAACGGTCTACAATATGATTTCACAGTCTGGGAGGACATTGTACAAGTCGTGGCACATTCCGTACACACATGTGCGTATGGGTGATGAGATATAAGTATGAAATAGTTTTGAGATAGAAAACATTCACGACTCGCTCATCATAAGCCGCATGCAACCCGAAGTCCACTTCACGATGGAATGTCCATCCTCGACAGCTTCATGAAGCCCTGAGCGTGAGAAGTACCTCGTTCTGTACATCCATACGTACATCCGTGCATATGAAATGCGATCTGTACCTTGGAAAATCTCGGTGAACTACCGCAGAAGACATGAATAGGTGTAGGTTGTAGGCATAAATATAGGAAGAGTATATACTATTGTTGGCATTGAAGACTCTCTGTGCGAAAATGTAAGAGTATGTGGGATTCAGCATGTAAGCCAGTATGTCCTTCACAAGTGGATGCTTTGGACGATCGGCGTATCTGGTACTGGCGTTGGAAAGGCTTATATACATATGTCATATGCGTTGGTGTCCATGTTTCTTTGTGACGTTTTGCATGCATGTTTCTTTCTGTATTTTCAGATATTAGGGTTCTGGAGGTCGTTTGGAGGTTAGTGGTTTTTCGGTGAAAAATGTATGCTAAATGTATCACAGCATTATGCTCTCGAACTGCCTAGTATCTCTTATAAGCTATTGTCCTTGTCTAAATGACTACTGCTAAATATTTTCGTTACATATTGTTGTACAATATTTTCTATGGAATAGCCGTATCTTAACCAAACCCTAACCGCCCTGGGTACAAATAAATGGATAAAAAAACTTAAGCCCGGCATTGGTTAGTCTTGTTTTTGCAGATCTAGGTTTATGTAAAGGAATATAGTAATCTTATTTACTTACATTTCAGAAGCATCAATCAGAGAGATCATTAACTGTCTCAAAGAGTTCGAAATTCTCAATTGTTGTGTAGGTATGATGTTTGTATAAGAAAAAAACAAAATGTAACAGCTGTTAAAGATGTTTGAGTCAAACGTTGAAAAACAAATTGACTGAATCTTTTTTCATATATTTGTAACCATTTTTTCTTGGTTATGAAAAACAATTTAGAGAATCAGCCATTTTAACGTATCCTGCAGTCAATTCGTTTGCAAGTATTATTACTCCTAGTAAAATTCTTGAAATTTACATATATACACAACGGGTGTATTTGAATGACCATTCTAACATGTTCGCCGATTTATTTTATAATATGTATATCTATACTTATAGATGGATTTCAAGTCCAGTGTGATTTCAGCAACATATGTATGTACTTCGACGGCTCGACAAACTCGGTAGCCTCCTCTGTCGCACCATTGGCTTAATGTTTTTTAGGATTGGTATTTTTGTTTTATGTTATTTTATTATTCTTTTTTCTATTTGCATTCGAGTGTCATCGTGCCGATTCAATATATTCATTATTTCGTTACTTTTTGTTGTATGTTATCAGCTAAACAACGATTATGTATTGTATATTGGGTTTGAGTATATTACATTATTATCGTAGCAAAGTGATTTGAATATTATTAAAGGCTTTCACTATAGTTGGGATTTAAATGATTTGGTACGCGATTTAGCTACTTTAAAATTCATAAAGTTCACCGCCTCGTTCGGATTTTGATTATGCATTTCGAATTATAGCTGTCGTCGATTTTGAGATTTAGTGTTTAAAAGGCGTTATGCTGCTGCCGGGTAAAGTTATATTACGCTCTAGATTCGCAGTAGTTTTAATTCATTTATGGTTCCCATGTAAATGAACTGATCTCATATTAACAAATTCAATATTAAGTTGAGTTAAATTAATTTCCGTTTATGGGCTATGTTATCAGTATTACACGTGTTTTATCATCATATTTATTTATCTGTTATTATGGTGACTGACATATCACTGCATGACACATTTTCCCTCTATTTGAGTTTTTAGCTCATTTACTTGCGTTTCTATTTGATTTTTCAGTTCTGTAAAAGAAATTGAGTATGGAAACAGCAATAAATAAGCATATTTTGTAGAGTAGACTACAAATGTTTGACATGTTAACTGGTATGTATATGTATTCATGGATGCTCATGTTAAGTAATTGGTCTACTGTAGCTGTAACTGTTATGTAAGGAGCATTTAAGCTTCGGAAAAGGGTATCGTTCGAATACGAATAATTAAAATGGTAACGAAAAAGCAATTACACGTAGAAAAGTCTTGATCAGTAGAGTTCGTTGGCATTAAGTATGTCACAGTATAAGAGTTTAGTTTTAGTTATATAGATGTTTAATAGATTGATAGAGAAATAAAGATAGGGTTATAGAATTCGGTGCGAAGAAATACACATACATATGCAGTATATGGGCATTATATATATTTTACATACGTATTATGCAGTATGTTAAGTACATATAGCACACATATTGAAGAGAAAGAGTAGACAACAGGGAAAACGTTTTGTAATTGTTTATCGTCCATTTATCGTATATATATTTTTTATTTGTTTTGGTTCAGTTACATTTATATAGTTATGAGTGTTCAGTTTTAAAATGCGGTTTAGCACACAAGCACAAGTTTTCTGTTAGTGATTATATTAATATGTAGAAAATAGGCGTTATTAGTACTGTAAAGTGCATAGAGAGTGATAATGATGTTCAAACAATATACGAAAAGAAAAACGTTGATATGTACTTGTTCCCCTAATGTGGTCTAATCTAAATCTTGTATTCGGTTTGAATTATGTGCTACTTTCATTGCTTATTTTTTCCAGTAGAGTTATTTTTATGCTGGATATATTAAAGATACATTTACAAAGAATAAGCGGCAGTGAAAAAAGAGCTAGAGCAGTCGAAAGTTGTAATTGTTGGTGATGTTGGGGGCTGAAGAATAGTTTTGGAATACAAATGTATTACAACAGTATTACCACACATAAGGAAAACAAACGTTTTTACCAATAATCGCACTTACCTTTTTCTAATTGATTGAATAACAAAACCTAAGCAGAATTCATCCGCCTGTTTACCCACAATTTATATTAAACAACAAATGCAATTACAGTTCAAGAAAAACATAAAAATTATTCATCCACTGTATGTTCAAATGCTGCCTAGATTTCTCGTGGTCATTCTCACGTACAAATGATTAAGCGTTACGAAACATAAGTTTGAAACCTGAATAAAATGAAGTATGTGAAATGGTGTGCACTCTTGTTATATAAAAATATAATTGACAATGTTTATATTCGTCGTTGCATCAAGATTGAAGATTAGATCTTAGACAGATAGGGTTGCAGTTAGGGTTAGTATTAGAGTTAGGTTTGTAGCTTAGATGTTTTACGCACATGGAAAAGAGTACATAAATATACATATATATAGAGAGATAGATAGTTCGGTTAGTGGGCAGTTATTTATAGACTTTTATTGGGTTGTTCGATTGCATTAAGATACGAGAGACACACAGATGCACAAACAAAACCACAATTACTACTTTCGAGCGCCGTGGGATATTTAGCGGATATTAAACGGTTTTTGTTGTGGTTTCAGTTTTTAAGTCAATTTGTATAGGTATTGTCTGGACCTGGCGGGACTCGCGTAAACCGCTGGCAAAGTAGTAAGAAACAAAAAATTTCGACAACTCAAAATCTGATACAGTTATAGAATAGGAGCAGGAGCAATCGGAGCGGAGAAATTAGTGGGTTGCAATTGCAGTATATAGATGCCACTAGCTGAGCCAGGTTCAACGGCACTTGACAGTGGCAGCAAAGACTTACTTGTAAAATCGTCGAGCTCTTCCTGCTCCGCTTCGGCGGCGAGTTCCTCGGGCGTCTTCTTTTTCCGCATCAGGGGATTGGGCTCTTCTTGGGGGGCCGCCTCCACGATCTCCTCCTTCTTCTTGATGTTGTACTGAATGGTTAATGTGGAGTCGATAGATCAATAGGTTGATTAGACCACTGGGCTTGGCTAGGAGTCTGGTATCTTAACAGCTAACACATTTTTAAGTGCTCCTCTGTTGTGTCGCTCCTTTGCAGCTCAATCTGACTCCGTTAGGGAGTCGCTCATTAAAGGACTCCCTACTAGAGTCAATTTGAGCTCCACCAGGACTGGTTCCGCCATGTCAGGGCATGGATTGCATACATGGATTTTTCACTGTGATTGCGAAGTTCCCAAAAACCCCGGACACTTACCTTATCGCGAATGTCTTGCCTCATCTTCTCGCGCTCCTCCTCCATTTTCCGGTGCTTTTCCTTTCGGCGGTCCTCGGCCTCCTTGATGGCCTCCTGACGCTCCCTCTCCTCCTCCTCTGCCTTTTCCTTGTCGTCGCCATCATCGCCTCCATCACCTCCTACAGCGCCTGTGTAAGTGACGAGGTATAAGATGTTTAGTATGAGATTTAACTTTGCGCTTAAAAGTTTTTGTAGAAATTGAGACAACTGGACTAAGTTTGTTTTTAATTTACTCAAAATCGGCCGTGACCAATTTTAGATTGAATCCAAACCCCGACATCTTGACACATATGATTAACGTACGCCTTTCAGCTTGGCTCGTTATCGCCTAGCGTGTTATCATTCCGAGTGATTTACATTTTTATTCCAGCACCACTGTCTCTGACAGGGAAAACAAATGGGAAACCGATTAGTTGGGATCTAGTGTGTCTAAGCCGCAGTCTGGAAGCAGAAGCACGGAAGTGGGCCGAGGTATTAAGAGCGACCTTTTGCTGTTCCGACCTCTAAGAAGAAAACAAGGCCCACTACCTCCGGCGCAAACGGCAAATGGCGTCGTGCTCATTTTGATTCGAGCGACTACAGCACCAGCACCCAGGAGAAATGATTTCAAAAGCACTGGCCGTCCTGTGGATAGCTGGCATCGCCTACGGCCAGGACGATCTGCTCAGGGTGGAAACCGAATTGTTGAGCTTCTCTCACAACCTAGAGCCGTATCTCGACACCAGCAAGCAGCCCTGCCAGGACTTCTACGGTTATGTCTGCTCGCACAGCGCCAACCTCAGCGAGACTGGCAGGCAGCGATTCCAAAGCTTGCTTAAGGAAACGGACGTGGCGCAGCTGATGGACATGGAACTCCAACTGATAAACTTCTTCAAGTCTTGCGAGAGCGGGCGTGGCGTAGAGGCGCTCAAGGGATCTCAATTGTATAGGCAGAGTGGGGGCTGGCCTAGCTTGGAACCGAACAAAGTCAATGCCAGTCAGCGGACTAACCAAACCCAAAGATGGCTGGGACTTCTTGGGTACTTCCACGAAGTGGGCGCGCCCTATTTCTTCGAGACGTCGGTCACCATGCAGTCCAACAAGCGACTTGTGGTACTGCAACCCGACGGCACGCGCCGAAACACTCTAAGAAAATTCGAGCAGCGGGTGGGCGAAGTCCTGCAAAGCTTCGGGATAGAACAGAGCCGCGCCCACGTGACCGCCCTCGAAGTGCTCAGCTTGGAGCGCAGTAGACGGGACATTGTAAAGGCGGATCACGTCGAGGATCAAGTGCAGTTTTCCTATGGAAACTTTAAGCGCATCGTCTTCGGAAACGCCTCGCTGATCAGACTGGACTGGGATGGCTACTTCCGCAAGTTGCTAGGCGGCAAAACGCCACAGGCCAGCGACACCATTGTAGTCAAACAACTGCCCAGACTGGTTGAGTACTTCGCGCTGCTCCAAAACACAAGCATGGTTCGACTTCTTAATTGGATATGGACGGACTACTTGATGGGTGAGTTTTTCCAGAATTTTCAAAATGACTACTATTCTATTCGTATTCAAATATACAGTCATTTTCCACTGTTGTTTGCTAACCCAAAAGTTTTCTAAAATATGTTAACAAAGAAAGGTCATGTTTATTCAATCGATAATTCAGAGATTCCTGATAAGCATCCTATAGAACTTAATTTTTTTTCAACTCATTCCGTTGAAATATTTTCGTAACGAATATTTGAGAGCATCTTTTAATGCGTTCTTTGACACCACAAAATGCACATTTCAAATGTGTTCAAACTTTTCCTATTAAAGCTATTTAGCTTAGCTTTAAAATAGGACTGAACTATTGAGGTTGAAAGTCATAAAAAACTCAATATTTAATTTGTTCATCCCTTTATTAGACATCGTAGATGCAGACTGCCACCAATTATCGGAAACCTACGCCGGGGACCTTTACGCCCACGTAGTGCAACGTGTTACGGCAAATCGAGTCGAACTGGCCCAAATGTACTCGGAGCTGGGAAAGGCCTACACAGACCAGCTAGGCGGCAGTGTGTGGATCGATGAGATCTCTAGGCAGAGCTCGAGACAGTTTTTGGGTAACATAATGCACACTACGCTGAATGGAGATGAGCGATTGGACGCGGCATACCACTCGATTTTGTTGGGTCGGCGGAGCCTCTACCGCAACCTGGAGAAGCTGCGCAAGTTTCAGCGCACGCGACGTTTGGCCTCCCATTCCGCCCAGCAGGTGCGTCGCTACGCCCAAATGTTCGCTCCAGTAAATGCGTTCCTAGGGCAGCACAATCTGAGCACGCCGCTCAACTACCTCCTACTGGGGGAGTTCTTTTCGCGAAGCCTTGTAGCCGCAGGTAGCAGCTCTCGTACGCAAGGAGCCTGGCGGAGCTCGGACTCCGAGAGGCGCTTTGCCATCTTCCAACAGTGCGTAGGTAAGCAGACGAACGCCATCGATCTGCTTCTGAGCCTGCTCGCCCAAAGGCAAGCGCTTAGTGCTTACGGTCAGTGGCTTGCCACCCAGGCGGGGCTAGTGGAGAGAGTCGACGCGGTTCTGGCCGCCGGTAGCTCGAAGATGTCCCTACAGAGGCTCTTTTTCGTTACCAGCCTGCTCGTCGACTGCCGCTCCGAGCTGGGCGCCCTGCAGCAGGACCGTAAGCGGCAGGTGACTCACGCCACACTGCGCAACTCGCCGGAGTTCCTGGAGGCCTTTAGGTGCCGTCCTGGAGATGTCCTCTACCCGCAGGACCAGCGCTGCAATCCTCTTTAGGGTCGGACCTTGAACTTTTAGCTGCTGTTGCCACCGGTGGTGTTAAAAATCAATAGGACGTGCCTACAACAACTGGAGGGCTTCTAAGGCAGCGACCAACCCCCAATTGATTGATTTTTCCCGTCACAATTTGCACAGTTTCATGGATCACCATATGCTTACGGAAACGTTACGTTACGTGAAAAATAAATGTTGTTCGCTTGGAAAGACTTACATGGAACAGAAGTTCGGTAAGAGTGACAGCGTTAGTGTGTTGTGGCGAGTTGAGTAGTAGTTTAGTAGGTTGGTTGAGTGGTGGCAGTGTGTTGTAGAAGGGGAAGAAGACGAATTCAGTGTGTCCGCCGCCGGAAATCGAACCGAAAGGCAGTGTTGGAAGGCAGACTGGACTTAGACTCGGTTTATGCTTCATACCAATGAAATTCATGATTTCAGGGCGCTCTGGACCGATGCTATCTGTCCGTCGTGGGGCCTTCTATCTTCGTTTCCGTCCCAAGTGGATGCAACCGTTGCCTAAGCCGACTCTGGCACTACTGGACTCGCTGTCAGTCAGGAGCTGCACCATCTCCGACCCACTGGCTCGGTCGCAGTGCCGACGTGGTCATCTTAATCGATTCGAAGCAGTTGCCCGAAGTGCAGTGCAAACGCGACCACCAGTTTCCGCGAACTGAGTGCAGAAAGAGGTCTTGACAGGCGGACAGGCGCACAAAACAGCGAACTTTAGCTACAGGAGTGCGAACCCGGAGTGGGAGTTCTGCTAGTCCTGCTCCGGCCTTTTATGTCATGGCGTGGCACGGGTTGCCTCTGCCGCGTCGCAGTCGAGGCAACCCAGCGCCTGCGCAGGTTCCAGCGGATTGAGTCCGGCTCGGATTCTGGCGGTACGCTGGTGCTGGCTGATTTGCTAGTAAGAGCAGCCTGGCATTTTCTCTGCCTGTTCTGATAACGAACCCTGTGGGGCGACAGAGACGCATTATCTCTGAGGGCGCAGAATCCGGCTTTCGACGCTCACTGCTCCTGAGCACATCTCGGGCCCATAGGGCGTATGGGTAATGTCGTCGGGGGATGACGAATGACCACAATCGGCTTTGCTCTCTGCGCGTCTATCTCTGTCTTGGTGGGTGCAAAAGGCATCGCACATTAAATTGAATTTATAGTCATCAATTTACTGAATAGCTTTGTGAATAAACTTTTTGTGGTGACTGTGACTTGATTTGCAGACGCATTTATTGTTTTCATAAATTAGTCAACGCATTTAAAAATAAAATTGATTTGAAAATGGTGTCAAATGGCCGAGCAGAAGCAGAAGGCAGGATTAGTTCGCTCTATGGGGTTCTGTATTTAGCTTGTCTTGCTTAGTGCGAGCCAATCACTCTAGTTCTGCCCATCTGCAAATACGACGGGGAATATGCCTGTTATGGACACAACGTGGTCCTGACAGCCGATGGCAAAAACCCTTTAAGCTCGACTCCAGTTGCACATTCTAGATGGCCCCTGAATAAGTGCACAATTCAATTAAAAACTAATCAAGCCTATTGTAATGCAGTTATCATGCCAACATAATTAACACCCCCGGAGCTAGACGCAGTGGCTTGGCATTCTTGGCCCTCCATTTTTCTCCACTTTCTATTGCTGCTCCCCACTAATGGAAATGGACAACCCGTTAGCGAGGGCCATTGATGACCCTTTAAGGCGGCGGAAGCTTTCAATTTGCATGAGAAATGCTCCTGACAGCCTAAAAGATCGCTCGGCTAGTATATAAAAATTGTTTGTTGGCTCTTGGGGTTTCTTTTCTTGCCTCCAACCAACCGCCCCCTCTCCAGAACGCATTCATTTTTTTTTGCCATTAAAAGCTTCGCTTTTTGCTGCGTGTCAAGGGCGAAATGAGGGTACTTAATAACTATCCGCCAAGAGGAAGTAAATATTGGACCGGAGCTAGGAGTAGGCTAGAAAAACTGGAGGAAAATGGCTCGTCCGTGAGTCGCAGAGTGTTGAGCAGAAGTGATAAGTCTGATATACGAGCCGAATCACAGGGATAAACCCCAAAGTGCGTTTTATTGCTTTGACTGCTGTTTTGAATACCAACACGTCAGCGAAACCCGATGACGAGGACGTGGCGAAATTGGGGAGCAAATGGAACGCTGCGCTCCAAAAGAGAACGCGTGAAGCCAGCGTAATAGCCTTATCCGCAGCACCATAAGTAGAGGGCTAAGCCCCAATCGAGGCGTATGCGATGATGCTCCGGGAGATGTGAGGCGGATGCTGGTCCGAGTGACACTTATTCGACTTAATACACGCTCGCGGAGAAAAACTACATTAGAGTTCCATTTTCTTTGTGGCCCAGGCCACCCATCCACACACTCACTCCCGGATGACGGTGGGTGGGGTGTGCATACTGTAAGTGGGAGACTGCCTGGCTCACCCTTCTTCCCTTTGTCACGTCTGCTCAAATGGCACGGACAGCAAATTATTTTCTCGTTTAATCCGGTTCAAGCCCGCCGAGCTGAGTTGCAGCCCGAAAGCCGCCACTGCTACCGCCTGCAAGCTTCTGGGTCAAAGACAGGAACAGGAAGCTGCGGGGCTGATACAAAATCCCAGCTCATGGCGACACTGTCACACGCCCTCTTGCTAATGTTTTCATTTTCATAGTCGCTGATAGCAACTACCACATTCGGCTAAATTATAATTTAACAGCCATAAAGGACCCGATATTTACTTATGACTGGGCACACGCTGGATGGAGAGCCTAAGCGAAAGGACAGGGGCGTGTGCAAGTGTTGAAATTACGCCGCCACTGCGCCTTTCGCTGCTCCGACCATCTTGGCAACAGGCTGAAGGCGCTTAAGGCTCTTTGCCACGGCGCAGCCATTTCGACGCCTGCACACGACTACACGCTTCTAGTCTTAATGCGAGCAATTAGTTGTGAGCCTCATCCGCATTCGTGGAAACATTTGTCTTCCACATCCACTCGGGGACCCTTGCCAGGCTCGTTCGGAATGCGACATGCGGATGCCGCAAACAGCAAAATTTGACAAAAATGCAGAGCTGCGCATCGTGCGGGCTGAAGGCTGGTCAGCCGCATGCAAATATTTTTGTCCGTACTCAGGCCAGGATATTTAAGGAATTTTTAATATACATATTCATGGGCGCGGGGCTCTTGGAACATTGGTTGATGTCGAATAAAGCAAATGCTGCACGACACCATCATCGAATCGATACACGGGTATCCAAGATTGGTGGTGAAAGGACGAGATTAACCAGGTGCTTCCAGTTCCAGTTCCTGGGGAATATTATGTAATAATCATATCAAATGGCTTCTTTGTGTCAAAATGCCTGCTTTGGAATAGATAAGCGAGCGACGAGACGTAATCAAACGATTACGCATATGTATGTATTTATGTACAACGTGAGGTATATTTTGTTTGGTGTGTTGTATGTATGTCTTTTTCTGCCTCTGTTGTCCTAAATAACAAATTGTAATGCTATTTTAGTAGAAAATGTATTCTTATACTTTACCTCATTGTAAATTCGAAGTATTTAGGTTGTAGTTGAGTTGTAATTAGAGTAGTAATAGTAGAATAGTAGAAGATGTAAGTAGTTTTGTAGTTAGTAGGGTTCCATATTGGTTAAAGTAGTACATAGCAGTAGGAGAAGTAGTTCGATTGTAGTATAGTAGTAGTAGAAGAAGTAGATTAAAAAGTTATAACAAAACAATTATTGCAGAAAGCAAGAGTTCAAGTGTAACGGCTCCAAGAGTATATTCGATATAATATCAAACTAAACTAAATAAAATCAGAGAAGCAAACACAATGCACTGCTAAGTATAGTCAATTCCAGACATAGCTCTTGAATTGACGTTTCAAATAGCGTGATTAACCGAAGAAAATCAAGGTGTGCGGTAATTGTTATATCTGTCGGTAAGTGTGTTGCCAAATTTTGAATCAAACTAATAATTCACAGTTTCAATTTACTGTCAAATCAAGTTGCAAGTAGCCGAGTCGCTTTCGCGTAATTCAGGAAAGTTGTACGTCTCTCGATTAAAAGTATCCCCACAGTTGATAAAAAATAAACCGATAGAAAAGCGTTTTGAATACAACTTTTGGTGATCTCTCCCCAAGACATGCGTTTGAAAAAAGTATCTGAGGTTGCTTTGCTAACTATAAAGTACTGAATCGAATAACATTGCTGAACTACTGGGGATCAGCCCATGTAAACAGATCGAGTTTCAATTATTGTTATTGATACTGATACTGATTGTTTGATGTCATTGATTACTGATTACTGATTCTAGTGGAAATGCAGCTGCAATATAAATATTTATATGGTGGATGCTGTGATGGCATCAAGGCATACAAGATATATTCATGGATATAGTTAATAAAACAAAAGGTAAGTAGAGAAATTACCGCCTGCAGCATCTGTCGAGCGTGTGGTCGGGGAAGTAGAAGAAATTAGTATTAGTATTAGACTATCTGTTGTCGCTTACGCCTTATGGACTAAAGTTCGAACTTGCATGTGGTGGTTAGGTAGTAGTATGGAAAATGAAAGAAGATGTGGAATGTGTATAAAAAGTTGGTGGGAGTAGTAAGATTCGTGAGAGGCAGCATGGCGGGATTAAGGTTTCAAATTTGGCAGAGGGCGCTCCAACTGCCAAAAAGGTGGATCTCGACTGTTCGTTTGGGTTCCCGTCTCCATAGCGGCGAAGAGGAGTTAGGGTCATAAGTCTCAGGGATCGGGTCTTTCTTGGTCGTGGCATTCGGTTTAATACGCAATTACTAAGCAGGGAGCGAAAAGAAAGACGAGGGTTGGTAGTCAGGAAGATATTGTTATAGAAGAAATTGAATTGTGTTCTCTGTATGCTTTATACAGGTGCAATGGCAGGTGTGTTCATTGTGTGGTTCTTGTTGTTCGGTGTACTTATTATTGCTAAAGAATTCTCGCTGTTTAGGGGCGTTGGATTGTGGGGATTGGGTGGATTGGGTGGATTGGGTGGTCAGTACGGGAACAGTGATGAAGTTGGGCAGAAGGTGTGTGGTGGGGGGGGGGGGTCGGAAGGGGTCGGGCGTGGTGGAAAGCGGAGCTATTCCGCTGATTACTGTGCACTTGGGAGTCGTTCTGGGTGCCTGGCATGGTGTGTTTGTCAAGCTATTGTGTTCGAGTGTTTTACAATGAGGTAAAGTTCGGCTGTGAAGGCATTGTAGGAATGAGCAAATATATTCTATTATTTTTTGTTTGGGTGTGTATCTGGGAGGGACTTCTTCGGCAGGATTTTTCGTATGATATGTACTTATAAATTACCATTACTTTATTATATCGGGGACAGGAAAATGTCGAGGTAAGTTGAAATAGTAAGCAAAGCTGGCGTTATGGACTTGTCTCTGCACTTTATTTTGTTGGAAAAAATTCTAAAGTTTAAAATTGGGAATGGCTCAAATATTATATTAATATTTAGGATTTTTTGGCTTGGGGCTTGGGAAAAAACAAATAATTAAGTTATTATATTATTACATTTGGATCTTCTTGTGTGGGGGTTAAGCTGTTTTACTTTGACAATTTGTATTATTTTATTATCAGGGCAGTAAACCTATATCATTGTGCCTTAGGTGGATATTTTAAACAGTTGCAGAAACATAACTTTTTATTTATTTCCGTTCATCGTTAGGTAAAAGTTGTAATGAAATGTTGAAAAGTATAGAAGTTTCAATATTTCAATATTTTCAATATTTCAATATTTTTTATATTTTTTTACTTTTGATCTAGTCGAGTTTTTTTTCACTTTTTTCAAATTTCTATATTCAATATGCCATATGTCACAAACTGATGTCAACAATTTTCCTCTTTTTATTTATATATTTTTGCCAGAATCGACAAAATCGACTGTATGGTTCTCTCTTGATTTATTTGAACCGAGCCCGATTTAAAAGCGCTCCGGTAAATAGAGCGGTTTGTTTTGTTAAATGTTCTTTAAGCTAAAAAACGGTTCACAGCCCTGATAAATATTTGTACAGCTAACTGTGTAATTAAAAATTCATCTGAAATTTATTGATTATCTATGTTTTTGTGCCCTATTGCGAATTTGGAATAAAAAGGGGCTTTGGTATAGTAAACTATCTATGTAGTGCAAAACTAAGCTTAGGTACAATTATTATTGTTAATTTTATGCAAAAAACCTTTTTAAATTGAAATTTTGAACACGTCTTGAGTAGTCTAGCCATACATTTGAGTTGCATAGTCATGCTCTTGCCAATCAAAACAACCTGGTCACAATTCAAAACTCTAACAGAAGCGGTGAACTTTAAAATAAATGTGTAGTGCCATATACGCAATGCTTTGCACTGGTAATTATTAAACTACTGCCAAAGTATGCAGCAACGTTTTCATATTTATGCCTTTGTTAAACAATGTATTACAGATAAATTGAGGGGCGGAATTGCCATAACTTACGCACTTTGTATATAAGTTTTTCAATTTGAACGCTTACCTGTAAATAAAAGATAACGTAGATGTTAATGTAATTAAATAGTGTACTAGAAATAATTTAGATCAGATCAAGCGATTTGATTTGACACGTTTTTTATTATGAGCTTTAAGTTTTCATCGGAATATGCTGTAAAGCCGTTGCATTAGAATACTCTTAAAACCCCGTGACTGTCGTTTCTTTGTCACTTCGCTCTGCTCTGCGAAGTCAGGTCAGTGAAGCTATAACCAATTCATAAATTATCCTTACGTAAGACAGGCAATGGTTATAACGGCTTACGCGAGCTCAAATAAATTGTCCGACTGCGAGTGTAGATAGTTGACAATGAAAACACATTAGCTGCCAGGCTTTCTGCTATCCGACAACTCCATTTGGCCGCCCACCGCGCACAACTCGAAATCTCGATCCGGAAAAATATGTTTTTCGTGCAAATTTTTGGCTCTTTCGCTCCACAATTCATATTGAAGCTCTGGCCTGAGGAACTAAGCATGAAATGGCTAAACAATTTCGCAGCCATTTCGTCTATGACTTTTATGGGGATATTTTATATCGCCTTCTAAAAATTAAGTAGCCGCCGTGCTGCATCATTGAGAACCAAAGTAATAGCCATGAGAGCGAGTTGCGGAACGAGAGAGAGTACCTAGAGTCTGGTATCCTGGTAGCTAGTCCACGTATAAAGATCTGATTCGGTTCTTCGCATTTTATGCCCATGCTAATAGCGTTTTCGTGTTCCCTGACAGCCTCGATAGCCTTGACAGCCTAATGGCCGACCGCACCAACCGCAATCTTTAGCTAAACCCCATCTGGCTGCCTGGTGAACAGGACGGCGGGATGATTGAGTCGCCGGCCCTGAACTCTTCCCCGGCTGACGCTGGAGTCTGGGCACGGGAGCGTGACAAATTCAGTATCAATCTACACAATTAACTGTACCAATATGTCGGAAACACTTTCCTGGGCATTCGTGCAGAATTTCTGCGTTCGATAAGACACCCGGTAATGTGCTCTCCTCAGGCCGGCTCAGCTGCAGATGATGGAGTTTGGGTATGGGGTATTGGGTTAGGCACTGCAGCGCACTTGCAAACTGTACGAGTCTTTTGCCTGGGATGTAGAGGTAGTTTACATATGTCCCAGGGAGGGGGAATTGGTGCTCAGGGCAGAGGGCTGCTCTATGTAAATGGCCCAGCTCAGAGTGGGTTGCATGCTGTCGGTTGATAAGCATTCAACTTAACTATTCTCACCCTAGCATTCGCTCTTTTCTCTTTCTGAAAGCATTCTATTATTTTCCGAGCGATTGCACAGTCGCTGATTAAACAGCAGCCTCAATGGGAACCCAATGACTTTGCCTAACGCCTGGCCGGGGTTGAAGATGCGGACGGTGATGCGGACGGGGATGCGGACGGGGATGCGGATGCGGATGCGGATGCTGACTGGATAGGACCTTGCTGTGTATCTAAAAGCGGTGGCTGTCATGTGTGGTAATTTTTGTCGCTGCGCAGCAGCTTGAAAGTGAATTATGTATACCGCCCGTCCGCACGTCCATATCAAAGTGTATTGATTGAGTGCCAAAAATAAAATGCTGGGGTGGCTGTTTCCGGTGCGACTTACCTTTAACGGCACTTAATTGGTTTCCAACCATCTGCTTAGCTATGAAGGCCGCCATCTTTGGGCTGTCGCTCTAGGGGCGTGGCTGCGCCTGGTTGTGGTCCTCTGCTTCCGCTCGAAGAGATGCACTTGTGTCCGCGCTGGCTCCTGAGTCCCGGTTGCTGGGTCCTGGGTGCTCGGTAAGCTAAAAGCGACAAAGCAAAACGAAAAGAGCAAATTAATTTTGTGTGCTGCAGGACAAAGAAGTGCCCTGTCACCTGGGTCCGCCTGATACTTTAAGCCGCTTATGTTAAATGCCTTAAGTCGAGTACTCTGCTGAAGCACTGTTTCACTAGAAACCGATCTCATTCAGTTTATGACTTGGCCAGAATCTCAGTGCCATTTATTGCTAGAGGGGCAAGCAGGCCAAGCAGCCCTGGCTGGTACTGAACTTAATTCGCAAATCTAATAACTCGAACCCCTAGTCCTACAGCACAATAATCCCGTAATAAATGCGGTCTACGTGTCTTCCAGCCGAAATTTTTAATTTTATTAACGCCCCAGGCTGGGACGCAGCTAGGGTATCTTATTGCTGCTGGCTGCGTCTGCATCGTCTCTTTGTACCCATATATTAATAATTGCGCAAATTGGGTTAACGAACTTAAGCTGGAGGCGGCAGCTTGTTTCTCTCTAACTGCGCAAGCAAACCACTTGGCCAGGGCTGAAAGGTGGCGAGGCGAAATGGACGGAATGGACAAATGAAGAGTGTCAGTTGAAGTCTGAATATCGCCTTCATTCCCCTTCTTCTTTTTATCCTCGGCTAATGATAGCGAGAAGACTATGACAGGCAGTTAGTTAGCAAACAGCTAAATATTTTATTGACCAGGGCAAGTGCAGTAAAAAATTCATTTCGGTCCCACCATCCCGCATCTAGCAGCGCAATAGATGGTCGGGCAAAATGAATCGGGAAAACAAGTTCACGGGCTCACGGAATTTTGGTGCAAACGAGACGAACTAACACATCTATCTGACTTAATATAGCTAAATAGAAGCGAAATTTATGACATTCGTGCTTAGAATTTTATGGTCGGGTGGCCAAGGTGTGGTCGCAACAGGAACACCTTCTTATCTTTGGGCCACTAAACATTTCAAGTTGACCCAAAGTTCTTCTCAGTTGGCTATCCAGTTACATTTAAAGTTTTCTAATACGGGATCCAGTCAGAAAACCAAAGCCAATAAATACGCAAATAAGCTGTGTGTGACTCCGACCCAACGCTGCACCCACGCTCCTAAGCATTTGGCCTTGGCCATAAAAGGGTAAGTATACCTCAAGTATATCATGTATACGCCTCAGGCGAAGCAGCTATGGAGCACTGCGATCGTTTCGTCTTTGGATAGTCTTCGCATTATTTTGAGGACTCGAACGATTGCGTAATGAGCTTGGAACTTTTTGCTGCCTTCGAGCAATCTACGCGTAAAATGTGCAGGATGCGGACGAACACTTTGCACAAATATTTGAAATAAAGTGCGAGCAAGTTTGGAGCATACTTGGGGCATACTTTCGACACTTTTTAGGTTGATGGACCACCCACATACCTGGCCTTAGTTCAGCAAGTATTCCTTTCAGATTTTGCTTGAAGATTCCTGTGAGTGCGTGGACTTGGTTGATGAGGAGCAAAGTTCCGACTAGTCTGCGCGAAATGTGTTTGTTCTAAGGAAATCCACTGTGAAGAGCGTGCATTAGGCAGATAGGCTTCCTGAAAGACAAACAGAGACACAGAAGGCGTCGTTTAGTTGTTCACAGTGCAGAGTTCTGGGCTTCCAGGGTTATATGGCTCCCGGGTTACGGGTTTCAGGGTTCGGCGGGGTCGAGCCGAACCTAGAGGACTGGCGCTAATTTAAAAATAGCAGACACACACACCAACACCCCCAGGGGTCGCATTGTTACCGATGTTTCGCTTGTCGTCGTCGTTATTGTGCTGGCGTGCCACTTGCTTCGTTGCTTTTATCGATATTTCTTTATTAGGGTTTCTTTTATGGGAGCGTGCACGTAAGTGCCTTTTTGAGTGGGGAGGGGTTCGAGGAGGCGGGTGCCACAAGCAAACAAGATTTTTACTTTACGTAATACGCGCAGCAAACAAATTCGATTTGACTCGGGTCCTGGAGTCGTATTCCTTTGGCGGCCGCCGTGTTTCGCTTTTTTCACTGATTCCGATTACATAAGGCTGCGCTTGCAGTGGATCACTCAGTCAACTGGCCGAGCAATTGAATTAGCTTGATAGAACAAATTCGCTTAATCAATTTAGGTTTTCAGTCGTGCTTTCGAGCTCGGGCCGTTCGTCGCTTTTTAAATACTACCAATGTGAGCCAGTATCGACATCGTGCGGGCACATATGTGCCCCACACAAACCCTCTATGTACACGCACTTGCTCTAGTGTGTTGGTGCGGGAGTGTGCTGTGTGTGTCCGTGCGCACTGGCAGTGTGTGTGTGCTTAATACTTTTGCTTTGCTTGCCACTTTTCACTAGACCGTCGCTATGTTTTCTCGGCGCTTCTTACTTCATGCTATGTTCGCACTCTTCTGCACGCCACTGCCAGAGTACCCTACACGAAAAACTCGGTAAACGTGGCTCGTTGCCGCTGTTCCGCATGCGAGCGCCTTACAAAGCGTTGGCGGAGGCAGTGGCGTCGGAGCCGACCGCGCCGCTGCGGCCCCGAAATCCAGTGAATAGCGGGCTTCGAGGGACCGAGCTTTAGCGCCGTCCGAAAATTCTCGGGCTCGGGTTTGAGTGCTTTCCCGCTCGGCTTGCCGAGAGAAAACGAGCACCACAGGCACTCACATAGATAAGGGCAACAATGGTGGGGGTGGGACTCGTTTGACGGCAAGATTGCAGGACCGCCAGGACTGAAAGAACCCTACCCTGCCCCCTTTCTCTATCTCTCTGTCTCTCTAATATATTTATCTGACTGCTATTTTTTGTCTGTTACATAATTCGATTCCCCTCTATCTCTATCCCTCTCAATGTCTTTCGCTCTCACTCTCTTCCTCCTTCGCTCTCTTTCTCGGTCTCAATTTCTTGACTTTTTGACTTTGAAATCAGCAGCAAAAGCGCTGCCTACATTTGGGAGATGGCGCCTGCGCCGAATAGCGTATACGCGATATCGATTCGTGGCGGTCGTGTTAGTGTTCCTGTAACATTTAGCATCAGGCTATGCCGTACTGATAAGACGCTCGCTGTGACTACGAGCCATTATCACCACTCGGAGCGAGAACCAGCCGAACTGCACCGCATCCCTCGGCTGCGCCCTCAACCCACTGGAACGGCCTTTGTTGGCTTGTCAGTGCCACTCTCGTTTGTTTGCACACATTCGTGTGTACATGCTGGGCGGACTGTGCTGACCAGGCAGCAGGAAGACGGGACCGGAAGCACATAGCTTTAAAGGAGGAAATTGCAAAGATCTGGCCACATCCGCTCATCTGTCCGCCATCGGACAGTGGTCGGGTCAAAGTCTATGTCGTGACAAGAGCTCCTATCAAGGTTGCCAAGGGCGCAGGAGAATACTCCAGACTTCTAATTAGTGCGACACAGATCCGACAGTGTTCATACCAATATGGCCGACTAAGATGGCGTCATTGTTTTCCGCTCAATCAATTATAATTTCATAGCGTTTTGGCAGACAGCTTGGTGGATTGGCACTGAATGGGAGGTTAGCTGCCTTCCTCGCCCGTATACAACTGAAGTTCACTCCAGCAAGTCCTTGCTGCACAGCGTGAGATAATTTTTCCTCCACAAATTGCTTATTACTTATGGCTCGACAAAGCGAAGCTCATTGTTTAGTATGATAGTCACGACCTGGCCACTAGGGCATTAAAGGCTGGGGACATAGTCCACTGGCCATTAGACCGCTGGCGTGGGGGACTTGCGCGGAAGGAGGGCGGACCGCGGACCGTGGGGTCTACCTAAACAGTCGGTCACGGAGAACCACAGGGCTTGGGTACTTTCCCCACACCAATGCACGCTACACTCTGCAATATCGCACTGATTGCCACTCGTCACGGACCCGTATACAAACCGAAAAGTTCGCTCTGGGGCGGTGGTGCTGCTGCTGGTGACCGAAACTACATTAACTGCCGAAAACGTTATACTGGTAGCCAGCAGCTCTTGTGGTAACAACAGCCGCCGAAACGCGAAGAGAGTCCCCAACGCAGAGAGCACTGCTGTCAGTTTTGACAGTTGGCCCCAAACAAAACGAAAGCTTGCTGGCCGAAAGCTTTTAGCCGAATTGTTGGTTAATAACGACTTTCCCTTCTGCCGGAGACGGCGTTCTTGCACGCCCTGCTAGACAAGGAGTCCCCTTTCCCATTCCTCATCAGTATTGACTGGCACGCTTACATAAGCCTCGTAGTCTGGCGTTGCGATAAATAAAGTGCACCATGTACGGGCAGGGATTGCTCGGAAGCGGAACCGGTGACAGATTATCCTCCGCTAATTTCTGAACATGTGAGCACCACATCCTTTGTGGGCCTTGCTTTTTAACACACCCGCCGGAAGAAGCGTATTGATAGCAGCTAATGCCCGAATTGGTTGTCGATACGCCGGGATTCCGACCAGGGCCTGCTCCTGCAGGATAAGCTCGAGTGCGGCGGAACAGGAAATTCCTGCGGGTTTTTGCGTGGGAGTAACGGTGGCAATTTATATAAATTATTTAATTAGAGCATACACGTCATAATGGGAAAGTGGGATTGCTTCATCGCCTATTTGCCCAGTTATGATTATTTTTTTCAGGCGTATTTCGCACATTCGCCTCCCGTATCATCAGACGACGTGAGGAAAATTGGCCACATTTTGCTCACTGCTCCAGCTTTTTTAAGAGGTAATGACAGCCAGGAGACCCGTTCGCCTGGACATTTTTAGCAGCATTTAGTTCAGCCGCGATAATTTATATGGCTTCTTTTTTCATAGACTGATACGTTTAGGTGATTAAAAGTATCATTAGTAGATTAGTAGTAGAGTTCTTCGACTGTTGTTTATTAATTACAACAGTATGTCTATACCATTATAGGAATTATACAAATATGCTCACAATTAATAAGTGCGGATGATTTAACAACTTGTTATACTCGTTAAATGGTGTACTATCTTCGTTGAAAAGTATGCAACAGGTAAAGGGAAGCGTAAAGTATAAATATTTGTGATCAGCAAAGTCAGGAACTATTAAAGTTAAAGAGTTGAGATTGGACATGAAAATTCCATTCATTCTAAATGTGGTCACGCCCAATCTAACGCTCACCATCCACCCAAAACTGCCATGCCCACAACTTTTGGAAATGTTTTCATATTTTTTTAATTTTGTTGTAGTCTTTTTTGCAATCGATTTGCCGAAATACTTTTTACCACGCCGGCTCTAATGCACAAAATCCGCCCAAACTGCCATACCCGCACTTTTTAATGTTGGGTAGAGATTTTTTGATTTTATAATGTCTTTCTAATTTCTATCGGCATCCTAAACATTTTTTTGCCACGCCCACACTAACGGTATTGCTGAGGCCGTGTCCCCGCCGCCGCGAAATTTACAATTGCTTTTCTTCTAGGTATTTTCAATTGGCATTTGTAAATTGAAGTTATAAGTCCCCCGTCACAAATAATGATATTGAAAACCCGCCGTCCAAAGCAGCCAGAACTGCCGCCTTGATGGTTGGTACGGTCGTTTTCAATCAATGAGAATTCGCAAAGATGACAACTCAAATTTTCCCAGTTTCAGCTTCAGCCACAGACATTGTCATTTCGGGCCTGCAAAAGCACAAGGCGGCTGCCGCAGGACGGCGTGCGGGCTTAAGCTGAGGGATGCGGCGGCTTTAGCGTCTAGCTGCAGAGTGGCTAAATTTAAAACGGTTTCATGTTGTGATTTTGACAAATGATAATTTTCCGCATGTGCTTGTGCCAGTCTTTGTGTTTGATATGTCAGCCGAGACTCGACTGAAATCGAGATACTCCTATCTCTGTGGCCCGGCGCCCATGCCTCCATGGCGGTCGATGAGTTGCTCATTGTGCAGGGTAGATAACTGTCCGGAATTCCGGAAATTCCGGAATCATTGCCGACAAGAAAACGTATCTCAAAGGGTCGTTAGGTTGGCACACACGCCTCTGCAAGGCGGAATAGTTTCTTTTGTTACAAGGACTTTTTACTTACTAGTCGTAATTACCAGCAAGGAGTTGGGTGCTGGCAACGCTAAATTACATTATTTGTCTGGGTCTGGCTTTTCGATAGATATTTGGGAATAAAACGAGTAAAAAATAAACAAAATTTTAAAATGGTAGTTTGGGGCGGTTTGTGGGCGTTTAAATGGGGGTGGTAACAAGAAATTTCAGAGCTTATAAAACTATGAAAAAATTTCTAAACATTTGGAAAAAGTTTGGGAGTGGTAGCCTTGCCTGGTTTGTGGAAGTTACAGTGGGCGTGGCAACATTTGCAAGCAAACATGCGCAAACTTCTATTGATAACCTTATAAATCGACTTCAAGCTGATATTGGCTTAACAGTTCTGAGTTCGATTTTTTGGTAACCATGGCGTTGCTTCGTTTATTATTATCGCTAAGGTTAGGGGAATTTTTTTGTTTAAACCTCAACGTTGCCCGATGTGCAGCACTTTGGAAAATAAGTCAAACCAAAGCGAAGATGAGCTTGACGATAAATTAACCCAAGAAGAGTATAAACTCTTGTGGCCCGATTTCGTGTCGCGAATTTCCAATCCTACCGTTAACAGCGTTCAACTTCATTGGTCTTTATTAAAAAATGCCTCGGTATACTGTATTGATAAGTTCCATAAAAGACTTGGCTGGTTACAGTTGGATTGGACTTCCAGTTCTCCCATAACAGTTACAAATCTGGAAGAAAACTTCGGATACCGACTACGCATAAAAGCGCTGACAGTTTCTAAGGATGGACATTGTTATGTGCCTTTGGCTATCTCACCTGAAATAGTTGTAAACATTATTAATATTATTAAATCGATTTATCAAAAACGTTCTGCTTCCAAACATGAAACTATGCACAATCAAACGTACATATATACATATTTTCTACAAATTTCTGGTTCTGCTGGTTCGAAATATTCATTTAATTTATATTTTGACAGTAGCTTAAATGGCTTTTTCTTTCGTTTTTACTCCTTGAAAAGTATGTTCAAGGCAGTAAGAAGCGTATCGACCGACCATATCAAGTGTATAAGTTAACACAATCACAAAACACCCGAAATATAGTCGTAAGCCTCAAGTGCTTTTCCCATCTATAGATCGAGCTTTACCTATAAGAAACTGTAACTTGTTAAGCTTTAGAGATAAGAACTCTTGCTATACTTAAGTCAGTCGATTTTGGAAGATTAGAAGCGTCGGTCATCGCCACGTACTTACTATTCGTCTCATTAAGTGCAGACCGCGCAAGCCCTATTGTAATTAATAAACTTACGCTAATAAATATATGGAAAATCTACTAAAATGATAATTGGCGCCCAAACGGATATAAAAACCTACGATAACTGAATAATTATAAATAAATAACAAAAGGAGGATCCGGAGACAAAATCAGCGGCTTTGGCTAATTAACTCTAACCTAAGAAATAAAAATTTCGTGATTACATAAAATATAATATTAATTACTAAGACCATCTACCTTAAAATTGTTTGTTAATCACTATTATTATATTGTAAGTATAACGCTTATTGAACGAATTAAAAATATTATTATTATTATTATATTATAACCTATGCAAAGAGTATTGATAATAAAAATACATGAGTGACAGTGATAACCTTTTAGACAACCTAGTGTCAAGCTTAAATAAATGGTCAGCGCACCAGGCAAGTAGGCAAAACAGTGCAGAAAAAAATAATAAGTCATCAGATAATTGGTGGTCAAAAACAAAGACAACTAGCGAAATGGAATTTGAAGCTCAGTTAAAAGCGATCGTAGAGAGTGCTGTTGCCGGTGCGCTCGCAGTCCAAAAACAATCATTTGAAAAGCAATTGCAGGAGATGAATGAGCGAATCGGGAAATTAACAGTGAACACCCCAGAGGTGGAAACTTATGTAGATGCTGAAATTAGACCAGGTGTTGTCTGTAGCGAGCCTCTAGATATAATTAAATCTCTGCCAGATTTTGATGGCAAAAGTGAAACATATGTGTCGTGGAGAAAAGCGGCTCATGTCGCTTTTAAAGTTTTCAAAGATTACGAGGGAAGTTCAACATTTTACCAAGCTCTTGGTATTATGCGAAATAAAATAAAAGGTCCAGCGAATACAGTATTGGCTTCTTTTAATACTCCGTTACATTTCAAAGCAATGATCAGCCGTCTTGATTTCACATATTCTGACAAAAGGCCGATCTATCTAATCGAACAAGAGCTATCAACTTTGCGACAGGGAGACATGACTCTTACTGAATTCTACGATGAAGTCGAGAAAAAACTGACCCTACTTACCAACAAGACAATAATGACATTTGATAGTGCCTTGGCGATGTCACTGAATGAAAAGTACAGGACGGACGCGTTACGTGTATTTGTAACCGGAGCTAAGAAATCGTTGAGCGACATTCTTTTTGCAAAAGGTCCAAAAGATTTACCAACTGCTCTCGCTTTAGCGCAAGAGGTCGAGTCGAACCATGAGCGTTACCAATTCGCCCTTATTTATTCTAAAAATATTGGAGACAGGGGTCAGAAAATCGAACAAAGGCACAGCGATAAGGATAGAAACTCAATCATGCCCATGCAAACTAAAAACCCATATTTTAGCAAGCGTCAGGTGCATACTTATGATAACCAGGAAAGACAAGATCCAGTCCAGTTAACAAATCCTGATGTATCCATGCGATCTAGAAGAACTGGAAATTTTGGACAAACTCCATTTCCGACTCAGGGAAATATTTGGCCATCCCAACAGCAAAATTCTTGGCCATCTCAACAACAATATTCTTGGCCATCCCAACAACAAAATTCATTTCGAACACAAAATCAATTCGCATCGCAACCCCAACAGCAAAACACAAGTCAGGCTCAGGGACATTTTGGGTATGCGCAAGCATCAAAAAGACCAACGAGTGGCAGTGCAAGGTTTACAGGGCCAAAACAGCAGAGGATCAACTACTTACCTCATGAGAAAGGTCAATGTGAGGAAGATACAGACGGTTATCAAAAGGAGGCAGAAGCGGAGGTTGATGATTATGAGGACGAACTAGTGAATTACGATCATGTTCATTTTTTAGCCACAAATCCCTGCTACCGTACATAGAAAGAGAGATAGCAGGGAGAACCATAAAACTTTTGATTGACACCGGGGCTTCGAAAAATTACATACAGCCCCTCCCTGAATTAAAAAACATAATGCCGGTACAAAATAAATTCACGGTAAAATCGCTTCATGGTTGCAACACCGTCAAACAGAAATGCTTTATTAAGCTATTTAACACATCTGTTCAATTCTTTATTCTTCCAAGTCTCTCTAGTTTTGACGCAATAATAGGACTTGACCTTTTGAAACAGGGAAATGCAACGTTAGATTTTAAGAACAAAACGTTGAATATCAACAATGAAGTGGAATCTATTCAGTTTTTGAGATGTGACAGCGTAAATTTCACCAACATAGAGAATATTGTGGTTCCAAATCAGATATCTAATAAATTCCATACAATGCTTCGAAACCGATTGGCCGTCTTTGCGGAACCGGAAGAAGCACTGCCGTATAATACCAACATTGTTGCCACAATACGTACTGAGGACGACCAACCCATTTACTCAAAACTCTATCCGTACCCCATGGGCGTATCGGATTTTGTGAATAAGGAGACACATGCTTTGTTAAAGGACGGAATTATCAGGCCCTCGTCGTCACCTTACAACAATCCGGTTTGGGTAGTCGATAAAAAAGGTACAGATGAAGAGGGAAATACTAAGAAAAGGTTGGTTATAGATTTTAGAAAACTAAATTTAAAAACAATCGACGACAAGTACCCTATACCAAACGTAGTATCCATCTTGTCAAATTTGGGAAAAGCCAGATTCTTTACAACCCTTGACCTTAAATCGGGGTTTCACCAAATTCTGCTCGCAGAAAAGGATAGAGAGAAAACTGCCTTTTCAGTAGGAAATGGAAAATACGAGTTTTGCCGTTTGCCGTTTGGCTTGAAAAATGCCCCAAGTATTTTTCAACGTGCTATTGATGATGTTCTTAGGGACCGTATAGGAAAGTCATGTTACGTTTACGTTGATGACGTAATAATATTTTCAAACGGAATTGAGGACCACGTAAACGACGTTGCTTGGGTACTAGACAGACTGTCTGGGGCAAACATGAGGGTTTCTAAAGAGAAATCGTTTTTCTTCAAGGAAAGCGTCGAGTATCTCGGATTCATGGTGTCAAGTGGAGGTATCACAACCAGTCCTAGCAAAGTAGAGGCTATTCAGAAATATAATCAACCTACTAATCTGTTTAGTGTTCGATCGTTTTTAGGGCTAGCAAGTTATTACCGCTGCTTTATTAAGGACTTCGCCTCTATTGCTAGACCACTCACTGACATTCTGAAGGGTGAAAACGGAAAGGTTTCCGCAAGCCAGTCTAAAAAGATACCAATTTCTTTCGATGAAAGACAATGTTCTGCTTTTGAGAAGCTTAAAAATGTTCTTGTCTCCGAAAATGTAATGTTATTGTATCCCGATTATAGAAAAGCCTTTGACTTAACAACAGACGCTTCGGCTTTTGGCCTGGGGGCAGTCTTATCACAGGATGGCAAGCCTGTTACAATGATTTCGAGAACTTTACAGGATAGAGAACTTAATTTCGCAACAAATGAACGAGAACTTTTGGCCATCGTTTGGGCTTTAAAGTCTCTTAGGAACTATCTATATGGTGTCAAAAACTTAAACATTTTTACAGATCACCAGCCGTTAACATACGCCGTGTCAGATAGGAATCCAAATGCAAAAATCAAGAGATGGAAGGCGTTTATAGACGAACATAATGCTAAAATTTTCTATAAACCTGGCAAGGAGAACTATGTTGCCGATGCACTATCCAGGCAGGCTATTCATGTCCTAGAGGACGAACCCCAGTCAGACATTGCAACAATACATAGCGAAATTTCATTGACTTTTACAATCGAAACTATCGACAAGCCGGTTAACTGTTTTAGAAACCAAATTGTGATAGATGAGGGCACCGCAGACTCAACTCGAACTTTTGTTATTTTCGGAAGCAAGACAAGGCATCTAATACAGTTTCTAGACAAAGAGACCTTAATCGGAAGAATTCGTGATGTGGTTAAGCCGGATGTAGTGAATGCGATACACTGCGAATTACCTGTACTAGCTTTCATTCAAAACAGTCTTGTAAATGACTTTCCAGCAACAACCTTCCGACACACTATGAAAATGGTCAGCGACATTTTTAATCAAACTGAGCAACGGGAAATAGTGTCTTTGGAGCACAACAGAGCGCATAGGGCAGCACAGGAGAATGTAAAACAAATTCTTCAATACTACTTTTTCCCTAAAATGTCACAAATAGCCGCTACCTTTGTTTCTAACTGCTTGGTTTGTCAAAAAGCCAAATACGACCGCCATCCGCAAAGGCAAATCCTCGGGAGAACACCTATTCCGTCACATGTAGGCGAGACATTGCATATTGATATATTTTCTACGGACAGGAATTACTTTTTGACATGTATTGACAAATTTTCCAAATTCGCTATTGTGCAACCAATCGGCTCTCGAACGATAACTGATTTAGAACCTGCAATTATGCAACTAATGAACTTTTTTCCCCATTCAAAGACAATATTTTGTGACAATGAACCGTCCATAAATTCCGAGTCAATCAAGTCACTTTTGAAAAATCGTTTTAATGTTGACATAGCGAACGCACCTCCACTTCATAGTACCTCAAACGGACAGGTTGAAAGGTTTCACAGCACGCTTTTAGAAATAGCTCGATGCCTGAAACTTGACAGTGGAATGAATGATACAGTCAACCTTATTCTTCAGGCAACAATAGAATACAATAAGACGGTGCACTCAGTCACCAATAGAAGACCGATCGACATTATTCATTCAACTCCTCCCGAATTGGCTAACGAGATAGTAGAAATGGTTAACGAAGCTCAGGAAAAACAGCTAAGAAGAGAAAATGTAACAAGACGAGACAGAACCTTTGAGGTGGGAGAAACCGTCATGGTAAAACAAAACAATCGCTTGGGAAATAAACTAACCCCACGGTATAGGGAAGAACTAATCGAAGCAGACCTCGGGACAACGGTCCTCATAAAAGGGAGGGTCGTTCATAAAGATAATCTACGCTAGGTTTAGTATTTCTTTTCCTTTTGTGACCATCGCCAAGTTAGCAAAATACAAACGTGAAATCTGAACACTAGTAAAAGAGTTTGCAAACATTTTTCAATTAAATATTTGTCAAATCCTTCTTATTTAATCTTTAAACATTTTGTATTATTTCCGCTTCATCCTCTTTAGAAAATTTTAAAGGTATGTGATGAAATGCTAGACCCGAATGATTTGAAAACTTAAAGTCCACGCAACCACAAATATTTCCTGAAACTACCATAGAAAATAAATGCATTACCAAAACGGCATAATAACAGTATAGCGCACTCACTCTAATTAGATTTCAAATTCCCGATTAAAAAAAAAATAAAACACTAATGTTATCAATACCCTTTCCTGATTCTGTTCAACTAAATAGGAAAATCAATACTTGCAATCAATAAGCGTTTTACTACATACTTTAATATCAAAAATATCTGAATGAACTTTATTATAAAATTATAATTGTTATACTTAATTATTGTCAAAACTTTAGTATTAAAACTGTAACTACCTCTTAAGTAGATGAGAAGAGTAGAAGAGGGAATTAAGATCTATCAACGTAGTATCTGCTAAAGACGTAAAGATGCGGCAACTATTTCTGCGCCTGGGTACTGAAACGACGAACTGAATAATATCTGCCATCAGACGCCAACCAGAGTGCGTTCAACACATACGTTTTGATGGTCAACTAGTTCAACCAACATCAGCATCATCGTCGTCAACAAGTCGACGGTTACAATAAAGATTTTTTCCAAGTTCGCTACGATCATCTCCAGAACCTTGTTGCGAACCCATGACATGGAGAATCAGCAGCATTTACGAACTTCTCGGATCATCCAGACACGCAGAGCTGCCTTCCCTTCGATGGTTTAACGCAGTACCAGGTTGGCAGTATGGGAACTTAGTGCACAACCAATGTTACCCGTAAGATCCGCTTTCAAATAGATTTGCCAATTGTAAAAAGTCTGTGGACAGCCTTCGTCTTAGAAGGGGAGGAGTTAACACAATCACAAAACACCCGAAATATAGTCGTAAGCCTCAAGTGCTTTTCCCATCTATAGATCGAGCTTTACCTATAAGAAACTGTAACTTGTTAAGCTTTAGAGATAAGAACTCTTGCTATACTTAAGTCAGTCGATTTTGGAAGATTAGAAGCGTCGGTCATCGCCACGTACTTACTATTCGTCTCATTAAGTGCAGACCGCGCAAGCCCTATTGTAATTAATAAACTTACGCTAATAAATATATGGAAAATCTACTAAAATGATAATTTATACATATATTCTGGATCAGGCTCAATAGCCTTGTCGCTTCTGTCATGTCCGTCCGTCCGCATGAACGTCGAGAACTATATATAACTTGTATATATAAAAGAAGCTAGAATGTTGAGATTCACCATGCAGATTCTAAAGACATAGACGCAGAGCAATTTTGTTCACCCATGTTGCAACGGCCACAACGGCCGCCCAAAACTACCTCGCCCAAACTCCCAGCTCCCAAAAGCTGACACGTCCAAAATTTTAAAATATATGAGATATTTTTGTATTTTGTTAATTTGTATCGCTAAGTCAACAAAATGTTAAATTAATAAGGCTACATTTTATTAGCTAGGTGTATCTGATAGTCCAAAAAGTCGACTGTTACGTTCTGGTTGTTTCATATCAATGGGATCGTCCGCAATAACAATTCCCCTTTCTAAAACATTAGGCTTGCACGGCTGCAGCACTCCCATCTACACACTGCTTAAGCCGAGCCATAAGAAAAGGGCAGCAATTCCTTGTTAAAAGAATGCTGCGTCGTCGCCCGAGCCTAATGGAATATCCGGCTTCCAACGGATTCCTGCCACTTGCCAATGCCATTATTCAGGGCGAGATGTGCATCATTGACTTGCTGCTCTCGGCCGGTTGCAGCGTCCACATTGGAGATCCGGGAAGCGGCCGGACCCCGCTGCACGTTGGTGACCGCACTAGTCTAAATTGCCAGTTATTAACGAGTTTTAAACCTCACAGCTGGCTTTTTACTACGGTCACCTGCCGTCCGCTCGCATTCTGCTGAACAAGAAGGCCCGCCTGGAGGCGACGGACAGTAACGGCATGACTCCCGCCCACTGCGCCGTTGATGCCAATCAACTGGAAATAGTCAAGTTCGCTCTCGAAGCGGGAGCGAATGCTGAGGCCAGAGACGTCTGCGGCTGGACCCTTCTTATGCGCGCAGGTAGGACTAGAAGGACTGAAACTGCTTAAATCGAATTTAAATTCGCACCTTGCTTGCAGTGGTTATGAACGCTAGCATGGAGCTCATCAAAGTCCTTGTTACGCACGGCGCAGACTTGGCGGCTTTGGATGGTGTTGGCAAAACTTGCACTGACTTGGCGAAACTTTATCACAGACAGGAGGCAAAGGATTACTTTGACGAGGTGCAAAAGTTTAGGCTGGAGAAATCAGTCGCGACCGCAGACGCAGTGACTGCAATAACGAGGTACACCAAAGAAGTTTGAGGAACAGTGGTGGATTTCAAAGAAGAAAAGGACTCTGGCACGGTTCATGATTAAAGCCCACGTGACTAAGTCATCCAATAACGACATTAATCTTAAGGTGTATTTAGTATTTCGCTTGAAACCCCACAATGGCCTACAGTTTTACCAACAAAGCCTGCAGATCGCTGTAAATTAAATTTTTACTAAAGGTATCAAAAGACTAAGGTCGCTATGAATCGTTGAAAATATCCAAAATGGCCAGAGTTTGGATCAATGAAATTCGTTTAGTGTAAATTGAATAATACCATTTACTCGTAGAGTACAAGTGTACACTAGATTCATTGCAATATAAACTCCGAGATCTCGGATTCATCTTTGTTTTAAGTTTTATATCCATTTTTATAATTTGAATACAAAGTCTAGTGTAAGACAGTTATACCCGTTTCTCGTAGAGTAAAAGGGTATACTAGATTCGTTTAAAAGTATTTTATAGATAGAAGGAAATTTTTTCCGACCATAAAAAGTATATTAATTCTTGATCAGGATCAATAGCCGAGTCGATCTGGCCTGGTCCGTCTGTCTGTCCGTCTGTGTGAACGTCGAGATCTCTGGTACTATAAGGTTGAGATTAAGCATACAGATTCTTAAGACATAGAGGCAGCGCAAGTTTGTTGACCCATATTTTGAAAAATGTTTTGATATGTTTTTATAATTTTATTAGACTTGTAAATTTCTATCGATTTGCCAAAAAAATTTGCCACGCCCACTCTAACGCCCTAAAACCGCCCAAAACTGCCACGCCCACACTATTGCAAAATGTTTACATTTTTTTCATAATTTTATAAGTCTTGTAATATTCTATCGGTTAGCCAAACAATTTTTTTCACGTCCACTCTAACGACCTTAAGCTTCCAAACCGGTCACGCCCACACTTTTAAGCCATTTTTAATTTGTTTTTCATTTTATTCCCCATCTATCGATATCCCAGAAAAATTATGAAATTTCGCGTTCGCATTCGCACTAGCTGAGTAACGGGTATCTGATAGTCGTGCAACTCGACTTAAGCATTCTCTCTTGTTTTACATTTCAGTTTTTGGCCACAAGCCGCCCGTATGCATGACCCACGCTTTCAAAATTTTTTATTATATATTTCTTTTTTTTATTTTTTTCCCAACTTCAATCGATATGGAAGAAATTTCTCGTTTGCTCTTTCACTAGCTGAGTAACGGGTATCTGATATTTGGGTATCTTAACTTCGCTTGTTTTTTAGTGAAAGCCATTTTTTTCAAATGGTTTGTACACCTTTATGAGAATGTTATTGCTTTTATTGTATCTCGTAAACTAAATATATGGTAGAAATGGTCTTGATCTTTTAAACACAAGTCATAGGGTTTTCCGTTTGGAATCCACAAGAGTATATGTCGTAAAAGTCCTTGTTCTGTTTAAGGCCCAGATAGAAGACATGCTCGGCCAGATCCTTCCCAAACTCACAGAAGTTCTGAGCGTAAAGAGTAAAAAATATACGCTTGTTGTCAAGATGGTACTTTTGAAGGACGCCATTTTCCTGATCGTATATCCCACTGTTCTGTGGAGGCGAGTTGATCCAGGCGCTGTAGTCTATCCAGGCCGCTCGGAAGCTCTTTAAGTAGATCACAGCCAGCATTCTGGCCTCATCCAGAACATTAACGAACTGCGGCAGCCTTAAACACTCCACATCTTCGCGAAACCGCGTGAAATCACGCTGACGCTCCAGACTATTAAAAAGCATCATGTACAAATGGACCGTAAACGTGGAGTAGAAGTAGGACATGGGCTTGTTGCGGCTCTGAAAGAGGTACATGCTCCAATCCAGCATGGTGCGCTGAACCCCCAATTCGTATGTTGAATTCAGTTTTCTGTGCTGCTCCAGATTGCGAACGTTGTGTTCGTAGCTCTCCCGGTAGATCCGCAGGTCCTTGTACTCCCGGCTCAGGTCTCTAGCATGGAAGTAGACTCGCGGCGTTTTAAATTTCTGCTTATACGTGGCCAGCTTGCTGAGAATGGGATTCGACTCTCTGTCCTTCTGAAACCTGACGACGAAGCGGTCCAAAATGCCCAGAAAGTCATCCAGCTCGTGGGATTCTCCATTGAGCATGTTTTTTGTAACTATATACCCGAAAAGTGGCTTGAAATACTCATAGGTCTCACGATAGCAGTCTTCCAGCGCGTGGTGCACGTTGCAGGAGATGAAGAAGTCCAGCGTCTTCTGCTTAGCCTCGAATGGCTCTGGATCGTTCTGCAGCTCGGTCAGCAACTGCATAAGATCGCCCATTTGCGGCATGTGTCCTTGGATAGGGTATATGCATTAGGCACTCCCCCAACACAGGCTTTCCTCACTTACCCATGATCGAAAAGAGGGGTCGATTGCGGCTACAGACGTAGTCGAAATAGCTCTCGCAGGCATACTTTTCGGTGTTGATGGAGCCCTGTATACGAACCGACAATTTTTCAAGTTCCCTTATCCGCAGCTCCGACAGGTGCCGCACGTATCCCACTTGGCAATGCCCTGAACCAGTCAACATCAACAGAATAAGCGCTACGGATGCGCCGATTGCAAGACTTGAGGTTGTCATCGCAGAGCTCAAGTCACTGGCAACCCAGCTTTTGCGCCAGCCTATCGGACCCCTCAACGGATGTCGGATTTCGTTGCACAGTAGTTCGAGAGAGAGTCACTTTTCAAATACGTCTATCACTGGGCAACGAAACTATTTAACTTCAATTGAAATGTAAGCACAAAACTCCGTATCCCCTGGTATTAAATAACTAAAATAACTTATTGAATGTTTCAATTTTTAGTAAAAACTTTTTTATTACTTTTGACAATATTTAAAAAGATTTTCTGTCCAAGTGGACAATAATTAAATGATTGTGGGCTGACATTGACATAATTTATTTTTATCATAATGAACGTTTGAAAAGCATAGATAGTATTGAAAAATGCCCTATTAGTGCAACTCAGTATATGTTTTTATGGTGTGTTTTCAACATTTTCAACTTATGCTTCTTCAACGTGTTTAACCAAAAATTTATCCGGACTTTAGAAGAACGTTTTGTTGCAGACAGTTACAAACAGTTCTCCAAAATCACAATAATCAATCTTTACCGTTTTACCTTTTTTATTTTATCGCGCACATATAAACGGTCTAAAAACCAATTAAACGCTCACATTCCTATTTTATCATTTTTACTTGAAAATGCAAAAACACCCGAAAGTTCTCGGGTTGTTTGTTGTTTTTATATTGTTGAATTATTAGAACGGATTTATATATGATCTTATTACACTCGCACCACAGTGCATTGCTCAATTCGAGGTCTTATTTTAATTCAGTGAGTGAGTTCCTATGCTTAATTATATTTCCGAAGCGATAAGAATGTCAAGTCCTATCAGGAAAATTTCTCTCCCACTGTTTTTACGATCGCGCTATTCTGGAATATGGGCTTTGCATCGTTTCACAAGTATTACGAGTTATATCTGACTAAGCGTAGACAACAGTGTGCAGTTGCTTATGAAAGGAATGATTTAAATATACATATACATACATAATATACATATATTATATTATATTTGTTGGTTTATAAAAAAAAAGTATTTTTATTGATCAAAAACTTAAGCGAATGTCGGAGACAAATTCACGTCTTACACAATTGAAGTATGAATAAAATCTAAATCTAATTTGCAAAGCGAACGCTTAGCAAACCCTTGGCTGAGCTTATTTACTTCTTCATATTGAGCGTACATAGGCTCTCATTTATGTTTACGTTAATTAGGCGCTCTCTTGAGTGGATTGCGCATGGATATAGATCAGCCGAGTTTGAGCTACGTGGAAAGTTTTGACCCTTAAAGCTGTGTTAGCAGTTTTGACCCTCTGGTGGGAGTCGCGAATGCGGCTGCGGATGTTTATGTCTGTTGGATTGGGTGCCTTCTTGAGTGGATCACTCATGGGTACTGATCAGCCGAGAACTTGAGCTGCGTAAGCGGTTTTGACCCTTTGGTGGGAATAACTGATTCGGCAGCGGATGTTAATGTTTACATTAGGGTAGGCTGGATTTGTTATTGTCACCAGAATTTGGGTTCTTATTGGATACATGATTTTATGACTTATATCCTAAGGCATTCTATGATTTTGTGTATGGCTGTTCCTATGTGGTTATGTATGTGTGTGTGTAAGTATATGTGGTCTTATACTATGGCACATATGCTACTTCCCCATCCTTTAAATTTAGCCTGTCCTCAGGCGGATATTCTAGGATACAATACAGGATTAGTATCAAATACTGTATTTATATTTTCTGTTGTTGTGTTATTTTGTTGTTCTATTTGTTGTGGATTCTCTTTTTTATATTTAACAATTAGTTTTTTGGGAATGCCTTTATATTTATAAATAAAATATAGTATAAGTGTAAGTATTATAATAGCAAGTATAGTTAATGTAATAATTTGTAATGTGTTGTATGTATTAGTGTGTTCTTTAATTATTTCTTTAGCATTTAGATATGATAATGGTTCTAATTTTGTTACATTGTTATTGATATAGACCGTTTGTGTGTAGTCTAGTGTTGTGCTTGTAATTAATATGTTTTCTATTTGAACAGAACAATTAAAAGCTTTTATTATATTGTCTCCTTCTATTATAATTTCTCTATTAATTATACAGTTTTGATTTAATACAATTTTTGATAATTTCCAAGTTAAAATTATGTTTGGTTCTACATAAGTTATTCCAATATTGTTATGTGTTTTTGAATATCTGCATTCTGTTGGTATTTGATTTAATATTCCTGTAATACATTTGTTTATTATTGGTTTTCTTGAGTTTTGTTTGTAAACTTGATTATCTTGAATATAATATTTATCATTTACATTTTCTATAAGTATATTATTATCTTTGTCTGGATATGGTACGATGTTAAAAAGTGCAGTTTTTATAATGTCTCTAGGAATATGGGAAATAATAAGTATTTCATTTGCATCTGATTTTAACCACGTAGAAGTTTTTATATTTAGCAATTTTTCGGAATTTACATGTGATAATGGATCATGTCTTAATAATTTGGGATTAAAAATACCAAGTCTTGTTAATTGCATACCAAGTTCTATATCTTCAATGTATTCGGTAAACTGTTGTAAGTTAAATACTAAAAGTTCTAGTCTTCTGTCACCTTCACTTATTGCGCTTAAATGGTTGATTACTTCAATGCCTCTATTGACTACTTCTATAACTTCATTCAATTCATTAATTTGAATACTATGTTGAGAAAGATCGTATATTTTTTGTTCTAATTCTTCTTTGTCATTTTGATCTAAAGTGCCAAAAAGGTATTTATATGCGGTACCTATAATATTAATTAAACCACGTTTATTGCGTTTTATTATTCTTATTCCATTCATTTCTCTGTCTAATTTTTCAGTTAAATATTGGATTTGGGCTATAGTACCATATTCTTCAGCTTGTTTAATTAAATTTGCAAAAGTTTGTTCGGTCTTTGTTAAGTTTACGGACAAATAGTGATATTCATAGTTTATAGGTATATTAATTGATCCTGTTTTAAATATAAGATATCCATTTTTAGCTTGTATCGGGTTCACCTCTAGGCTTTGACCACGGACGGCACGGATGAAACATATTATAAGTGTTATTATGAATAACTGTTTAATCGGACCCCACTTGATTTTCGGGAGTTGAGCTGGAATTGTATTTACTTTTATTAATTCTCTTTTGTTTTTTAAATTTAGATTTATAATGTTCAACTTTTCTTCCTCTATTTGTTTCTTCGTAATGTTTCTCATCTATTTGTTCTACGTGTCCTGTTTTCTTAAATGGGTTAGTTGTTTTACTTTTTACCAATGGTGCTTGTTTATATCTAGTATCTACTTCATAGCTATGTCTACCTTTATTCAACTTATCTATTTTTGATTGTTTCTCTTTTTGGGTGTCATATGCAGGTGTTCCTGCATAAAGGAAAATATCAGCTGGTGTTCTCCCAGTTGTATTGTGTTTAGTTTTGTGGTTATATACATAGAGAATAGTTTCAAATTGTGTTATCTTATTTTCTGGGTCGGACTCACTATTAATGATTCTTAACTTTTCATTGACTGTTTTATGGAATCTTTCAATGTCAGAAATTCCATTTTTACTTGTTGTGATATTTATATTCACATTCTCGGACCTAAGCCATAAATGTAACGCGGAACATATAAAAGCTGAATCTTTATCGGCCTTTATTTCGGACGGTTTTCCCATTTCATTGAAAATTTTAAGAAGAGCTCTTTTTGCTTCCAGCCAGTCTCTACTACTGACTTCAATCAAAGCGGCATATTTTGAATAAATGTCAATGCATGACAGGAACGTTTTATTATTGATTAAATAAAAATCTATAACATATTTTTCTCTGGGATTAAAAGTTTCTGGTGTTAACTCATATCTTAGTTTAGTATCTCTATGTTCTGTTTTGGATATGTTACATACTTCGCATTCATTAATAATGTTCTGTATTAACTTTTGGTAGTCTGGGTAATAATATTTTTCTTTAAAAAGGTTAGTTTGTTTCTCTATTCCTGGGTGTAAAAGTTCTCTGTGACTTTTTATAATTATTTCTTTAAATTCGGAATATGTTTCAATGTCTTTTAATTTGATGTTTGATTTCATAACTTTAGTTATGTTATTCGGACTGACAATTTCTATGTAAGCGTTTTGAAATGTAAGGAAATCTATTTCGTTATGAAAGAAAATTACGCTTCTTTTGGTACATAAGTATTCTTTAATTAATTCCTTGGCATGGACATTTGTCATTTCTATGTAATGAATTTTAATTTTTGTTTTATGAAAGTATCTTTTAGTTTCTACGTTATTATTATCGTCTTTTATAAATTCTATCTGCCTGTTGTAGTAATTAATTGGTCTTTCCGTTAAGGAAATATAAGATTGGTTATCTTCTTGAGCACTGTGAATAGTAGCTTGTGTTGGTAACGAAATGTTACTGGAGGTTTCTCCTAGGAAGTTTTCTTCAATTTTTACTCTCGATAGAGCATCTGCTACATGGTTTTCTTTACCAGGAAGATATTTGATATGATAGTCAAATTCATTTAATTTGATTTTCCATCTCTGAAGTTTCATGTTTGGCTCTTTAATTGAATCAAGCCAAACTAATGGCCTGTGATCACTATGGATCTCGAATTTTCTACCAAATAAATAGGACCTGAAGTATTTAGTGGCCCAAACAATAGCAAGGAGTTCCTTTTCTATTGCGGAATAATTAACTTCATGTTCGTTCAGAGTTCTACTAGCATAGCATATAGGTTTATGCTCTTGTGATAATACCGCGCCTATAGCAAAATTGCTAGCATCAGTAGTTAGTGAAAAAGACTTTTTAAAATCTGGGTGTATTAATATGGGATCGGACGTTATTAACACTTTTAATTTTTCAAAAGCTAAGTAATAGTCTGAATCTTTGATATTTATTATTGAGCCCTTTTTTAGTCGTAATGTCATTGGTTTTGCTATTTTAGCGAAGTTTGGAATAAATTTGCGGTAAAAACCGCAAAGACCAAGAAATGATTTTATTTCCTTAGTGGACTTTGGTATAGGGAAATTCACTACGGCTTTAATTTTTGCGGGATTTGGTTTAATACCATCTGTTGTAATTATGTGCCCTAGGAATTCAGTTTCCTTTTTTAGGAATTCGCATTTATCTAGCTGTAATTTTAAATTTGCTTCTCTGAGCTTTAAGAATACCTTTCGCAAAGACATTATGTGTTCTTCCAATGAAGTGGAATACACAATTATGTCATCCATATATACGAGACAGTTTTTGTATATTAAATCTGCTAAGAGATTATTCATGCAACGTTGAAAAGTTGCGGGTGCATTTTTTAAACCAAATGGCATTCGAGTATATTCAAAATGACCATTTTTGGTTGAAAAAGCTGTCTTCGCTATAGAATTTTCATCCATTTGTATTTGATGAAAACCTTTTGCGAGGTCAATGGTTGTAAAGTATTGGCAATTTCCAAGCTTATCCAATATTTCATCCATTACTGGTATTGGGTATTTGTCATCAACGGTTATTTCGTTGAGGTTGCGATAGTCAATGACTATGCGAAATTTCGATTTTCCCGATGCATCTGGCTTTTTGGGTACTACCCAAACAGGAGAGCAATATGGAGAATTCGATTTTCTTATGATTCCTTGTCGAATCATGTCTTTCATTTGGTTTTCGACTTCTTCGTCGAAGCTTTGTGGGTATTTATATGGACGTCTGTAAATTGGGTCTTCGTGTTTAGTTGTTATGACATGTTTAGTTGTACTTGTGAAGGTCAAATTTTCACCTTCTTTGTACTGTATGTCACTAAACTCGTATAGGACACTGGTGAGGGCTTTCCTCTCTTCATCGTTTAGATGATCAAGTCGAAATTCATTTGTTTCATTGAGTTCGTTGTCAATTACATAATTGACATACTCAATATTTGGGGAATCTAATAAGTTTTCTTTTAAACTCTCTTTAGGTGTTTCCTCTTCTTCGTTAATATCTTCAAGTCGCAATTTAAATGTGTATTTATTTAAAGTGACTGTATTTGATGTATAGCATATAGTTGCTTTGGAGTCTTCCAAATATTCCCTGCCTAACAAAATGTCGTATTTTTCTGAGAATTTATGTAAATAAAATGTTTGCTTTGTCGGACATAATTTACTAGGTTTTAATGTAATTTTTGATTTTAAAATAATTTGACCGTTTATTGTGTGTACATCTAATGGAGCTTTTGAGTTAATCGGACAATTGAAAAAATTTTTACTCATCAAATTTATTGATGAACCTGTGTCAATCAAACATTTAAGTTTGATATCGTTCATAGTTATTTGTATGAAGGGGTATGTTCTTCTTCTACTTCTGATTCCGATCCCGAGGCAAGTTGATGAAAATTTTCACTGGTATCCATTTTAGACTGACCACTGGAACTTTCACGCTGCCTTTTTTGGGGCTGGTTAGTAGTAGAATAAGATGTGGGTTTTTGAAAATTTAGAGCGTTTTGCGCTCTACCTTGTTCTAACTTTTGTTTGAACTCATTGTATGTCGCTTGGTTGCTTTCAACTTTTTTTGAATTATTACTTGCATAATTATTTCGATTTTGACTTTGCTGTGCTTGAATATAATAAGGTTTTATACCTTGGTCATTATTATTTCCTTTATTCTTCTGAGAACCATTATTTTTACTACTGCTTTGTAGTGTAGATGGACTGTTTAATTTGGCTTTAGCTTTTTCTGTATTTAATACAATTGTATCGTAAAGGCCTTCCCTTTGTGCTACTTGTCTTAATAATGTTGTTGTTGTAATATCATATCTTGCTAATGTCATGAACATTCTGTCTGGAATTCTTTTATAAATTACATCTTTAATAGTATTAGCCATTGCGGCGGTATAAAGAGTTGTATTTGTGTAATTATTTTCTAATGATAATTTACTTGAAATTTCGAACATCTTATTTTCTAGTTCTTCTACAAACTTACGAATACTACCACTCCAGTAGGTGTTGTAAAGTCTTCTTAGCAACTCTTCGTATGGGATTTGGGTTTTAAATTCATCAATGAGGACTGATCGTAGTTCAGCCCAAGTGTTGCACTGTTGTAGCTGGGATACTTCTTGTGCATGTTGGGACAGCTGCCTCTCGATGGCACTGTAGAGTACACTATGTTGCCTCTTGTCTGTTGTCGGGTATAGGGACATCACGAAGTCCACACGTCTCACAAATGATGCCAGTTCTCTTGTGGAACCGTCAAATGTTGAGATGTGACGAATCTGGCCCAAAGCCTGATTCAAATGTAATTCAGATAGAATCATAATTTGTTCGCTGGGTTGTGCCATGTTGTTGGCTATAGTTGATTTTTCTTTGAATCACTTGGTAGATTGATACCGGGGTTTTATTTTATTTATTTAAAATTCGCACACCTTTGTAGCAGTCCAATCAATGCTAGATGGGCTACACAACACTGACCTGGTAACAGTCACACCTTTTATTTATTTTGGTGGGTCACACTTTAATGGTCACTTGCAGTTTTTTAATTTATATTTGTATTAATAGTATCCAACATCGAGAGTTAGATAACTGTTCACAAATATTTTGTCACATAAGTTCTTTTGCGGATCTGCTTTGTATGAACTGAAGCACAAGCGAAACTTTGTTCGTCACGAGTTGCGCTTTATTAATCTCGAACTAATCTATTAGCTCTAAGAGATTATGTTCACACGCGGATCCTACCGACTGCGCCAATTACAACTTCGCGGTTTGTTGGTTTATAAAAAAAAAGTATTTTTATTGATCAAAAACTTAAGCGAATGTCGGAGACAAATTCACGTCTTACACAATTGAAGTATGAATAAAATCTAAATCTAATTTGCAAAGCGAACGCTTAGCAAACCCTTGGCTGAGCTTATTTACTTCTTCATATTGAGCGTACATAGGCTCTCATTTATGTTTACGTTAATTAGGCGCTCTCTTGAGTGGATTGCGCATGGATATAGATCAGCCGAGTTTGAGCTACGTGGAAAGTTTTGACCCTTAAAGCTGTGTTAGCAGTTTTGACCCTCTGGTGGGAGTCGCGAATGCGGCTGCGGATGTTTATGTCTGTTGGATTGGGTGCCTTCTTGAGTGGATCACTCATGGGTACTGATCAGCCGAGAACTTGAGCTGCGTAAGCGGTTTTGACCCTTTGGTGGGAATAACTGATTCGGCAGCGGATGTTAATGTTTACATTAGGGTAGGCTGGATTTGTTATTGTCACCAGAATTTGGGTTCTTATTGGATACATGATTTTATGACTTATATCCTAAGGCATTCTATGATTTTGTGTATGGCTGTTCCTATGTGGTTATGTATGTGTGTGTGTAAGTATATGTGGTCTTATACTATGGCACATATGCTACTATATATATATATAAATATATATATATGCATATTATATATATATTATATATATTAATTAAGTTAGATGTCTTATATCTTCTGATATTTAACAGCAACACGTAAACTGTAACCAGTGAAACAGTCATTTTTGCGAGAAATAAAGATATACATAAATGAACAAATAATTAGATTTAGTTATATTAATTACTCAATAGATTTGATGAGGGTAATCAACGATAGGGCTGTTCGACAGATCTGCAAGGATAAAAGTTAGACAGTGGCGACTGAAATATTCATAAGAATGAATCGGGGTTACCCCAACGAAATTAGCCAGAGATGCAACAAAGAAGCCAGCCCTAATAAGCACTTCCTTTTGAGACTGAAGAATGATCAATGACAAAGATGTACGTGTCTTGGGAGAAGCCAGATGCCAATTGGAGAGCCGAACAGCAGTATCGACTTGTAGACTCTAGAAGACAGAATATCAAGCCACATAAGAATATACTACTACTACTTTAAATTCCCACCTCAGCCTTGATGATTTCACCGCCGTAGCAATAGATAAATAATTGCAGCATGATTGAACCAAAAAACGATGCATACAGCAAGAGATCCATGACAGAGTCCATGTTCTGAATGCGAGTGGGACAAATATCCGTTCTTTAAGGGATCGTTTCGAAAGAAATCGTTCTACTCACAGTCACTAGTTGGTATATTATAACGCCAACCTGCAAGGAGGTTATGACGAACTGCCCCATAACGGTGGGTGTGTATATCGATCGTAACTTCCTGGATAGGGATAGGAGTAGCACGTGGTATTCAACGATTGATTTCAGCCTGATCTGTGTGTCTGGTTCTGATGAAGGAAACTCCCAGTTTTCAATTTGCCTCTGCAGTGTTTGGAAATGAGCTCGCAGATTAATGGCAAACGAAATAAATAAGCCATCGACTGCCGAGGCGTAGGCAACAACGACGACAGTGACTAGTACGGTGTAGAGGAAACAAACTTCGTATCCGGGGCTTTCCAGATCGTTAAATGGAAACCTGGAGAAAGGACGGGGGAAGGAGAAGAAGAAGAAGAAGGAATACAACTCTTGGAAATCTCAATTCATTCTTACTTCATTGGCATGGGCAACTCCTTGTCACATGTTGTGCCATGCCAACGGCAAACCCCAATTTTCACAATTGGTCCCAGCATAAAATAGAGTCCTGTTAGGCCGCAGGACACGCAATATGCTCTTCCTAGAAAAGATGCTAGTTTGTTGGCTTCGGCAACGTAGTCCAATCCCTCTCGGTACCTAGGAATGTGACTTGCTGCTCGAAATAGCCGTTTCAAACGTTGTCTTTGAATTATGAGCAGCCAGCCCACTTACACTGTTCATGCATTTTTCTGAAGCGGTGAATCATTTCCCAAAAGTCCTTTCTGTTTGCCAAAAATGTAGAAATTTTTATAACCGTTAACATATTGGTGAACACCACGCTGAGGCATGCCGTGACCTTTTCCATGTCATTGCGGTTGTAGGCGACATAAGAGATCAGGGGATACTGCGCCGATATTACGAAGATCAGGGAGCTAATGTGCTTCAAGCTGAGTGCGGTACTATCGGTACTATCCATGTCATCCTTATGCCCCATAGCCCGTAGGCAGTATTCTTGCAGTTGAAACAGCCTACCCATGACCCCAGTTTCTAGAACATGAAAGGATTGCGCTGCTAACGCATGTTTTATAAGCCTTTCAAATAATTTAATTGTCTTATTGATTGATTAATTATTTGTTATGCCAACGTCAGAGCACAAGCCCCGGGCTAATTGCAGTGATTGTCGCTTTAAATCCGAAGTGCTGACACGATAATTGTAATATACCAAGAATTATATTCAAAATTGCTGGTAACTAGCGGCAATACCCAATTATTTTAAGCTAGGAAATCATTGCATTTTATAGTAAATAGATCCCGTAACTTGTGATAAAAAATTTATTAAGCATATTAGTTGTAACAATTGCGTAACAGACAACAGACAACAAAGCATAAACACCCTTGCAATTACTATTAAGCTCATGAGTTCATTTTTTCATCCCTTTTTAAAAATTTTCTAATAAGTACATTAATTCATTAAGTAAACATCTAAACAAACGACAGTCTAATTTTAAAATTGTTAATAGATGTACCAAAACCTCTTAACTGTTTTTATTTCAAATAAAATAAAAAATGTAAGAATCTTTTAGTTAAAGAATGTTAAAGTTAAATTACTCGACTATCAGATACCCGTTACTCAGCTAGTTTTCTGGGATATCGATAGATATTGGGGAATAAAATGAGAACAAATTGAAAAAATTGTTTCAAAGTATGGGTGTGATTTGTTTGGCGGCTTTAGGGCGTTAAAATGTGCGAGGCAACATGGGTCAACAAACTTGCGCTGCGTCCATGTTTTTAGAATCTTTATGCTTAATCTGAAGCTTTTATAGTTTCTGAGATCGAGACGATCATACCGACAGACGGACATAGCCAGATCGACTCGGCTCCTGATCAAAAACATATATACTTTATATGGTCGGAAACGCTTCCTTCTGCTTGTTACATACTTTTCAACGAATCGAGTATACCCTTTTACTCTACGAGTAACGGGTATAATTAGGCTTGGAAGGTTTTAATGGATAAGTTGGACTTTTATGCCTGTATGGCTGTATGTACTGTGTATGTATGTACATATGTACTGTGTTGATTGTCAACAGATACCTCCATTTTCAAATTATTTTATTAATTACATCTAAAAAACCACCGTTGGATTAAAACAATTTTAAAGCGATTGATGTAGTCAAATACAAAATGCTATCTTGATTTTACTTTGTGTCAATCACATTGGTGGCGTAATTTAGAGAGTTAATTTGGGATACGAATTGAAACTGCGAATTGAAGTGGGCCATTTAGAATAGCGAAAACGAATATTCCTGAAAAACTGCCACACTGCATTGAAATTCAACATTAACGTAATTTATTAATAACAACACTTGTAACAGAGGACTCAATGCTAAGATTTGGGAACCAAGCTCAAAAGTTAGAAATTGGGTGGCAGGTATGCATTGCCCGTGTGCGATCCGGCAGTGCCGGTGGAGACGATCTGACCAGCTCCTGTGGCGCCCACAACGGATCCGCCGTCGATGTGACCGTCACTGCCACCCAGCGCTCCAATCACGGATGTGACTGGGGCCACTCCCTCATCGGTCAACTGGCTACTGCCGCCCAGAGCGTCGTACTGGGCTTGGATCTGCTGCTGGGCGTGGGCGGCCTCTTCGTTGGTCTTGTACTTGATGAAGAAGACCTCCGGCTTGCTGGTGGAGCTGGCCTGCTCCACTACCTCGGCGTTCAAGTCGCTTTCGCCCTTCTTGCTCAGCACGTAGATGACGGTCTTCTCCTCGTTGGCGGCGGGGCTGATCTTGATGGTCTTCCTGTTGTTGCGCTGCGGCGACTTGATGAACACCACGTTGTAGTTGCGCTTGGGCACGCCGACGGTGATGTGACGTTCCTTGTAATCCTCAGCCTCCTCCGGGGCGGAGTGGATGAAGAAGCGCTTGGAGACGATGGCCTGCTGCTGCTGCACCTGCTGCTGCTGGTGGTGGTGAGTCTGTGCGGCAGGCTGTTGGTAGACGGCCTGCGGTTGCACGGGGGCGACCTGGACGGCGCCTTGGAAGAAGGAGCCTCCACCGGTGGTGGTGCTGATGCCACCGAAGCCGGACGGGCCAGGGTTATAGTTGTAGCCCTGGGGTGCGGCTAGAGCCACGGAGCAAAGGCATAGGACCTAATGAGCAAAAATAAAAGGATTAGTCCGGTAAGTAATTAGTCCTGCGTCCGCCTTACAATGAATCCACTCATTTCTAGGCTTGGTTGAGCTGGTAGAGTGGGATAGGGAGGACTAAAGGTTTGACTTCTTTAGTGGTTGATAGTAAACTGTATGCCTTCTTGCCCGCTCGAGCTGCTTTTATACATAGCTCACAATTCCAGCTTCGACGCTGCCACTCGAAAGTTAATAGGTGAAGTTCAGCAAAATCCGCTGCAGAGCCCCGAAAAGAGTCGTGGTCCGCATGAAAGCTGCCAAAAAGAGCTCGCAGCCTCCATTTGTTGCATGTTCATCGTATTTGTTTTAGTTTGCGTCGTCTTTTGCTCTTCTTCGCCATTCACCTTCGAGCCCCTTCCATCCCTCATTAAATGGCGAGACTTGCTTGTAGTTGCTGGCAATACATGGCCAATTAGCGTGGTTCCCCCAGCAGAGTCTTTGTTGTGGCGCTTAATTGTTAGCCCCGATACTCCGGTCCATCGACTCCCCGATGCGGTCATTACGGAGCGAGTCGAAGCGTTTGGCGAATGACCACCGCTGCCCAGTGCGTCGATTAAGTGGTATTAAAAGTGTAATTGCACAAGCGTCCGGAGCTGGTAGTCGTAGTGCTCCCCCACGTCGCGTAATCGTAATCCCAACTCCTAGCTACGGAGAAGACATTTGTGTCCCGGCGCCGTGCCGAAAGAAGTTCACTTCCTAAACTCCACTCCGCACCACTGATGCTCCGGTGATGCGAGATGTCAAGCTTAATTAATGGTCCGCAGAGCGGAATATTTGCCCGGTTGTTCAAACCGATCGTTTCTTCACCGGCTGCAACGAAACTCATTTTTCATGTCTAGCGGTCAGCCCCAACTTTCTTGGGAATAAATAGCCCTTTGATTATGACTTCAAAGAGTTTTGTTCACATTTCTGCAGTGATTTCTAGGTCTTCTCCGTGCTAAGGGGATGTGCACCACGAACACTTGCCGTTGGTGTAATAAACTGAAGCGGCTGGTCTGGCACCGCAGACCCTCAGTTTTCGAGGTACCCTAATGATCGTTTCATGTTCAGTCTTCACTGAAGCCAAAATCGATTTCGGAGTCGGTCTGGTGCAAGAGCTTTGTAGTTTGCCCGCTGAACACAGCGGGCTCTTGCGAAAATTTTAGACGAGTGAGTTAGTGTATTCAATCTAACAAATTCTGGGAAATACATTATTGATTAGGGCAGCATGTTCCTTTAGAAGAGAAGTGCACATTTTGCACAGTGTAAGATCCAATCTACTCGGGTTCAGTGTAGGTACGTAAATTGCTCATAAATGAATACCTAAAAAATATAACATAACTAAAATGTAATTATCTTCGGTATAATATAAATAAGAACGTTGAAATTAGGCCGATAGATTGTAGGTGCAGTGTGTACTTAATTCAAGAAAAGGGCAACGCCCACTTCAACGTCCACAAGCTGCCTACTTTTGATATACGAATAATATTTTGGTTATTTTTAAAAAAGTTTTAATTTTATTTATTTAAAAATTTTTACTCTAACCAACAAACCAATAAATGCTCGCAAGTCAACAATTTCTTTTTTCTGATTTATGTATAATTTCTTTTCTGCAGATAAGCACAAGCCAACAAAGTAAAGAAAAAACACTTAAGTAACAGGTATCTGATAGTCGACATATATAAGCATATAAGCATATATATATATAACATATAAGCCTCCGCTTCCCATTAAAACCCAAACGGATTCTTTTCACACATAAACTACCCATAATGCTTTTATCAAAACTGTATTTGAGTTTTTGTTATCTATAGTCGTAGTTGAATACACTGTCACCTTACACGATCTTCTAAATCTAATGTAATGGACAATAATCCGACGACCCCTGCTTTGCTTGCTCAGAGCTCCTCGGTAAACGTGTTCCACGATGAATCACTGTTACCTCAGCGTAATGTAAAAACAAGTAAATCCCCCAATAAAAGCTAAGATATTCCGAGGGACTACAGCAATTTGCGATTTCATAGGTGAGAATGTTCCACCAACTTGTGCGGAGAAAACGTTGTTTGTGCTGTCCATGATTCTGATAGTCCTTTGCCTGCCGTGGTCCCTATTCTGCTGTCTCAGGGTAATGTCGGAGTACGAGCGAGCGGTAATCCTGCGCCTGGGTCGCCTGCGCCCTAAGCCCCCGAGGGGGCCAGGCGTCATCTTTCTCGTGCCCTGCATTGATGACCTCGCTGTTGTGGACATACGTACCAGGTCATTTGACCTACATAGACAGGAAATCCTCACTCGTGACATGGTGACGATCAGCATCGACGGAGTGGTGTACTACAGCATCAAGAGCCCATTCGACGCCATGCTGCAAGTATACGATCCGGAGGAGGCGACCGAGAAGCTAGCAATGACCACGCTGCGTAACGTGGCCGGCACCCACAAGCTAATGGATTTGCTCTCGTCCAAGGAGTACCTCTCCAACCAAATAGAGGGTATATTGTACAACTCCACAGAGCCCTGGGGCATACGCGTGGAACGGGTCGAGATGTAAGTACTTTTTGTCTTACAATGGATCAATAATGCGTTATGATATATTCGGCAGCAAGGAGATCTTCATGCCTGATCAACTGAAGCGCGCCCTGGCTGTGGAACAGGAGGCGATGCGTGAGGCCAAGGCCAAGGTGGCCGCGGCGCAGGGGGAGCGAGATGCGGTAACTGCTCTGAAGGAGGCTGCCGACATAATGGAGACCAACCCCATAGCCCTGCAGCTACGGTACTTGCAAACACTGAACTCCATCTGCAATGATGACACCCGGTCCTACGTCTTTCCTTTTCCTGTAGACATTGTGAGGAATTTGATGAAGTAGGATTGAATTCAGAAAATGCGTTCCGTTTTTATGTACGTTCCATATAAAAATTACTTACCTATTAAATAGAATTTAGTTCATCTGAAGAGGGGACCCAATCCGAAACATTTCTCTGGACACACAGTTTCGAAATCGTTTAACACCATATATTAGAAGCATACTACCATCTTACAGTAAATTAAATCGATATTTTCTAGCAGATAAGGGGAAATGCCCCAGTACTTTGCTTTAAATAAGCAAAAAAAAAACCGTAACTTCGATAATTGCTTGCCGGATGTACAAATTTCAGATGCTGTATTTATTTGGTCAAGGTGTATTGTATTGATACAATACTATTTTCAACTCAAGGCTCGTTATTAGCCACAAACTCAAAAGATTACACGTACTATACGACGTCACTGTCGTAGTATTTACTATTTGCTGTTTATATTTCATTTTAAAAAGACCAAATAATGTCCAATATTTGCCCCGGGACTTCGCTGCTGTCAGTTAGAAATCTCCAAAGCTTTTGTCAAAGAAAGCTATTTCATTCGATGTCTAAACCAACTCCCAGAAAAAACTTTGCCGAGTTTAATATGAGCTTTTGGATTTGCAGTTTGTACTTACATATATATTTCAACATATTTTCAATCTAATAACACAAAACCAGTCAGATCGTGCGCTTGAAAAGGAATTCAAATTTATAATCAATAATATAAGTGTGCAAAATTATTCAATGTTATTTTACCTGGGCTTAAAGAAAATCACTCGACTGGATGTCCAACATTAAGCAATCAGCAATCATTTTCTGCGGATGACCTGTGCCCACTTATTATTGATTGTTTTTGGTATTTCTATATTTTAATTATTTAATTCAATCCTAATGTAGGCGCCATAAGCCTTGGCCATGCAAATAGCCGACACACGAAACGCCATGAAATAAAAATTAATGAAGTTTGAAATTTGAACAGGGAAGAGCTGTAAACGAAGTACATTTCTGCGGCGTATCCAAAGAGTGCGCCAAAAAGCCGCGGACTCAGTGTAGATACCATTGCGTAACTCCGTGGGCCAAGACGCTCTTATCTTTTGTCTGCAAGATTAGGTCGGAGAAAAGCACCAGGAGTTGCCGATGCCCACAATTTGCTGATTGCGGGGGCGCCACAGCTCGTGTGAACGGGTGGCTTGCATAATAAGTCGATCATAAGTGTGATGCCGCAGTATTTGCGTACTCGTAACGGATCGGGGAAGAAACGCACGCCACACGGTAATTTGAAGCGATTGTGCTTCATCTTGGCCCGCACTGCCATTTGTGTTTTGATAAATCTCCAGTCATATATCAAATCGTCAGCACCACTTACCTGGCCCAACAGGGCCCCCAATTATGACCCATGCTATGACGGACATTGATTTAAGCATTAGGACTTGCCTTTTTTCGTCAGCTAAATGCTGAAAATATAATACAGAAAATACATATTATGTTATAGATCAAATTGTGCAACTATGTACCAATTACAATTTAATAATTGGGTCATCGGAAACCAAAGCAATTTCTGAAATTCATTAAGACATAGTGAAAAAGCGAAAGTTTTCCAGGTAGACGCCATTTTAAATGAGACTATTGTGTGATCAATGCAAGTTGCGATTCGAGATTTTGCGTTGCAAAGGTTCGTCAATTATGATCGGCCATCAACAGCAACAAATATCCACCATCATGATCACCTCAAAAGCTAGAGAAATGGATGTGCCAAACTAATCTCCACATTTGTATGTGTCCATCGCACAAGACTTCCAACTAGACGACGCTTTCGACTTGGCCCTAAGTTGAAGCTCGAGAGCTTTAGGGTTTTGGGTGAGTTCCCAAAAAGTTACCGTTACCTCAAGGTTGTATGAAAACGCAAGCGAGTTTTCGTGCGGCTTGAGCGTTTGTGGTTTCAGTTTCATTTAAACTTTGCGTTGCGGACACAACTTTTTCGTACCGACATTATCGAGTCAGCGACATAAAAGTCTGGGCGGCTAGTGATTAGCATTTAGTTGAATTTTGATTGCCAAGGGACCGGTGTCTTCAACTCAATCGGAAATGCATTTCTTCATTGTAAGCCCTCTAGTGTCAGCCGAGGTGTCCAAGCACCAATAGTAATGACTTAGTTTTATAGGTGCCGTGCCTCCTAGGACTTGCAGCCGGCATTCCTCAAGGATACAACTACCAAGCCCAGCAACAGCTTCAATCGTCGGCGCAAGCTGGTCAACTCCATCTGCCTTCTATTCCGCAGTTTGCCACCCTTGCGGAGCAGACGATCCTTCAGCAGGCACTCCAGGCTCCAAAGTTGCAGCAGGTCCTGACCGGAGGAGAAGGGCTCGCATCTTACTCAAATCAAAACCAGGCCTCCGCTTACCAACAGCAGGCGACGCAGTTCGGCCCAAATTCGGCGTACAATGCGCTGCCCCAGGCACATCAGCCTCAGCAGCAGCACCTCGTCTCCAAGGACATCTACGTCCATGTGCCACCAGCAGAAGAGCCCGAGGACCGCTACCCTCAGCCCGTCCTTCCGCCCGCGCCTCCGCGCAAGCATTATCGCATAGTTTTCATCAAGGCACCGACGACCAGTGTCTCGAAGGCGGCGTTGCGCATCAAACAGGCTCCTGTGGAGGAGAAGACCATCATCTATGTGCTGACCAAGAAGCCGGACCCACTAGATCTCCAGACTGCCATCGAGGAAATCGCGCCGAAGCAGCCCAGCAAGCCAGAGGTATTTTTCATCAAATACAAGACCCAGGAGGAAGCTGCGCATGCGCAACGTACCATTCAAGGTGAGCAACACCCGCATCGAGCAGATGCTATGAGACACACTTGAAGACCTCATCAGTATGCAACAGACCTCAAATGTTTCGATTTGCAAGCTTCATAGAAATGTCTATCGACCAATTAATCTGGCTTGTCCAAATTTTTATTACCCGATTTTTAACCGATTTACTTCTTTTAGCTCAATATGACCAGCTTGGCGGAACATCACAGGTTTCTGACGAGGGAGTTGCACCCGTTACATCCGTGATTGGCGTACTGGACAACCAGCGCAACAACGGAATTTCATCCGGACAGTTTTCTGGCTCCTTGCCAAACAGCTACTTGCCAACTAATCTGCGTGCTTAGGTACAACTCCAAGGCCACTGTCGTAATTTTAAGACTTGAACTCTTGTAATTTACACATTTAGTTAAATAAAGTTCATATTTTGAGCTCCGCCTTATGATAGAAAGCGACTCTGCAGCCATATTCAAATATGAAATCGAGTTTCAATACTTCAAAGTAACAAAATAGTTTTCTATGGACCATGTTACCACATCCATTAGTCCAATGACAGCCATCCAAGCCGAAAACCGGTCGCATAAATTAGCATGTGATTTGACTTACATAACAACGATTAAGCCACACGAAAACTTGATTATTATGGCTGTTGGCTTAATGCCAAAAGAGATGGTCCAAACTTTCTTGCGAGAAAGAAGTCATTGTCATAGTCTCTTAGCCCATTGAAACATTTTTGTGATAAAAATAAACAGCGTTTTCATAAGAAACATTAAACTCAAGCTATGCCTTAAATGAAAGATTAATTCCAAATCCTAAAACAAAACCTATCTAAAATATTAAAAGGATTAAACTTAAAAACGAGTACTAGAAACAGAAGGCTTTTTGGGTTTCGATTTAAATTTTTTTATATTTCTTTCGACTTTCGACTTTTGCATTAAAAATAAATTAAAATTTACTACAGTATGATGGTTGATATAAAACAATGAAAGCGATAGGATTCTTACTACAACTTTTTAAAAAGTCTTTGCCGGCACATACTTCCTTGATGGCGCCGAGGGAGCGAATGAGGAGGTGGACTTCTGCACAAAGGAGCTCTGCTGCTGGACCCCCTGGACCCCCTGGTTAATAGACTGCAGCTGAACAATGGGCTGACCCTGTGGCTGGATAATGGTTGGCGCCTGAGAGTGGATGATGGTTTGGCCAGCTTGGGAGTGCTGGGGCACAAAGCTGCCCAGGTTAAGGGAGCCACTCGAAACGCTGGCGATGGGAGCCACTCCCTCGTCCGAAATGTGGGTTGCACCTCCCAAGGCGTCGTACTGGGCCTGGATTTCCTGCTGGGCGCGCTGGGCCTCTTCCTGGGTCTTGTACTTAATGAAGTAGACCTCCGGCTTTTGAACCTTGGCCTCAGACTGGGTAACCTGCAGCTGCTGCTGGATCTCAGTGAGATCGGGCTTTTTAGAGAGCACGTAGATGACGGTCTTTTCCTCGTTGCTTGACTGGGCCCGCTTCAGGGCCGCGGCGGTATATTTCAGATTCTGGGAAGGCGCTTTAATGAAGACGATCCGGTAGTTCTTGCGGATGGGCACATTCTCCAGAAGTGGCTCGTCCTGCCGCAGTTCCTCATTCTCCTCGGGGGCGGAGTGGATGTAAATGTCCTTGGTAACGATAGCGGGGCGCTGGACGAACTGGGTCTGAAGGGCTTGCTGCGGTTGCTGCTGGTACACGATTTGCTGAGGCTGCTGCTGCACAGTGCTGATCAGGTTTTGCTGGGGCGAAGCAGTAAGGAAAGTCTCCTTTGGGAGTGAGATCGACAAAGGAGCGGGAGCGGGGGCGGGAGCAGGAGCGGCAACGATGGTCTGCACGGCTTGAATGGCTGGCTGGACACCGATCGCGGGCTGAGCACCGGCCTGTGGGAAAGATGGGACGGCGCCACTTGCGTATATTCCACTTGACGAAATGGGTGTCAGAGGACGAAGATTGCCAATGGGAAGGGCTGGCAGCTGAGGTTGGTACTTGTATCCCTGAGGAGCTGTTGCTGTGAGGGCCACCAGGCACTGCAAGAGCACATTAAGTGTTAGTTGTTGCGGGGATCGCTCATGTGCCAGTTGCTTACCATTAGAACAACGAACTGCTTCATTTTCACTTTGAACTGTCTGAGCTGCTAGGGTCGAATGATGCCCTGCCTTCCCATTGCTATGTTTTTATATCTGTCCAGGCTGGCATCGTTTTCCCAATAAATGAAAAAATTATTAGGCACTACCATAAATCGTATGAATCTATTATAGACTTCACAACTTCGAATATGTAACGTTTCACATTGGCGGTTGCCAAATCACAGATCCGTGTGCGCAGATGCACTGCTTGAACAGTCCGGGATCTTATCTAACTTGGCGACCAACGCTGCGTTCAAATTTAAATAATCGCTTGAGATCCCCATTGTCAACGCTGAATATATTTATATGCAAAATATTAATAGGTAAAGCGGTTCGATTGACAAAACTGGGATAATATGAAGAAAGTAAGTTTTATGGACGGAAACCCAATTTATACACATTCATGACCAAAATTGTGGGAAGCGATCTATCTGCATATAAAATTCGCTTTGTCGCAGATGTTGTATAAATGAATTTGTTATTAAACAAGTCTTTTCAAAAATGCAGAAAAACCAATAAGCTCAAAGATATTTGTGAAAATATGCTCAGTTCTTCAGAAATATAGCACTTCATGGCTTGAATCCAACCTGGAATCATGCTAACAATACTATTGTTATGGGTAATGCTTTTACTTGCTAGTTCAATTGTTTTCTACTTGCACAACGGTAATTGGAAATAATGGGCAATAACGGTAATGGAAATAACGGACAGACGTTCATGGCCAGATCGACTCGGCTATTGATCCTCATCGAGAATATATATACTTTATATGGTTGGATCTGCCTGTTACATAATTTTCAACGAATCTAGTATACCCTTTAACTCTACGAGTAATATAAATATTCTTATAAAGTGTGGTAAAGCGAATTTTGGTCGGCAGTTGAGCGTTAATTAGGCGAGTCGATGTTTTTAAGTTTCAATCGAAAACATTCCAAAAATCAAGTTTTCATTTGACGAAATGAAATAAATTGCCCGTTACTCAGCTAGAGGGAGTGCGAACGAGTAATCGCAACATTTTTTGGGCGGTTTGTTAGCGTTAAAGTGGAGGCAAAACAACATGCCAAAAACCCATCGAAATTGGCAGGAAAAAATTAAAAATATGTTATTTACAATTTTGAACAGTGTGGCAGCTTTTGGCGATTTGTGGGTGTTTGATCTAATCCATCCAGCTTTTATAGAACAGACAGACATGGCCAGATCGACTCGGCCATATGAACGTCGAGATCTCAGGAACTATAGAGGCTAGAGAGTTGAGATCATGTACATAGACGCAGCTTTTTGCCTTGTTAAATTTATTAAATTTTTCCTCAGTTTATTCTCCAATATCTATCGAAATACCAGAAAAGTGGTGAATTGATCTGAGTAACGGGTATCTGATAGTCGGGGAACTCGACTACAGCATTCTTTTTTGTTTTTTGTTTTTACGACTATTAAATACCATAAGTAAGGGGAATTTTATGGCCTGTACAGTTTTGTCGGTACAAAAAACGTTATCTAAGCATGCATAGAATTAAAAATGCCGTTATGTTTTTTAAATAAAGTTGTTTAGCACAAATTATTATTATAGAAAAAACAGATTATCATTGATTCCTATACATATTGTGGTCCCCGTGGCACATTCTTTTTCACTACGTGGACTACGTCCGTAATGATTGCATATAGTCACGGCTAATCTCCTTTCCCGGTAACACGACATTGAAACATAGTGTTATACCAAAGGCACTAATGTCTTCGGTTATATCTTATACTGATTATTTTGCGTTTAAACTAATACTTTTCATGAGAAGGTGGCAAGTACGGGCTTGTCGACGGTGCGTTTACCTTGCGAACGAACGCATTCCCGTCGTCAGTTCCACTTGAAATGACCTTAGACGCAAAGTCCAAGACGGAGACCGAGGCTCCACCGTTGTAGTTGGTTGAAACTCCCGGTAGCAAGTCATACTGGGCTTGGATAGTGCGCTGGGCGTTCTTCGCGTCGCTCTGCGTTCAATACTTCACAAAGTGAACCTCGGGCTTGCGGTTTTTGTTGTTGTTACGGATAGTATTCAGGTTGGTGATCCACTTGCCAATGTTCTCCTGCTTGTTGAGCACGTAAATGGCGATGCGGTCGGCGGACGCGGAGGTGGCCAGCTGGAGCGCCGCCTGCTCCAGTCCCTTGTTATCGGGATCCTTGATAAACAACACAAGCACGTTCTTCTTTATCAAGTGAGCGATCTGCTCGTTGGGGTGGTCATCAAATTCGTGCTCTGGAGCACTGTAGGTGAAGAACTCCTTGGTGAACTCGCTGGCGGGTGCTATAGCCTTAGAAAGCTGGGCGCGCCAATCAGTCCTCCGTGACCATTACCGGCATACGATACTGGAGTGTAGTCGTACTTCCCTCGCGCCATAGGAAAGAGGCTTAGAATCTGAAATTGTTTGATGGTTACACAAAGTGCGGAATAAATGCTTTGTGTTCTTACTAGAAAGATGCGCATCGTGAATACTTGTATCTACTTGTGGGTGGCTAAATACATTTTTTGTGCGGGCAGTTCGGCAGATGGGTTTCCTTTGCCGAAGATTACATTTGGTCGACGCTTTTATACGTTACTGTTCCAGTGGCTTTTCTGATGCAAGCAATCATTTGTAAGATGGAGAATATGCAAATCTATTGAAATTAGGGAGACGTAGGCCTATTTGATAATTCAGCCCATTTTCATTGCATATTATAGAGCAAATAAGGAAGAAGTAACATTATAAATTATAACAAAAAGCTTTGAGAGTTTGTGCGGACATGCCATATAAAATGTTCTCCTAGTGTTCTTTGTAATGATAATTTAAACACATTTTAAATATTTTATATTCTTTATTCGAATGTTACTTTAAAAATGCTCTGATACTTAATTGTAGTATTTGTCATTTTATGCATTTAGGCGAACTTCTTCCTCAACAAAAATGTGCACTTCACGACATATACTTTCAATTCATATTTCTTCAAGTAAAGTTTCCGACTATTTTGTTATCGTTTTTCCATTTTTTAACCTTTTGTTCATTAGTTGATTAACTAATGTACTGCAGAAACAACATTCGCGTATTTGAACCACCTATTTGCTAAACAACTTTTAAGTCATTATAAGTAAGCCACTAATATTCACAAAGGTGTCATATAAAAGCAGTCCGGCGGCCATATAACTGAAAAGCGAGTTTTTTTTTTTTTTTTTGGTAAGTGTCATCAGATGCTTGCTGTTTTTGATAAAATAACTGAAAAACTTGTTTTGCGTCCAACAGAGCACACAGTAAACTCTAAGGGGAAGAGCAAATCGATTTTTAACAAAAAGAAAACATTCACAGAACTACCCATTTTATAGTTCATGTTAAGAATATTTCTCTTGAGAATTGAAAAATTCGCTACATAGAATAATCACTGTATATATATATATATGTACATAATATACAATATATACATGTTTCAAGTTCATCAAAGCAAGTTATCACAGGTTCACACCTAACGAGAATACATGTTTCAACTTAATATTTTATCAATTTATTGAACACTTTTATACTGGATCCCATTAGGTTTTTAATTATGTAAGCATGTTATACACTGCACTATAAAATGTATAGTTCAAATTTAACTGTTTATAATTTTTAATTATAAGTTGATGTCGTAAAAAATGGTTTTAACCACTCAAAACATGTATAGAAAATTTAAATCGCTTGGTTATGAACCCATATCATCTGAGTCATATTTAAATTGGGTTTTGAGTCAATATAAAAAGTGAAATAAAAACATTTTTATGCAACGGCACACATTGATTTTCAAAAATTAAAATATTATTTTCTGTAAGTGCACGCATTGATTGTTTAAGCTTTGTATAAAAGAGATGTATGCAAGGGCGCAAGGCTTAGTCCGTTTTTGAGTTTTCGACAAAATGAAGATACTCAACGTAAGTATGCACAAATTAATGAGCGGAACTGCTCCTAATGGCTCCCATCGCTGTCCACACAGTTCATAATCCTGCTAGTCCTGGTGACCATCGCTCTATCAGCCCCCGCTGCCGCCACAGACAATGCTCCTACGGTATCCGTGCTGCGCTACAAAGATGATCGGGATTTGGCTAATATTCAGCGGGCAATTATTGCGCAGTACGAAAGAATTGGCGGCACCACTAAGGTTCATCAGCCACTGACGGCCAATATCGTCAACCCAGCAAGCCTTGGAATTGTCATTTAATGCTCGTCAAAAATAAATTGTTTGTATTTGTGATTGTTAGCCCCGCTGATAAGACAGAGCTGCGTGCCTTTTGGGATTAACCGACCCGCAGAAGTTTTAGTCTGCTCTTGACACTCGCCGCGTTCGCAGAGCCCTTACGATGCTTCGCAATCTGTCCGTGTGTCTGATATCATTTATCGGGCTCTGGTGCCTGAGCAATACTCACACCCAGCGCCTGCCCCCAGAAGGGCGAATGCGCCCCTTGCAAGACGACTCGATCCGCTCTCCCGTGGACCGCGACATAGTCTTTCCGGAGTTAGACGCGGGACCAGGCAAGCCCGAGGAGAAGATGTGGTTTCACATAACAGACTTTCAATTTGATCGGGTGGAGGGCCCGACCCAGCCCAAGCCCAAGCCCAGACAATACCCCCCGCCGCCGATGCCCGGCCAGCCCTTTCCGCCGCCCCCCGGGGGCTTTAAAAAGAAGGAAAACAAGCAACGCCGCCTCTGCGAGCAAAGTAAGTAATTCGAGTGTTCAGCCATTCGATGGTTCGTGAGTCATTGACTGAGTTTATCACCAAGAATATTCCGAATATGTGGAGCGCATCTTTCCCAATGATACCGCAGTGGCTGCCGATGCCAACGACGCAGACTTCGATGGTCGGGTCCTGGCCCGGCCCGGTGAGTACCCACATATGGTACGAAACTAGGTAGCTGATAAGCCTCTACTGAGGAACTAACCCAAGCCCCTCGAATCTGTTTTCGTAGGCTGCCGTGGGCTTCGAGTCGGACAGAGGGCAAGTGGACTACAAATGTGGCGGCAGCTTGATAAGCGAGAGATTCGTGCTTACCGCAGCCCACTGTACATCCATATACGAGTGAGCATGCCAGTTAGCCCCCTGACCCCCAGTCCCGTGACTGTAATTTTCCTCTTAGGGCGCCCCCCAAGTGGGTTCGCATCGGGGACCTTGACCTGGCCTCCGAGAAGCGGTCGGTGGAGGCCCAGCTGCTTCGGATTGAGCAAGTGTTCGCGCACCCAAATTACAAAAAAAAGATGTACTATGACGACATAGCCCTACTTAAGCTGGAGAAGGAAGTGGAGTGGGTACCCAACAAGACAGAAGTGCGACCGCTGTTTGCTAACACGATTCTCTAAGACTGACGGAATACGTTAGACCTGTCCGCCTGTGGGTCTTTCCAGAGCTGCCCACTACGATAGCCTTCGCAATGGGGTACGGCGCAACGAGCTTCGCCAAGCCCATGACGAACCGCCTCACAAATCTTAACCTGACCGTAGTGCCGAACGCTGAGTGCAACGCCGAGCTGCCGCCTCTTGCTGAAACTCCCAGTGGAGTTCTGGAAAGCCAGATCTGCGCCCAGGACTACATTCTCAACAGAGACACTTGCCAGGGGGACTCGGGTGGACCCCTACAACTGAATTTGCCGGGTCGGCGCCGAGGGCATAGAATACACTATCACCTAATTGGCATCACCTCATACGGCGTGTTCTGCCGCAGTAGTTACCCATCAGTTTACACCAGAGTGTCTTCTTTCTTGGACTGGATCGAACTTACTGTTTGGGCCTGACAGATGCCTACATCAGGTTTGTATGATGTTGATGAAATTTAAGCCAAAATATATATTAAAAGAAATGGTATATTCTTTCCATTTATATTTCGATTCTTCCTATGGCATCTGTGTGTATGTATATGGACCAATCTAGCCCAACAACTATTTTCACAGGAGATATTTAAATACATTGCTACAACATTACACTAGTGAATTGTAAAAATAAATTGTGCTAAACAGTGGCCATATTGAAATTTATTTTAAAGTTATATTAGATAAACATAGGTGTTAGAAAGGCAAAAACAAACATATTTTTTGGTAAATTTTGCTGAGAATTGAATCATTGGTTTTAGACTTCATTGTTGGCATCAATAACAAGTTGCTTCATGTCTTCATAGCTGGGCTGGTTCTACGAGACCAAGAAAAGGGTTAAAAATACATAGAAATTATATAAATCTATTGTGTAGCGACTTTACAATTAAGAGAATAGGCCATCAGCATTAGTAATCAGCTTACTGTACAAGCAAGCAGTTAAACGAAGACAAACTCTAGGTCTGGTTTGGATCACGTACCTGCCAATAATTATCGTCCCAGTTGGGGAACATGCGTTTGAAAACCCTTGGTTCCTTGCCCTGGGGGACGCGAATGATGCTCACCGTGTCGAAGGAGCGGGCGGTAGGCTCTAAATTAAAGTAAAGCTGTAAATCAAGAAAAGACGTATAATTAGACGTGATAGAAAGCGATGGTGGGAAACGAGAAAACCTTTGCCGTGTCCAGAAGCTTCCCATTTTCCTCCTCAGACACGCCATAGCCAACCCAAAGGTAGATCTCATCGCCAGCATCCAGTAGCATTATGTCGTCCGAGTCCAAGTCCTCTTGCTCGTATTGAGCAACTTCTTCAACCTTCAAAAATCCACCAGAGCTCAGATGACAGTGGAAAAGGCGCGACTCCAGCAGTGGAGCTCCATCGTCACCCAAGCTGCGGTCGTACTGGCCTTCGCCGTTTAATTCCTCCCAGAACTCATCTGGCTCGGCACCCTCCTCCACCTGCTCGAGCTCAACGTCGTCCCAGTAGTCAGAAAAGCGATCAACCGCTGCTTGTTTTTCGAAGGCAGATGCGCCCAAGCCATTCCAAATGTAGATTTTGTGGGACTTTCCCGAATGAAGGACGAAGGCATCACTTGAGGCCAAAGATGAGCTGTCGGCGGCCACCTCACTAGCATGAACATCACTTTCGACGGTGCCGCGAATGCGGAAAAGCTGCGCCGTCACCGGAAGTGCAGTAAAGGATGTTAATAACTTCCCCTTAAATATCTTGTAGAAGTGGCGCGGCTCGTGGCCCTGATTGGTCTGGACAAGAAGACCATCCTTGGAACCTACTAGACCCTCCTCAAAAGCACGTTTCCTAGCGGCAGCAGAGGCCTTTACTCCATGCCACACATAGGTTAGAGAACCAGTGTCCCCGTTGTTAGCCTCGTAGTTGTAAGTGAGCACATAAGAGGCAAATCCCAAAAGAGGAAGTTTCTCATCGAAGGGAACGGTGCTGACCACGATCTCATCGGAACCAGGCTTTGCAACGTACTGTGTGATGGTTTCAATAACGTTCTGACCGTGATCCGGCATGAACCCAAAGGCACGACCACCGCTCTTCTTTAGCTGAGTCACCACGGAGTCGATTTCGTCATCGTTTAATAATTCATCGGAGCCGATACCCAGAGCCGAGCGAATAAGGCGACTATGGGACATTCCAGCATCACGCCAGGTGTCAAAGTACTGCTTAAATGGGGCGGACTCGGAGCCCTCTACGATGCGGTGAATTTGGGTCCAGGCCGGGTACTTCTTGGTGCGTAGGAACTCCTGCGCCTTGGCCATGGCGTCCGTCTTCTCCTTCTGAGTGGCGCCTTTTCCGACCCACACAAAAATGCCAGATCCAGTATCCAAAATAAAGCACTCGCGAGTGTCGAGCATAGCCTGAGTGAGTGGTTTTTGTCCAATGATGTCCACCTTCAGCTTGCCGCTGGCGTCGCTGACCTTGTAGAGAGAAACCGCTGCGGCATCTGTCCTCTCGAAGGCACTATCTTCGTCAGCAGTTGACTCATCGGGCACCTGGTCAGCAGAGCCCGATCCCAGCACGTCGAAGAAGTGCTGCTTATCGGCATCAGTGCTGAAGTCGTCGACGATCTGAACACGGGCTCGTCCGTTATGATCCTGGTCCCTGATCTGGTTTGCAGCGCTGATAGCCTTTAGCTTCTCAACGCGCTTGGCCTGGGAGCCTACGTAGACATATATATCGCTGCCGGCATCCAAAATAAAGCAATCACCCGTGTTCATCGACGACACGGAAAGATTCACCTGTCGGACGCGCACGTTTCGCTTGCCCTTGACCTGGAATAGTCGTGTTTCTCCTTGGGCGTTTGTCTCTACATGCTTGAAGCCAGTTCCGACGCCGCCCTGTTCATAGCGAATGCCTACAACAACATTCAGTTTAATGAAACGTCCAAATCGGTTTGACTACTTTTACCGTTTTTGAAATAGCTCAGAAACAGCTGGGACTCGTGGTCCTGCACCTCGCGATGTTGAACAGGGCCACCATTCAGCAAGTCATCCAACTGGACGGTGAGAATAGCTGCAGCTCCGGCCTCATCGGTCGAGGTCTCCAATCCCAGCCAGAAGTGCACATCCCAAGACAGTTTTTTGTCTTTCTTGTTTTCAATTGTCTAAATGAACATAATGATTCGATTTTGGAAAAGTTTATGTGAGGTATTGCAGAAAAATGTAAAGTTTATTACTAAGCTAAGCACAGATGCCTTTTTACATGACTTTGACAAGGTTAAAACCTTCCAGTTGCTAACCAAGCAGTTCACTCCACGCGTTTAATTAAAACTTTAACAATTCAAATGCATACTTACATTAAGAACAATAAACGAGTCCCCAGTGTAAAATTTGCCGTAGTTAGTTTTGGGATATATAACGGGCTCAAAATTCTGAAAAGATAAAAAAAACTATTACCTGATTTCCAGAGAAGATAATTTCCAAAAATGTCTGACTGTTTGGTATAAACATTTATTCTGGTCATCGCCTGATTGTACACAAACGCATCGCATCTCGAACCTAATAAATTTGGCCGATGTTGGAGTTAATTAACAAGAAGGATCAGACGTCTAATGTATACAAGCAATTTCCATATATCTTCTCGGGAAAGATACATTATGTATGTATATTTATAAACACATGGCCGCCACACTGCCCGAATTCCAGAATAGAAGCAAATGTCTGCCGATCTCGAGCTGGCGCGTATCGGGCGCCATCCCTCCGCCTTCGTACCCTTCTCTCCCAGCCTTCTGGGTGCCACTGCATAAGCACCGCACCTATCCCATCGATGTCAGCGCGATCTGCTCCTTACTTACGCTTATTTATTCTATTCCCCGTACCCGGCAAGAGAACAACTAAATCCCAAAATCTGACTCACCTCGATGCGCCAGATTTCCAGGCCGGGAGTACGGCCGGCGTTGGCGAAGGAAGGATGCATCACGCGTCTGGCTGCCTGCTTGCTGTTCTGGCCGCTGGGCTGAATTTCGCCGGATTGTACGGGAAACGCAGGACGGGCGTTGAGGGTGCCGGCTGAGCACAGACTGGACGAGAGGGCCAAAAACACAAGCAGGCTGAAAGAGACAAGCAAAAAGCTATTATGGCAGCTTAATTGACCAAAGATAACAGAACTACTCTAAAAAAATATATATTCCACTAAAGGACTCTTGCGAGTCTATGAGGGTTTTCTCTTGATTAGTATCACCAACAAGTTGTTATAGCCACGTCCGTTTCTCAGCCCGACGCAAAATAGTTTATCAGTTTTTATTCTATCCAAATGATGCGTTCCGAAAAGTCTTCTTTGCAATGCAGGTAGGGTATCACAAAATTTGATATTAAACAGGTGTTTTCTTCGATAGTTCTTTAGTAAACACAACCGAAACTATATTTTTTGAACCAGAAAGATTTCAGTCTGCTACACGAAAGCGACTTTTCTTTTGGATAATACAGGTTTCAGGGAAAAAGGACAATAGGTGGATATGGCTTACAACATTCAGGCACTCTATTCACAATTACGCGCAACTCCAACTGATACACCGCTCTGTAGGGTGTTCAAGACATGAAATTGTGCTCTCTCTCAGCGCAATTAAACTAGATACACCTAAATAGTACATCCGACTGTTTATATGTGAGTCATGACCATAAAAGGCCACAAACTAGGCACACCACAACTGCCACATGGGGCAAACCTGGCGAAACCTAGAAATGAACACAAAAGTCGGGTGTTGAATCACACCGCAGCCACTTTTACGCACTTACTCTATTTGAAACGGCTGTTTTCTCGAATTGGTGTTAGCGATGTCGCGTACGACTGCTAAAGTTTTGTTAAAATTCAGGAACTGAGTACTTATCACCCCAGAGCTTTCTGGACAGCGAACTGCTCGCTTGCATTACCTGGAGAGGACTGCCATTGTGGCGGCGCCGGAGGCATCCATTTCGAGTCTGCCTCTTCTCTGGTCGACGACCGAGGGTTCCGAGGAGCTTTGTTTATTGTTGCGATAAGTATCTGTGAGTCGCAAATAGCGTATATGCCCGATGTGTTTGGGTACGCGATCTTTTGTATTGGCCTTTATTTTTGTCGTAGCGTTGGTTTCTAGTTCAAACAGCGGCAGTTGCTCTTCCAGATTTAAGCAGAGTGTGTGGAAACTGCAAGTAAGAGAATCATCAGGGCAATAAGAGAAGGAAAGATGTTAATATTTTCGAACGAATCGCTGAGCACTGATGTTTAACCGCCAACAAGTACGCGTATGTTATATACAGCCACCCAGAAAACAACGTCTTTAAATAATAATAATTGTCTTCAACAATAAGAGCTTCCCCAAACTCGTTTAAGCTAAACTTCCTGATGGATTTCTTAAATGTGAGTTGTAGAATGCTAAATGATACTTAATATTTCCCGAAAAGTTGTTCTGCTCACCAGCTCCTCTCTTGTATGATATCATGTTTGTATCTCGAGTGCGCTGCTTGATCAGAGCATAATGTTAAGGAGAGCAAAAAAAAAGTGCCGCAAGCGTGTAATCGCATATTGTCATTCAGTTAATTAGTTTCACCTGCGTATGAGATCACGACTGTTTTCGTCAAGCGGCAAGCCCATTTGGCCCTTCCTTGCAACTGGGTCACAGCCAAAAAAAAAGAAATCAGTTTTTATTGAGAACTCAGTATGGGATGGAATCATATAAGATTTTTAAATTATGTCGGCAAGCACATTAGTTCCAATTTGTAAAGGCTTGGGAGCCAGTCAGGAGTACGTCATACGTACTTCGAAATGATACCTATTTGAAATGAAAGTGATGGGCCACAGCATGTTCGGAATAATATTCCGAAGCCGGCCATAAGTTGGACCAGCTTGAATTGGTTGGATAAAGGCAGTTACCCATTTTCCAGTGCCAAAATCATACAAACGGATTCTTGGACAAACCGCGCGCATGGGTAACATTTAAACATTCAAATGTGTATCCAATTATTCAAATCCAATCCAAATGCCAATGAAGTTGGGGATAATTTAACGGAGATAAATTAACCAAATTTTGTAGGTACCATCAATTTAATTTGATCATATTATACAGTGTTATGAATTTATTTTTTCAAGAACACACAGCTTGGTAAAAAGCTAGTGGCTTATCTAATATAAAACCGACCTCAGTTCCGATGATTGTTTTCAAAGCAGTAGATAAGACAAATCAACGACCAATTTAACGAAATGAACTCAGCAAAATAATAGCTTTGAAAGTTGTTAATGTCTATATAATCAGCCTTCAATTGAAATCATTTAGGCTAGTCTGAATTTTACTTTATACTAGAGTAACCTACTATTCTGGGCGATGTTATTACATATTGCTGATAAAACATCATTTAATTTTTGGGGCACACTTACTTGTAAGTCAATACGATCTGCGCAATTTCTCACGATCCCAGTGCGATGATTGAATAAAAGCGCTTCGAACGACAAGCATGCAGAGCTCTGCCTCAGACACTAAACGAAAGCCAAAGCTCGTCTTCGCTTTTATAATATTTTTCTTAAGCCCGAAACGCGCGCGCGTCCGGCCGAGATCGCTCTCTGGGGTTGCTGGGACGATTGATAAGCAAAGCTTCGTGCGATAAGCAGCAAACTGAACTTAAAACAGAGTGAAAATAAATTTAAAAGTTCCCAGAAAAGTATGTATGTATACTAATCTATTTATTACTATTTTAATTTGGTGGTGGTAGTGGTTTAGTAATCCGCAGCGGTGTTAGATAGGTAGTCGCGACGTCCTATGTTTGAAGCTTGCTTGTTCTGAACAGCCTCAAGTTTTGGGCACTCCGTGATGCGATGGCCCAGACCACCACAGTAGGTGCAGCCATGCGAGTCACCCAGGTCCAGGTGCTGGTGTTCGGTCTCAGGTGCCAGTTCGTCCAAGAAGTCCGGGACCTCTTGCTTGCCCTCGATTAGCAGGTGCTTCAGGTCGAGCAGAACCGACTGCTCGGTAGTCTTGTTTATCAGCGTCGTAGCCAATCCCTTAGTGTTGGAACGACCTGTGCGGCCAATACGATGCACATAGTTTTCAATATCGTCCGGCATGTCGTAGTTAATAACGTGTTGCACGTTAGGGAAGTCCAGGCCCTTCGATGCCACGTCGGTGGCCACCAGCACATCTTTTTTGCCCACGCGGTAAGCATCGACTGCCCGCGATCGTTCTTCCTGATCCTTTCCGCCGTGAATAGCCACCGCCTCCACGCCTTTCAACAGCAGATACTCATGTATGCAGTCTACATCCTGCTTCTTCTCAGCAAAAATGAGCACGGGCGGCGCGGTCTTCTGTAGGCAGTCCAGCAAATATACCACCTTTGCCTCTTGCTTAACGTACTCAACCTGTTGGGTGACGTTCATTGACGCAGCACCTGCGCGACCCACATTTATTGTGACAGGCTTCACGAGAGCTGATCGAGCAAAGTTCTGGATCTTTTTTGGCATGGTGGCAGAGAATAAAAGTGTCTGTCGCTGGCCTTTGAAGAAAGAGAATATCGTACGAACGTCCTCTTCAAATCCCATGTCAATCATGCGGTCAGCCTCGTCCATGCACAAGTACCGGCACATGTCCAGCGTAAGGATCTTCTTGTCCAGCATATCCATTAGACGACCAGGGGTCGCCACCACAATATGTACGCCGCGTGAGATGACGTCAAGGGCCTCGCTGACCGGCAAACCACCCATGGCCAGGCAGGAACGAATCTCAGGCATTCCGCATGCCTGGAGGTGCTTGCTGTAGTGTTGAATTATCTCGTGTGTTTGCTTGGCCAGTTCGCGGGACGGGCAAATGATCAGGCCGTAGGGGCCCTCGTTACGCTCAAAAGGCAGACTATACTCCTGTTCCAGGGCAAACATGATGACTGGCAGCACGAAGACAAGCGTTTTTCCAGACCCAGTGAAGGCTATTCCAATTAGGTCGCGGCCGGCTAGTACAGTGGGCAGGCCTTGCACTTGGATTGGGGTCGGGTTCTTAATGCCTTTGGCCGCTAAGCCGTTAAGTATACCTTTAGGGAACTTCATTTCCCGGAAGCTGCGAATTGGCGGGCTGGGGGTTTCTCCCTCCACTAGGATCCTCAACTCGTGGCGAACGGCCTCGCGCTCTTCCTCCGACATTTCCCGAATGTAACGCGGCGGTTTCCAAGCTGTTTTAATAGGCTGCTCGTACTGAATCCCCTTCGCCAACTCTGCCACACCCATAAGGGCCTTCTGCTGAGCAATGCTCTCCATAATCTTTTCCTCCTCTCGCAGCTGCTTTTCGACGGCACTCAACTTTTTGGCCTCGGCAATTTTCTTCAGTTCTGTGTGCTGGTCCAGCAGACTAATGTTGTACTTGCGTCCCCAGGTCTCGACATCGTGCGCACCCTGCGAGTCGTCTTCATTCTCATTCTCGCTTGACGACTTGGGCTGGGCCGTTTCCGAAACCAGTTGCACGATCCTGCCCAGCTTTATCATGTGCTGCTTCTTCCGCTCCTTCACCGGTACGTATGGCACGTAGTCCTCGTTGTCCAGGTCGCCTTCCTCCGAGGACTTAGACGACCTCCGATACCGCTTTACGTGCGCCATAGCATTCGATCTATATTTCTGATTTTTGTTTGTTTCGTTTTCGCCTAATTTGACTACAACAAAGGCCACCGTACGACGTTTTAAATTAGGCGAGCCCGAAAAATACTATATTCTAATGGGTATCGATTACAGTTATTAAACAGTGATTCCACTGACAGCTTCTTGCTTATGATATATTCATGGCATGCAGACCGGATAATAGTTTTTTTTTCAATTTGGGCAAAATCTTTCGATTTCGTTTTTAGGTGCTCTGGTTTTCTGAGTTTGAGATTGAGTCTTTCTTTTTTTGTGAAAACCAAGCAACGTGAAAAATGCAACTTTTAGCGCGAAGGTTGCCATACTGTTGGTGAAATATAACAGGCAGGTAAAAATACTTAGTAAATATATTTAAAGCAGGGCCAAAAGTGCTGTTCGTAAATAATGATAATTAATTGAATAACATAAGTGGTCAGAGCGCAGTGAATACGTAACTGCGAACATCGGAATTAAAAGTGCCAAAAACTCTGTGTAAATCGCCCAGAAACATTTTATATGAACTTATGCGTGCTATCAAAAGTGTTTCAGGAACATTTCTGTTAAACGGTTAGCGAACATGAATAGTACAGAATAGTAGAATATCGTATTGATCGGTTTCGGATCAGTCGAATGCAATATATTTTTGTGTGCATTTGGGTATAGATATATATTCTAAGCAGTGTGAATATGCTATTAAATTCAATAAATTATATCGATTGCTGACTTTGAACTAACTGTCTGCTTCTGGCTCAACTTATCGATATTGGTATATCACTCGCGACACACCACCATTTTCGACAAGTAGAAAGCGAATGAGCATTGTCTAAATTTAGCTCGGATTTTAAGTGCAAGGTACATAAGTGCCGCTGCTATGTCTATGTCAAAAACGACTAACACCTATAACCGGCAGAACTGGGAAGATGCTGAATTCCCAATTCTGTGCCAAACTTGCCTTGGCGACAATCCGTACGTGCGGATGATTAAAGAGCGGTTCGGCAAGGAATGCAAGATATGCACGCGTCCATTCACAATATTTCGATGGTGTCCTGGTGCTCGTATGCGCTTCAAAAAGACGGAGATATGTCAAACGTGTGCGCGCCTGAAGAACGTGTGTCAGACCTGCCTCTTGGACCTGGAGTACGGACTGCCGATTCAAGTACGAGATGCGGCGCTCAAAGTGGCTGACAATATGCCACAAAGCGACGTTAACAAGGAATACTACATCCAAAACATAGACGCCCAGCTGCAGGACGGAGATGGCACGGAGGCGGCAGGAGCTGTCGGTCGATCCCTCGCCGCCAACGAGATGTTGTCCAAGCTTGCGCGCACAGCACCCTATTACAAAAGAAATCGGCCGCACATCTGCTCCTTTTGGGTTAAGGGCGAGTGCAAGCGTGGAGAGGAGTGCCCATACCGCCACGACAAGCCCAACGAGCCGGACGATCCGCTATGTGAGCAAAACATCAAGGACAGGTACTACGGACGCAACGATCCTGTGGCCGAGAAGATCATGAAGCGTGCAGCCTCGCTTCCCACACTCGAGCCGCCGGAGGACCGCAACATCACAACTCTCTATGTGGGGAACCTTCCTGAAGAAATCACGGAACCCGAGCTGCGAGATCAGTTCTACCAGTTCGGCGAAATTCGATCAATTGCGCTGGTGCCACGCCAGCAGTGCGCTTTTGTGCAATACACCAAAAGAAACGCTGCCGAGCTGGCTGCTGAGCGGACCTTTAATAAACTGGTGATCCAGGGCCGGAAGGTGAGCATTAAGTGGGCTCACTCTCAGGCAAAGCAGGGCACCGCTGCAAAGACAGACAGACGCTTCGACTTGGCCGGCATTCCACCGCCTAGCGCGAAGCCCAACGACTACTTCAATCTTCGCCAAGAGCAAATCAATGTCATGCCCGCCGGCATGAAGCTGCATCAGTTGCCATCAAATCTAGTTCCGGCGTCGGCTTACCAAATGTATGGTCAGCCTACTTATGCAGCTCCCTACGGAAACGCCACTTCCACAGCCCTTTCTTCCTCGGGTGTCAATTTGGATTCCATATCGATTCCTCCGCCACCGGGTCAAGTACCGTATCCAAGTCAGGACGCCAGTCGGATGGGAGCTGTTAAAAAGTAGGAAAACCCTGTGGTCTACAATGGTTCCAATTCAATAAATCATTTTTATAAAATTAAATACAAACTTTTTAAAGTGGTCAGTTCCATAAAAATGACTTAATATTAATAGAATTTATCCGTATGGACGAAATTGTTTTCGATTCGAATTGTTAAGAAAAAACACCAAACAATTAGAGAGGAGAAGATAATAATAAATGATTTAAACTCTAAAAAAAAAAAGAAAAAAAGAACAAATTTTCGTCACAAAAGCTTATATCAAAACTTTTGTACATATGTATGTTGATGTGCGTTCGTCACTCGTTTTTACCTTTAATAAATGCTTTTCTTTGATTTGGACGATATTTGGGATTAAAAAAAGTACACCAATGCACATGTACATATGTAAGTTCATTCTTCAGTATTTATAGGGGAACTTAACATTGGGATTATGACTACCTCCCTGCATTCCATTCATTCAGATTTCATCAGCTCATTACTGATCATTAAAAATCTCGATCAAATTAATCACAGGTTAATTTGTATTAAAAAAAAAAACCATGACCTGAACCTATGTTCTAGGAAATCATCGCATAGCGCAAAATCAAAATCACGCATAAGCGCTATAAATGATAGCTCAATTCATCTCTCTACACCTCTTTTTATTCACTTAATCCTCTATCAATTTTAATGAAAAAGTGAAATTTCAGTCATTTATTAATAAAAATGTATTTTCTTAATTAGACTTATTTAAATTATGCATAGGATTTAAATTTAAGAATACAAATACATATATATGTATGTGAAATTCCAGAGTCTTTGGCGTCCTGTCCTACGGAGTTAGGACCAGCTTCTTTTCAGTTCACATGTCCGATTTACCTTAAGGTAAAATAATGTATAATTATGTATACAAAAACGAGTTAAACCAATTTACCTTAAATTATCGTTTCTGTGAGTAGTGTTTGTTGCTTATTGTAAAATAAATCCATTACCTGTAATTATTATTGAATTAAATTCCAAAATATTTACAATTTTTTTTTAAAACAAGCACTCAAAATCGCGTCTACTTCTCACAAAAGTCTATAGGCAAGTGATCTGCAAACATGTTCTATGTACATTACAAATTTAAAATTTAAATTTAAATTTGCAATTAAATAAAAAATCGCATACTGAGACCTTCGGTTAGAAATTAAAAAGCGATGAATTTGTTTTCAAAATCATCGCTTATTCCTCGTTATGATTAAGAACATTAGCATCGCTTTAAAATTTTAAGAGAGAGATGATGTAATATTTTTTAATAGCGATGAATTGTGGGACTACAGGGTAGGTAAAGGTTACATATGTACAGGTGCGAGCAGTGCAAATATGTTTATTCTAATGAAATCTTAGACTAACTGTAAATTATATAATGGCTATATTTCTTTTACCCGTCACTCTTACTCTTCTTTACTTCCAGAAAGGGGGTTTTGTCTTAGCTAAACATATGATTAATGTATTCTATGTTTTTTCAATATTCATTCCAATATACAATTTTACAATTAATGGTTTTGCAACAGCTATTTTGAAGTTAATTATTGCTTGTTTTGTAGTTTTTACCGATAAATCACACGTGTGCAAGCGATCGCTTATTAAAACAGTAATAAGTAATAATATTTAAAGTAACGACCAAACGATTGGGAATAATCTTTCCAGCGATTTAAACCTTGAAATAAAAAGTAAGTGTCATCCCCGTATGATTATGCGCACATTCGCAGGGCGACGCGTGCACCTAGGCGAGAGTTTTAAAACTTGTTCAGCGGATCTTGATCATTACATTCTCAAGTCTGTCGTACAGCACGTTTAAGCCCGCTGATAGTAAATCAGAGCAATGGCAACCGTGTTTCTTGGAACTGTCGTGCACACCAAGTCGTTCAGCGAGTTTGAGTCCTTTGAAGGAGGATTCCTGGCAGTGGACGACGCTGGCAAGGTAGGCAATTTAATGCCCAGAACAAAACAATGAGCAATGAACAATTTCGCTCACAGATAATAGGAGTGGGACAAGACTACCATGCGTGGGCAAGCAGCAATCCGGCCCACGCCAAGGGTCTGACCGAGGTTCACCTGTCGGACTACCAGTTCCTCATGCCGGGCTTCGTCGACTGCCACATACACGCCCCGCAGTTTGCGCAACTGGGACTGGGACTAGACATGCCTCTTCTGGACTGGTTGAACACATACACTTTCCCGCTGGAGGCGAAGTTTTCCAACCACCAATACGCCCAGCAGGTCTACCAGGGTGTGGTCGTAAGTAGTACTTGGGAGCACACAAACGTCTTATCGATGGGTCGCACCGGCCGTCTATTTTTATTAGCTGATAATGATAATATTACACCCCAGGAAGCAACACTGCGGTGCGGAACCACTCTGGCGTCCTATTTCGCCACCAACCATCTGGAGTCAACGCTGACCTTGGCGCGGGAGGCGGTGCGTCAAGGCCAGCGGGCACTGATAGGCAAGGTCTGCTCCAACTGCAACAGCCCCGAGTTTTACGTGTAAGTACAGAGCGTGACGGATTTGGTCTGGTCAACTCAATGTTGTTGCTCTGCACAGGGAGACTGCGGAAGAGTCGGTCAGTGCAACCCTGGCTTTCGTGGAGGGCGTGCGGAAGCTCGGCAGCCCGATGGTGATGCCAACGATTACGCCCCGCTTTGCCCTTAGCTGCAGCAAGGAGCTGCTAAAGAGTCTGGGCGATATAGCAAAGCGATTTGACCTGCATATCCAGAGTCACATCAGCGAAAACCTGGAAGAGATCGAGATGGTAAAGGGGATATTTAAGACCAGCTATGCCGGAGCATACGACGAGGCTGGACTGCTAACGAATAAGGTTAACTCTTTTAGGTTCCAGTATGTGTCCTTTCTTAACCTTTACTACCTTACAGACTGTACTGGCTCACGGCGTGCATCTGGAGGACGACGAGGTGGCACTTCTTAAAGTCCGGGGGTGCTCGGTAGCCCACTGTCCCACTTCGAACACAATGCTAAGCTCCGGTCTGTGCGATGTCCAACGGCTGGTGAGCGGCGGCGTGAGCGTAGGTCTCGGCACAGACGTTTCGGGGGGAAACTCCGTCTCGATTCAGGACGTTCTGCTCCGCGCATTGGACGTGTCAAAACACTTAGACTTTTTTAAGAAGCAGAACATCCGCGGGACGGGTGTGTCCAAAACACAAGATTTCAATTACCATCAGTTGAAGTACAAGCAGGCGCTCTACTTGGCCACTTTGGGTGGCGCCAAAGCGCTGTCCCTCGATCACTTGACCGGAAACTTTGCTCTAGGGAAGGATTTCGATGCTTTGTTGGTGGATGTCAGCGTCGTCGATAAACCCTTGCGGAGGCTGAGCGTCGATGAGCTGGTGGAGAAGTTCATTTACACAGGCAGTGACCGCAACATTGTAGAAGTTTTCGTGGCCGGCAAGCGTATTAAACAGGGATACCAATGAGTCACAGAGCAGTTCTACCTTTAACAGTGGCATTTCACAAGGAAACGTATAGAGAATTTATTTTTATAGTGGCAAACATTAAATGCTGAAACGGAATTTAGATAACCTCTAATATGCTTATTTATGTACACAGCTAAAAAGTAAAAGCAAATGGTTTTTTACTAGTTTTACATTTTATATTCGGAACAGCTATGTACAAATGCCATACTTTTTGCTTCCATCACTTTATAGATTAATCATATAATCATATATTGACTAATCGGTCAAGGGCATACCGCAATTAATCTAATTACAGCGAAAAAGTGTATATTAATATACACGAATAATTGATCTCTATTGTTTGATGGATAAGGCGTGAAATCATTGGGTAGTCGCCGAAGTCTGAAGGCTTTGTTCTTAACTTTCCGACGTTATTTTTGGGCGGACTGTTGTTGGATGCAATGGGAATGTTGGATTCGGGTTTTCTGTTACGCAAATTAAGTAGAATGTCCTCGGGCGTTCATAATTTTTAAAGTTTGTTTGAGCTATCTAAATTGCATACGCATACATATGCCAATACTTCAACTTTAAAGATTAAAGCTCACACTTTTACATGAATTTACATTAGATTCAGCTAAGAGTACGAAAATACGGGCTAACTGTGATATATATATATGTAGATATAAGACGCGTTTTACGCATTAAACATATTTTGCTGCGTGGCATCGTTTTCAAAATCTGTCCATGCGTTGTTTAGTTCCATAAATATAAGCTTGGCAATCTCTTCATTCTCTGTTCCATTATGCTAAAAATAGATTGCATTAACATAAACCACCTAGTTTTTGCATACATCTTGTCACATACCTTATCAGGATGCACTGCTAGGCAGGCGCGACGGTATGCTTTCTTAACCTCGGTCGGTGTCACCATGGTGGACATCTCGCAGCGCTGCCACTTGGCATTGTCCCACAACACTGTGTGCATAGAGCAGAGAAGCGCACGGATGTTGTTTTTCTTACCATCAGTCTGCAAATTAGTTTAGTTTTAATTTACTAACGACGAAGTTTTTTTCTTGTAAGTTTTCGTTTGCACATACCCATTCCATAATCCGCACTTTCTTCGGGTCCATATCCTTGAACAAATCTTCCTTGCGCATTTCATTGATGGATCGTGGACACTGGTTCATTTTGCTGCCAAAGGAGTATCCTTGTTGGCCCAGAATGTCAGCAAATATGTCAGAGTTCTTGGACCCGCCAGTGCCCGGTTGCTGGGCTGCTTTCTGAGAATCAAAGTGAAGTCGACTGTAGTCTGGTCTTGATTGAGCAGGTACCGCCTGTGGCTGCGTCGGCGTCCTGATAGACGATGTCGAGGGCAGAGTCTGCGGTGTCGGCGGTGTATGCATAAACGTTGCTTGTGGTTGCGAGGATGGCGATGGCTTGTGAGTGGGGCTTGAGAACTGAGTAGGCTGCGGACTAGTGTTGACGGGAGACTTTCCACTTAGCGTGCTGCGGTTAAAGTTTAAGTTGAGCCCTGTCGCCAGGTCGGCGATGTTCGCAAATGGATCTGCAGATGCCCTTGCCGGATGAGTTGGTGAAGGATTGGTGGTAGCCGCTGGCTGAGCAACAAAAGTTGGTAAGGAGCCAACGAAAGGTGGAAAGCCTGATGGCTTCATGCTGGGCACGCCACCTTGGTCCACAGATCCAAATATGTCGAATGGGTCATTGTTTATTTTTGGTTGCGGCTGCTGCAGTGGCGGTGGTGGCAGTATGTCAGGAATTGGCGCAGATCCTATGCCCGTAGAGTCATCATCACCGAAGGCCCCTAGCAAGTCAAAGCTGGCATCTGTGCTGGGCTTAGCGCTGGTTAACGGATCTGCTGCTGGTACGTCACTGGGCTGCTGGTTTAAATTGAGCAAGTCTATGGGCGGAGATGGCTCTGGCATGGGCGAAGGCAGTTCGTGGGCGGTCTCCGTGACGTCGGGCAAAACGAGCGGAGAGCTGACGCGATCACTCTTGCGGGCACCTGGTGGTGGTGAGGAACGCGTGCTAGGCTTGGTTACTAGAACACGCAACAAAATTAACCATAATGCACAGAGCCAACGAGCACACGCACTTACCAAAATTGTCGAGCATTTCTGCATACTCCAAATCTGAGCTGAACAAAGCGGCGGGTGACCGCTTGGGCTTGGCTGGCATCCATGGTGGCTTATGGCTGGGAGGTGATTCCGAGTCAGTAACAGCCAGAGAAAGTGAAACGCAGAACCGAGGTGTCACCTGCTCAGGGTCTGGCAGATCATCCAAGTCCTGGTTTGTGAATGTAATCAACGTTTCTGGTTCGGGGATGAATCCCGTGTTGAATTGGAACTGACATATCTTGAGGCCTTGTGGTCGCACCATTCCTTTGCGGGCGTGAAATAATACCACTGTCACATCACCGCATGCGGTCAAGTTAATCGGCAGAACTATTTTGCCGGGGCCGGCCTGATACAACCTGCAAGAGTTGGTCAACCAAAAGTAATTTACAAATATGTCTTGCTCTAATTCTTACCGCATTTTTTCATAGTCCTGTAGAGTGCTGAGTAGCAAGTTTCCATTACAATAAACCTCCATATAGATCCTACAGCCGTCGCGTGCCTTGGTCATTCTGGGCACAGGCTGGCAGCTGAGTGAAACAAGGGTTGTGTTCTTATAGTGCGGCAGCAGGGGCGTGGGCCGCAGGATGTCACCGAAGTAATACAGGTAACGGAACTCGGAGGGGCGGAGGTTAATGGTATGCCGCTTAACGGCGAAGACTTGCACCGCGTCCTCCGGCTCCCGCAGCAAATCTGCATACATAAGAAGCGCGCATATAACGGTGGCAGCAGTGCATCCACCCGAGTCTCCAGTCTGCACGATAACGACAGATTTGGGGTCCGCATTTAGAAAATTGTACATGTCGGCTGATACGGTAAAAAGGCCCTAATGAAAAAATCAAGATTTCATTTGTATTTCATTATATAAGAGTCCTTAAATGTAAAAATGTTTTTCAAGCGCGAAGAAAACAAAATTTTTTCTTTTCGATATACACCAAAAGTTCGGGCACATACATTTGATACCAGCTAAAACATAAACCCAACTGTTTTCGGTCATGATATGTACATATGTCAAAGGTTGGTCTTTACACAATAAACCTACTGCTGTGTTCATAAAAATAACAGTGCGAGGGAAACTATGTAATACAAAGGTATTTTTGAATGTCCCTTTTGGGAATCGACTTTTTATTCCACTTATTAGTGTAAAATGGAATGGAACGTTAAGTCCCGAAATTTTCAATGTTTTCTAAAAAGTGAGGGAAATAAATTAAAAAAATTATATTTTAGTGGGTAGACAACAGAACTGCTCCCAGGAGAAAAGAATGTTAATTCTTAAGCTAAGAAAGGACGGAAAAACATATAAGGACATTAAAAAAACCCTTCAATGTTCTGCCAAAATGGTATTCAATGCCATTAAATATGAAAGGAAGCCCGAAAACCGTGGCTCCAAACGTAAAACCACAGATATAGAGGATCCACGCTTAGTTCGTTACAGCAAAGTCTATCCTTTCGCATCCTCTAGGGTCATAAAGTCTGAGCTGAACTTGGGAATCAGTGACGTTACAGTTCGGGGACGACTACTTAATCAAAATTTAAGTGCGAGAAGTCCACGAAAGGTGCCCCTACTTAGCCCAAGGCATATTCAGGCAAGGTTAAACTTCGCTAAAACCTACCGAAACTGGTCAGTCTTCAAATGGCGTAATATCTTTTGGACTGATGGGTCAAAAATAGTTATATTTGGTGGAACTGGTTCACTACAGTATATCTGACAACCACCAAACACCCAAAAACGATTGAAAACCTGTGGGGGGACGTCTAAGGTTCAGCTTTGGCAAGTTGTGCAGGATGCATGTGCAAAAATTACCCCCAAACGTTGCCAGGACCTTATGCCGCGTAGGTGTAAGGCTGTGCTGGCTAACAAAGGCAATCCAACCAAGTATTAGACCCTAATTAACACATTAAAAATAAAAACTATGTTAGTCACGTTGAATTTTGTTACTATTTTTTCATAGCACTGCTATTTCATTGAACACCAGAATTTCTGCCTATTATGTTGTTTTAATCTATATTTTTGAAACTATTGAAGAAATAAAAATGAAACATTTGTTGAATTGTATGAAATTAAATACCTAATGATCATATAAAAAAAAGATTTCCTATTAAAACTTTGAATCATAGGATTTTTTATCTTAAACTCGCAGGACCCAAGCACTGCTATTTTTATGAACACAGCTGTACATGGTCTTAAACTTATCTCAAGCCGTGATTAAATTCCTGCCTGAAACTTCACATACCTGCAGATTAGGAGCATGTGCCTGTGGGCACCCATAAACCGAACCTGCCTCAACTGTTCGCACGGGTGGCGGTAGCCGTGGCTCTGTTCGTTGGCCAAAGTTGTAAATGCTTAATTTTTGTGGGACAAATCGGCTCTCCAGAGATAGTCGGACGTCTTCGATGTTGTTCGTCTTGTACGTCGACTCGAATCCGTCAGAGGGGCAGGGCATTACCAGGATGCGAGAGGTAATGTGGCTTATATCAAGATCGTTGCGAGCAAGAGATTGCTGCATTGTTTGCATCACTTTGGTGGACGTATCTTTAATGTTCTTTAAAAGCGTTCCAGCGCCACCACGCAGTGACGACAGAAGACTGCCGTGTCCATTATAAGATGATGGTATGGCGGCAGAAAGCGGTTCGGTGTAAACCTCAGAGTAAGCAGAACTTTTGAGAGGACTTTCGGCCGGAAGGGACTCGATGGGCATTATATGAAGGTCTAGAGGTCCTTTGAGCGACCAATTGTGTGTCTCAGCGAGGGCTGCAAGGCCCTCCAGCACCATAGTAATATCCAGGCGCTCGAACGGGTTCACTTTTAAACAGCCACGGATTATATCGCTGAAGCACTGGTACTGAGGATCTGGCGGAAGCATGTAATTGGCGTTAATGATCCGCAGCTTTCCGCCATCCTCGTAGGGATGCTTGCGGTAGCACAGGAAGTAGAGAATGCATCCGAGAGCCCATATGTCCACTTTGGGCCCAATCGGGTTGTTGGACCAAGTGTCGAGCATCTCAGGGGATCGGTACATCGGAGTAGTAACAGTGTTTAGCTGGTCCTCCAGCATGCTGCGCTGGTTGGCGCTCCACTCAAACGTGGGCGACAGGACCTCCGTGCTGGCGGACCCAAAGTCGCACAGCTTGATCTGTTTGTCGTTGCCAATGAGAAAGTTCTCAATCTGCAATCAAATAGGATTAGGGTATTAGTCTGTTACTTCCAGCTATGGTTGGAGACCAACCTTTATATCTCGGTGGGCTATCGGCGGTGACTGTGAGTGCAAGCTGGCCACAGCCCGCGCCATTTGGTAGAAGATGCGCAGAACACAAGTCGGATTGAATGGAGCATTGTTTGTTCTGAAGCAGTCCACCAGAGATCCGCCTGACAAGGATAGAAATCCATGTGCTCAAATGTTCACGTAGTATGATTGGACGCCCTAGGGCGTCCCTTACCTTTACACAGCTCGGTGAGGAGCAAGTACTGGGCTCCCAATTGAGTTGATGGGGCGGTATAACTGGAACCCACAAAGGCGACAATGTTCTCGTGCCCCGACAGCTGCTTGTGGATGTTGATCTCGTTGATGATGGCGGTGGAGGCTTGCATGTCAGCCCCGATCAGACGCTTGAGGGCGTATTCTGTGCCAGTTTGCACATCTTGGGCTACATACACGAAGGCGTATCCGCCTGAAAAAGGGGGTGGAAGCGAGAGACAAGTAGATAACGAGGCACAGATAAGGCCCTGCCTAAGTGCTAAGTGCGGCACGCTCGGAGGAAGGGGTTGACCGGCTGGTAGCCTGCTATATATTTACGAATTCTGTCTTCCAGCTCCCTGCAGAGCTACGAACTTTCAGCCACCTTCAGGCCACTGTTGTTCTTATATAAGAACTTGTTAAAAAAAAACCCGATCGGTTTAATGTGCCATGGCTCGCAGGTGGGCACCAGCGGTAACGCGTAACCGTGATGGTGGCAATGCACTATCGCCACAATTCGTCCGTTGGCTTGGCTCAAGCAGAGCTGCGCCTCTCGAGCTCGGAAAGCGCAAACAAGAAGCATTTAAGTTCTTGGATCGGCCTGGTGGCTTCGGCTTCACTTCCTATTGATTTTTCCACCCACGTTCCTCACCTTCGGCGATGACACACTTGATGCGCAGCCTGTGTCCAGCGACTTCAACGACCTGGCCCACGAAGTCATTGTCCAGCCTGCCACCGAGGGCCTCTGGTGCTCCGTTTCCTGCAGCTCCGTTGACCTCGCTAGAGGAGAAGTAGTTGAGGTTGAGCGACTTAAAGAACTCGCCCATTTTGGTGGTGGCCAATGCTAGAAGGCTGTAATCGACAAGTGATACACCTAAAATATCTGGCGCCCGTTAACTGAACTAAAACATTTTCGTAGCGCCGTGGCCACAAAAAAATAAAAAGAATCCAGGGCTGCGGAGGAGCAGGTTCCTCAGCAGGGTGGAGCGGAATCAGTTTGCTCCGATAGCTTGATCGCGCAGGCCTGGCTCACCATCGATATGTGGCGCTGTGCTCTTATCGATATTTGACGCTGGGCTCTTATCGATGTGGCGCGCGGATAACTAGATTATGAATTTCGACTAAATTTAGAGTGCTTTTAAGCAAACATTTTGTATGTTGACTCTTCAAAATTCAGACGTTTAATCCTGGCTTTAAGATTGCACCTGAGGTGATTGTATTATATTTAAAATGCGTGCAGTGCCAACGCCCTTGCGAGGTTTTAAGAGATCACAGTTTTTGTACGAGCAGTCATGTCAAGATATATGCTCTAAAGAGTTCCTTCCGCTAGTTCATACTCTTCAACAAGTACCCATTTAGCTTGATACGGTTAAAAGAGCGCACACAACCACATTTATCAGAGGTCTAGAGGTATTGCATTTTTGACTGGGGCTGTGACAGCTTTGAAAGAAAATAAAATGTAATTGAAAGGTTAAACACTTTTTTCGAAAAGTCATTCCCCTTTGAGTCGCCTGAGTAAATTCCCGCATTTAGCTGTGCATCAAGCGTGCATGTGTCTTTGAGCCAATTCAAGGTCCAGCTCTGAAGTTTGAGTTTCCTATGTACATTGTGCCAGGTAGAGTTGGCTGATTGAAGTCAACAGCTAAGGGGAAACCCAGGGGACAACCGCTGCAACAGCTGGCCGTCGGAATGAAGAAATGGAGTATGACTAGTAAGCCTTTGGGGCACCTCCCCTCCGTGGAACAGCAACAAGTTGGTAACGGCAGTATATTTACACATCTGTCTTTGGATAATTGAGAGCTGTGTTGCGCTACGCTTGGGCCGCTGGCGAATACGGATAGTTACAGATGACCGATATGGCCGTAAGTTTGCGCAAACCGAGCTCCGCTTATTTTGGACATTGAAGTTAAGCTTGCAATTTGCTGTGTGCACCTGGCCAGTTTCACGTAACGCGTGGAGATTTGTCGAATGCAAAATACACAACCTTATCAGTGTACTAATTACCACCGCCCTACTCCCACGTTGTATCGATGCCCCCGATCTAGCATTGACACAATTTTCAGGGAGCCGCATTCGGCCAAAGCCGTTTAATGTAAGACAATAAAAATAAACATTTTCCGCGCCATTTGGTGCGCCTGCAAAGCGGTCGGGGTCGTGGAAAACCCCTCTGTAGGCAAACAGCGGGAGCATTCTGTTTGCACAACTGCAGCCGAGAGCACGCTATAGAAAAAACCCCGAGACCCCTGGATCTGGACTTTGAAACTATAGCCACCATGTGCCGGCGACTAAGAAATATCCCCGGACTGATCTGCCTGCTGACGACGGTCGTCGTGCCCTGTCGGACGGAGTTCTACGCTCTAGACGCGCTGGGGCGGGATCCGAGTCCCGCTGATTTTCCGGGTGCAGTGCCACGACTGGTTATCTACAACCCCTTTAGTGGCCAACAGCTGGAGCCGCTGCGGTACTCGGCTGTTTCGCGGGGCAGACGGCAGCCCGTGAACGGTAACATCGTAGAGCTACCCCAGCTCTGGCAGCCCTGCTCCTGCGTCGAGTTCTCTTGCCGGTGCTGCCTTGGCCTGGCTCTGGGACTCGGCGAATCAGCCAACCAGCGGTTGTGCGCCGCCCTCGACTACACCCGGGCGGATCTAGGTCTGCGCCTCAGCGTCGAGATAAACCAGCGCAAGGTGGCAACCTTCGGGTTCTCGACTCGAAATCCGCCCGAATACTGCGTGCCGCTGCCGCTCTCCAGCTGCCTCAGACTCTACGACATCCGTGCGTTCGGCGAGGGCAACATGCAGATATGTCTGTCGGTGGTCTTTAAAGTTCTGGCCAGCCAGTTCTTCGAGTACCGCTTCAGCTGCCTGCGCTTTGGCGCCAGAGGAGTATTCTTCGTTCGCGACGCACTGCAGGATCAGGGGCAGGATCAGGAAGCACTGGAGGTGGGGTCTAGGTCCGATGCGTGGCAGTATACGCCAAAGAAGCTGGCTGACAGGAGCATCTTCAGTTTCTACGGCAGATAATATTGGTCTTTCCTCTCACGCTTCAAGTTGTCATGTTCCGTGGATGCCTCGCAATGTTACATGTTTAATGAAAAAGTGAAATTTACGTTAATTAAAAAGCCTTTAACTCTAAGACCCCGCCCAGCAGCACAGACGCCATGAATATGGCGAAAATTGGCAGTAAACTGTGGCCTCCCTTGGTCTGGTACGGGCGATGATGCGACTGCTTGGATCTTATCCCACTTACGAATGTACCAACGGCTGTAATCGTTCTTCAAACCACTTTTTTTTAACGATAGCGCACACAGCAATTACTTCTCTGTTTACTTAAGATTCAAATATGTAGTGAGAGGCGCCGGCCCTTGAACCTATTAGGCTGCGAATGATTATGAAGTGACCAAGGGTCTCATATTATAAATAATATATTAGTTCCCCCACATATGACTGTTGTTATTTGATGTTATTTGAGTTTTAAAAATATATTAAATGAAATAAATTTTAGTGCACCATAGAACCATGACCATAAACTGGCCTCATAAGACTAAGATCTTAAACAAACAATTACGATTGTTAAAAATATGTTTAATATATATGACTATATTCTTTATTCTCTTGCTGAGGGTATATTAAATCATTTAAAGTATATATGTACATACATTCGTGTCTGCCCATCCGGATGTTGCAAACTTTCCAAAAGCCTTCTTCTTCCTTAGTACAAGTATATCTGTAAGCGGGAAAGAGCAGATTCTACAATCGTATGGCTACCAGTTAAATATATTTAAATGTAGACATAATTCTAACATTTATTAATCTTACTTTATTGTCATTTGGAGGGTTTTAAAACAAAGCCAATACGTATATTTTAAATATTTTCGCACTGTTGTTATTTGAACCACAAGGAATAGTTGGCACGGTGCATTCAAGCAGAATGTAACAAAAAGAGTATATTTTTAGTTTTTCAAAATTATTAAAAAATGTTCACTTTTACTTTCTGCAGTTTCAATCAGCATGGAAATATTGCAGTGCACTCCACTATCGGTGCTATTCGTCACTACGCGTACCAAAACTTACAAATCTAAATGTTAATGTTTCTTGGTAAAAATGTTGTACTTAATAATTGAATATTTAAGCTCACGGAAACGCACCACGAACCGATTCAAATTAAATATATAAATATATTTATATATTTATATATATAATATATGTATATATATATATATATATATATATATATATATATATACATATCCTAAGTTAAACGCATGTTTAGTTCCATACAACTTTGCTTCATATTTATTTATTAATTGACGATCGAAAATAAGTTGATATGCAAGAACATTTCATATTTAATGATACATCAATTTAATATTCAAATGATTATACATACTTAACAAAATACATACTTAATCAACATAAGGCGAAATTTTCTTGGTCATTAGAATAGGCGCACTTTGTCTTTTTAATTTTTATAAGTAAAGTATTAGATCCACTTAAGTTAAATTATGAGTTGGCATTACTATTTCACTTCTTTTAAATAAAAAAGTAATTTTAGTAATGAGTACTGTTAGTAATAACTATATAAATCCGGTCCTTTATAGCCTGGTACAAGACATCTAGGATGGAAATTTCAAGGAAATTTCGCTCAAAGCATATTAAATAGCTCTGCTAATGTTTTCTTATATTCGTATTGCTTTTCTCCTGTGTATACCTTCTAATGTTAGCCAGCCCGAAAAAACTTTTTCAGTTACGTTAAGATCTGGAGAATATGGTGGCCAGGTCATGATATTAACGTTTTGACTCGAAATAATGAATACGAGCATTGCCTTGTGGAAAAATCCAAGGAATTTGTCGAAAGAGATCTTTAAATTTTGGAAATACGGACTCCAGCAATGTTTTGAAGCGATCGCCATTCATCTTTCGGTCGATAAAAATCAAGTCAATTGTTTCATAAAGCACCGCACGTCATTATTCCTCTTCTCCGTTATGATGGCGACTTAAATATAGCTAATCTTTCCGCAAATCGTGATAATAATATTAAAAGCCATCAGGGCCATCTAAATAAAAAAGTTTTTCATCAGTAAAGACAACTGAACGCCAATCATTTAGTCGAGTGTCAGATTGGAATATATATATTTTTCGCGAATTGAAGCCGCTTTCCTTGCGTGATGCATTCAAAGGGGCTTTTTCTTGATTTTTAGACGCTTCAGGTGTTCTGCATTTCTGATCGCGCCTTTACTCCGACCAATTCCTTGATCTTAGCAGCAGAGTTAGTCGAATTCGAATCAATTCTAGCAAATTGGCGCACTGATTGTTTTGAAAGTGGCTTTTTCCCCGCTTTTTCAGTCCGTTATTTATCTTTTCAACACAGTAAACACGTATTAAAAGATTTACGTATGTAAATGACAAAAATAAATTCTTTGAAAATCTACATACATATGTATGAATTCAGCCTCATTTGTAAACTTTTTTCGAATTTCTGAGTTGGAATAAGTTTTGCTCTTTAATACCAAAAAGTGCACTCAACCTTCTCTTCGAGCCACACATTTATTTTATTCAGTATTACTGAAGTCATATGTATGTATTTATTTATTTACTTAACAATTTATAATGGTTAGTATAATAGGCGCACAACCATAGCGATACTTTTGGTTATTTGTCATTACCTTTTTTTTATTCTCTCGTAAGCATTAGAATTATTTTTTAATTTTGGAAACTATATTCTATTTGGTAGTCATTAAATATTCTACTCGTTTTTTATAGAAATCAATGTTCCCCCACATCCCTCCACCCAATGGATAAAGGAAGCCAGTGTTTGGCTGAAATTCCGAGGAATTAGCGGTAGACAGTGAAGATGTTTCCTTTGAGTGACAAGCTAGATACAGCCGCTTGCCCAAAAATAAGAAACAAGATTGAACAAACGCAAAAAAATTATAAAACAGCTCCGAAGCCGCACGCCGTCGCACTGTGGGACTCCGTTTGAAAACTCCCAGAAACTTAGTTATTCTAGATAAGAGAAGCAGTGAAATAAAATGTATGCTGCATCGCTCGCACCAAAGACCCTAGAATATTCTAGTGTCTTTGCTCGCACTAGTATATGAGGAGGTATCGGAAGCCTAGTCGGCCTAATCGGCCTTATTGGCCTAATCGGCACAATCCTATCAAGCAACAGCGCTTGTACCACTGTGCACCGATCGCTGCTGCTGATGTTGGAGCTGCTGGCAGCGACGCAATTGCGCAATTGCTTGCTCATTTCGGCTGCCTCTTTTTTGGCGTGCTTTGGCTTTGTTTACCGACTCAGTCGCAGTTAATGTTGCTGATACCGAGAGCAATTTCGCCTTGGTTTGGCTCGGAGATGGAGATGGTTTTAGCCTCGGCTTTGGCGGCTCTGGGCCCGATTGGGCAGCATGGAGGACGGTTGGGGGGCGGTTGGGGGAAGCCACAGACGGGCTCGGGCGGTACCGGGCGGGATCCGTAGCTCCACTTTGCCGTATGTCTGGCTTTCTGGCTTTCTGGCTGAGTATCGCTGGCAGCGCTCGGTCTGCTGCTGCCTGCGCCATCGGCCTCTAAACATACATGTGTATACATAATAATTTTACTTTTTCTGCCGTTTTCCAGCTCGCTGCTTTTTTACTTGCAAGCAAAACTTTTCAACCACCGTCAGTTGTATTTCGGTTCGCGCTGCGATCTGTCGCGCTTTCAAATCACCTCCGCTGGCGAGAAACTAAACGTTGAGTCCCACCATCAGAACCACATCCTGTTCGGCGGAAGACGAGGCAGAGCGTTGCCCACCCCTGAAAGTCCTATCGAGCTTCTGGTTAAAGAAATGTGAGTGTCTCTGGCGTAACACGGTGCGTATGCGCACTATCTGCCATTTGATGTTCATCAATCAAGCTGGTACAATAACAGTACCTGGCCACCGCAACTTTGAGCTTTTGATACGACTCTTAAGTAATTCCCGGGTAACCATTGCCGAGCCGGCTGGTTTGAGGGTCTTCAGTGTCAGACTTTTAGTACGACCTACCGCAACGAAACCTGTTCAGTCTGGAAGCCCTAGAAGATCCGCTCTCGGGACAGCGCACTCCAGACGATGACACATTTCACATTTCACACTTCAGCTCGTGCGTTGGCCCCCAAAGAGACCAGATCGGCCCACCAACCTGTGACTCCACTGGCAGTCGAAAGGAAACAGAGTTTCACTTTCAATTGCGACACCCAGGGCCAAGTAGGTAGGTGGGAGCGGTGCCAGAAGGGAGGCGAGTGGGAGGGGGTTGGTGGGCGCAGGGAAGCGACTAACACGAGTAATGTTAATTAAAAGACAAAAACATAATTTAACGCTGGGCATCGCGGCGGCGAGCTATCTTGGAAGTTACGATCTCGGCATTTCTCATCTCATTGCGCATCGTCCGCCACGAAAATACGAATGTGTGGATAAGTAAAGAGCTCGTTTTGGGCCCTCCACCTTGGGTGGGAAATGTTAATCATAAAAAGTAAAAGTAAAATATTACGGGTCGAGTCAGCACTAGCTTCGTTAGCCGCCCCTCGCATTTGCATTTCGCACATGGCAGTGGCGACAGCCACTGCACCAGCTGGCAGGCACAGAAAACGTCGTCGTCGTCGATTACAATCGATTGCCTACGCGGGCTACACGGGAAAAAATCTGAGTTAGGGGGAGCACCAAGTAGCTGTGCTGATGTGTAATATCTGTACCGGTCGAGCCCTGGCCACGTCCAAATCCCTCTGGGACGTGTAAATTGAAGTATGAGCTGAGCCCCGAAAGAATCATATTCATTCTCGCAGTGTACTTGTGCCACCGACCCCTTTGATTTGGGTTCAACCTCTCCAGCTGGAGGCGTGAGCGATTGCAGGCGTGGCCGCCATTTAAATTCAGTCTTTGTTGTATGCCCGCCTCACAATATCCGACGCGTTGCAGAGCAAACTCGACTTGATTGACACCTGACAGGGGCCCCAAGAAGTTAATGGAAGCCCAATTGAGCCTCCCCCTCTTTAGGTCACAGAGAGAGCTGGTTTCGCCGGGGCAGCTATTCTAAGCAACGTGGCTGTAAGCCCGTGATTAAGTGGATTCCGAATGCAAAAGACATCGCTCTCTGCATGACTCGAATCGAATCAAGGGAAACTATAAGTGCAGACTGCATTTCAAATTTCATCACTCGTCCCCAAGCCGCTGTTATGCGACGCTTATGACCGCAACAGTGGGCTACGCTCGAGATGAATGTCTTGGCTTCCGCCTCTTACTCATCGCTACAATCTTCAGATGGCGTTAGTGACGTAATTCTTAGCGGTAAGCAGTGACCCAAAAGACGGACCGCTGTCCAAATTTAACTGCAGTGTCAACTCTGTCAAAGTCTCCCGACCGGAGAGGACGGAACGGCTGAAAAGAGTCCTGAAAGTCCGTACAGTTCAAGTTCGGAACTAGTTTTAACGCTCTTAGGGTAACTTTGTCGAATCGGTATGCGATCGAGATTGTCAATGAGCATGGTCTATTAGGTGGTATAATTATCTTGTTTGCCTAGTGTGTTCTCAGAATTATTTAAAATGGTTCTCCGAAAAACTATTGAAATACTAATGAAAGTAAAGCTTGCCTACCTATTGTAAAAGTAAGCTCTTCGAAACAAATTCTGTTTTGTCCAAATGGGAGTACATTTTATTCGATTTCTTTAAAAATTATAAACCTCCGAATGAATGTTTCATTTTCATTTGAAGTGTCAGCTATTAGCACAATTAGTAATTATTTCTATGTGCATGACAAATTTGAACAAAGGGCGATAATAACGTTTAGTCTTGCGAAGTTAATTTTCAATTTAAGGAAGTACCTTGGCCAGCATGACATCTCGTCTCGGGAACAATTAACACAATTGTCTTGCCAGATTCTGTCGATATTCCGAAATATTTTAAGACTACCTATTGCATTTAGTAGCACAGTTTTGCAATCATTAAATAAAAATAAATCGGTTAATACTAATCAATTTTATCATGGAAAAATTGGCAACTATGTTTTGGAAACAAAGAAAAACACTAAAGAATTTACAGGTATTTGCTGTGCCCTTGTCCCGATTTCTAGCAATAAATCGATTTGCTGACCGCGTAATCTTTAGGAATAGGGTTCATGGCCACCTGCAAGCAAGCCAAGTCATAGGAAGAAGCGATAGCGTGGATTTAGGCAGGAGTATTGGAGAAGAGGCGCAAAGCGATGTAGTTGGCCGAGTCGAGTTGAAAGTGAAAGTTTTGCCGAGCAGAGCGCAGCGATTTGCGTCGACGAGCAATGCTCGGTTAGCCACCCAGAGCTCCATTGTCAGCGGCAATAGTAGCGGCGGACGTGAACTTTAGCGGCCGCGTTTGAGTTGAAAACGCAATTTACAATTTTCCTAATTGTTTCTTTCAGCTTTTTGTCGGCCAATTTTCCTTTATTAGTTACTTATTGGATTGTCGTTAGCGTGACCGAGGCGTATGCGTAATATCTTTGCCAACGCCCGATGAGAAAATCGAATTGCCGGTAATCGTCGCATTGACCGCTCACAGAAAGCGTTACCCAGCAGAATAGAAAGACAGAAAGATCTCTAGACGAATCTTTATCATCTTATTTTTCATCTCTCATTTGTGGTTCATTTAATGCAAATTATGGTATCGATTACTTCTGTTTTGAATGTTGAACTTTCCAGTTTCATTCGACCAGAAGATGAATGATCTTAGGTAGAGCACGTTGTTACTCAGGAAATGCGGCTTTCGACGTTTCAGCATCGTTTCCGTCAAAGTAAAAACTGTAGCGTGCAAACGAAAGTTTCAATTTATTTGGTGTTTCGCTTTCTGAGCCCAACGCACCCAGCACATCACGCAAAAGCAGCCAAACTGCAGAGGAGCAGCCATACCTGGCCTGTAAATAATTTATTTGAGAACACGCGGGAAATCTGTTAAGCCAGCATTCCTTATTTATTGGATATTGATTGCAATAGCACTGAAGCGGGTAATCGTCATTATTTTAACAGCTATTCTTAACTTTTGTTTTCCACTTTTGTTGATTATCGCCTAATTTCTAATACCAAGTCAGCTAAGTTGCGGAAGAAACCAGTTTAATTAATTTTTAATAAATTTATTAAAACCATTATTATTATATTATTATTATTATCGTCAGAAATTTGATACCAGAAATTTATAAATACTGGAAGCTTGCGGCACAAACAAAAAGCAATGGATGGCAGAGACTGGTTATATCGAAAAAAACACATCGAAAGGGATGGTAAAATCTTTTTTTAGTACCTTATGAACGGGCTGTTGAAATTATTTTGAAGTGTGTTATAAGAAAAAATACAATTTTAGCCGCCGTTTACAGAAGTTAATATTCTAATACAATTTCACGTGTCTCTTTTATTTTGATCTGTCCTTTAGCTTGGTTCAACAGCGACTGACTGCCGCGCTCTCTGCAGAGTGGCGAGTCGATTAGTCGATAAGTTTCTCGATAATATTTGTATGTTAAGGATGGGTGTATGAGTGTATAAGCTTATGACTAGATTGGCTATGTATAATTAGGTATGTATGACTAAGAGTAAAGGAAGAGGGTAGAAGGAGCAGCCTACTACAACTCGGCCGTCCTGACAACTAGATCTCCCGATCGTAGGATTTTATAACAATTAACGTTTCTTAAAGCTAAGGGTCCTGTTTCTTATTTTATTCTTCTTAGTGGAGATACTTTTGAACGGTCTTAAACATTTTTTTGGTTTTCTTTTCTTCTTGTTTGTTTTCTTTGTTTTACAATTGCTTCTTAAATTATACTTTCTATTTCGTACAGAGTTTCTTAAATTATACTTTCTATTTTGTACAGAGTTTCTCAAATTATACTTTCTATTTTGTACAGAGTTTCTCAAATTATACTTTCTATTTTGTAGACTCTTAATTTTTCTTTGCCAGTGTTTTATATTCTGTATGCTCCATACACCCCGGTAAGGATTGCGAGAAATTTGAAATCCATCAACATCTTCCAGAAGGAAGCGATCATTTTTGAGAACTTTGCTTATGACATAGGGTCCTTTATGCTTTGGAATTAACTTCTTAGCTATGCCTGTTGTTGAGTCAAAATTTTTAACCATGACGTAGTCGCCTTTTGTGAACACTCCTGATCGTTTTCGTTTTTTGTCAACATATTCTTTATTGTATGCTTGTGCTATTTTCTGACTTGCCTCGCCTTTATTTCTAATACTTTCTAAATCTCTTTCTTCAATCGTTTCTCCAATTTCCTCAATTTTTTCTTTTAACTCATCCATAATTTGTCCTTTTTGTTGTAACCCAAATAACATTATGCTAGGATACTGTTTAATGCTGCGGTGTAGTGTATTGTTCAGGGTATATTCGACCTTTTCTAAGACTAAGTCCCAGTGTAGACCTTGATCAGGTTCAATTAACTTGCTAATCATTGGACCAAGACTTCGGTTTATACGTTCAACTTGACCGTTGGCTTGTGGCGATCCTGTTGCAATTTTTATGTGTTTAACATTGCATTCTTTCAAAAATGAGTCAAAATCGCCAGACGTGAAACATGCTCCTCTATCTGATATGATACACTTAGGCCTACTGTATGCTCTGAAGTAGTCATTTAACGATTGTATGACTTCTTTTGTGTTCGTAGTTTTTGTTGCGTATAGTCTGACAAACTTTGTGAATGCATCTACTATCACTAGAATATGTTTCTTCGGTCTAGCCAAGTCTACTGGACCATAATGGTCAATATGGATTATTTCAAAAGGTTTGTTTCCCTTAGGTATGTTGTGTAGAAATCCTTCTGTTTTTCCTGTTTTGGGACTGAATGAAATACATTTTAAACAGTTGCTGATATGTGTGCTACACTTCTGTTTTAAATTTGGAAACCAATAGTTTTTCATTATAGCTTCTATCATTTTGTCTCTTCCTACGTGTCCAAGTTCGTTGTGATATTTGTATAACACTTGTTCTTCCATTTCTATCGGAACGTAGAACAGCAATCTATTTTCATTTGTCTTTTTGTAAACTATACCATTTCTCATCTCATACAATTTATTTTCTGTGTTTTCTAACAATTGCCTGATTTCTTTTAATTTTGTATCTTTCCCTTGACATATAACTAGATTATCTTCGAAACTGTTTGTTTGTATTACCATAATATTTGTACACCTACTCAGTGCGTCAACATGTTGCATGCGGCTACCTGCCCTATGCACAATTTCAAAATCATAACCTTGGAATTCTAAAGCCCACCTGGCTATCCTAGGGTTTAGCTCTTTTTTGCTTAGGGTCAAAATTAATGAGTTGCAGTCGGTGACTATTTTAAATGTCCTCCAATGAAGATAAACTCTAAATCTACGTAACGAATAAACAATGGCTAAAGTTTCTAACTCGAAACTGTGGTATTTTGATTCAATATCTGTTGTCCGTTTTGAAAAGAATGAAACTGGGTGCCATTTCTGGTCCTCCTTCTTTTGCATAAGTACAGCACCGAATCCAGAAGAACTTGCATCACAATGCAATTCTGTTTCGTGTTTATGGTTGTATATAGCTAAGACCGGTGACTGTATTAATTTATCTTTTAACATATTAAAACAAATCATTTCTTCACTACCAAATTTGAACGGTTTATCTTTTTTTAGAATGTCATGCAATGGTTTAGCTAGTCTAGAAAAATCTTTTATAAACCGTCGAAAATATGAGCATAATCCCAAAAAACTTTGTACTGTATGAGCATTATTAGGTATTGGGAAATTTTTTATTGCCTCGATTCCTTTGTCATTGGGCATTATGCCGTCTTTATTTATTATGAACCCAAGATATTTTATACTCGATTGCATAAACTCACATTTGTCTATTCTTAATTCAAGTTTATTTTCAACTAATCTTTTAAAAATTTCTTTCAACGTTTCTAAGTGTTCGTTTATATTTTCGGTTGCCAATAGAATGTCGTCCATATATACTACTACTTTGTTTTCTCTAATCATATCAGCAAAAATTTTGTTAACAAATCTTTGGAACACAGACGGGGCGTTTTTGAGGCCAAATGGCATTCGCAGCCACTCGTATTGGCCTAATGGTGTAACGAAAGAGGTGTATTTTATTGATTCTTTTTTAACATGCACGTGGAAAAAACCGTTTTTAAGATCGAGTTTGGTGAAAACAGTTTTCTCATTCATTCTATCTAACAAGTCATCTATAAGAGGTAGAGGATAGTTGTCTTTCATTGTCATTTTATTAAGTTTTCTAAAGTCGACGCACATACGTAAGTCTCCAGTTTTCTTTTTCACTAAAACAATAGGCGATGCATATTCCGAGTCGCTTGGTCGTATAAATCCGTTTTCCAAATATTCGTCTAATAGTTTTTGTAACCTGTCTTTTTCTGTGTATGAAAGCCTCCTAGGAGAACAGCTAAACGGTTTCGGGTTTTTCAAACACAATTGTATTTCACTTCTAACTGTCGGTTCATTTGGCCTTTTTGCATTTATATAAAAATTTCTAAACAACCTATCGAATTCTAGTTGTAACCTATTGCTAACATTTTCTCCTATTTTGTATTCTAACTCACTTTCAGTTACATGACATATTCTTAGTACTTCCTTATCAAAGTTGTGATTTAATTGTTCGTAAACGTTTTTATCTTTTGGCAATTTAAAACTAACGATTTCTTTTGAAGTGTTAACAATTTCATCTTCTGATAATTTTGATTTACTGACATTCTTTTGTTGATTAACTATTTCATCTCTTAACGATATTGGACCAGTTTCTTTATGCTGTTGATTAACGATTTTATTTTCTAACGATTTCGGACTAATAGTTGTATTTTTAAACGATTTTGGACTAACAATTTCATTCTCTAACGATTTGGGGCTAACAATTTCATTTTCTAACGATTGTGAACTAACAATTTCATTCTCTAACGATTTTGGACTAACAATTTCATTTTCTAAAGATTTCTCAGGACTATCATTTTCAGTAAACATTGATATTTTGTTTATTTCCATGGGTTTTCTCAACGCAATCATTCCCAAGGTGTACGGGTCTAAATTTAAATTGCATGCAGTTAAAAAATCTCTGCCGAGAATAACATTATACCTCATAGACTGGTCGCAAACAATGATTAAACGAAAATATATTTTTATTGATCCTTTCAATACATAACATGTGGTTTGTCCATGTGTTTTGAGAATACAGTTGTTTAAACCAAAATAGCAAGTATTAACTAGGGCTAACTTCATTGTCTCGTTAATAAGTGACTTTTTAATGATAGATATAGGACTGCCAGAGTCTATGAGGCATTCTGAAATTATGGGCTTATAAGCATTTTCAAAAAAATTAATTTTAAACCATCTTACATAATTATTAGATGAAACGCTCTTCCTTGTGGGACATTGTGCCACCAGGTGTCCAAGTTGTCCACAGGCGTAGCACGAACCTGGTTCACGTTTGGGCTTCTTGCAGATGTCAGCTTTGTGTCCTCTTGAATTACAGTTTGCGCATCGTATGGCATCTTTGTAGTCGGTTGGCTGTACAGGTGGCTCCCTCCGAGCTGGCAAACGGATGTTCGAAAATGCGCGTAGCATCTCCGATGGAGTAGAGAAGCATTGAATCCGTGCTTGGGTACGGAAATTTTGTAGCGGTATGCCCTCTATCATCTGGTCCAGTAGTTCGTCGTCGTCGATGTTTATCCCGTTTGAGAGAGCCATCTTCTCGTCGTAATAACTGCAGAAATTCTCCTCGGTTTTCCACTTGCGACTCTCGAATTTTCGCCGGATCTCAGCCTTGGATGATTGCTCGCCAAAAGTCAATGACAATTGATCAAGCAAATTGTCAATTGGTTCGATCAATCGAGCAGGGTGCGCATGTAACCAGACTTGCGCGTTTCCTTTAAGTTTAGTGATGAGTAAGATGCGTAAATGGTTGTCATCGATGTTGAAAGTGCGTGCGATATTTTTGACCACTGTTATCCAGGCACGCGCGCAAGTTTTCCCATCGTAATCGGTTATCGTCTCTTTGGCGAGAGCGAGAGCATCAACTGGAAAACGCTGGCTCTCCGCTCTCTCGTTGGATCGCTGCGGCGAGTGAAATGTTGTGTTCTCTTTTGTGGCGCCAGCCTGCGTAAACTGCGCCGTCTGGATAACGGAACTAACTGTAGCCTTGCTTTGCTCTGGTTGTTGTTGTTCTTGGAACTGCAAGCTCGATCGTGTTCCGTTAAGCATTGCCTTCGCTTCTGCTAGCTCTGCGCGTAGTTGCTGTAGCTCGAACATGTTTGTCTCCCTCTCACTGCCAGTTTCGGTTGATTCTTTTCTGTTCATCGCATTCACACTTACGTGATCGGTGTTAATTTCACAATTCTGAAAATCCAGTGAAGAAAAAATGTCGTTTCCTGGTGGAGCGTTTTTCTGGGGGTGCTCCGGTGGACAATCGCCCCGAACTGCCGTTGGGATGTCTTGCAGCCTCGCGATTAATTCGGTTTTTGTGCCCTCCGTATTTTGGCCCAGAATACGTAGCCAATCTTTTAGGGTTGTCAGCGAAAAGTCGTTCAGGATGATTTTATCGTCCATTTTGGATTATTAATCCCACTTCTGAGATTTTAGCCGCCGTTTACAGAAGTTAATATTCTAATACAATTTCACGTGTCTCTTTTATTTTGATCTGTCCTTTAGCTTGGTTCAACAGCGACTGACTGCCGCGCTCTCTGCAGAGTGGCGAGTCGATTAGTCGATAAGTTTCTCGATAATATTTGTATGTTAAGGATGGGTGTATGAGTGTATAAGCTTATGACTAGATTGGCTATGTATAATTAGGTATGTATGACTAAGAGTAAAGGAAGAGGGTAGAAGGAGCAGCCTACTACACAATAGTGCAATCATATTGGACCGTTCTCTTCAGCGGCTAAATAGTTCAATTTTCAAAATGTTAATTTTTCCAATTTCCCCTGAGTTTATGACAACAATTTGATGCTAATGTTACGGCTATATGTTTATATCAGGGGGTTATTGCCTCGCACACCACACCCTGCATGCTCATCGTTACTATATGGAATGCAACCCTCAGAGATTTTGGCAAAATAAGAAATTCGATTTTAATGTCCATCATACGTATCTTTCAAACACCCAACAAGTTATACAATTTTTTTGCATACATAATCATCAAGCCAAATTTTTAACCAAATCACTAATCGCGCTATCTTTGCAGCGTCCGCCACTATATTGAGGATGGCAAAGCCACGCTGCTCGGGATGGCAATCCTTTATTGTTCTTATGGTCTGCTTGCCAAGCTGTATATCCTTATCGCGCATAGACGAAGGCCCGAGCGTAACCGGAAAGCCAGCCCTAGTTCGGACGGAATTGCGCTTTGGACGGAACCTTGACCCCTCTAAGGTGCGAGTGATAAACTTCAAGTCCAGCACGGGCGATGATGTAGAAATCCTGGTCGGGAAAAACAGTCGCAAGGCCCGCGCCGAGGATGCGGCAGGGTCCTTTTTCGTGCGAAGCGCGGATGTCAAGCGGCGCCTCGTACCGCCCACAGGCAGGGTAAACGCTAGTGGTCGCCAGATCACCTTTCAGCACAGCCCTGCATTACTAAAGCAGAGTGAACTGGCTCAGGAGATGGGCGCTTATCACCAGCGCAAGGCAGAGGCGGAGCAGCGCCAAGCTAAACTTATCCAGCTGCAGCTGTCCAAGGCGCAGAACAAGATGATAGAGCACCAGGCAGTGCAGGGGGACTTCCGCCGTGGTCGCCAGATCGCTGTTGACGTGTCCTGGGAAAACTACCGCCCTCAGCTTCCAACCCAGACACCAAAAATTTTCCGCAAGAACATTTCGTTGGCAGCAGATCGCCATTGGCCACCATTCGACATGGACGATTCGGTGGAGATCCTGCCACGATTGCAGCGATTGTCGCATCGACCTGTGCTCTCCTCTTCCAGGGACACGGAGTTCGCCGCTTCCGACATACAGGAGTACTTAGCGGGCGAAAGGGATACTAGGGCCTATATCAGCAGTGTGTCCAATCAGGGACACCGTCCCCACAACCTCATAACCAAGCACAACTACAACTCGCTACCGCAAAAGTCTAAATACGTGACCTACTTGCCACACTCTGTAGTAGTGACGGCCAGTGCGGGCGTTGCCACGTCCACGACCGCAATCCCGCGCCGTCAAACTGGCGGCCACGGGAGTCCACACCACAACCCTATCGGCCACGGCATCCAAAGTGTTGTAGAAGGCCCCGCTGTAACGCTAATCGAGGGTGTACGAGTTCCGGACAGCGCGGAGGACAAGGTGAAGACCTGGCGCAATGCTCGCGTCCTGAACAATCAGTTGGTGCCATATCCAGAGGGTTACACGCCGCCAAGGGCACAGATGCCCAGTTTCGACCGATAGGTGTGGAGTTGATCAGAACCACTGGTGTTTGGTGCTCAACACTAATTGCTATTTATTGAATTGTATATTGTTAAGCTATTTATAAAACGTTGATTTAAAGTTGTCAATGAAGACGTTCCGTACTATCTCATAAAGTCGTTGACGGTCAGCACACGGAGGTCCGACTTGCGCAAAAGGCGGGCGCACAAGGGTGCGTCGAACGTTAGGTAGACGACATGCATTGGCTCAGTCTGCATAAATCCGTTCTCGGACAGGGTGTAGCGGTATGGCTTGAGCAGCTCTAGGTATACAAATACGGCGGGGCGCTTCACCTGTATGCTAATGCTGACGCTGTTGCGGACGACGTTTGTGGTGTTAAGACAGGTACGGGAGGCAATCTCGAACTGCACAGTTAGATATTAGGCTGGAGGCATTCCAAAACTGGGTTACTCACCTCAAGCCCGGGGTCCTCTATTCCGACTGCTCCGGCAATGCTACTGGGAAAGAAGTGGGTCCTAGAGATCACATCCTGCCCGCGGCGCAACTGCAGCTCCAAAAACGCGTTAGTTCTGGTGAACTCTCCTTGCAGCAGATCGGAGATGGCAATGACCTTGTCGTACTGCACGCCATTGGGGCGCAGGGTAACATCCCAGGAGGTGGACTGCCGAGGCAGAAGCTGGGACCACAGGTGAACGTTAGCTACGACATTCAGTTCCCTTGGGTCCACCTCCAATTGGTCACAAATAAGGGAGATGTTTAACGAATCCGTGGACTTTTCGTAAAGAGCAACGATTGAAATAGGCGCTAGAAAATCACGTGCCCAGTAATGGAGCAGCTAAAGGAAGGAATGGCTGTTTATAATATACAAATAAAAGTAGTATTTTAATGTTTTTAGGGCCTATAGCTTCATTCATACGAGACAGATATAACTGTTCCTCGGACTCCGTACAAGCTTCCTATTTGTGGTTGTATATCCACCCAGTGGCGGTTGCATAGTTCCCCTCGATAAGCATAATAAATTCACGCTAACGGTCTTTAAATATATTTTATCAAATCGGCATAGGGTAAATTTGTGTCCGGGGGTGGTCAATACCCCCGTTACGCTCCGTTACGGCAGGTACGAAAAATATATGACCTTATCAAAATTACACATTTTTAACAAATGTGGCCGCGGCAGGTTCTTTGCCTTATGTGTGTTAGAGCTGACAGGGTAATCTTTTAACCCAAATTTGAACTGCTTAAGCGTCACTAAAATCAATTTTGCAGTCAAATTTTAAACTACGCGGGCAGGCAGACGGACTGGCAGAGAAAAACGGCTAAAGCGATTCTTTGTATCTTTCAACGGATGTAGTGTATTTTTACCCTTGCCGAGCGTTTACTGATTTCAGAATTTTGCCCCGCGATGAAAGAATAGTAGAGTAGAAGAATAGTAGATGAAAGATAGTAGAGGCAATCATCGCAGCGATATAGACAACATGGCTATACATTTGGAAACAAACATCATCTATACTTTGTAGTCTGGGGTCAAAGACGTTTCCCTCTACCTGGCATATCTAGCATACCCCTCTACTCTACGAGTAACAGGTATTCCAATTCTACGCTTTTTGTTTTTCTCCATGATGTGTTCTAATTCGGTGTATACAAGCTTTTTTTGCCACATATAATTTTGCCTATATTGCGTATTGTTACTGCATGGGTATATGAGTTTCAGCGTTAGCTTAGCTTTTAGCTTTTTTTCTTGTTTTACACTATGTATGAAAATGGTATGAATACCAGCAGTCATGCTGCGGTGGACTAGTGATATGAAATTACGGCTCACCTTCCAGTTGCCGTAGAAATCAATGCTGGACCAGGATGGCGCCACCCATACATCATTCAGCTGCCAGTAAAGGGCCCCCATCGTTCTGTGGGGAGTGTCCCGAAGGCTACGGTATAATTCGGTTTCCACCTTTGTGGCCATGGCTTGAGCAATCTGGCTGAAGTAAATCAGTGCTGTCGCGTAGTTCTCATTCTCTGGAAAGGGCAGCGGTAGGTGTCTCTCCACTAGTGCGATAACAGGAACATTTCCCAGTGGGTGGTGTTGTCGGTGTGTGATCAGGCCGAGGAGGTCATCGTCCTCGCCCTTGCTGCGCTGCCATGCGTATGCGCCTGGAAAGCTCTGAAAGCCGAACTCACTGACGAATCGAGGACGTGGGAAAATTCCTGGATCCCAGCCGTCCTTAGTGTAGTCGTAGAAATGTACTGAGAGAGAGAGATATCATATTATATGCTGTATGAATGGAGGCTTTGCTTACCATCGCCATTTTGGTTATCCTGAGGGTTGCTCGAAATATAGTTGTCCGGTTCACTAGCTTTGCCATTTGAAGGTGAGGAGACCAGTGGCTGAGGTCGAGAGCTATGCGAAACAAGCTTCAACTCGTGGATGACATTAGCAAGGTAGAGCTCCCGGTACTCGCTCTCAAATCGATCTCTTTCGAAAAGCGTGCCGTACCAGTTCTGTACCAAAGCAGCTTCGTTTTCGTTATTGGTCACAAAAATGGCTACGCTTGGATGGTGTGATAGTCGCATGGCATTCTGGCGAACCTCCTCACGCACTGACGATAGGAATTCGTCGTTAACCGGGTACATGGCACAAGCAAACATCATATCTTGCCAAATTAGAAGACCCAAGCTGTCGGCGAGCTGGTAAAAGTAGTCCGATTCGTAAACTCCGCCTCCCCAGACTCGAAGCATGTTCATATGGGCTTCCTTGGCGGACCTTAATAAATGTGAAACTTTGGATGACCAATAAAAATTGAAAATAGAGAAAATGATATAGTTGAGTTCTTTGATTATCAGATACTTGTTACCCAGTTAAAAAGCGACTGCGGCAGATACATAGATGTATTTGGGAAAGTAACTTAAAAATATTAGGTACCACAAAAAAGAAATGAGATAGATATGAGTTAATGATATGAGTTAGATATATTGCAAGGCAACTAGTGCAATTAAAAATGTTGAGACAAGCATGCAGATTTTTGACCATACGAGCTTTATTCTTGATAAGGATCTCAAGAACTAAAACTGCTAGTTGAGATTAGGAATGAAGATTTCAGTGACATATACGCAGGGCAAATTTGTTAACTAAAAATATATTGATAATTTTTCTAAATTTCTAACGATTAGCCAAGAAAGTTTTTGACACGCCCACTCTAACGCCGTAACCAGATACGACTAACATACAGCTCAAAGAAGCTGGGTTCGGAAAAATCGAATTTTTGAAATTTGAAAGCTGGAATCGTTTGCCCATTTTTCGCCCATGTTTGCCCACCAATTAGTTTTTTTTGCCCACGTCCAGTTTTTGAGATATAAATTTTAGAAAAAGTTCGAAAATTTTCAAATTTCAAAAATTCGATATTTCCGAACCCAGCTTCTTTGAGCTCTAACAGACGCCTAAACAGTGATTTTCAATTTCTATCGAAATAGAAAAATATTGAAATTTTTCGGTCGCCTTTCACCAGCTGAGTAACGGAGTAATCTGAAAAAGCTGGACTGGCTCTTCCACTCAAGCAAACTCCATATGGCAACTAAGGCTCTTTTAAAAAAATCCATATTAGGTCCAACACTGACCTACGCCATCCAAGTATGGGGAACAGCCTCTAGGACTCAGCTCAATGGGCTTAGAGTAGTACAATCGCGAGCGGCACGACATGCATCTGGGCTACCCTGGTATGTGAGCAACCGAGTTATTAAAAGGGACTTAAAAGTTGTCCCATTGAGAGACCAAATAAACTTCCACAGCAGCCGATATGCCGACAGACTTATCGCCCACCCGAACACGTTGGCGAATGATCTTGTCGGCCCTATTTCCCTCCGACGTCTGAAGAGAAAACATCCCCATAAACTCCTTACACGTAAGAAAGTATAATCTCTCCACGGTACATTTGTATACACTATAATTAAGGAACAGAATCCATAATATCTTTAAAGATACACATTAGGTTAAGTTGAGAAGGAACTGAACGGTTCCTACTGACTAATGAATAATAATAAATGATTTAAACTCTAAAACAAACTCATTTTCTTCACAAACAAAACAAAAAATTTGAATTTATACTTTGGACTCCCACTAGCTAAGTGACGGGTATCTGATAGTTGTGTGACTCGATTAAGTCTCGATTATTCCTAAGGCAAGGGAGGGATATAATATTTCTATATCGATCCGATTCGACTTTTATACTACCTACATTAGAAAGAACACTTCTTGAGGGACTAGTTCGTGACTCGGTTGTTGACATATACATACATATACATATGTACTTAATTTGATCGCGAATTACTTCGTTACTACATTCTGTATGTGATTAAAAACCATTTATGTTGGCATTAATAAAGTTTCAATTAAAGGATGTACTTAAAAAATGTATGTAAAATGTGCATATATTATATTTGGATGAGTATTAAAATAATTTTCGTATGCGATTGACCACTATTATTAGATTAGTTTGGCAGATCGCGCAACATTATTTATCAGAAACTAAATTATTGTTCGTCTTGCCTCCTTCACCTACAAAACGACTAAAACGGTCACGTCCAGACTTTTGCACAATTTTGAAATTTATCCTCATTTTATTCCGTAACTAAAAAATCTATCGATATCGCTTTCGCATTCCCACTCCCTGAGTAACGGGTATCTGATAGTCGGGGAACTCGACTATAGCGTTCTCTTTTGTTTTATATCAAATCAGATCTTATTTACTAAGGGGGAAACAAGATCATTCTGCCACTTAGTTATTTTATAATAAATTATTTCTGATCCCACCTCCGATTTGACAACCAAAATTTGGCTGTCGGCAACAAAAAGGGGCAAGGGGTGGTTGATAAGTACGTCGCGAAGGCTGACATGCTGTTGGTCAAACGGAAAATGCAGGTAAAAATACTTTTAAAATATGAAAGAAATCATTAATTAATTTAAAGAAGGGCCAAAAAATTTTGGGAAGACCAGAGCACCTAAAAACGAAATCAAACGATTTTGCCCAAATCGAAATCAAAAAAACAAAATTACGATTACCAGAGCATGCCTTAATACAAATACAATTATTAATTATATAGTTATTATATCACTCAAATCTATTGATTATAAGCATATTATAAATTGAAAACCTGAAAAATATATAATTTTAAGATAATAGATTTATTTGTGAGGGCTTGGGCAGTTCCGTATCAGATTCATCAATCACATTATTTGTTGTTTCCCATCTTAAAGTTAAGTTACCTATGATTTTTTTGAGCATGTACTTCTAAGTCATAACAAAAGTAATCTACAATTATGGTGTGCACTTACTCTGTTCATTTGTTTGCATTTCGGGTAATAAGTGGGATGGTATGTAGTTACTGCCTTTCATAAACATTTCTACACCATTAACTCGAAACAGGAAGGTGTTTCCAACGCCGTCAGGGGCGGGATCCTCTACTAGATCAAGCGTACGAAAACCCACTCGGAGCGACTTGTGCGACTTGGTCTTAGAGCGAACCTCGGGTCCATCAGGTCCCAGCCAGGTCTTCAGAGTGAAGTGGAGCGGATACAGTTTCTGCTCGCCGTAGCCATTGGGCCACCAGGTTACGACTTTCCCCTGCGAAGTGATAACGGCACATGACAAAGATATAGACAGTGCAAAATCGTGTCGATGTAATTGGCAGGCGTTACTTACATTTGGCACGGCCTGATCGAATTCAATTACTGGCGCCAAGTGACTGATGTTTTTTATTGCGTATCTGTCTACTACTACCGGACGGTCCAATAGCTCGCTGCAACCCATAATGTCCGTAAATATGACGAGTTTTGACCGCAGCTTGTTTACTTACACAGCATATAGGACGAGTCTTCCATTGAAGTTTTGCCAGCCTCCCGCGTCCAGGAAGCAGCGAATATGCATGTTCCAGTACGAACCATTGACGCGGCTAACGTCCACATCCACCTCACGAATAACCGCCACCTCGTAGATTTCCAGCTCCACGTTTTTCCAGATTCCAGCAGAGGGAGCTGCAGGACCCCAGTCCCAGGAAAAGCTAGCCTGCATCTTCCGCAGCATGTTCATGTGGCACTCACCATGGTAGCGCTCGTTGGGGCATTCGGGAGGCACGCTCTTTTTAGCTTCTTTTAAAGCATTGGCTCTTGCCAAAGCAGCCACAACTGGAGATTGGATCTCAACTTCCAGAAAGTTTTCCGCTTGGAGCAGGGAACTCACTTCGTAAGAGTAGCGGACAAACATGTTGTCCGTGCGTCCCAGCAGTTGATGGTTCAGCCGGATTTCCGACACCGTGTCAATGCCGTGAAACGTCAGGTTGATGTGGCCGCGATTGAAGTGATGAACGTCGACTTAGTCAGTCATTATCAGAAAAGGAAAGAAGTAATACCTAAATAAATGCCTTTATATCAATTGGGGAATTAAATTAAGTGAGTTTTAAATTCCTTAAAAATGTAACAAGATGTTATTGATCAGGATCAATTTTTTCCGACGCAAAAATTTTTGATAGCACCACAAACCCGTTAAGGAAAATAGATATTTGGAAAGCTATGGTTAAAATACGTATAAAAGGATACTCTTTTTTTGGGGATTTAAATTAGACCAGAAACTTCAATAGCAGATGCCTAGTCTTTAAAACTCATATATCATAACAGTCAGGTAAACTAATATATATATATGATTGTTTTTTTTCAATCGAACTCTAAAAGCGAAGTAAAGGGAATCTTGCTAAAACTTACACTGAAAGAAATTGGAGAAGGTAAAGTTGTCGTAGGCCAAGTAACGCAGACCGACGTCGTTGTAGGAGTCCAGCACTTGGGGTGCGAAGGCACTGTATATGCCCAAGGGCAACGTTTGGTTGGCAATAGTCAGGGCTGTGGGGAAAGGAACACTTATATTAAGTAGCAAGACAGTTGCCAATGGGAAAACGCGCTCCTCCAGGGCACATTTAGTTGATGGACTTCCCTTTTCAACTTTTTCAACTTGAAATATCGTTTTAGATTATTTTGCAAAGGGCTTTTGTGCAGCTCTGAATTTATGGTACTCACAGCCATTCTGATTAGTTATCGTCCAATTGCTCAGCTCTATTACTTCCACCTTATCACATTGGCCGCTGCAAACATAAAGGCCACAAACTAATCCGACCATAACAGCGCCCGTGGTGCCATTCCTGAGTAATCCGCATCCGTACTTCATCTGGAAAGAAGTGGTCGTTTCAATTCAGAGGAGCTACTTTAAAGACGACTCCTCTGTTCGACAAAAAGCACTCTGAGCGTTCAGCAAAACGTGGAGTTCTTCCACTGACTCACGAACAACGAATGTATCGCTTTGCCCGACGATTCAGATCCGATCGTTGGAGCAGCAAGTGAGAGTACGTCTCTTTTGAAAGCAGAGAGCTAAGGAACGCATACATATCGATAATGAAAGTATTTTCAACGTAACGAACCTCTGCGCGCATCAGCTGTTACTCAGAATTTCGTGTTCAAGTGAGCCAGATCAAATATACATACGCCTTGTCGGAACTTATAAAGCGCACCTAAACACGAAATCGAGAAAAAATACTATTACCTACTAGCTATTATAGATCCTGAGATTTTGACGTTCATACGGACGGACGGATATACGAACATGGCCAGATCGACTCGGCTATTATTCCTGATCTAAAATATATATACTTTATATGGTTGGATCTGCCTGTTACATACTTTTCAACGAATCTAGTATACCCTTTAACTCTACGAGTAATATATAAATAATAAATATAAATATAATTTAATATGGTCGGAAACGCTTCTTTCTGCATGAATACAATGTATATAGGTATTATATGTATGTATGTATATGTATGTATGTATAATACATATTTTAGGGACGTAGGCGATACACCGCCCAGAACTGTCACGGCCACACTTTTGAGAAATGTTTTGATATTTTTCATATTTTTATTAGTCTTGTAAATTTTTATCTATTTGCCAAAGAATATTTTTGCAACACCCACAAACCGCTCAAAACTTCTACGCCCATACTTTTGAAAAATGTTTTGAAATTTTTCATATTTTCATTATTCTTATACACTTTTATTGATTTGCCAAAAAACTTTTTGCCACGCGCCCAAAACTGCAAAATGTTTATGTATTTAAAATTAAATTTAAATATTAATTAACTTGTGAACAAATAATATAAATATAATTTAGTCATCGAGAGACCCCTTCTTAAGAGTTTTGTTTAATTTTTGCGAAAAATATGATGGTCTTATAATCATAATGATTTTGGAAATATTAAGAAAAAAACAATGTTCGATTTTCATCAAATCAAATTTTTAATATGTATGTATATTAATGTATATATATTTTAACATGTGTTGACAGGGGTCCCTGAAAAAAAAAACAATTTCGGAAGTATGTTCTGCTTTAGGTATATTTTAAATATTGTGCAGCATTTTCAACTTAGTAAAACATGGTTTATATTAAATACTGATTAATCGTTTGAACTTTAATGTGGTCGGTTGTTAAAGTCATGCATACCGAGTCGCTTTCGATCACTAGGTGTATCGTCTTTTTTGGCTGGGTTTGAGTAAAGCCATTTGTCGAGAACTTGTGCCGCTCCTTGACATAATAAGGATGCAATAGCTCGAGGTATACAAGTAGAGCCGGATATCTGACAGTAATGCGCAAACTAAAACTATTTGCATAAGGGGATGTTGCCGCTTTGCAGTCCTGACCTTCGACCTCCAGCTGTTTGACTTACATACAAGTAAGAAAATAGCAAATATTAGGCGTTTTAAAAAGAGGGGCACACTTACTGTTAGTTCTGAATCTTTAATGCCCATAATTTTTTTAAAGGGTACGGGGTAAAAAAAGTTTCTAGTCACAGAGTTGCCGTATTCGTCCTCCAAAATGATTTCCAAAAACAGTTCTTCCTTCAAATGTTTATGTACAGCAAATATTCCAAAGGTATTTGCCGCATCTCAAGTTTATTGGAGCCCTGTAAATGAGCCCTTGGTAGATGATATTATTGCCAATATAATGTCTTGGGTGTCTCACCAGTCCAAAAGGGCGAGCAATAGTCTTCTTAGGAATCGAGCCCGTCCATAGATAGGTGTTCACCAGTACATGGTATAACCGCGAGTCTCTATGCTCGGAGAAGTCCTCTCTTGTAAGCGTGATATTGAGGTTTTTTCGTATAGGGCTATAACACTCGTTGGGGCAAGAAGTTCCTTGGTCCAGTAGTATAATAGCTTAGGGTTTCCGTAGAAGTCGATGCAGGACCAAGTTGGAGCCACCCAAACATCGTTTAACTGCCATATAAGAGCTCCCATTGTATGGTTTCCTGTGCGTAGACTACGAAACACGTCCAAAGCGGTTTTAGTTGCCATGGCTTGTGTCACTTGGCTAAAATATAAAAACATCGATATTTTCGTCCCAATTTTGGGGAACAAACGGAAGCTGATAGGCAATCAATTGGAGTATCGGTATGAATCCCTTAGGGTCGTGCTGACGGCTTCGAATAAGTCTCGCAATTTCAAGGTCGCTATTATCTGCAGAATCAGCTAGTGCCCTTTGCCACGTTGATTTCATTGGAAGGCTAGAGTAACCGAATTCCGAAACAAAGCGTTTGGATACGTTTCAGGGCTGAATCCATCTTTGTCGTCCCAAAAGTGCACTAAAATAAAAAACAAAGGTAAAATAGACGTAGACGGAGAATTTCCAGGAATAAATTTGTGAAAAGCAGACTCACCATCACCTGTAAGCTTTGCGGGTTGTTGGAGAGGTTTTTGCCAGACTCCTGAACACCTAATGAAGGCGTAGAGGCCATGGGGTCAGGGCGAGGACTAAAATCTTTACGAGAGATAACGTTTAACTCTTGAATTAATGTTTCAATAAACAAGGCTTTGTAATCACTATCCATTCTAGTGGCGTTTTCTCCAAAATCAGATTTGTTGCTTGACAGGAATAGCTCAATCTCATTGTTGGTGACTATTAGGGCTAAACTTGGATGATAAGAAAGACGCTGTGCATTCTGTACTGTCTCAACGCACACAGAAGCTACAAAGTCATTTGCTAGCGGGTATGCTGCTTGAGAAAACGCCAGGTCCTGCCACACCAATAGTCCGTAAAAGTCCGCTAAGTTGTAGAAGGTATCCGACTCATAAAGGCCGCCACCCCAAACGCGTATCATGTTCATATTGGCCTCGTTTGCGGACTTAAGCAAATGTGCGACTTAATTGGATTTCGTATAATAAGCTAATTTATTTCTGCTGCCATTAGGTATATATACTTACCCGCATCGGCATCGGCCGATAACTCCGGAAGTGTGTGGGCTGGTACATAATTCGCTCCTTTCATGAATATGGGATGGCAATTGACCCGAAAAAAAGGTTCTGCCATTGTCTAAATTCAATAAGATTAGTTTTTACATATTTTAAGACCAAAACAAAAGGTAACGTTATATCTAGGACCCTAAACTCTACAGGGGACGCTTTGGTTTACGGCAAGACCGTAGCAATTAGGAAGATAAATTAAAAACCAGATAGAGTGCTATAGTCGAGTTCCCGACTATCAGATACCCGTTCCCTCATCTATCGATAGATATTGGAGAATATAATGAAATATGTTGGGTAATTTGTGGGCGTTAGCGTCGGCGAGGCAAAAAGTTATTTGGCAAAATGATAGGAATTTTCAATATCTAATAAAATATAACAAAAATATTAAAACATTTTTAAAATGTGTGGGAGTGACAGTTTTGGGGAGTAAGTGGACATGGCAAAAAGTTTTATCGATAATTTTTAAAAGACTATATAATATTTAAAAGGCAAAAATTAAAACTATTTTTAGTCAGTGTAGCAAAAAGTTTGTTGGCGTATCGATAGAAATTTACAAAACTAACACAAAGATCAAAAAATATGAAAACTTTTTTCAAAAGTGTGGGCGGGGCAGTTTTGGGCAGTATGTGGGCATTATAGTGGGGCGTCACAACGTGTCTCAACAAACTTGCGCCGTATCTATGTTTCTAGAATCTGTATGTTCAACTATTGTATCTTAACCTTCAAGCTTTTATAGTTCCTGAGATGTCGACGTGTATACGGACAGACGTACATGGCCAGATCGACTCGGCTATTGATCCTGATCAAGAATATACATACATGTATATACTTCATATGGTCTGAAATGCCTTTTTCACTCTACGAGTAAAAAAACATGTATGAACACTCTAGGCGACTTCTTCCTCGTAGCAAAACAGAACAACTAGAGAGTCTCTGGATCTAACATTTTCAAGACTATCTTAGGGGATATTATCTGCATAGCTTGAGCTGCGTTTATGTCTCTGACATATGCATATATGCATGTTTAATCAAAACTTTCTGGCCTTTAGTTTCTAAGATCTAAACAAAATCTCGACGCTCATACATACAGATTAATATGCGGACAGATATGGCAGAGTCTTCTGAAGATTACGTTGGAGGGCTTGACTTCGCCCCCTTAGGTTTATTGACTAGCCTTGTGGCGTAGCAATGTAGATAATAAGTACAATTATTATTTGCGGCTGTAAGCCGGAGCACGTTCTGATTTATTTGGACACAAAACTGAGACTAAAGAGTTGACAAAACATGGAGCTAAGTTTACCCTAACAGCAATGCATTGCGCCACCAAGACGAGTCGGCAAAGCCGACTCAGCATTCCTTGCAGCGTGAAGCAACACTCCGAATAAGAAGTTACAGCTTTCCGTTGCCGGACGTTCTTTGCGCAGAGCACTGAACACAATTCTGGCGCTACAGCATTCTTCATATAGAGCTACTTAGTTGCTATGAATTATTATGTTATGAGTTGTTAACTTATACACTAGTGGGCATAAGTATTTAGACACCATTAGCTTGCAACTGCCGGGCTATGCTTTTCATAGTACAGTCAAATAAATAAGTAAACTATTGGCCTCGACTGTGCCAAAAAATATGTTGGTCAGCCTGCATCATTCTGGAAAAATGTTTTGTGGAGCGATAAAACCACTTTTAAGTTTCATTGCTCAAAAAAATTTTTTTTTTTAGATTACCGAAACAATATCGGAAAAAAGTGGCACCAGTATGTCAGAGAGTAAATCATTCAGGAGGGTCTGTTATGTTTTGGGGATGCGTAGCCTTCACTGGCTTGGGAGATTTGGTTCCTGTTGATGGAACCATGAATCAAGGAAAATATTTAGATGTCCTTAATAATCATGCATTCCCCTCTGGTGATAAATTGATTGGAGAGTCCTTCATACACCAGCAGGATATTGCTCCCTGGCATAAGGCCAAACTGATTACGAAGTTACTGAAAGATGTTGGCGTAAACACATTGGATTGGCCACGTCAAAGTCCAGACCTCAACATAATAGAAAACCTCTGGTCATATTTAAAAAGAAAAAGGAGTGCAAACTTATCTAGAAGTCGCGAAGAAACGATTTTGGAAATTCAAACCTTATATTTCAATAGATTATATCCACAGCTTGGTACAGTCTGTACCAAAACGTCTGCAAAAGGTGACGCTAAGGGAGGGTATATTTTTTTATTAATTTGTCATAATTTTTTTTCAATTTATAAAATTTAAATAATTTGCCCAAATACTTATGCCATTGCTAATTTGTAAGAAAGTGATTTTTGTTAAATCAACAATGAAGTTATCCATATGTTTATGTTACCTCTACATTTAACTACGATAGCCTACCTATTTACTAAAATTATTAAACAATTTTGCTTTAAGTAAACAATAAGTTACAAACAAATATATTGAAAATATTTCTTGTCCAAATACTTATGCCCACTAGTGTATATATATGTATGTACTTCCGTAGAGTGCCGCGACTATTAGATACCGCTTACTCAAATAACTGAAGTGCGACAGATGTGCAATCAGTAGAGACGACTCTTTTCTATTAACTTTTTTAACTTCTATTAACTCTTTTTTCATAGGTTTCTACTAAATCAGATTCTAACAGTTCTTGGAACGTAGATAAGCATTGATAAGCTTAACTTAATATCATTAACGAATACGTTCAGAATGTAGGCAACGGGTATCATAAGCAGAATCTTCAGATAAATTACCCGGCACTTATAGGAGGTCTTATTTCTCAATGTCCATTTTGTAAGCTCTTCGACAAGAATGGTTTTCGCAAAGTTATTGGGGATAAACAATATAAGCACAAATAAGGTATGTATTCCGACCATAAAAACGCGTTGTTTGTCTTATTGAAATCTAATGGTCGGTCTCACCGTCACACTGTTTTGTTTTTTGAACGAACGATACCGCTCCCAAGTGAGAACTGCCGGTTGAAGACTTTGTCGACCTCGAAGTAACAAGTCGACAAAATGTGGTAAAAGCTATCGATTAATGGGTTCATCGAATAAGTAATGAGAAAAGAAAATAACTATAATCGATAGGCTTTTACTTAAATTTCATGACGAAAGTTTCGGAGCAATCGGACGGACAGGGTCAGATCGACTCGGCTATTGATCCTGATCAAAAAATATATACTTCAAATGGTCGGAAAAGGCCTTCGGCATTTTACATACTTTATAGGGTATACTAGCCTTTCAAATGTGTAGCCATTGCAGTTTTGGTCAGCATGCGGGTGTGTAGGGGTCACAAGAGTCTACATGTCCAATGGTAATGCCCATGTAATATACATGATTTTCAAATTCACATTACAAACAAGAAATGCTTGTTTGGGCTTTGCTGATGGGTATCGTGTTAATATCAGTTGGAATCATAGGCATATCCGTTAAAAAACCTCCCTTTTGAATTTCGCATTTGGATTTGGTTCAGATCAGCACTGTCAACCTCATGCCCATATACAATGGTTCACAGCTCAGTTTAACCAAAGACAATAGTATATTCTATTCGCAACAGCTTTTAAAATTTAAAAAGAAATATCTTCTGAACATATCTGTAAGTCTCACACTAGCTCACACTTCTTTGCTGGCAAATTTATAAAAATTTGAATCAGAATGTATTTCCGAATATTAAATTTAACCATGGATATGCGCTTTTTATTTAAAATTGTTTGTCTGGCACAGCTACTAGCCCCCTGATATTATGCTGAAGAATGTTTCAGAAAACCACTAGAGTATACTCGCCCAGCGCCCTAATACAGACGGTTACTCATCATACTTAATTCTTTTAGGCATGCCGTCGAATTCAATTATTGTCAGGACAGCATCAAAGTTAGTTTAATCAATCAAGTCAATCACAAGTCAAAGTCAATTTCTGTTATCTCAACACCTCTAAACACTTGACAGCCGCGGTAACGGAATATTAAACAGGCGAGAAAGATGGCCACAAACGCAATCGTATAAAAAGGAAGCGCCAACTTAGATGTTCACCAGTCTGCCAAGGGCACAGTAAAGCATGGGACCTAGAAGCTGTACGCACTTCGCCACGCTGTTTATGCCACTCTGGGCATTAGCCTTCTGCTTCCTGGTGGTGCTGCCGATCCCAGCGCAGACGACTAGTCTACAGAACGCTAAGGATGATCGGCGACTACAGGAATTGGAGTCAAAAATTGGTGGGGAAATCGATCAGCCCATTGCGAATTTAGTTGGACCATCATTCTCTCTATTCGGGGACAGGCGTAATCAGAAAACAATGAGCTTCGGTCGCAGAGTGCCACTAATTTCACGCCCAATAATACCAATTGAGCTGGATCTCCTCATGGATAATGATGACGAAAGAACGAAAGCTAAGCGGTTTGATGATTACGGCCATATGAGGTTTGGTAAAAGGGGAGGTGATGATCAGTTCGATGACTACGGTCACATGCGTTTCGGCCGATAAACACTTGCCATCAGTTTAGTCATTTAGAAAACCGATTATGTATATTGTACATAGAAATTAATCGAGCACACATTTTATATTAACAAGTATATAAAAAGTAATAAATGTTCGCATTCAAAAATTTAATATTTCGTATTATAGCCGAATTCTTAGAGTAAGCTATGATGGATTCATTGAAAAAAGGATTTTTAGTCCCTTGCATATAGGTGTATTGATTCCTAGCAGAATTTATCACCGCGGTAAAAAGCCTCCATTTATCCGGTATATAAAAAAAGGGCTGCACCTTCAATATATAAAAAGTTTTATTTAATTATTTGTGACGAAAGCATTTGAAAGGTTCTCCGACTTTCGAATTGTGAATACCTTTTAAAGACGCATCGGATTTACTTAACAAGAATTATTGTCGTTGATGTATGTTTCCCTTAGGCCCATTTATATACAGCTGTGTTCAGAAAAATAGCAGTGCTTTGGACTTGAGAGTTTAAGATAAAAATTTCCTATGATTTACAGTTTTAATGGGAAATTTTTTTTTATAATATCATTAGGTATTTAATTTCAAACAATTTAACAAATGTTTCACTTTTATTTCTTCAATAGTTTCGAAAATATAGAATAAAACAACATAATAGGCAGAAATTCTGGTGTTCAATGAAATAGCAGTGCTATGAAAAAATAGTAACAAAATTAAACTTGACTTAGAAACGAACTTAGTTTTTCTTTTTAATATGTTAATTCGGGCCTAATACTTGGCTGGAAAGCCTTTGTTAGCCAGCACAGCCTTACACCCACGCGACATGGAGTCCACCAGGTCCTGGCAACGTTTGGGAGGAATTTTTGCCCATGCATCCTGGACAACTTGCCAAATCTGAGCCTTAGACGTCGGGGACTTCTTCGACACATATTGTTTAATGTCCCCCTACAGGTTTTCAATCGGGTTTAAATCGGAAGATGGTGCTTGCCACGGCATTGCATCTATTCTATTTTGGGTGAACCTATTCCTAGCCGACTTGCATCTGCGTTTCGGATCATTATCCTGTTGGAATGTCCATTTTAAGGGCATATTATATTCAGAATATTACAGTAAGACATCTCTAAGTATATTTACATATGCGTTTTGGTCTATAATACCATAAATCATATGTTATGGACTCATACCATTGTAAAAAAAAACAAGCCCATACCAGGATTTTAGGTCCACCGTGATTGAAAGTCTTCAGTGGGTGTTTTGGGTGGTACTCGGTGTTTGGAGGTCGTCAGATATACTGTAGTGAACCAGTTCCACCAAATAGCACTATTTTTGACCGATCAGTCCAAAGGATATTACGCCATTTGCAGACTGGCCAGTTTCGGTAGGTTTTAGCGAAGGTGAACCTTGCCTGAATAAGCCTTGGGCTAAGTGGGGGAACCTTTCTTGGACTCCTCGCACTGAAATTTTGATTCAGTAGTCGTCTCCGAATAGTAACGTCACTGATTCCCAAGTTCAGCTCAGACTTTATGTCCCTAGAGGATGCAAAAGGATAGGCGTTGCTCTAACGAACTATGCGTCGATCCTCTATATCTGTGGTTTTTTGTTTGGTACCACGGGTTTCGGGCTTCCATTCATATTTAATGGCATTGGATACCATTTTGGAAAACATTCAAGGGTTTTTTGAATGTCCCTTTATGTTTTTCCTTCCTTTCTTAGCTTATGAATTTACATTATTTTCTGCTGGGAGCAGTGCTGTCCTCTATCCACTAAAATATAATTTTTATTTTTTTTTTAATTAATTGCCCTTTTAAATATACGAATTAACTTATCCAAACTCACTTTTTAGAAAATAATGATCATTTCGGAACTTTACGTTGGTCAAAACCAGGCACTGCTATTCTTATGAACAGCCTAAAAATTGCGATTTTGCTCAAGAATGCAAATAAAAAAAGGATAACATGAAAAACTAACCGGATTTTCTTTTTTTCCTTATCTACACATTCCATTTAACAAAAATAAGTGGAATAAAAAGTCAATTCCGAAAAGGGACATGGAAAAATACCTTTGTATTACTTAATTTCCTTCGCACTGCTATTTTTCTGAACACAGCTGTACATATGTATCTAAGTTCTAACTTGTATATACTGTATAACTTGTATGTACTGTATATACTGCTATATTCCGATTGGGTTCACTCGTTAAAATTAGTCAACCACAGCTCATTTTTATTTCTATACACTCTTATAAATGAGTATCGTCCGTGATAAGCGGACTCCGTTTTACTACAGAGACTCAGTATTGCTGAATATGTAGAAAGCGCGTTAAAGACTTGCAAGCTTTCCACCCGAGCTTTGTAAATAACTTCATGGGGGAGAGCCTTGAAAGCTTCAATGGAGACAGACAAGCTTGGTTGTAGCTTTAATACGCACAGACAGAATGGACGACAATAACATGGAGAACTTATATACATTTGTATTTAAATTATCAACAGATGTCGCCATTTTGAAACAGGTGGCGTTTTTTACTTGAAAATATTATACATATTTGTGCTGGAAGTAAATGTGTAGAGAAGACGTTACTTAAGACCTTAAGTTTAGTTTAAGTTATATTCTTTGTGTTTCACCTTCCGGAAGTCTTTCCGCTGCAAACTCATGAAATGAGCGCCAAGTGCTTGACGCCTCCTCTTACCGGTTTTGCTAATCGCTTTTGCAAAGAATGCTGACCGGATTGTCCGCATTCCACATATTCAACCACACACACACAGTCTCTACACATAGAGGTTGATACCAACACCAAGCACAAAATTTGCAGCACAAAGGAAAGTATCAGCGAGTTTGTCCATAAAGTGTAGTCTAGGCTACTACTACACCGATAGGCAAACGCACACACTTGCAGAGAATTATGTGTACAGCCCAGTCGTAGCTTTCAGCCAAGTCATGAGTGTAATCCAAGTCCAGTGGGTCTGGAAGGCTGTGAAGTGAGCACACTGCTCAATAAGAGAAGTCAGATGTGCTGCGGAGTTTCCCGGATTATAAGAATATATGGTCAACCTCCCTAAAATACTTTATTCTTAACAAAGTATTTATTTGTAGATATTATATTTATTTTCGTTCTTTTTCTGGATATTAACAGAGATAATGCTATAGTCGAGTTCACCGACCATCAGATACCCGTTACTCAACGAGTGGAAATGCGTACGCGAAATTTGATAATTTCTTGGAAATATAGGGGTATAAAATGAGAAAAATATGTTTCAAATTGTTCAAAAGTCTGGGCGGGACCATTTGGGTCGTTTTGTAGGTGTATAGAGAGGCGTGGCCAATGTGCTTTTTGTATAGTGATAGAAGTTGGCAACACAAGACATGACAATGTGGGCGTGCCAGTTTTGGGCGGTAAGTGGGCGTTAGAGTGGACGTGGCTAAACGTTTTTTGGGTAAAAAAAGTGTCAAAATATATATAAAAAAACTTCAAAAATGTTTAGCGTGGCAGTTCTGGGATGTTTGTGGGCATAATTGTGGGCGTGGCAAAACGTTTTTTTTTGTTGCTAATCGATAGAAATTTACAAATTTATTTATTTATCAAAATATTTTTCGAAATTGTGAGCGTGGCAGTCCTGGGCGGTTTATGGGCGTGGCAACATTTGAAAAAAAATTTGAGCAGCGCTTATGTCTCTAGAATAAGATTGAGAAGATAGTGGAAGAATATTTCAACGGAGCTCAACTCAACATAAATGAATAGTTGTGCCTTATTAGGTTTATGAAATAAGTGTGTGCGCTCTCTTGTAATTATGAATCCATGAGATACCGTAAATAAACGATTTAGTGTGTAGAATATAATGATACCCTATCTGACTATGTAACGGTCACAAAGTTCTTTAGGCTAAGAAAATGCATTCCTGGACGAGTAGGAAATTTATCCCAAATCGTATAATTACTTGTATGCTTTCAGTCCCATTTCTCCGACAGTGGAAATGCGAACGCGAAATTTATTTATATAAATATAAAAAATAATTTCTAAGGTGTAGGCATGGCCGTTTTGGGCGGTATGTGTCAGTTTTGGAGAGTTTTTTGTCGTTAGAGTGTGCATGGCAACACCTGAGATTTCGACGTTAATACGGACGAACAGACAAACGGACAGGGCCAGGTCAAAGACACTAGTTATTCTAGCGTCTTTGGCCAGATCGACTCGGGTATTGATATTGATCAATAGTATATATGTATATTTTATATGGTCGAAAACGCTTCCATCTACCTGTTAAACAGTTTTCAACGAATTTAGTATACGCTCTTACTAAAGGGTATAATAAAACAAAAAGCAAAATTGTATTTTACAAAAATAGCTATCTGTTCATCCGTATTAAACGACATCTCAGGAACAATAAAAGCTAGAAGCAGCTCAAGTTTGTTTCCAAATATTGCCAAGCCCACAAATCGTCCAGAACTGCCACTTTTAATTATTAATTTTATTAATTATATTATATAATAATTTTTATTATCTTTTAAATTTCTATCGATTAGCAAAAAAAACTTTTAACCACACCCCCTCTTACGTCAACACGCCCGCTTTTCTGAAAAATGTATTGATATTTATTCATATTTATATTAATTATGAAAATTTCTATCAATTTGCAATAAAAAAATGTTTTAATTCTTCTTCGCTTTATTGTTTGTCTTGCCAATTTCTATCGCTATACCAAAAGCACTTTGGCCGTGCCCCTTCTTATTCCAACAAAGCACCCAACATGTTCACGACCAAACTTGTGAATAATTTGAAACAATTTTTGTCTCATTTTATTCACCAATATCTACTGATATCGCAGAAAAAGGATTAAATTTCGCGTTGCGTTTTTTCGCCTTGCATTTAGTGAGATCATTGGGAATTTTCTCAGTGGCACTGACGCTTGACATATTTATCGCCAGCCCTATGCTATAAGACTAATGGGCGACGCAAACAACATATGTATATATCTACACTATTCCCACCAGTACAAATGTTTTGTTAAACATTATGAAGCTTGATTCGGTGTTTTTCATAATTAAGCTAGGTTAAAAGATGTGCTGGCTTACGTTCGAAGTACCACTGGCAAACCTGCGACAAGCATACTCCTCAAATAGTTAGTTTGAACTCACTGCTTATTCGTATGCAAATCAGATAGATCGATTGCATTTTCTCTTCACTCTAAGCTTTCCCCGTCTGCAAAAATGTAGCGTTGGCAAAGCTTTGTCATGGTGTAGGTATTTTCCATGGGTTGGTAAGTGGCGAGTGGGGATAGCTGAACCGACTAGTTATCGGAGCTGGCATGCTAATAGGTATGAGAAGCTATTTTTAGAGCGAGGAAAAATTAGCTTTTGATTAGCCAAGATCGTACATTTAACATTTTATTGTAGGTATTTATAGTACATATTCGAAAGCATACAGGTAATTATAGGATTTGGGATAAATTTCCTACTCGTCCAGGAATGCATTTCCATAGCCGAAAGAACTTTGTGACCGTTACATAGTCAGATATCATTATATTCTACACACTAAATGGTTTATGTATGGTATTTCATGGATTCATGATTACTAGAGAGCGCACACACTTTATTCATAAACCTAATAAGGCACAAATATTCATTTATGTTGAGTTGGTTTCCGTGTGGGATTACACTCCCAGAGCTCCGTTAAAATATTCAGCCCCTGTCTTCTCAATCTGGTGTACATCAAGAATGTTTAGATGATATTTAGATCGCTAAACGTTGTGTAATCATTTTGTATAAATCATAAGGCCCAGATCAACCCAATGAACTCCTATCTTCGCGGCATTCCGAAGCTGCTGGCAGGCCCTAATGGGCCGTAGATGGCATGTGGATGCGGAGGATGGGCGTGAGGATGCTGACTGGGTCCTGGGCCATGCAATCCGCCATTTGACATTGTCATGGCATGCTTCCGCTGTAGTGTGTTCGGACCCATAGGCCGCTCCCCTTCATTGAGGTCAAGACCTGCCACCATTTGGGCGATCTCACGCTCCTTCTTTATATCTGGTGGATTGAACTGCAAGCTGGCTAGCGATCCGTGGCTTCGGCTGCGATGCTCTTGACGTATGGAGTAGCTAAAAGCTCGCTCGTTTAAATGTCCTTTGCGCTGCAAAAATTAATAAATGTATTATAATTATAGTTTAATCAAGAGTGTTATGCTAATACAATAGATACATATATGAAAAACTATCCAAATATTTTTCAAAGGTGTGGGCGTGACAGGTTTGGGTGGCTTGTGCTGCGTCGATGTCTTTAGAATCTGTATGCTTAATCTCAATCTTCTTGCTTTTACAGTTATTGAGTTATATCGACGTTATTACGGACGTACAGGGCCAGATCGACTCGGTTATTGATCCTTATCAAGAATATATAGAATATATATAAATATATTCAAGAATATATATATATATACGGTCGGGAACGTTTTCATTTACCTGATAAGCACTTTTCAACGAAGCGTTTACTCTAGATTAACATACATACAACGCGTACATATTCTAGAGACATAGGCGCAGTGAAATTTTGTTGACCCATGTTGCTATGCCCACCTTTACGCCCACAAACCGCCTAGAACTGCCACGCCCACACTTTTGAAAATTATTGTGATATTTTTTATATTTATATATGTCTTGTAAATTTTTAGAGATTTACTAAAAAACTGTTTGCACGCCCACAATCGGACCAAAAGTGCCACGCCCACACACTTTTTAAATTTTTTCTAATTTGATTCACCAATATCTATCGGTATCCCGAAAAACTATAAAATTTCGCGTTCGCATTTCGACTAGCTTAGTAACGGGTATCTGATAGTCGGGGAATTCTTGATTGAATACAAATATAGTGTTTCCTAATAGACATTAATGTTAATAAGGGCAGGCTCTATTGTACTACACACCTTGTAGATGCCAGTGCCACCTGGTGATGGCGATTCGGCACCAGAATTACCGGAGTCGTCTAGGCCGTTCCCCATTGATGCCGCCAGCTTCCGGCTGGAATGACCCAGAGGTCGCGTCTCTCCGATTAGGGACTGTGCTAATTGGGGAGCTGGAACACCCACGACCTGTTGCTGAAAGGCGTATATGGGAGGTACTATGGGCATGCCCACGGGAACGCCTCCGCCCGCGCCACTCTTTTTATCCTTTTTCTTCTTCTTGCCAGTTGAGCGCGACGGCTGAAGAGTCGCGTACTGCTGCGGCATCATCACGGGAATCTGCATGGGCGGTAGTCCCCCAATGTGGGGGTGGTGCATCATATGGACCTGATTCTGTGAAGGGTGGGGCGGTGGGTGGTGGGTGAGGTGGCTGTGTGAACCCGGGGGAATGCCGCGATGACTAATTGTATGGTAACGGGCGGCGTGAAGGCCATGTCCAGAAACGTGCCCATAGGTCACGCTCCCAGGTCCCGACGGCCCTTGGAATCCTGAGCGATGCTGCGGCGCAGGGTGTACGGGCTTTGGCCGGATAAGGGTGCCGGAAAGGCTTTGGCTGCCACTAGACTTGGTTAACTTTTTGTCCCGCTTCGTCTTTCGCTCATCCTTCACTGGTGGCGGTGGCACGTCGATGGGCGTGCTGATTTGACGCGCCCGTAGAGGCCTTCCCAAGGTGGAGGTGTTTCCCGCAAACAACTCATAGGGACTCTCTAATGGCCCGATGCTGTCCAACTGGTCCTGCGAACCGTTCCACACCTTATGATTCTCGTCTCCGTTAAACGACGCGTCTCCGTCATCGACGGCCACGTTGAGGTCAGCGCTGCTACCGTAGACTTTAAGAGAAAATGAAAAATGTATTAACATTCAGTTAAGAATTTAATTTCATATTCATATTCACGATATTCACTAAATATTGCAATGGGATCATAAAGAATCATAAAAAATAAAGGGCACTTTGATACTTTCTTAGCTTCTTAATGTGCCGTAAGATTACCTGTATCCAAAAATCTATATTTAACGACAACTATCTATGAACGTTGGCCAGAGTTGTTAATATCTATTTAGAAAAAATCATTTAAAATAGACACGAATGAAAAAGCCCCATTCGCACTGAAGCAGATGAAAGGGAGTCGTCTTATTAAGATTAACCTTCAGGGCTGTGTAATGTTGCCCGCTGTCGATTGATATTCGATGTCAATTTATATTACATTTCGGGATAGCGAAAAAGGCTAACTACTGAGTCGGCGCACTCGAATACAAACTAGCCAAAACGCTGACCATCGTTTGAGCGGGGCTAATCCGCTTCTATGTGAAAAGTGGGCCAAGATCACAGCACAGGTCAACTGGCCTCTCCCGGGTCGCTTGACCGCTTTGTCAGCCGACACATATCCAGACCTACAAACAGGTACTCACAATGAAGCTCATTTGGGCCATGTAAGCAACGGTTTTGTAATAAACAATGGATAATGTATAGTCGAGTTCCCCGACTATCGGGTACCCGTTATGATTTAATTATATGAGAATGAAAAAAATGAAACTGAGAAAAAATGTTGATAAATGTTCAAAAGTGTGGGCGTGGCCGTTTTTGTATGTGTTAGGAGGGGCGTGGCATACCGATAGAAATTGGCAATACAAACAATAAAACGAAGAAAAATTAAAACAGTTTTCAAAAGTGTGTGCGTGGCAGTTTTGGGCGGTTTGTGGGCGTAAGAGTGGGTGTGCAAAAATTTTTTGGCCAATCGATAGAAATTTACAAGACTAATAAAAATATGAAAAAATATCAAAATATTTAGCAAAAGAGTTACCGTGGCAGTTTTGGGAGGTTTGTGGGCGTCTATGTCTCTATAATCTGTATAATCTCAACTTTCTAGTTTTTATAGTTCCTAAGATCTTGACGCTCATACGGACGCACAGATCAAGAACTTGTTATGGTCGGAAACGCTTCCTTCTGCCTGTTACGTAATTTTCAACGAATCTAGTGTACTCTTTTACTCTACGAGTAACGGGTATAATAACAGGAATTTAATAACCTTAGCGTGGCTACACCTGCAAGATTCCGGTCTCAGCGTAGCCGGCACCAGCCCAAACCTGAATCGAACACGATCACCCCATCCCCTTTCTCTACTAACCATGTTGATGGCCAACTCAAGTTGGGTCAGTTCGGCCAGCGACATTGCCGAGAGCCACTTTAAAAGTGTCTTCTGTGACCGCTTTGTGTCTGGCCATTCCACAACGCAATTCTGCGGTTTATTCCTTTAGGTCTAATGGGTTTTGTTCTATCCAGGGGCATACACTGAGCGAGGTTCTCTCATCAGATAGCAAGTGAAACCTGCTCGGCTTGGAACTATGACCCCCGACTCCGTGGCTCTAAAAATGTGGGCCCTTGTTTGGGAAGCGATCGGTTGCGCAACAAAATTAGTGAATTAACAAGAAATCCTTTTTGCGCAAGGGTTATGTCAAGGGAATTCTCCTCCTCGTCTATGATCATTAATCTATGATCAATTAGCCGATTTGTTGCTCTTGAAACTTTATTTTCTGTCTCATAAGAGTTGACGCTCGAAGGTGAAACTATATGGGTAAATTCAAGATTTTGTGAGTTTATAGATTTATGGACCGGTGAAACATAATTAACTCGGCAGGAATCTTGCCTTACCGTTTAGGGAATAGGCAGCTACATTATCCGCGGGCGAAAACTAATTTGCGTAAATAGCTGCGGAAATCCGATGGATTCCTGATTATTTAATTGACCAATGGCTCTAATTTCATAAGTCAAGCATGCTTGTTGAAAGTAAATTACTTTTCCACTGCTTTTTCCAATTAAACTTTGAAGGCATATTGTGTTTATTGCATCACTCTTTCCCCGCTGCTTTTTCTCTACTTTCGTGGCTGACAGGTATTTGGACTTACGTCGTAATCGGTGGAAACAGACCCAAAGTAAATTTTATACTCTCACTAGCTTTCCGAGGAACTGCGATATGCGCATGCGTGCGTGAAAATATTTGTAGAAGGGGACAGGATAGGATCACTTGTTGATTGGCGTCTCAACTTGTGGTTTGATTCAAATTTTGATTTAAGGCTTGCCAAATTTCGGTATCATACAAATTCCTAACAGTCTGTAGGAAGCGGAATTGCAGAAAACGAGCTGGCAACAAGAATTTGGACCACACTTTTAAATGTTTTTCTCTTTTGACTTTTCTCACTGTTGTAATGCATCCAACAAAAACAAAAACCAGCCCAGTGCCATGCAGTTTTCTGGCCGTTTTGCGTCCCTGCCTTCTCAAAGTTGCTACGATAGAGGGACGCATGTGCAGCTGCTAGTTGCCATCTAGGCCGCATCTAGGTCAACAAGCCAGATCGGAATGTCGGAAGAGTAACCAATACGGCAGCAACGACCAATACACTGACCAAATGATTTGGCTTGGCTTCCAAAAACGGTGTAGTGAAAGTTGTAGTTTTTTGAGACAGTGTATTGGCTTATTTTCGAGGCTATATTGTTGCGATCCGTAAATTCATTATCTCAAACTATTTTTATTTTTTTTTAAATACAAATCTTTCATTATTGCGCATTGCCCAATTAAGTAAGAAATCCGATTTAACTACTTTACTTTAACGGATAAAATTTTAAAATGTCCTCAATTAAAGTAATTCTGACACATGACACGTGTAATTAAAATAACCGCAATTTAATCTTATTCCACATAATTTTTGCAAGTCCTTTAGATTTTGCGTTGCCTTTTTGTTAGTATATAACAAACACATCAGATTTTCAGCTCTTTATGTATATGTAGAAGTCTCATTCGCATGCTCTCTTAGTGCGCTTCGTCACTATGTGAACTGTCAAAGTGGTGTTGCTCTGTGGGTCCGTAAAAACAGGCCTTGAAGGTGGTTGGAACAGAAAAGTAGGTCACAAATGAAATAGCACGGCAGCTGAGTCTGAAATCTTATTTACATATGCGCCGGCAGCTCGAACTTTTTTAAGAGCTTTGCGATCGGGTCTAGCGTTACTTACAATCACTCCCATCGTGATGTGGTTTCTAACTCGCAAAATAGGTATCATGCGGTTTCCGTATAAAACGGAGTCATTCAACTACGACTGGATTTTGGTTAATGTGTCCCGTCTTTGTTTCTACACCCTGCTATTTCGTGCACCAAATGCTGTCAGCTAATTTACATATTATGCACTTTAATTTGCGGCTACATTAACAAAAGGCAGTCTAAAGAAGAGCCCTCTAGTACAAAATTGCTGTCGCGATGGGGCACACTGACGGCCCTTTACCAGATTAGGACAGATCTTGAATTTTTCGCCAAACTACGGGTTTAAAAAATCGTAAAATAATTTCATACATTATTTGTTTACTCAGCTGGAAGTGTAAACGTGTAAAAAATCAAATTTTAAATTGTTCAAAAGTGTGGGCGTGACAGTTTTGGGTGGTTTGGGGGCGTTAAAGTGGGCGTGGTTTTTTGGCGACACTATAGAAATTTACAATACTGATACAAATATAAAAAACTATCAAAACATTTTTCAAAATGTAGGCGTTATAGTGGGCGAAAGAAATTTAAAAGACTAATTAAAATATGAAAAAACAGCAGAACCTTTTTCAAAAGTGTGGGTGTAGAAGTTTTGGGCGGTGTGTGTGCGTTAGAGTGGGCGTGGCAAGAAGTTTTTTTTGGCGTATCGATAGAAATTTACAAAACTAAATTGGCGTGGCAGTTTTGGGCGGTTTGTTGGCGTTGCAACATGGGTTAACCAACTTGCGCTGCGTCTATGCCTCTGGAATCTTCATGTCTAATCTCTAATCTCTTTATGTAATTCTCTAGCTTGCATAGTTCCTAAGATCGAGGCGTTTATAAGGACATACGACATGATCAGTAATATATATACTTTAAATGGTCAGATACGCATCCATCTACCTGTTACATACTTTTCAACGAATCTTGTATACCCTTTTACTCTACGAGTAACGGGTATAGAAATAACCTGGTGCCATTTAGAAAGGCTATTAAAATATAAAGCAGCATTCCTTCAAGATTCAAGGCAAGCCTCCTAAAATTTGATTTTTAAAGAATTTTAAATTATAATTGTTAAAAGTGTTAAAAATGGCTATCCCTATTTCAACAAAAGCCCGAAACTCGGCATTGTCTCTAGCCTGCAATATTCTTAAAATGTTAAAGATAGAAAGTTCGCACAGCCACGCTATCAGCGGAAGATAAGCATGTTCAACAACATATTTTAAAGCAATCACAGCAGCACTCTCACACTGGATTCATCCTCTCTGCTACTCTAAATTTTTGAGCCTCATACTTCCATATCGACTTACCGACTTTCCAGCAGCTCGGTTGTGGAACACGAAAGTCTAAATATTGTAAATAAGCAGTCAAAGGTAGAATTTTCTCACGCGTTCATCTCGATTCACTCACTCTCTGAAGTAACTTGCATGTGTATAATGAATGTACGGCCCCGTCCCAGCCCAGTCCGTTCGACCTACACTGTCTTAAGTTTGGCTGAACAGAATAGTGGGAAAAAATCAAAGTCGACTGACACAACAGGGGAGATGCTGGGGTCCAAAGACCAGAAATAAGCAAGTAGTGATAGTCCACATTCAAGAAGTCTATTCATTAGCAGACGTCTAGCTACAAGTCACTTGATTCTTGGTTTTGATTAAGTAGCTGCTTTGTCAATTACCATATACACAGACAAGCTATAGCAGAACATTCTGTATTCGATAGGTATTTTATCATTATAAATCTAAGTGGTAATTTAGTAAATGGTGGGGACTTACATTTTTTATTTGCGTTTTCTAAATAAAGCTTTTAAGAAAAATTCAATTCGAGTTCAAGGTGAAAGTGAAATTTCCATGCTGCGTTAGAGATCGCACAATTTAGAATACTCCGAAGCAAAGTAGTGCCGCTTTCCTTATATTCAGCAATTTACATGGTAATTACCACAACCTTCGTCTACAATCGGTAGACGAAGAAACAGCAATGTCGTGCGACGGCTAAGCCTTACCGTCGTCTTCTGTCATGTCAGTCACCATAGACAAAATTTAAATGAGTGGAAAGTCTTTGGTAGACAGCGGAACAGTGAAATTGATTTATTTTCACTATAGATAAGTCGAGAGCTCTGTTTCAACGTCGTTTTTTTTTATCCCAATTTAATATTCAAAGGTGTGGGCGGCTTAGGCGTGGCCAACATGGGCATGGGCAAACGAGCAAAATAAATGATCAAATGGTAACGTTCTGAAACGAGATTTCGACGTTTTTCCGACGAACATGCCAAACAAAAATATATACTCTGCTACTACTGCAGGTTTTTACGATTTTATCTTTCTCTACGATTAATAGGTATAAAAGGTCTCTTAACAAGACAACGAAACAATTTTTATTAGATTTTACTATTTTTCTTGCCAAATTCTATCGATGTGTCAAAAATATTTTGCCACGCTATAGTCGAGTTCCCCGACTATAAGATACCCGCTACTCAGCTAGTGTGAATGCGAACGCGAAATTTCATGACTTGGGATATTGATAGATATCGGGGAATAAAATGAGAAAAAATTTTTAAATTGTTCAAAAGTGTGGGCGTTACCGGTTTGGCGCCTTGAGGGCGTAAGAGTGGGCGTGTCAAACATTTTTTGGCTAATTGACTTGATTCGGGTAACGGGTATAAGAAATATCAGAATAAAATATGAAGCAAAGTACTTACAGTTCTTGACGGATGTATAGCCCTCTGCTGCACTGACGGCACTACTCCCGTTCATGCCTATCGCTGATCCATTGGCGTGGCCGTTCGAAGCACGGCCCAAGCTATTTAGCGTCGTAGTGCTGCCCGTCCGCGATCTCCATCCTCCTTGGGCGGAAAGGGACAGATGGTGGTTGCCGCCTCCGCTCCCGTTCCCGACTCCGTTAGCCAGGCCGACGCCGGTAAGGTCAGAACTAGACTTGCTAATGGCACCGCTCTTTAAGGTGCCGTAGACGCTACTGCCGCCGCCCGTCTCCAACTGGCGGGCGTATGAGTTGTCGGCGTAGGCGTGGAAGCAGCACCTGACTAGCGCGTTTGCGGCCGCCTCGCGCTTGCAGATGAAGACGTGGCACTCCAGCACCTTGATGCCGGTAGTACGTCGCAGAATAGCAGCGAAAATGGGTGGGTGCTGAGCGCGCGGCATTCGCGCAAAAGGCGAGTCCAGAGGGAGGAACTTTGGTTCCGGGTGGGTGTTTCCGCGCTCTGGGATGAGCACTTGGCGAACGGCGGCGCAGTAGTGTAGCGACTCGATCGGGAAAAAGCGCGTGATCTGTTTGAGGTTTTCGTCCACGTTCTCCAGCAGGATGCCGTTGGACCAGACGCTTAGCCAGCTGTCGATGCCCTTGGCGCCCACCGCCCCTTCCGAAGGATACAGGCTTCGCAGCGGCTCCTGGATGCCCTGCAGCCCATCCTTGCTCTGTCGGGGCACGGCACTGCCCAGATAAAGTACTCGGCATCGGCAAATGGGCGTGGAGTCGCCCATTGCAACTACGTAATCTACCTTCAAACACCTAAAGCTGTAGCTGTTGATTGTGGTCTTGGTATTGCGTTCCAGTCGAGAGCGTAATGAAAAGAGATGAGAGACGCGGGACAGAGAGCAGGTCTAAAAAATGTGGATTTTCCGGTTTCGCTTGTGTGCTGGCCACGTTCGTTTCGTATGTAGTGGTATTTCTGCAAATGTGGCTGTGTGTGTGCCTGGGTGCCGTGCGTCGGCCGACGCTAGAGAACTTTTCGTTTAGGTAAGCGGATATTTCTCGCCGCGCAGACAGAGCCACTGGCTCACAACAGTGTTCGCGATTGGGTTCACAGAAACACGAGCGCACACACACTCGAACATAGTGTGGTGACAGCATACGCACACACAAAGTCGCTGTAAAACTGCATCAATCAAGAATACTGTTGTTCGAATTTGCGAAGACGAAGCCCGAATACAAGGGACAGTTAAGGCATTATCACCTGGCAAAGCCCTGCCCTCACACTCGCACACCGGAGTTGAAACACACGCACACACAAGCAAGCCCTGGAAAACAAATATGGCGTCGTGAGGTTCTGATCGCGAATCTCCTTGCATACTTTCACTCTACGCACGCGCTGTCGTCAAGCTCTTTACCCCTCCCGAGCAATGTAACTGGGCTGCTACGTTTCCCCTGGTTCAACTGACGATATCCACTGGGTCGTCCTACTGGCGCCCGCTACGAATTTAAGCTTGTCAACGCGACGACGTCTTTCTGGAAAATGAATCTGGCCGACAGTGTCTGAGCGACGTCTACTTGTTGTTTGCTCGCGACGAAAGAGTCGTCGAAAGACGCTCTCTGCGCTCACTCACCTGCTTACCATTTCTCGCTCTCTGCCCGATCGACTCGAGGCAGGTACTAGTAGGATTCTGTCTCGACCTCATCATTGGTGACGCAGGTAGGCGCTGAAGGGAAATGGATAATCTACTAACAGATCAGCGGCATGTGCCAGTACTAAGTACTGGCCTACCTATGTACATATGTTTATAGGGCTTACAGGACTATTCACCTTTAAATCTTGAGTTTAGAACAACGCTACCTGACCATTGCATTTTGTCAAGAGACTACAACAAGAGAGAATTC